>NC_090931.1:254205585-254805585 GCF_040938575.1 Ambystoma mexicanum | reverse complement strand
ACGAAATGTCATCCATTCCGTTTCCGTATAGAAAAATTGTGACATTGATCACCGCCGGGCCCGGGCATCAGCATCCACTCGTCGCCACTGTTGGGGGTCGGTCGGGGCCCCCATGCGGTCCCGTAAACCCCCGCACTGCACAGACACACACACACGTCTTGCCAGTTCGGGCTTCCCGGTCGCTCTGTCGCGGCTGGGAACACCCCGTTTATTTATGCAGCACGCGGCGGCATGCAACGTCACGCCGCCGGGTGCGAGTTACATCACAGAGCAGCGCCACACTGGCCACTCCCAATCCCTTTCTCTGGGCTTCCTCTTCGTCCCCTGCACTCCCATGACATCCCACACCCGATCTCCTTCCCTTCCCACCCCACAAACTTACCTGCTGCACAAGGACTTCCTGCTCCATTTGACAGGCTCCTTCTCCATCGGTTCTGGCATGCCATAGAAACAGAAAAGGGACTGTGTCCTTTTTCTATATACTATGAGGGAGGCCAGCTTTTTTTTCTTTTCATTGATGGGAGATTGAGCTCATGCAATACACTTGGAGCCCTTCTCCAATTAACAAACCCCCTGTTCATTATTCACAACCTGTAGGGAGCCCCTGGGTTTGAATAGCTATTACCCTGTGTTTGACAGGGTACAGGACTGGTAATGGCCCTGAGCCCTTGCCAAGGTCCTCATTCTGCTCAGGACTACATAGGCTTGGGCTGTGGCCACTGAACAGAAGGTGATAGCTGTAATTTGGCCACAAAACATCAATTGATCCTACTGAAGGCTTGAAGTCCTTCCTCCGTACTAAGGGTCTCAAGACACAAGTCCCTAAGCAAGACAACACAGTGACCAGCAAACTCCATTCCCATCTTCACTGATGCTGCATTTAATCTCATCTCTCAATGGTGTGGCATCAGCGCCAAAACACTGACTTTTTGTGTTGACTTTTTCTCACACACTTCCACTATAACCAGAAGGCCTTTTCGAGGACTGTGTATGGGTGCTCTCCATCTAAGTGGGGGTTGATATTTTGGGTCACAAAATCAATGACTGTTGTCAAAAGATCCACCAAATCCTCGATTTGTGGCAGTACTACTTACATCCCTAATATTTGTTGTGAAGCATTTGTTTGTTGACTTCATCAATTTGTTTATGCATGGCTTTAATCAATGCCAAAAAGGCTGTTCCTCCCTTAGATTAGCCTGACATTTCTTTGCCTTTCTTTTGCCATTTTGCGATGCTCTCCTAGCATTAGTCTTCTCTTTACTTGTGTATCTTCTACAAGTGCTGCCTGGAGAAATCAACACAGGGCAGTGCATGTTCAGTCTTTCTCATCCATTCAACGTAACCTTGCAGCTATTTTTACGTGGGGTTCACCATCTATCCCCTTTTGACACTGCCAGGGAATAGAAAGTGGAGTTTGCATGTATATATCTTTGAATGTATGTATGGGATTTAAAAGTGAAATCCAAGCTGGGAAGCAACAGTGCTCTGTATAAATGGAATATAACCAAGGTCTACGGGGACGGTGCGGAGGGGGGGAGGCAGAGGAGCGGGGATGAGCAGGAGGAGCGGGGATGCGCAGGATGAGCAGGGATGCATAGGAGAAGTTGAGATGCATAGATGGAGCAAGGGAAGGGGGGAATTACAAAGGAGAAGTAGGACTGAGTGAAGGGATCTGCGAGATGTTCTTTAAACTCTAGAATGGAGGAGGCCATTCTCATCTGCACTGGTAACTTATTCCAGAGACAGGGTGCATATCAGGAAAAGTTCTGTTTCCTGTTCTTTTCACCTCTTGTAGTTGTCATGACCCACATAACGTGCCCCTTCTGGACTTCCTGGTCCTTGTCACGGCGGGGCTTGCATTCATTGTTTCTCCCAACATGGCCGTATCAAGTGACACGCCTCGCACCAGCCTTCACGGCGGATGTAGTACGTTCCATAAATATGCCACGCTTCCGCGGCTCCGCACGTCTCAATGCTATTGCGAAGTAGTGACCAGACGTGTGCTCCGTAGCTCCCGGTATTGTTTCCCTTGCTTCTTCCACACTAACCCAATTCTAGTCCCTTTCCTTCCTTTCTTGATTCCTGGACTTGTGTGCTAGTTGCGCACCCTGTTATTTCCTGGATTCCTGGACCCCTGCATCCCGGTACTTGAACGCACGCTGGAGTCGGAAGAGACTCGTGCAGCCTTATTCAAGACTCAAGCAGTACGCAAGAAGGCATCAATCAAGAAATCCAGCAAAGATCGAAATCAGGTGAGAAGGGGGGAACTCCTTGACAGTTTGAGACGCCAACCGACCGAACTCGATATGGACATGGAAGCGGCTGTCCAGGACCTGATGCGTGGCATGCAAGAGCTATCAACCGAGGTGCAGAATCTAAAGGCGGAAAACGCCGCTCTCAAACAACTAGTTCTATCCCGCGATTCTGTCACAAAAGAAAGTGTATTGCTGGGCGGTATAGTGGACAAATATGATGGCTCATCAAAAACGCTTCGAGGATTCCTGGATTCATGTTTTGTTCACTTTACTTTTAAGCCCTACTACTTTGCAACTCCCAGGGCTAAAGTGGGCTTCATAATTTCCCACCTTTCAGGAAACGCCTTAACCTGGGCCATGCCCCTCGTTAATTCCGGCGATGTTCTTCGAGATGACTATGATGGCTTCATACAATCCCTTAAAACCATGTTTGACCGTCCAGAACAGGTCTATAGTGCCCAGGAACGCCTGTTAGACTTTCAGCAAGGATCCCAGGATATGCTCACCTATGTTACCCGATTCAAGCAGTTAGTCAAGGAAGCTGATTGGTCCCCGGAGGCGAGTTTTACCCTTTTCAGGAGAGGACTGAATGAGGAGATTAAGGATGAGTTGGCCAGAGTGGCTCGCCCAAACTCATTCCAGGCACTAATGGACCTTGCCATGCAAATAGATTTTCGTATCCAGGAAAGAAAGGCAGAGAAGAAGAAATCTAAAGCTAATCCTCCGAAGCCGTCCTTTGAGAGCACCACAAAGGCGGACACAAACCCAGGATCAATCTCTGAACCAGAACCCATGCAGATAGGAGCCTTCCGTGGACCTACATCCCCGCAAGAAAGAATGAGAAGGATTCATACGGGGTTGTGCATGTATTGTGCCTCAGACAAACACCTAGTTAGGGAGTGTCCTCTGGCCCCTCCTCAGCGTTCGGGAAATGCCAGCTCCCGATCCTAGATGGAGCAGAGCTTCGGGAGAGAGATGTTTGCTCCACATCAATTCCATCCTTGAACTCTCCTGGACAAAACAATTTGGTGATACTACAAGCCTTCCTGTCGCCCTCCAAGAATAAGACCTATCCCATTCTGGCCTTGGTGGACTGCAGCGTTATGGGAATTTTCATTGATCAAGACTAGGTTGTTAGTCATCATATTCCGTACGAGACACAAAGCACCATGCAGCCGGTGGAAGCAACCGACGGAAGACCCCTCTCTTCAGGACCCATAAGCCTGCAGACAAAAGAGATCCAAATTTCCATAAACCATCACCAAGAGTGGATTACATTCGACATCATTAAGTCAGCCCATTACCCCATGGTATTGGGTATGCCCTGGTTACAGAAGCACAATTTGTATATCAATTGGACAGCAGGATTACTATTCCTAGGCTCAGAGTTTTGTATGTCCCATTGTCTAATCCTGGATCCCTCCTCGACACCCCTTAAAGAACCACCAAGAGACCTGAAAACACCACTCATGGTTTCTAATATCATATAAGCCCCAGAGGCCTATCAGGGATATGCTGATGTATTTTCAACTGCCATAGTCCAGGTCTTATCCCCTCACAGACCTGAAGACTGTGCCATAGATACAGATCCCTCAGCAGTGATTCCTTTTGGCAGAATGTTCATTCTTTCCGAACCTGAGAAAAAGGCCAACCTTGAAAACGGCACCATAAGACCCTCAAAATCTCCAGTGGGTGCTTCATTGTTCTTTGTTCCCAAGAAGGACACCAAGTAACTCAGACCTTGCCTCGACTATCATGGCTTAAATCAATGCACCCTCAAAGATCGGTACCCACTACCCCTGATCTCGGATATCCTAGAAGCTGTGAGAGGCGCCAGTATTCACGAAGTTGGATCTCCGGGGTGCCTATCATTTGATCCGTGTCCGGGAAGGAGACGAATAGAAAACAGCCTTTAGAACACCCTTTGGTCACTATGAATATCTAGTCATGCCCTTTGGACTAGCTAATGCCCCCGCGGTTTTTCAACGTTTTATGGACAGGGTGTTTTCTGACATGTTATTCCTTTTTGTCATTGTCTACCTGGATGACATATTGATCTTTTCCAAGGATCCTCTAAAGCATGAAGAGCATGTAAAGGCAGTACTGCAACGACTCCATGAACACAAACTTTTAGCCAAACCCGAAAAATGCTTGTTTCACGTTACTTCTTTTCACTACCTGGGATTCATCCTTAGCCCAGAAGGAATTGGTATGGACCCTTCAAAGGTAAAGGCCATACTGGCATGGCCTGCTCCCACCTCCGTGAAACAAGTTCAATCCTTCCTGGGGCTTGCCAACTTCTACCGGAAGTTCATTTCTACCTTTTCTGAGATTGTCCAGCCGATTGTTGCTCTCTTGAAAAAAGACACTCCCTTTATCTGGTCTACACCGCAAGACAAAGCATTCCAACGATTGAAGACAGAGTTCACGCAAGCCCCCATCCTGGCCCAACCAGACAGAAATCGCCCATTCCTGGTGGAAACGGATGCCTCTAACTACGCCATAGGAGCGGTCTTGAAACAGGAACTTGAGGATAAACTGGACCACCCCATTGCTTACCTCTCACGAACCCTGACTCCCAGTGAGACACACTATTCCGTCCTGGAAAAGGAACTGTTAGCCATCCACCAGGCCTTCACTGAATGGCAACATCTACTTCTGGGTGCTAGATATCCAGTTCAGGTCCGCACGGACCATCGGAATCTTCAAATTCTACAATCATTGGAGTGCAGGAACAGTCGTCAGGCGCGTTGGGCCTACTTCTTTGCCCAATACCAATTCCAAATCACTCATGTTCCCGGATCACAAAACATGATTGCTGATGCCTTATCTCGACGTCCTGACTATGTAACTACTGAAGACAAGGCCTATCCTAAGATGTTTCCCCACACAATTTTTGTAGCTCAAGCAGTCAACCTCCTGGAAGAAATTTGAGTACAAACCCAATCCTCTGACCTCTGGAAGGATATTTCAAGGAAGAATCCATGGAACCTAAGACTTAAGGAAGGATACTTTTTCAAGGACAATGCACTGGCCATTCCTACACAGAAATGACAACAAAGAATGATAAAACTCTGTCATGATACCCTTCACTCCGGACATCGAGGCATAACCAACATCCTCCGTCTTATACAAAGACAGTTTTGGTGGCCTGGAATGAAGACCGACGTACAGCAGTACATCAAAGCTTGTGCTGTCTGCAGTCAAAACAAACATGATAACAAGAGACCGGCGGGTCTTCTAATGCAACCATTGCTGCCTACAAGGCCATGGGAATTCATTGCTACAGACTTCATTGTGGAATGACCACCTTCCCGAGGGTACACGACCATCATGGTTACCATAGATTTGTTCACTCATATGGCTCATTTTACACCCCTGTGTAAGTTACCATCCTCGTCCGAACTTGCTGGAATCTTCCTGGAACACATATTTCGTTTACATGGACTCCCTTCCAAAATCATATCTGATCGAGGACCTCAGTACGTCTCTCAATTCTGGAAACATCTCTGTCGCATTCTGGGAATCCAACGCGCCCTCTCATCTGGTTATCATCCCCAGACCAACAGGGCCACAGAACGTGCTAATCAGACCCTGGAACAGTATCTTCGTTGTTTCGGCACCAAGGTTCAGGATGACTGGTCGCTCCTGATACCCGTGGCTGAATTTGCCTACAACAATTCTGACCATTCAGCAATTAAGACCAGCCCCTTTTATTGTAGCCAAGGTTTCCATCCATCAGTTCTACCCTCTGTTCTCCCTCATCCTACACCAGTACCTACTGTCGACTCCTGGATTGAAACCCTCATCAACGTACACCAAGAGGCCAAAGAAAATTTAGAGAAGGCCAGAACACAGACTAAGAGGTATGCAGATTTACAAAGGAGACCAGGTCCTTCTTATGCAATCGGTGACCAAGTCTGGTTGTCCTCGAAATTACTACCCCGGCATCTACGGCCAAAGAAGTTGACCGCTCGGTACTATGGTCCATTTCCCATCAAGGAAATTATCAACCCAGTTTCATACCAGATTAGTCTACCAGACTCTTGGAAGAAAATTCACCCAGTATTCCACACATCCTTATTAAAACCCTACCACCAATCCTCCTGGAAATCCCACCGACCTCCTCCTCTACTGGTCGACAACCAATTGGAATATGAAGTATCTCGAATATGTGACTCCAGGTATAAACGGGGTCAGCTTCAATACCTGGTTGAATGGAAAGGATATCCTCCTAGTGAAAGAACGTGGGAACCACTTTCTAATCTCAAGACCCCTCAACTACTCAGAAGATTTCACCTTATACACCCGGGCCAACCTGGTGGAACAGGTTTTCAGAGGAGGCATGCTGTCATGACCCACAGAACGCGCCCCTTCTGGACTTCCTGGTCCTTGTCACGGTGAGGCTTGCATTCATTGTTTCTCCCAACATGGCCGTATCACGTGACACGCCTCGTCCAGCCTTCACGGCGGATGTAGTACGTTCCATAAATATGCCACGCCCCCCAAGCCCCGTGCGTCTCAATGCTATTGCGAAGTAGCGACCAGACGTGTGCTCCGTAGCTCCCGGTATTGTTTCCCTTGCTTCTTCCGCTCTAACCCAATTCTAGTGCCTTTCCTTCCTTTCTTGATTCCTGGACTCGTGTGCTAGTTGCGCACCCTGTTATTTCCTGGATTCCTGGACCCCTGCATCCCGGTACTTGAACGCACGCTGGAGTCGGAAGAGACTTGTGCAGCCTTATTCAAGACTTGAGCAGTACGCAAGAAGGCATTGATCAAGAAATCCAGCAAAGATCGAACTCAGGTGAGAAGGGGGGAACTCCTTGACAGGAGTTCTTTGTTTCCAGCCTGGTGACGTTAGCCACCAGAGATGGTGAGTTGAGCGTGCCCCCTCTGGGAACATCTCCGAAGCCCTACTCTTGCCTCTCCAATCACCTGTCATGTCCTACAACTCTCTGCTTCACATTCGGGATGAAGGCTCTTTCATGTGGGACCACATCAGCCAGGGATTCCCAGCCTGCCTCCCTCCAGTGGAGGCAAACACCCAGGCATGCAGTGGCATGGATAAAAAATTGGACGGAAACAAAACCGATGTATTGCAGCACAAGGCTGTATATATCTCAGCATTTTTGTTTCATTGAAATAGTGTCAGGTAGCTACTAAACTTTTAGAATTCCATTGCTGATGTTGGTCTTGATTTACAGTCACAGGGGGTCCTCCACTGTTTTAATATGAAGACAATTTCAGAGCATTATTTGAATGATCATGAGTGAAATGAAACTCATTTATGAAACATATTGAATTTTTTTAATCACACATTTGAAAAAAAACATCATCGTTGCACATGCAATTAATGATATTCCAACAATGCCTATTTCACAAAACACATCATCACATCATAAAGTGCAACTGCAAAAATCCCTACGTGGAAACTGGTCACACACTCAACTCAGTCATTGCACCAAATAGTCACACCACGTTCCTCGTACCCAACCTGGGTCATTAAAACAAAAATTAGACCTGTAACACAGGACTAATGATTCATCCCAACGCCCAACACAGTAGAACTCAGCGCGTTGATTGGTTAGCTTCAAAAGGCCAACTGGATTTAATTATATTTGCTATGACCGCGTATTGAAGATCGGAAGCCAAATGACAACAAAGTTACAGTTGTCATGTCATGTTGGTCTTGATCTGCCTGATTGAAAGCAAACTTAGTGCCTTGATCCCAATAATGTCCTGGACATTGAAGCTCTCTCCCTGTGGGTGACAGATACCAGGAATGTCACGATGATTTGTGCTTTAGATTACTTAAAGGGATTGACAGAGGGATGCAATTCCACATTTGTTGCCTTTCTAGTGTTAGTTCTGAAATTTTGCAGACACATTTGAAAATCACAAACTTTGCATATTTTGCTGTTAGCACAAAGGGTGACTCAGGTGTAACGCGCTCCCTTATAAGGCAATGCCGCGCAACATGGGTTGGATACCCGGTCCTGTGCTTAGAAGCTGGCAGAGTTTTTCATGAAGTGTGATACAAACTCACTGTACGCTGGGCTGCCTGCCTGGAAGTCACTGCATGTACATATAGAGGAGCTGCTGAATCTTCGGGCTGTGCCCTGACAGGACCGAGTCCCGTCAACAGCATGTTGGATGCCAGTGTCTTGTTGACTTGTCCTTGGAAACTCTTGCTAATCACCTGGCTGAGCTCAAGATGTGTTGAAAATCATATAACTAGTGCACATGGATGCAGAACAGATTCCAGACCATGACTATTCATTATACAGTGGCATGTAGTCGTTTAATATTCACATTTATGCCATTAAACAAAGAAGACATCAAAAAAGTAAGTTTATATGCCATTAATAGCATTGGACATTATTCAGTGAGAACCACAGACGGCTTGGCAGAGCTTACGTGCAGCATGCATAGAAAATCTTGTGTTGGAAAGGAATGAAAAGAGAAGTGCCAAGTACAGAGAGAGCGGCCCGTCACGTTTCATCCTCCCACTCTGAAAGACATTCAACAGGTCAAAAACTTTGACAAAAGGCTTCACTGATGTTAGGAATGTAAAGCTGCAGTGCGTCTGAATGACAGTGAAGTGAAGCGTTAGGTGCTTTCCAAATGCCAAGTGGGTTTAGTGGGAGCATTTATAAAATGCAATGTCTGGAAAATCGTATGGTGTGTTTCAGTGTGCTGTTAATTCTTGGAAATTCCAGAGAGTGTAATTCAACAGTGCGTAGCCATCAAATTAAGGGAACATCCTTTGGGGAGACACAGCTCCTGTACAACTCTTATGTTATAATAAAAGAAATGACACTTGCCTCAGCACAACTTCTGTTGACCATTGCTGGTAAGATAGCACTACTTGTGATGGTGGTGCTCCCAAAGCTTCTCAACTTTTCTCAAAACATACCGCGTAGGCCGGGCACTGGTACTTTAAAGAGATGGATGCTGCAATGAACACGTGTGTCTGGCACTTGGGAGCGGTGCGGCTGAAATGGGCTACTGTAACCTGATCATAAGAGAAGTGGGGGTTGCGGCCCCTGGTTTCAAGCTATATTGGGTGGTGGCGCAGGCACAGTTTGTGTCGTTCTGGTTTACAGAGGGATTGCCCAGTCCACACGTCAAGGGAGGTACTCTGCTGCGAATCGAGACATTAGGTCTTTGGTATTACCTATTATGTTTGCAGATGATTGCCCGTTTCATCCAGCGAGTGTTCCCACTCTGGCGTGGGGGAGATTGTAGAAGATGTTGGGAGTAACTAACCCATATCATAGTGGCTTCCAACTCTGGAATTGTGTTCCAGCTCTTCCTAAAGTAGATTCAACCACCAAGCAGAATCGGGAACGAAAGGGATTTAGCTAATTAGTAAATATGTACACTCGTGGGAATTTCATATCAGCGAGTGACGTCCTGACACTCTCACAGTGCAAGTCTTCGCAGCAGTTACAGTACTATGGTCTGCGAAAAGCATTTAGACTTTTATAGTCTGAGTTTCCTGTCGAACCTAAAGATTATACTGTTTTGGGATACATTATGGATGCAGGTGGTTACCGGGGTGGCAGTCTCTGCCTTGTTAATTCAAGACCAAAAACCTGAGTCATTAGCTAAAGTCCGTTCTAAGTGGGGCTGAGACGTGAACCTGGAACTGACAGATGAAACTTGGAATGACACGGGTGTGCAGACGAGCAATATATCATACAAATCAAGGTTTATGGTGATATAATTAAAAGTACTACACCGATTTCACTACACACCAGCTCTATTACAACTCTTCTCATCTGAGGGAGCGGCTAGTTGCTCTAAGTGTAGCAGGCATGATGCATGGTATTTTAATATGATGTGGCAGTGCCCATTGCTCAATGTCTTTTGAGAAGATGTATGTACTGTGCTGGCAGATATGACTGGTAACTTTCTGGCATTTACTCCATTGCAGTGTCTATTTCACGTTTTGAAGATAGCAGGCATTTGCAAACTTCTTAGCCTATGTTTATAATGAGCTAAGTGGTGCATATTAATTAACTGGATGAGCCCTAAAGTGTCGACTAAGTACCAGTGGCTTGGGGGGATTACCTGGTCTAACGAAAAGGAAGAACTTTGGGCCTCCATGCAACCAACGGAAGCCTGTCCGAAGGACATATGGGGCCCTTTTAAAGCATTCTCTTGTGAATACTACGGCCACAGGATGTAACTACAGACCTGCCTACTATGTAGGGGTTTAAATGTCCCTTGACTCCACCCATGAAGATCTTATATTCACCCAATGTCTGTCCGATTAGTGTCTTTGTATATATTAACTGTCAAATGTTGACTCTCCTCTATTAATGCTTTGCCTTAACATGACATGAACTGTGTCTGTATGAACTATGTGATGCCAAGTGTTTTAATGTAGAAAGATTTAACAACAAAAAAGAAATCACACTTTTCTTATTGACGACATCTAATTTTTGCTTCCCTATACTTGCTTTAATTTTTGGCTGCCAACTCCAGAAAGTATTCCCAAAGACGTTTACCAAAGCCCGAAGATGTGGAAAGCATACAGCGTGAATCGCTGTCAAAAAATGATATTATATAGCAATACATTTTTGAGCAAAGTATAAGGATTAGACTGCCCAATATTTCAACAAATCAGTGTTTTTTTTAAATATCTTTTTTCAACTTAATTTAGTGCTTATGATCTCAAGAGGTGTTGGGCTGCTCGCTTTAGAAATAGATCATGTTGGATTAAAAAGGAAAAAAACGAAATCAGGAATTAAAAAGAAAAAAGTAGCAGGAGGAAAGTACACAAACACAACTTTAAGCTAAATAATAAGAACAATAACAGATAATAATGTATTTGTTTGTTTTTAGCTCAAATAACACACTTTTTACAAAATCATTTCTGGTTTCATTCAAATCAATTCAATTTAAAACAACTGATATTTAACGTCTTTTAGATTTGTCACGACTTTACAGTTAATCTCGTCAGTGACCATCCTCTAAATCATTCATCCTTTGACATTAAAATATACTGAGCATCAACATTTAAAACACGTTAAATTTCAAACAATAGAAATAATATAATACAAGCACAGTGTTATGGTTCCCTCTACTAATATGCTACTCTCATCGACTAAGCCAGTTTACCCATCCGTATTTTAATCTGGCACCATATTTCATACAGTATTATCTTCACCAACTCTGTATCTGCATTTAAACAATAGTTCCAGGAAGCATCAGTTTTAGTTGAGTAATATTGGCTTACAAAATCACCCAGTGAACACATATACCACATGTTCGTAGATGCACATTGGGTCAGGACATGCCTAGCTGTCCCTGGCATGTCCTGCTTTTTACACATTCAGCAGATCTGCTGGTCTGTGGGATTATGTGTATATACCGCCTGGACCGTTAACAATGGGAGTTGGTTTATTCGAAGCCTCAACCTGAAATCTCGAACCATTGGACTAGGACTTTTCATAAGGTAAGCCTGCGCCTTTAAATATGTATGTACTACACCTGTAAAATGGCTATAGCTCCATAGTTTTTTCCAAAAAGGCGCCATTTCTTACCAAGTCCCAGTTTTCCATCTTTTTTGTGTAGATCTCTTTCAGCATCATATATTGGGTACCCCTTTCAAAGTCCCGCAACAAGTCTATCGATTGGAAGCATTCCTCGTTTAATCTCCAGTAGGATTTACTTTTAGCCCCTTTTTTCCATCTCATAACTTTTCCCCAATGTACAGAGTAATGGGCATTTTGTATCACTCCTTTATTTCATATACAATAGGCCTCTATGAATCATCGCCTGGGCCTTGAGTGACACGGGCACAGCTCCAATCTGAAATAGGCCATAGAGGTCACCAGTGGCAGGCTTAAGATCTTTCTCCAAAAGAGCCCCTACAATACCTCCAACCATGACAAATCACTCATAGTTAATGTTTCCAAACCATAGAGGATTGCAGACACAAAACTCTGCTTATAGACTTTAATAATACCTTCCAGAGTAAAACCTGCCGATTGCTTATCAAAACTATTCATGGCTTATGACAGGTGGCTGGCTTTTTTGTTTCTTTCCCTTCAATGATAAAATTGTAGGTACTACTAGTCGACAATTCGAGCCCCAGGCATGAGTAACTAAAAACATATTCAAGTTTTCTCACTTCAAAGTACAGATTTACCCGATGGACATTACCACCAGCTATAACCATCATTTTTATCTTGTTCATATTTATAGCTTGGTCATTTTTAGCTACATATTCCATCAGGGCCCTACATTTTGCTTTAGTGCCATTTATGGTCAGATCCATTAGAACCAGATAGTCAGCATAAAAGGCACAAGCAACTAGATTGGTACCAATCTTTATGGAGCAGCCTATCTCAGACAGTATCGATTTAGAAAGATCCGACAGATACAGGTTAAACAACAGGAGGGCCAATACGCATCCCTGCTTGACACCCCTGTTACTTTTCACCTCGTCTTATAGTGTTCCTGAATCGTCCAGCCTCGCCTGCACACTTGTAATGGAATGAAAAAGAATGATAATATCCAGAAGCCAATGTGGTCAGCCCAGCTTTAACAGTTTTTCCCACAACTTCACACGATTCACAGAGTCAAAATCTGCTGAAAAGTCAACAAATATGAGGTACAACACTGGTACAATCCCTCCTAGTGGCTTCCTGGATCAAGAAGTCAAGCAAGCAACCTGATGTTTTGGGTTGTGTTTGACCCAGGTGTGAACCCTCTCTGCGTGATGTGCAGTATGTCAGATGTTTCCACCCACTTCTGCATTTCAGTTAATACCAGCAATGCAAAGAGTTTCCCGACCACATCTAGAAGAGAGAGCAGCCGCTAAGTTTGCAGCGGTTCTCTATCCCCTTTCAAATAGGATCTTCAATATTCTGGACGATTCCCTGGGATTCACCTTGAGTACTGTGTTTAACAGGCCATTTGGCCCTGCTGCACGCAAGCACTTTAGCTGTATAATAGCCATATATATTTCCTCAACTGTAGCACCCAGGGAGCAATGATCCAGAACTGTATGTTTGAAGACCCCAGGGGGCAGTAGTGTGTTTTTAGATACAAGATACTTACACCATTTTGCAGCCGGAGCATGATTTACCAAGTCCTGGCCGCCATCACCCCTGGCCTTGGCCAGCTGTTGCCAGATTTCGCTAGAATTTTTACTGCACAGTACTTTTGCTGCCACTGGCCGTTCTTTTTTGTAACTCGTTGTCTTAGTAGCCATCTTTTATAAGCATGTTTATGCTTCTTTATAAGGGCCTCGATACTGCTTACGTGGCCACCAGTCTTATAGACTTTTCTAATGTTACACTGCAGTTTACATTTCTCCTCTTGCACTTCTGCATCAAACACGTTCTTAAGCTTGTATGGGTGAACAACCAAATGTCTTTCATCCAGTGACCCCATCTTAAAGGCCAGCTCACTCAAACGGTCACCCATTTTAGACACACTGTACAAGGAAAACTAGGGTAGCTCATGCCTATAGAAATACTTTGTTGCCATCCCAGCCTTACTGATGTTTCTTTTGGTCCAACCTATCTTTCTATTAATCTGAGAGCTCTTGAACCAATTGAATCTACTAAAGAACTCTGTAAAAAAGGAAGGATGAAGAGGAAGGGAGGGGGGATCTGATGAATCACCCATTTGACGATACACCCCTCTTGAATCAACACTAGAAGAATTTAGAAGGTAGGCCCAAGTAGCAGATGAGGCAGAAGAGGCAGAGGTAGACTCCCCCCAGAACTTATTGGAGAAAACAAAGATAGCCATGTAACAAGGAGAGGCAAAATGGACAGACGCTGGACAACAGAACCATCAAAGAAGAGGAAGACTAAGGCGATGGGAAGCTATGAAAAAGAAGCAAAAAGTATGCTCACCAATAAATAAGAAAGATCTAAAAAAAAAAGCAAAAATCAGAAGAAACAAAAAATAAGGAACACAGGGGTGACCTCCTTCCTAAAGGCCCTTTTGACACCATCAATGGAGGATCAGCTCATTGGAAAACAGAAACCAGCTACATCAGGGTCTGACACTAATGATACACGAGAACCACTCCCAACAATTGAGATTGTGAGTGTTAGTGTGGGACCACAGACAGATCTACCAGAGAGATTCTTGACTGGGCCTGGTCAAATGCAAAGCAAAGGAAACAATGATGACCCTAAAAAAACAGGTCAGGGACATCTGAAGAAAAATATATCTTCAGCACATATAGCCCTACCAGTTAAGGCATTGCAAGGGGCCCCCATTTTTCTAAAGAAGAAAATTACCACTCTAAACCCCATATCGAATCCTGAACCTACAAAATAAAGTACTCACTGCCCAGGAAGCTTTGCAGGGAAAATGGAAACAGATAGTAGGTCCAGGGAAGAGTAATGGGGTCGGAAAATCGACTGAAATTGTGAACTCAAGAGATATCTATCCTGTTGAACAATGAGAAAAGGAAAGAGAACTACCGACTCAGATGAGGGATGAAGAGGAGCTATCTGCTTTGGCTGTTCTGAGAGTCAGCTCAAGACTTTAACGAGGAACCCAAAAATAAGTCCCTTAATAGAAGTATGATATTATCACACTTTGAAAAAGTGTTGAATTTATATCTCTTTTCCTCCGAAAATATGGAATTTTTTCGCTTCCCTATAGGCCAAAATGTTCATGTTGCTCAGGTAGGTCTAAAATCGAAAGAAGCCCTAAAGCCAATCCTTGCTGACTCAAAAGATCTTGAGAAACAAGGTCTAGAAGTATACTCTTCCCTTCCTGAGGAGGAAATAAGTGGCGATCGATCACACATGAGATCTAGTAATGTGGGGAAGCCAGCAATCACATCAACTCTAGAGGACACCCATTTGGATTTGAAGAAGAATGAAAGCCAAGGAGAGCAACAACAAAATGCTTTGTCCTTTCTCCCTAAAATTGTGAAGCAAGTCTTCCAGAAATAGGGAGTGGGAACACAATCTATTTAGGCAAAATGAATGTCGGCTAGTAAGCTGGAACACGCGGGGTTCCTGTTCCTTTAAAACTAAATTGATGAGGGAACAAATGTTTGGTAGCAATGACATTATACTTTTACAGGAAACCTGGCTAGTTAATCCTTTACAAATTGAGGGTTTTACAACATTTAATCAACATGCGCAACAAAAAGCAAAAGACAGGCCATCAAGGGGTTTACTAACAGCAGTTAGGAACAGTATGAGCAAGGAATCAGAACTCACCTTTAGTAATAAAATGGGCCTTCAGGCCAGTAAAATTCTATTAAGATCAAACAAGCCAGGTTTTCAAGTCATTGTTATCAACACATATTGGAACCCTGCCTGTATCAATCTTCAAGCCTTTTTGATGATCTTGTCCTCATTGTTATAAAAGATCACGTTGGAATTCAGGGGCGCCCATATAATATTTCCGGGCGATCTCAATACACATTGTGTCCAGAACACAAAGAGGGAGGAGGGGAAGAGATTTCAGAGATTCACTGCTAATTTCTGAATAACTGGGGCCTCAAAATTACAAATGGGTCGGTTGTGGGAGATGTTCTATCAGCGACAACTTGGCAGCGAGGTAAGTCATCCTCCACAATCGACTACATTTTTCTGTCACTGGTCTTATTTTCATGTTGTTCCTCGCTGAATGTTAAGCCCGGCGGTGGAAGTGATCATGCCCGTCTGGAGCTGGTACTCTCTGATATGTCCATTACATCCATGGACCGACAAATACAAGAAATAACTGCAACGTAAAGGGAAAAGTAGGCTGTCCAAATACAAAGATGAGGGGTTTCGTCTAAACGAGAAATTAATAACTATCCCTGAAAAAGCCTTATAAGATAACTGCCAGCCCTTAAAATGTGTAGACTTTACATGGTTCATCAATTCACCAAGTCCAGCGAAAACTGGAAAGCAGGTTCGTCAAAGCCCTGCATTCGATGAGGAAACCTGAGAGAAATAAATGACCCTAAGACAAAGACTTAGAAACTGGGGAAGTTATCCTTCAGCTCTGAGCTCTATAGGCTAGAAGCTAGAAAACTGACAAGTGAGTATAAGCAGTGGTCAATAGGGCGTAAAATGCTACACCTACAAAAGGATGGTGAGCTGTTGTTAAGTGCAGTTTGTAAAAATAATTCAGGACATTTTTGGGAAATTATTAATCAACTAGAAGTACATCATAGTAGCGTCCAATGCAACCTAGTGGCAGAATCTAAGTGGATTGAATATCTCTCACAGCATTTCAAGAACCTCTATACGAAAACCTTAAGAAAATGTGCAGATGGTCCATGGCTGCTGAACTTTGATGAACGTGAAATGGCGGAACTCATAACTAAAACATCTTCATCTAGAGCTGTCGGGCCAAATGGGCTGACATATCAAGTTCTAAAACATAATGTAGACCTTTAGTTCAGGTTACTGTACTGGCTCTTCAGGTATATCTTGAAGAGGAAAACGTTCCTCCTTCCTCGAAAACAGATATAGTCATCCCATTTTTCAAGGGGGGGCGATCGGGTAAATCCGGTGAATTACTGCCCCATCACTCTCCTTGATATCGAGAGCAAACTATTCATGAAGCTATTGCTAAATGAACTGGAAAGCTGGACTGAAGATGCACACATCTTGTCCAAACTCCAGACAGGCTTCAGGAGAGGTCTCTCAACTGCCCTAAATCGGTTAGCTTTGAATATTATCAGTGAGAAAGCTAGGAGCAGGGAGATTCACCACTGTACGGAGCTTGGATAGACCTCTCCAAAGCATTCAATCAGTTAGATAGAGATCGCCTATGGAGAAAGCTATCATGCTGTGGTATTCTGGAGCACATCCTAGCAATGCGAGTAGAGTTACACAGAGACACCATATTAAGAGTAAGACTCGACGAACAAGGCCACACGTCAGAGTTACTCAAGGTGGAAAGAGGAGTAAGACAAGGCTGTATGGGAGCCCCTCTTTTTTAACCTTTATTTGGCAGACATGGGAACATCTTTAGATTCATCAGCATTAGCCACTCAAAAAATAAATGGTAGTAAGATCTACTGACTGGCTTATGCTGATGATATTGTCTTACTAGACAAAACAGCAGTGGGGTTGTGACGCCTTTTGGAAAAAATTGGCAAATATGCTAAGGTGAATGGACTCTCTATCAACCCAGAAAAGTCACAAATAGTGGTGTTCAGACAGGTGAGAAGAAGGACCCACTGTTTGCAATGGTCACTGGAAGGCCAAATAATACCAAGAGTGGAGGAAGTAGTCTACCTGGGCTATTTAGTGTACGCATCACCCTCGATCGGGAGGGTGAAAATGGATGTGGATGGAAAAATCATGCCGCTGATATCCCAAATGAAAAAGGTGTCATCAAAATATTGTACATTTTCATTAAACCCTTTGATTAAATACTATGCGGCCAAGGTAGTTTCGGTGGTCTTGTATGGGTTAGAGGCAAAACCCCTACTTTGGAAGACAAACTGGAAAAAATGGGAGGGATTAATTTGGAAGAGGGTCCTTGGTCTACCACAAGGTCTCTCACCCCCTGTTTAAGATACGAATTGGGGTTGAAATCTTCGGGATCTCTAGCAGACTGGAAGTTAGTTTCCATCTTTCGGTTTATTGAGACTGCACATCCACATACACTATACCAAGACATTAAGCACCATCCTGAACACTCCAAATCAATGTTACTATCTGATTTGGATTCAAGGGTAAGGGAGAGTCTTGTGAAAGCAGATGCAGATTTTGAGACACTGGTTACCAACCCTTAAAAAACCAAAAAGGCAATAGAATGGATGGACTGGATTAAAACAATTGAAGCCATGTGTAGCGCTGCCCTTACAAACTTGTTCTCAATATTAGATAAGAAGTTGGGGAGTCTTCCAAGATAGCTTGAGAAATTCCCAGATTGGAGGGCCAGGAAAGATTTCCCTAGAAAACGCTTAAATCTGGTGGACACTGGAGAGGTTCTTTCCAAATGGGGACAGGGGGAGGCCGCTCAAAAATTGTGTGCGATATGTAAGAACCCGGAGAAGCAGAAATATAAACATTTCCTGACGGAATGTGAGGGCACATGGGTCATAAGAGCAGCCCTCCTACAAAGATTTGTGTACAGATGTGATGGCATCGTATCAGATATGTTCTGGGATAGACTGATCACTGGCCACAAGACAGCCTTGATGATAAAAGTGATACAATTCCTAGAAAAAAGTAATTTCATTGCCTGAATTTAATAACTTTATTCTTCTGTTCTTGTCTTCTTTTCCTCCTTATTTTTCTTGGGTTCCACTTGGGTTCATTGTCCTCCCTTTGAAGATAGTTATTGTAAATAATGTATATTGCATGTTATCCTTGAGATTCTATTTTAATTTTATTTTTCTATTTAGCGTTTAATATGTTTGATTATTTTATTTTTTATTTTTTTATTTAGCATTTAGTTTATTACAAACTTTTGCTATGTCAATCCATCCTATGAAAATTACACTTTTGCTTTTTTTCCAAAATAACCATGGCAATCGCAATATAAAATTCAAGAAATTCATGAAATTTAAAGAGGAGACATGAAAAGAAAAATTAAGATGCCAGTCTAAAATTTAACATCCTTCTGAGTGTGAAAAAGAAGAAATTTGAAAGAGAGAAAATAAACATCACCCATCCTTAGCGGCGGCCATAAAAAAGGATATACAGTTATGGCTTCACAATATTACTCAAATGTAATAATGGTTTATGAGTCCGTGTTGGCCGTACTAAGTGCATTTTGTCTCCGATGGGCTTATTTGACCTCCTCTGGAGCGGAAAAGTGTAATTTGCTTTGTCTTAAAAGTTAAACCGCTCGCTATAATCATCCAGGAATCAGTTTTTAGGTTTACATTCTGATTCTTTTGTCTTCCAAGTTTTTGCTCAAAGATGTATTCTATGAATTTTGCTAATGGCCTCAGAAAGCCTGTGGTTGATCCTGAGTATAGACATTCCCACCAAGCTTCAGTGTTGATTCCAAAGGATTTCACCGTGTGCTTATTTAAAAAGAGAGTTCTACCTATACTTAGTGCCGGGCAAAAGAGTATCAAGTGCTTGAGCGATTCCTGTTGAAGTTTGCATAGGCGGCAGCTATCATCGTCTACTAATCTTCTGTATCTAAGCAGGATGACCTTAGTGTGCAGAATGTTCAAACAAAACCTCAACAATAATTCTCTCAGTTTTGGTTATGGAATTTTGCCAAATAATTTGGTGTTATGTTCAATTGACCAGTCAGTAGTCTAGATAAAATATGTAATTTTGAATTCGATCTTCTTCATTCGGTTTCGGTCCAGTCCGCCGTCCATAGTGCTTGTTTGACCAGTAGTTTTTTTTTTACAAAGTATCTCTACTGAGGAACCAAGATCGTTTAGAACACTCATATATTTGTCTCTCCAAAGGTTTAATGCCCATTCTGTCATACCTTCCTTTTTCATCTTTATGAATTGGAGCTGGGGCGGACAGTCTAAAGAATTAAGTTTTCCAAAAGTAGACACGAGCTCTCCAAACAATCCGCACGTGCAAGGACAATAGACCTAGCTCATGTCTCGGAATTGGAATAGGTAACGAACTTGGTTATCTTAAGGTCTTTTTCCAAAAGGCGCTCTCTAGTTTCTCCCATGCTTCGCAAGGAAGCCCTAATCCAGCCTCTGCCACATAAATCAATGACGGCACTACCTTTTGGTTATAAAAGTTAACGATGGGGGGGGTAGTGAGAACTTTCCATATTTCCTCCATATCATTGTACCTTGAGCTGTTAGGTGTTTTATTTTGACTTGGAGATTAGGCTGCCATGGTTTCTCCCAACAGTTTGCACTGATTATTATTCCTAAGTATCTTGTTTCTGCAGCAGTTCTTATTTTTTTAGATCCCAGTTCCCAGATTGTTGAACTCTTACTTCTTGGTCTTGTGTTTTCCATCGTCAAGATTTCCGGTTTTCCCACGTTGATTTTCATACTATTTTGGTCTACATACTTCTATAAGGCACCACACTTCTTCTGTAGACCAAAAGGTGTCTTGTCCAGAAGGACCAAATAGTTGGCGTATAAGAGCCAGCCGACTGATGTTCTGTTTATTTTTGGTGGGCAGGATCTAGGTGGGTCTAGAATCTCCTTCATGTCTTGGATGAATAGGTTGTAGAGAATAGATGCAAGAGGGCCCTCTTGCTGTTTTTATTTTTCTAGTAAGATTCCCATCCTGGTCCAGCCTGATTTACATCATGGTACCCGAGTAGAGGGCCTTAATGGCAGCTAATAAATCAGTAGGACATCCCATTGAAGCCATTTTAGACCATAGTCAGTCCCTATCTACGCAATACAAGGCTGCTTCCACGTTGATGCATGCGAGATAGAGGTTTCCTTTCTCTTTTTTGGTCTTCGTCTTCAGCAAGTTAATTAGAAACAAGTTTCTATCACAGCCTACATTGCAGACGAGGCCTGTTTGCCTTGGGTCGTATGATTTTTACACCCATTCTTTTAAGGCTCCAGCAGGGCTTTCGGTCGATAATTTCTGGTGTTCCCTCTATCGCCATTTTTATAAATGGGGATTACCACTGCTTTTTTCCACGCGACTGGGATTTTACCACTGTTCTTAATTATTTTGAATAGGCTCAGACAAAGGTCTGCCCAATCTTCTGGGGCCTTTTTCAGGAGCAAATTTGTAAGCCTGTCGGGGCAAGGTGCTCTTGAATTACTTGACTGTTTTATTATAGATAGGATTTCATCCTTTTCAAAGTGGATGTGCCAAGGAGCTGTTTTCGTTGGTGATGGATCATCTTTTTCCTTCAAGCTCCCATGGAAAAGGCTTTCGAAGTGCTCAACCCAAACGCTCCCTGGGATCGGGTTTACTTGCAGCATATTCTTGGAATTCTCTCATTCATCAAGGAGTTGCCACAGGTTCCTCGTATTCTTTTGGGCCAGGGCCTGCAGCATGTGCTTGGCATCATTTTGATAGAGGGATGCTTTATATAATAGCATTCAGTTCCTGTATTGTTGTTTATATCTTTTTATTGAGTTGACTTTGGAAGGGAAAGACAAGGTTTTTAAGGATTTTAAGTCACAAGATAGTTGGCGTTTCATGTCTGCCACTTTTGCACTAATTTCATGTTTGGGTTTGGCTATTTGTTTTATGCCTTTGGAATTTGCTTTTCTATACAGAGCCAGTACAGGTTTGTATTCGACCTCTTCTGGGTTGTGAATTTTCCAAGCCTTTAAACTATCTGTGATGAAAGAGATGTACTCTGAGGTTATGTATAGACAGTTTCCGCCTCTAGCAACTCTTAAGTTCTGCTTCCAGCTCTTACATTCAGGATCAGATTCGTTTGTTGACCAGGGTTTCTGGCACGTCATCATCAGGAGATCATGGTCACTCTTTTTGGTTGGGATGACCTTTCAGAGATGTTATGTGAGGGAAAACTGAGGCTGAGATGAAGAAATAGTCCCAAATTGCACTGGCGAAGCTGAAGTGCCAGGTAGCCTCCACCGTCAGGTCACCATTTACTTCACCATTAACCAGGCCGAGATCTCTAAGGGCTGTTTCTTCCATCCAGGATAGGCATATGGCAGACCTTTTCTGATTCGGTTTGACCAGTCTTCCCGTATCGGTTGAAATTGGGTGGAGGCTTTCGATGTTTAAATCGCTGCAAATTATAATCCATACACCCGCCAATTCAGCGTGCATCTCATCTATCCACTTCATAACACAATCAACAAAGCCGTCTGAACCCTTTGCCACTGGGTTCCAATACAAGTTGAAAATTGCCAGGGAACCATGCTCTTTCATATTTTCATCTGAAGGTTTGAATAGTGTTATCTGGATGTATGGATTAGGGTGGATAACGCGAAAGACTTTACCCACCGAACTGTTTTTGACCAATGTCAGGAGACCCGAGCTAGGTCTACCTCTAGTCCCCTTTGTTGCTGCGTTTAAATAGGCTGTATCATCCGTTAAAGGGGATTCTCTGAGCTTAAAGAACTGAAGTAATTGATCTGAAATGAATTGTTGAATATTTTTGTAAAGGTTTTGTAACAATATACAAATACAAAAAAAAAAATACTTTAAACACACTTTCCAAATGTACTGGAATATGGAGGTAAATATAAGTTTACCAATAGCATGGTATAAAGTGCAGGCCCTTTTCCAAACCCCACCTCAATGATCAGCATGTTTTCCAACTCAACACGCAAACTTGAGCTCTCTACAACAAGGTTTTGTCTTATGCCTATTATTAAACCACCAAACGGTCGGCCCGGAGGCTCTTTTCCGCCAACCCCTGGAAAATAATATAGCCCTCCAGGTGTCTTGTTTTTGTTAGCCATGTCTCCTGTAAAAATATTATATCATGATCGCAGAATAGGTCCAACAAGCCATTTTGAACCAAAAACTGACTATGCCCATGAGTCTTCCAGGATGCCAGCTCTAGAGTTCATTTACTCTCAGTCAGGTTTTTTCATAAGAAGTCTTTTAAACCACTCCCAGCCTTGGGCGTCCTCTGTCATAGTTGGCATCTGCCCCCCCCCCCAGCCCTGCTCCAGGGGGTACTCCTGCCAGGCCAATTTTTAGTACTTGTGAAAATGACTGCGTGGTTTATTTTTTCCTAATGGAAATATGAGTTGAACAATCCACCAACTAGCCTACCTTAGAGATAGACTCCTGGTGGATTCTAACTAAAGCCGACACTTCTGGGGTGACACAATGAAACCGCACGCAATGCCCTCAACTAGCCTACCTTAGAGATAGACTCCTGGTGGAATCTAACTAAAGCCGACACTTCTGGGGTGACACAATGAAACCGCACGCAATGCCCTCAACTAGCCTACCTTAGAGATAGACTCCTGGTGGAATCTAACTAAAGCCGACACTTCTGGGGTGACACAATGAAACCGCACGCAATGCCCTCAACTAGCCTACCTTAGAGATAGACTCCTGGTGGATTCTAACTAAAGCCGACACTTCTGGGGTGACACAATGAAACCGCACGCAATGCCCTCAACTAGCCTACTTTAGAGATAGACTCCTGGTGGATTCTAACTAAAGCCGACACTTCTGGGGTGACACAATGAAACCGCACGCAATGCCCTCAACTAGCCTACCTTAGAGATAGACTCCTGGTGGATTCTAACTAAAGCCGACACTTCTGGGGTGACACAATGAAACCGCACGCAATGCCCTCAACTAGCCTACCTTAGAGATAGACTCCTGGTGGAATCTAGCTAAAGCCGACACTTCTGGGGTGACACAATGAAACCACACGCAATGCCCTCAACTAGCCTACCTTAGAGATAGACTCCTGGTGGAATCTAACTAAAGCCGACACTTCTGGGGTGACACAATGAAACCGCACGCAATGCCCTCAACTAGCCTACCTTAGAGATAGACTCCTGGTGGATTCTAACTAAAGCCGACACTTCTGGGGTGACACAATGAAACCGCACGCAATGCCCTCAACTAGCCTACCTTAGAGATAGACTCCTGGTGGAATCTAACTAAAGCCGACACTTCTGGGGTGACACAATGAAACCGCACGCAATGCCCTCAACTAGCCTACCTTAGAGATAGACTCCTGGTGGATTCTAACTAAAGCCGACACTTCTGGGGTGACACAATGAAACCACACGCAATGCCCTCAACTAGCCTACCTTAGAGATAGACTCCTGGTGGAATCTAACTAAAGCCGACACTTCTGGGGTGACACAATGAAACCGCACGCAATGCCCTCAACTAGCCTACCTTAGAGATAGACTCCTGGTGGAATCTAACTAAAGCCGACACTTCTGGGGTGACACAATGAAACCGCACGCAATGCCCTCAACTAGCCTACCTTAGAGATAGACTCCTGGTGGATTCTAACTAAAGCCGACACTTCTGGGGTGACACAATGAAACCGCACGCAATGCCCTCAACTAGCCTACTTTAGAGATAGACTCCTGGTGGATTCTAACTAAAGCCGACACTTCTGGGGTGACACAATGAAACCGCACGCAATGCCCTCAACTAGCCTACCTTAGAGATAGACTCCTGGTGGATTCTAACTAAAGCCGACACTTCTGGGGTGACACAATGAAACCGCACGCAATGCCCTCAACTAGCCTACCTTAGAGATAGACTCCTGGTGGAATCTAACTAAAGCCGACACTTCTGGGGTGACACAATGAAACCACACGCAATGCCCTCAACTAGCCTACCTTAGAGATAGACTCCTGGTGGAATCTAACTAAAGCCGACACTTCTGGGGTGACACAATGAAACCGCACGCAATGCCCTCAACTAGCCTACCTTAGAGATAGACTCCTGGTGGAATCTAACTAAAGCCGACACTTCTGGGGTGACACAATGAAACCGCACGCAATGCCCTCAACTAGCCTACCTTAGAGATAGACTCCTGGTGGATTCTAACTAAAGCCGAAACTTCTGGGGTGACACAATGAAACCGCACGCAATGCCCTCAACTAGCCTACCTTAGAGATAGACTCCTGGTGGAATCTAACTAAAGCCGACACTTCTGGGGTGACACAATGAAACCGCACGCAATGCCCTCAACTAGCCTACCTTAGAGATAGACTCCTGGTGGATTCTAACTAAAGCCGACACTTCTGGGGTGACACAATGAAACCGCACGCAATGCCCTCAACTAGCCTACCTTAGAGATAGACTCCTGGTGGATTCTAACTAAAGCCGACACTTCTGGGGTGACACAATGAAACCGCACGCAATGCCCTCAACTAGCCTACCTTAGAGATAGACTCCTGGTGGATTCTAACTAAAGCCGACACTTCTGGGGTGACACAATGAAACCACACGCAATGCCCTCAACTAGCCTACCTTAGAGATAGACTCCTGGTGGAATCTAACTAAAGCCGACACTTCTGGGGTGACACAATGAAACCGCACGCAATGCCCTCAACTAGCCTACCTTAGAGATAGACTCCTGGTGGAATCTAACTAAAGCCGACACTTCTGGGGTGACACAATGAAACCGCACGCAATGCCCTCAACTAGCCTACCTTAGAGATAGACTCCTGGTGGATTCTAACTAAAGCCGACACTTCTGGGGTGACACAATGAAACCGCACGCAATGCCCTCAACTAGCCTACTTTAGAGATAGACTCCTGGTGGATTCTAACTAAAGCCGACACTTCTGGGGTGACACAATGAAACCGCACGCAATGCCCTCAACTAGCCTACCTTAGAGATAGACTCCTGGTGGATTCTAACTAAAGCCGACACTTCTGGGGTGACACAATGAAACCGCACGCAATGCCCTCAACTAGCCTACCTTAGAGATAGACTCCTGGTGGAATCTAGCTAAAGCCGACACTTCTGGGGTGACACAATGAAACCACACGCAATGCCCTCAACTAGCCTACCTTAGAGATAGACTCCTGGTGGAATCTAACTAAAGCCGACACTTCTGGGGTGACACAATGAAACCGCACGCAATGCCCTCAACTAGCCTACCTTAGAGATAGACTCCTGGTGGATTCTAACTAAAGCCGACACTTCTGGGGTGACACAATGAAACCGCACGCAATGCCCTCAACTAGCCTACCTTAGAGATAGACTCCTGGTGGATTCTAACTAAAGCCGACACTTCTGGGGTGACACAATGAAACCGCACGCAATGCCCTCAACTAGCCTACCTTAGAGATAGACTCCTGGTGGATTCTAACTAAAGCCGACACTTCTGGGGTGACACAATGAAACCACACGCAATGCCCTCAACTAGCCTACCTTAGAGATAGACTCCTGGTGGAATCTAACTAAAGCCGACACTTCTGGGGTGACACAATGAAACCGCACGCAATGCCCTCAACTAGCCTACCTTAGAGATAGACTCCTGGTGGAATCTAACTAAAGCCGACACTTCTGGGGTGACACAATGAAACCGCACGCAATGCCCTCAACTAACCTACCTTAGAGATAGACTCCTGGTGGAATCTAACTAAAGCCGACACTTCTGGGGTGACACAATGAAACCGCACGCAATGCCCTCAACTAGCCTACCTTAGAGATAGACTCCTGGTGGATTCTAACTAAAGCCGACACTTCTGGGGTGACACAATGAAACCGCACGCAATGCCCTCAACTAGCCTACCTTAGAGATAGACTCCTGGTGGATTCTAACTAAAGCCGACACTTCTGGGGTGACACAATGAAACCGCACGCAATGCCCTCAACTAGCCTACCTTAGAGATAGACTCCTGGTGGATTCTAACTAAAGCCGACACTTCTGGGGTGACACAATGAAACCGCACGCAATGCCCTCAACTAGCCTACCTTAGAGATAGACTCCTGGTGGAATCTAACTAAAGCCGACACTTCTGGGGTGACACAATGAAACCGCACGCAATGCCCTCAACTAGCCTACCTTAGAGATAGACTCCTGGTGGAATCTAACTAAAGCCGACACTTCTGGGGTGACACAATGAAACCGCACGCAATGCCCTCAACTAGCCTACCTTAGAGATAGACTCCTGGTGGAATCTAACTAAAGCCGACACTTCTGGGGTGACACAATGAAACCGCACGCAATGCCCTCAACTAGCCTACCTTAGAGATAGACTCCTGGTGGAATCTAACTAAAGCCGACACTTCTGGGGTGACACAATGAAACCGCACGCAATGCCCTCAACTAGCCTACCTTAGAGATAGACTCCTGGTGGAATCTAACTAAAGCCGACACTTCTGGGGTGACACAATGAAACCGCACGCAATGCCCTCAACTAGCCTACCTTAGAGATAGACTCCTGGTGGAATCTAACTAAAGCCGATACTTCTGGGGTGACACAATGAAACCGCACGCAATGCCCTCAACTAGCCTACCTTAGAGATAGACTCCTGGTGGAATCTAACTAAAGCCGACACTTCTGGGGTGACACAATGAAACCACACGCAATGCCCTCAACTAGCCTACCTTAGAGATAGACTCCTGGTGGAATCTAACTAAAGCCGACACTTCTGGGGTGACACAATGAAACCGCACGCAATGCCCTCAACTAGCCTACCTTAGAGATAGACTCCTGGTGGAATCTAACTAAAGCCGACACTTCTGGGGTGACACAATGAAACCGCACGCAATGCCCTCAACTAGCCTACCTTAGAGATAGACTCCTGGTGGAATCTAACTAAAGCCGACACTTCTGGGGTGACACAATGAAACCGCACGCAATGCCCTCAACTAGCCTACCTTAGAGATAGACTCCTGGTGGAATCTAACTAAAGCCGACACTTCTGGGGTGACACAATGAAACCGCACGCAATTGCCCCCTTTGGACACCAATGGTTCCACAAAACTAAAGTCGGCAGACGACAGTACATGTAGTGCCAGTACCTTATTACACATGACCAATAAATCGAACCTGTTAGTTCTTTTCTCTGTGAAGGTAAATGGGGTACGCCCCAAAGTGAATAGTTTGTCATCCAAACTCGCAGAACCAACCTTGGGTCGCATAAACACGGCCGTGGTAGGGGCTACCTTTGATTTACTTTCTTGGGGGCAGACTCTACAGGTTCATCTGTGCCTTGAACCACTATTTGTATAATTTTTTCTTTACCTCCGACTAAATCTCCAGGTTGTTTTGCATCGCCCATTAGCCAGCTTGCTAACGTACTGGCTGATTTGTCCAGCACCGTCACCACTATTCAATATACTCAAATAACTTCTTGAGTGATTTCAGGAATAGGTCAGGCGATACCGAAAGGCGATGGCAGTACCCGAGGATGGGATTGCGGGGATGGGTGCTCCAAGACCAGTGTCGGCACAGCAATGATGTTCCAACTAACCACTTTTGCATTTGTAACAGTATGTCCCATGCACACATGATGTGGCTGCCTGCAAGGAGTAACACAGCCAACAATGAGTTATTGTCGATATCCCCAAACTCACAGTTTGATCCGTTTACAACAATGTCAACGATTTCATTTCCTGCGAGCATCTCGGGCCGTTTCGCCCCCTTGTCTGGTTGGTAGTAGTCAGTGATTTTTCCCACTGCCGCCACAGACGTATTGCTTTCAGTTTAAGCCCCCTCCCCTATTTCTTCATTTGCCAAGGCATTTCTCGTGCATTTAGCCACTCGAGTAACAGTTTTCCCAAAGGGCTTCCCCTTTCTGGGATTTTGGTTTCCAGATTTCGTTTCAGCTTTACCTTGCATTTCCCGCACGCAGCAGTAGTCGGAGGTCGTGCAGTCCATGGGGAGTGCCCCCTCAGCAACTCAGTCAGCACCTCAACACCATAACACTCTTCTAACTGGACTCCACTCAACGCGCTTCACGCTGCCTGCTGGGATGAGTAGCAGTCGTCGAGTTAAAGGGCCAGCACACTCCCAATATGTTTCACTGGAATCTCCAGGTTTAAGGAGCCAAGAACAAAAGCAGCCACTGTCAGCTGCAACACTCTGCTAACTCCACTCAGCGCAACACACTCCATGCTGCCTGCTGGGATAAGTAGCAGTCGTTGAGGAAAAAGGGCCAGCACACCCCCAATATGTTTCACTGGAATCTCGAGGTTTATGGAGCTAAGAACATATGCAGCCGCTGTCAGACACCACACTCTGCTTACTGCACTCCGCGCCAATAGCAAGATCAAGAGAAAACTTGTGGCAGAACAGATCCTTTGCCCGATTTTTTGGAAATGTGTTTCGATAATAGTGTGAGAAGTAGCTGCCCAAATCAATACTGTATATTATCATGTATGTCATTTCTGCAGTGTATAGAGACATTAGTGTGATGATCTGTTGCATACAAGCGTGCACATTGAAAGAATTATTGCATTTTATAAAATCATGTTTATTTTTTTGAACAGTAACATCTTCACTCATACATCTGTATTACTGTCAAGAAAAGTATACATTTTCATTAAAGCAATCAATGTTAGTTCGAAATGTCCACACATGTTTCATGCTGCGCACTTTTCCAGGACTTGTGAATAATGTATGTATTGGATTTATATAGTGAAAACCTAGCCAGGAAGCAATGGGTTGCTGTCCAAAGAGGATGCACTCAGTGGTGTGATGAGTCCAATGTAGTCATTGTGGATTCCCCAGCGGTAGCATCCTCCCATCTGGCCACGCAACTGCTACCTGATCCAGGCTCAGACGGTGACTTGATGAGGGAGAATCACATAGGAGGAGACAACCACCAGGGGGATCTCATGGCTTCATTGGATGAGACACAATATCCCCCACTTCCCTCTGATGGAGACTCCCTTTTGCCCTACACCCTAATGGCGTATTGCCATGTTAGTTCTCCTTCAGGTATAACTAATCTTCCATGGCAACTCATTAAGAAAGACATTTCAAGAATCATGCATCTGAAAACATGAATGGACATTTATTACCACAACTACCTTAATATCAGTGGACTTCAATTCCCACAAATCCTCAAATACTGAGATGAGGAAGATGAAGGAATTGACACTGAGCAGCAAGCATGGGGAACGTGCTAGTCATTGGATGAAAGCACTGGTACGCTGGACCTTTAAAAATGATCATTGCACCGAGAGAAGGTGCTCAAGAGATGACGTGATCTCTCTAGGGAAGGCTGACAGAGGCTGGAGGCACGAGCCGGTGCCTAGAAGCTGGAGGCACGAGTAGGCGTGCAGAAGCTTGAGGCACAAGCCGGTGTAGTAAAGTAAAAGGGCTCGCCAGCAGAGAAGAAGGAAAGAAACGTGGTGCGAGTGAGGTGGACCGTGGAGAAGCCAGGAACCGCAAGAGGGTCCCAGGGCATCCTGAAGCTAAGAGAAGTAGCATCGTCCTTACCAGGAGCCGGAGAGAAGCCAGCATGAAGAAACTGAGACAAGAGAGAGCCTGCAGAGACGTCTTAGATATGCAGAGTGGGAAACCTGCGGTGAAGGTATGCTGCATAAGTGCGAGGACGCCTGGAAATGCTATAGTAAGGCAGTGAGTCTTCCAGAGAAGAGTGGGGACCCCAGGCCGTTTTGGCAACCGTGCTGAAGAGAATTAGAACATTGGGAAGTTGCAAAAGTGAAATGGCAAGAAGATTGGGAATGAATAAAGAGGGCAGAAGATGTTTGAACATTGTGAGTTTGCAGAAAGCAAAGCAAAAGCGAGGATTGTTTATCAAGTAGATATACCAAGCCAAGAAGAAGGGTATATGCTACTTGAATAATAAAGAGGAACTGTAAGGCATTACGAGAGTGCAAGGAGACGTCCTGGCAGGAGAGTACACCAGGCATTTGAAAGTGCAAAGAGAAGTCCTGGCAAGAGAGGACACCAGGCAGCCAGATAGGCATAAAGAGTCCTGACAGGGGAGTATACCAGGCAAATTGCAAACCTACAAGGAGTGTCAAGCAGAAACAGTGTTTGTGTTAAAAGAAGGAACCTGTGCTAAAAGAAGGAATTTTTGTTGTAGGAGAACTGTAGGAAGAGAATCAGCCTCTGAAATTGAGGTCTTTTCCATTTTGGAGAACATTTATGTTGAAGTCATTATACTTTTATTTAAGAAAACAAAAGAAAGTAGGCAGAGAGATGCCTGCTACATTTGATTATATTTTACTCAATAAAAAATACAGAAACTGTGGTACGAACATATAAAAACCTGCCGCTACATAGAGTGCATCATAGCAAAGTCATAGACAACAGAGCGTACACCACTCTGCTAAAAAATGGCGGACGCCAATGCAAGAGAATAACGCTAGACATTCATGAGTCTTCATAACACGTGATTCGAGTCACGTCTATTAGCGAGAGGAACGTGCTCTAGAAGCAAATGACAGACGCATACAGAAGGAAAGCAGGGAGACACTTATACAATACAACACGGAAGAGAAGCCCCAGTAAGAATACACACACTCTAATTAAGCATGGGAGATGGTTTATTATAAAAAAATAATTGCTCCCTTTTGGTAAATAACAGCATCTATCCACCAAAATATGTGTTTTGAAATATAATATATTAAGTAAGGGGCAACAAATATTTGGAGAAAAGAAATAGCATAGACAGAGTCTCTCCACTGCATCAGAGGAAAGGAAAAGACTGAAATAATTGTAAACCACAGAACTTGAAAGAAACACGGGGCTATCAGAGCCATTATAAAGACATGGGTGCAGAGTTATATGTGTACCCATAGAGATAAAAACACAAACTGAATAAGCCTAGAGATCATGAAGTGTTTGAATATTTGTATGACTGAAATTCAATACTGATTATGGCCATTGTTCCTATAGGAACTACAGAATTGAAAATCACCAAAGGCATGAACTATTGAGTTATTCACAAGCATGGAACAGGTAAGAAACTTTACATATGACAGTCACATGGACTAGGTAAAGATTGTCCAAATACGTATGGTGTGAAACTGTGTATATTGAGGATACTTCCCCTTGTGGTATTCTCATTGCAGGGTTAGACCGGCCAAGTGATGGTACAGGCTCCCTGTATGAAAACCACTGGAACTTTGATGGTGGGTAAAGACTGTAATATTTAAAGAACAGTCATAGATGAGAACCGCACAGGGGACTGAGGGAGTGAGATGTTTATTACAATTTATGTCTCCCATTATAGGTCAAACTCAGAAGAGAGTAAATCTTTTCCGGCCCAAATAGAAGGAAACTGAATACCCTTCTGTTTTTCAGAAATTCAGAGCAAGTGTAGGTTGTTTGGTCCTGAAGAAAGTGGCTAGATTGATACATAATCGGCTGAAACCGGTAGACCACGAGAGTTCAGGGTGAGTCTCTGAACCCCAAGGACATTCTGATAAGAAGGAACAGCCAGGGGCCACGAAAATTAATTATAGATTTTACTTATTGCAGAGGATTCTGCATTTTGTTAATGGCCACACATAAGAGGGAGATATAAAACTAAAGAAATATTCCTCCACTATTGGGTTTTTAGAAATGTATGGATGATTCGAAAAACTGCTGCCCCTTTGATAGAACAACAAGACTTGCAGATAGGGTGAAGTTCATTTATAGAAAAATAGTGAGTTAGATTAGGGTAAGCCTCTTATCTATCCCCTTTGCCTAAATAGGTGGCACATCAGTGCTACTGAAGAAAAGAGAATCATTCTAGGAAGGGATAGTAACCCTTTCTATTAGGGAGAGATAGCAAGTGTTAGACCACTTTTGTATAAAGGTAACAAATGGAATGTTTAAAAATGTCTATTGTGTGATACTATTCTTTCAAAGCCCATGCCTGTGACAAGGATGCCGAGGAGGGCTTCATGGTCAACTGTATTGAAGGTTGCAGAGCAGTCAAGGAAGACAACCAAGCAGGGATCCCATTTGTCTAAGTTGTGCAGAGCATCATCAATAACTTGGATGGTGGTGGTCTATGTGTTGCATTCTGCTCGGATACTGGATTGGTAGTCCAGTAGGAGATTTTGATTAGTGATCCTTTTGTGCAATTGGATGGCAATGGTCTCCTCAAACACTTAGCCGAGAAAGGGCAGATGTGCGATTGGGCAATGGTTGGCCAGTTCATCTGGGTCTGGTGTGGGACCCTTCAGCAGTGGGGGATCTGTCCCTTTTTCAGTGAATTTGGGAAGGGGACTTGGGCGAGGGATATGCCGATGGCATTAAGAAGTGGTGTGAAATTTCAATTTCTGACCTTCACAATGGAGGAGAGGATGTCATCTTTGTTCCTGGTCAGTTTGAGGGTGTCAAGAATGTCGGTCAGGTCTCCTACAGCAATTGTCCTAAATGTAGTCCATTTTGGTATTGTGAGGGGTCAGAAATGTGAGACCGGCACATACGATAGTTTTCTCACAAGTCGCCATTTTATAAAATGATGATGGGTGAGATGAACGCCTCTCTTTCCCTAGCCTTTTAAGGATTTCCCTACCTGAGAAACTAAGGTAAAAGGAAAATGACCTAGTGTCTGACCCTCACACTAATACATACAACAAAATCGTACAGGAATTATTTGGCTGTTTAAACTTCATTAAAAAAATATATTCAAATACAAAAATTATAAACAGGAATCCTTTTGGCCACGGTAGGATTCCCTTCCCCTGGATCCATTCAGAATGTTTCAAACCATAGTTCAATTTCAGAAAAGTTATTTTCACTAGCCAAGTTCCACTCCAGGTGGAATATCAAGTTATTTCATTCAATATGTCCTTCACTTGGCAAAGTGACTATCATAGTTCAGAAAGGTTTTTTCACAATTAAAGACAATTGTTAAAGTTTGCACAACCTTCTCCTTGGCAAACCACAAGGACTTTCTGTTCACAACCAAAGTCAGAAGTCAATGTAAATGTTCTTTTCTCTGAAGATCAATGATTTTTTATCGCATTGTGTTTCTCCTTCATAAACAACACCTTAGTCAGGATGGTCATACGACAGTTCATCAAAACACACTGTTGTGGACTTGACACTTCTTTTTCACCACAACCCATTGACAGTACTTCAAGTTATCTTCTTCCTGGTCCACTCGCCTGCCAGGACTAACCACTATTTGTCCCTTTTCTGGTTTACTCGCCCGCCAGGATAAAACTCCTACGACTACAACCTGTACTCTGTGGTAAGCCTTGTTCCAAATTTTCCACACTTAAATCCTCAATGGGGAAAGTTGAATCAACAACTGCTTCTTGATTTAATCTTTTGACTTTCAACACAATTGGCATACAGCTTCTTCCACAGGCATACTGCACAAAAGGATAATCATTCTCATATTGATCTGTTTGTCATAGGCAATGTAGGCTATAATTCTCTCCCCCTTTATCCTCTTTATAAGGAGGGCTTTTCTCTTGCTGCCTCTGATTTCTATTAGTACAACCTTTTGGCTGTAGGTAATTGAGGGTTACAACTTTCTCCCTTGAGGTATCTTGTTCGGGGACTGTTGCATTCAAATTGCCTTGGTGTCACTCAGTTTTCTTGGGCTTTGGCAATTGACGTTGTAATGCCCCCTTATGGAATATACCCCTTCAGGAAAGTTGTGGTACCTTGGCTTCAGTATTGCCCTTCTTTGGCTTTGGCAATGCGGGTTACAATAATCCCTTATTGGATATTCCCCTTTTTGGTTTGGCAATGTGGGTTACAATATTCCCCTATTCTACATCTCTTAATAGGAGAGTTGTTCCCAGTTTGCTTAAATTCAAATGTTTATTATTCACAATTACACAGCAGTCTGCTTCGAAGCGCCCTGCGATCACCTGTATCAGGCCAACTCACTGGTATGCCCTAGCGCCTCCTTCCGACTCACCAGTTCGGCGTCTTCATTAGTCGGGACGCCTACAGCGTTTGACAGCTCCTGCCAGCCTGCCACTGCTCGCGCTGACCATCAATGGAGCTCACTGCAGAAAAGCATCCACCGGAGTGGATTACAGGATGTAGAAAGCTTCGTTCTTCCTCGGGGTAGCTGACCTCAATACCACTTTCCACTACACGCCTTTCTGCATGAAACAGGAATCCCGACCTCAAACACATTCTCTGCTCAGTGTCCCACTGTCAGCATAGCAGGAACTCCATCTTCCGCTTCTTCCTGCTACTCTCTCTAGGCCTGCACCTGAAAGGCCTTTAAATGCCTAGAGATCCCGCTACGGATTTACAATCAGAATCATCAATTTTACAATAGGCCATTAAGACTGTATGGTCATTAGGGAAATTGTTCAGAGGGTTTTGTAGAGGGGGCAGCTACACATTTCTCAAGGCATTTGTTGTGGAATGAGAGTCCTGTAATATAAGGAGACCTTTATTTGCACCAGTCCTTTTATTCAGTTGTACTCAGCAAGGAGTTCATAAGAGGCACCCAAAAAAGAGAAGGCTGAGGGAAAAGGGTACAGCTTTCAAGATCACAGAGAGAATAGGGCTGTCGCTGCCTTTCATTGAGCACAACAGAGGACTGAAGTTCTCATTTGTTACAAGATGACAGTGTGTCCAAATAGAAAGAGAGGAAGATGAACTATCAGCCAAAACACCGGACACATTAGGGTTTTTGGGGGAAAACCCCAAACAGCATTTTTTTAAATTTTGACACAAAAAAAAGCATTTGATTTCATTGACTTTCAACATTGAAAAGAAAGGTTGGCAAGATGGCAAAAATGTTTAGCCAATATTTTATAAGAGAGAACATTTGCATGAAAAGGGTTAAGGAAGTGACTATTCAGGTTTGAAAAATAGCTAGATTTAGAATCTCAGGTGAACTTATTATGGGCAGATGTTACAATGGACTTGGAATCAGAAGTATAATTTAGACACCAGTTTTATTTTTTTTGTGTAGCAGCTGGTGTTGATCTGATCTGACATGATTTGGACCACCTGGTTTTGAGAGGGACTACCTGTTAGTCAATTTGCAAGCTTTGTGATGAAATATGAATGGAAGCTATCAGGGTTAGTAGAGTGTAAAATAGAAGAATCTGGGTAGGCAGAAGGCAACCCGGAATTTAGATGACACTGTTTTTGATGAAATATTAACAAAGGAAGGTTTTGTAATATAAACTCACCGACAGAGGGAGGGTTTAGGTTTCTATTTGGTATGTTAAAAACAAGAGGTTGCAGTGTAAAAACAGGTCCTCCTAGAGAGGAAGTGTCTTGTTGAAAGACATCTGCCTGGAAATTGCGTTATTGTTTTCCTGTCTGCTTTTGAAACCCAGGAAAATATGGCCCCCCGCTAATTTCTGTACAGTAGTCCATGTACTGGTCATCTCACACATTGATGGGGTAATGCCCTCCTCGCTGGGCTCCCAGCCACGTACCTGGCTCTCTTACAAAACTTACAACCAAGGTGCAGACTGTCTTATCGTGTGAGCCCGCAGATTCAACCACATCACCCCCATCCTACGTGATCTCCACTGGCTCTCCCTGCACGCAAGGATTCTCTTTAAAACTGCATGCATCACATACAAAGCAGCCTCCAATGGAACCCCATTTTACCTGGCAGCCAAACTCCATATCTCAGGAGGTTCTGGCACCTGCCGCAGCTTGACCATCAGAAGGTTAAAGTCCCCGCTTACCCATACGTAAAGGACCAGAAAGCTGTTCTTCTCATGCTATGCCCCTTCCCTCTGCAACTCACTCTCTCTGGAGGCTTGTACTGTCCCTTCCATCATGCAGTTCTGCAAAAATAGTGAACACATGGCCCTTCATTGCTTCCTCCGCCAGGACTGAAACCCTGACAATCACCCACAGTACTGCGTTGCTGTTAAAAAGGCTAGCTCAGCGCTAGCCTCTGGCTTCTCCTGAACTCTGTAAAGTGCTCCACTGCCTACGGGCCAGGTTTGTACTTCAATCAATAAAATAAATACAAATAAATACATTTTGAAGTCAGAATGTTCAGAGTGCAGTCAATACCGGTTATTATTAACTGAGGTCTGAACATTCTGATTGGCTGAGAGGAGACCAATGATAGTTTCCATGTGTTAGAAGGGGAGACAACTGGGACTTAGGTCATTTGAGATTCCTCAGAAAAGACATTCAAATAGAACAGAAGAATGGTCAGAACAACACAAATTAACAGGAGAACCACATTTGACTAGGCATTCAGTGACAATAGGGTGCCGCACTTCCAAAGGAAAGAGAAGATCAGACACAGTTATTATATCAGGGTCAGATAATTAGTTATGCTTATGGTTAACATTTTAGAGTACAACATTCATGGAGTGATTGGTGAAGTGGTGACGTAGAAGACAGAGTGGATAGATTGCTCACAAGTTTGGGTTTGCCTGGGTTTGATTTACACACCTGGGTGCAGAATATCTAATATTTACACATGTACTAGAAATTTTGAAAATGCACTTGTCACCAAGGGATCTAAAGTTTGTCTTTGTACAAAAAAGGAGCAACGGAATTCAGCACCAACGTTGCTGCTTTTATAAACTTTTTTATCAAAGGAATTGTGAAGAATCAGAGATGATTCCCCAGTGCCCAGGGAAAGGCAGATGCTTCCTGATCATGACCCTGGAGATGGTGTTCTGCTGAGGATCACATGGGAGGGTGGGGTTGAGATCAGACCAGGAGGAGTGGGAAACCCCCTTTAATAACTTTCCCCAAGACCCTACAATCTTAATGGCCTATTATAAAGTTGAGACATTAGAAGAAAAAGGTCATTTGAACATTGGGGACTTCAAGTCCCACAATATCCAAAGTACTGGGACGAGGAAGAGGGATTTGGAGGCACTATAGTGCAAGGTGCAGTCTAGTGATTCTAATCACCCACACCTGAGAGGGGGTGGTGTGAAAAAGGGCCCCCCAGATTCCCCAGAAATCCTGGCCTAGGACCCTTCCCATGTGCCCAGGGAAAGGCAGATGCTTCCTGATCATCACCCTGGAGATGGTGTTCTGCTGAGGATCACATGGGAGGGGGTGGTGGAGATCAGACCAGGAGGAGTGGGAAAACCCCTTTAATAACTTTCCCCAAGATCCTACAATCTTAATGCCCTATTATAAAGTTGAGACATTAGAAGAAAAAGCTCATTTGAACATTGGGGACTTCAAGTCCCACAATGTCCAAAGTACTGGGACGAGGAAGCAGGATTTGGAGGCACTATAGTGCAAGGTGCAGTCTGGTAATTCTAATCACCGACACCTGAGAGCGGGGCGGTGATAAAAAGGGCCCCCCATGTGCCAGGCCATTAGAAGAAGCAGAAGGTGCAGTAATTGTCGAGACTCCACGTTGCAGTGGAAGCAGAAGTTGAAGCGGATGCCGGTTGCGTGATGGTCTCTACCCTTGATGACCCTGTGTGCAGAGGTTGCTTGGCAGGAAGTTTTGTTCCAGAAATACTACCCCATGGTGGCGTTGTATGCAGAGGTTGCATGACGGGAAGCATAACTCTAAGAGGCTTTCCTTAAAGTAACTTGTACTCCGGTTGCAGGCGAGCACCAGAGTGCCTGTGCATCGAAGAACGCTCCTCTCCCGGCCGGCAAGTGGAGGAAGCAAAAGTGTCTGTGGCAGCGTAGTGAGCAGACTTTTATGCAGCACCTGGTGAGTTCACTAGCATTGTGTGGTTCCAGAACGTTCTGTAATCACTGGCTAGTCTCTATTGGGAATATTGAATACCGAACTAATGTAAAGAAACTAAAGTGGCAGTTTAAGACATACCAATCTGATACAAAGCAGCTAAAGTGGCAGAATAAGACAAGTAGGTTATAATTGTAATTACAAAGGTCGAAGTAATTGCCAAAACCAAAAGAGGCCAATATTAAAAGAAGGAAAAAGAAATACCATTACCTAAGCCAAACGCAGGCAATTAAGAAGCAAGCCAATTGTAACACATATTGCCAAAGAGAGGAAGAGGCAATAGTTGATAAAGACCCAAACAAGCGTTGTCTAAGCCAAAGAAGAGCAAGTGTGATAAAAAGCAATTATCAGCATTTGGTTGATGTAAGACTGGGAAAACAAGAGTGGCAGAAGAAATTCCCTCCTGACAAAAAGCATTCAGGAGGAGAGGAGCATCATATGCATTGCATGAGTTAATCACAAGGGTGAAACAAACAGTACCAATTTGTTACATGTTTTCCAAGAAGAAGTAGCCCATACTGAAGTTGGGGTTACTGATATTGTTGAAAGCCAACAGACGTTGTAGTGCCAGGAGAGCAGCCCTTCAGCTAGAAAGCATTCAGGAGGAGAGGAGCATAACCTGCATTGCATGTAGTATAAACAACACCAATGTGGCTCATGTCTTTTTAGAAGAAGTATTGATTGCTAAGTTGTTTGAAGTAAACCTTACCACAGAAGTACTTTCAGTAGTGTTAGAAGCTTTTAGTCCTAGAAGGCGAGCATGCCAGGGCAAATGACTTTGTAGTGCAAGACCCGACAGGTGAGTGGACCAGGTAAAAGTAATTGAAGTACTGTGTTGTGGTTAAAGACCGTGAAGAAGACGAAGTGGCAAGACCACTACATTATCTTGTGAAATCATCCTGACAAAACAATGCTGTTGCTAAAGATGAACTGTGGAATGTGAAGGCATCCTGAAGCAAGACACAGACAACCAACCGGCTTACAGTTCAAACAAAAGATACTAATTAACCTAAATGTCAGGATGGTTGAAGGCCTAACATACCTTATGCTAAGGTGGGAGATGCCTACCTGAACAAAACTAAGGAAAGTCTGAATCAAAGAGTTCAACTTAAAAATCTGTCTGTGTCCAAAACCTATACTTGCCCTCATAACTAAATCAATACAATGTGTAGGGATGTCAGTAAACAAAGAAACAGTGTCCAAAATAAAGTTCTGAGCTTCTTTCTTTCAGCTCCCTTGCACAAATGTAAAACAGTTCCACTCAAAGTCGCAAGGTAAAACAGCTTTAAACAATCCTTAGGGATCCCTTACCCAAGACCAAGTAACACAGTTCAAAAACAAAAAGGGTCTTGAGGTTCTGTCCTCAAGACAACAAGGGTAGATCCTCAAGTCTCAAAGTTCCCTTCCCCAAGACTTGTATTTCATCATCACAAAGAGGTGGGCATCTTGGCTGTTCTCTTTATTGTTTTGGCCCATAAAGTTTTATTTACTTTCTTCATATAATAAGGATAACTTCAAGATTTCATTTGATTCTCCTTTCCTCTGTACATTCATACCAGTTAATTCAGAATTCATCATGCAGTGGCTTGGCTTAACTTGAAAGTTCCATTCACTTTCAAATTCAACCTGCAGTGCTATTGCTTAATTATACAATTCCTTTCAATTCTGAATTCAAGGTGAGATTACTTTTTTTTAATTATAAAGTTACATTTACTTCTGACATGCAGTAGCTTTTGCTTAATGGTTACATTTTTATTAATTTCCGTATTCAGTGGGCATTGATTTGGCATTCAGCCCGATGTCATATTCATGAATTTTACTTTAAGTGACGTTCTCAGTACTCTGAGACTGTCGAAAACATTATTCTTTAAGACACATGACCACTCCGATACAAAGTAGTCTTGTGCTTTAACATTCAACAATGGACATGATCTGAGACCAGAGAGCTTCAAAAACATTTTCTTCTGAGACACATTAGCACTTTGATAAAAAGTAATTTACAACAATGGAAGTAATCAGTCCTTCGTGCACCGGGTTTCTCATTTAATAGTAACTTTCCCCACAGCGTGGAGCACACTAACTGCAGCTTCTGTTGCCAGGGGTCCAACTCCTGCCCCTTAGACACTCCTGTGTCGGCTTCTTGATACATGGGAACAAGCACTTAGGATGAAAGGGAAAGGGGCAGCCTCTCCACACGGTTCCCTTCTCTGCCGTCATTCGGCTACACAGAGCCCCAGCTCCCACGCCACACTTCCTAAGACCACTTCTCTTTGCAGTCCCCAGTGTCGTGGCATGCTGCACACAACCGACCATCCCACAGCAGCTCCCTCCATTGGCTCGCTTTTCCTCCAGCAAGGTTACCTCCTGATCACACAGGCCTCCCTGTTGCTTTCTCCTTCTCATTTTATACGCCTGCAATCCTCTGACAGGTTGCAGGTGTGCTTTCTAAATTGTACTTGCCTGACCATGATTAAGAGGACATGCCTGTCCTTCACAACACATTACAGGCATCTTCTTCCTTCCAGTACTAAAGTGGTGAAATGGCATAGTGTTAATTACTCTCAGTTGCCTCTTCCTCGTCACAGTACTGTCAAACAAGACATGAGGGAAAATGATGGAAGCTGACTTACCCATAAAGGTTGGGGAAATTTTAGATTGGTCGTCAATAGGGAAAGGGGGATACCATGTCTCGTCTGTTTTACTCTTACCCCTTCTTTTCTTTATCCTTCTTTTGGTGTTTCAAGAGTGATACCATCCTCGGGCCAGTGGATACAACACCCCACAACCACCTCTGGAATATAGGGTTCTCCTTGAAATGGAAATGTGGAATACTGTGTCTCAACTGAGGACATCACATTCCCACTCCCCAAGGACCCTCCACCCAGGTGATCCTTCCTCGCTTTTCCACCCCCATGGTTGGGAGCCAAGAGCGATGGCCTTTACCTGGCCACCTGAGAAGAGGATCCAAGGGGAGTAGGTGTGAGGATGCCCTCAGGTTTCTCACAGGAAGTGTTTTTGTTTCCTAAGAAGACGTTGTTTTGAACTCTTTGCTACAAGTGGGAAGACAAAGAGTTGTCATTTCTTTTGAACTGTTGGAAAGTCCAAGTGAGAGACTTGGAGCAAGAAGAACCTTACCACCAGAACTTTGTTTCAAGAATGGAACTTTCCTAATTTTTAACTGTTGATAAAAATTCCAACTTTGAATCGGGGTAGTGGACATTACTCAGGTTACAAGGAGAAACAGTTATTAAGTTTATGTTGGATATAACTGTTATATTTGTTATATTTGAATTGCCATATATTTCCTTAATGCATTTGTTTGTGTGAGTGACAGATTCCTTTTGCTCAAGTGTTTTCTTTAGTTATTTTGAGAGGAATGGAAATCCTCTTCAGGGTAGGGATTGTGAGGCGTTCGTCAAACCCCTTTAAGTTAATATAATGGCATCTTATGAAAAATCTTTACAAAGTTGTCCACCTCACATTTATGACCCCTCACAGAAAGGCACAAACAGGCTTTGCACAAACTCAGATTATATACAAATGTTTTCAATAGCACCGATATCAAGTAGACTGTATCTTTCACTGTGTTTGCTTTGTAACATGTCTTGTCTGGTCACACTGATGCTCACATATTGTCTTACATTTTGTAATGTGACATAATCCTCCACAGTCACTCACCAAATCTTACAGGGATGCTACTAAGCATTTATCTTTTAAGAAGGTGGTTGGTGCCGTTTCTCCACAAGGTAGGTAACAGACCACATTCAGTTCCAGCCTGGTATGTGTTCCATAAAGAATGTGTGTTCCCGTAGTTTGGCTGTAAGTATTCCTTCACTGGAAATCCTTGTGCCCCCACATCTAGGCATATGTACTAGAGATGTGCGATCCATCATGAAGCAAAATCTCCTGATCAATGGCAGAATCATTCTGGTCAGACTGGAATAATGTCTTTGAAACAAAATGCCACCACACTTTCCACTCTTTCTTCATTTCTCTAACAGAGTGATGCCAATCTAGGCATCTAAGGGCATGCAATTCTCAAGTGCCATATTAAATTACTACTATATTGCATATCAAGTTTTGAAGCATAGTGCATTTGGAATGATGGATTTCACTTTGGCAAATGTAACTCCTTGTTCCTATCTGAGATCCGACCCTGTCTTCAATAACCAACAGAGCGGTTCAGTTTTCTCTGAGAAATTCAGAAGAAGCTTTGTGCAATATTCTGAGAGTCCCATGAATGACATATCTTTCTCTTTCATGTCTTGAGATGGAGTACCAGTGGAATATTAAAGGACATTGAAATTAGTTGATCCCGTCACTTGAAATTCTGCCACATAATGACTCTATGGTGTCTAAAATGTATTCCCAATTGGATAACGGTGCATTGCAGAACTGTTCACTACTGTCTGCAGTGTCGCGTTGTGACTGATCTCCTACTCCCTTTATATTGGCATTTCAATTTGGTGCTGAGCTAAATTTCTTACATCCCAAATCAAAGGCCTATCATTCTCAGAAATCTTAAAGTCACAAAGCAAAGGTCGAATGACATTTTTGTATACCTCTATGCTCCATGTTCTGATGAGGTCTGTAAGTGATGCATTCCATGTCCTCATGTAGCCTTATCTAATGATAAGTATTCCACATACATCTTTACCCTTGTGAACGGGAAAGTGTGATGCTGGAAATGCATCGGAGGGACAGGGCCTCCGTATCCTTGTCCTTTACTGCATTTTATCGTGTGTTCTGTCGTGTTTTCCGCGCAGGAGTTCATATGGGACTCCTGGCGGTGCATCTCTCTTTCTTTTGGTTTGGTGAACGGGCCTGTGTATACCCTTATGGCACCCATAGGTGGGGGTATAACCCTGTGCCCCTAGTGTATGTTTTTGGGCACCTGTGGGTGGCCCGCAGAGCAGGGTATGGGCTGGTGGCAGCTCCATGCTGAATTTGACAGGTGCGCAGAGTATCCTCCATTTTGGGATACCCCAGCCCTGCCATTGGGAACAGTTGATTCCTGATGGAAAACAAGATGGCCCCGGTGGCCTCTTGCTTTCTATTACCCATTACCTTGTTTTCCCAAAGTCCTGGGAAGCCCTGACTCTGTCCCTTCCCCCTGACTGGCTGTTGGGTGGAAAAGCCAGATATGGTGCTGTTGTGAAGGCCCGGCCAGACTAGCTGGAGCCTTCCCGATGATGTATGTTGTGGGTACCTCCTGTGGGTGGGACCCGGGTGAATAGAGTGTGTGACGAATATGCATTCTGTGTTGTGGATGTCTAGTATCTGGTGGTTGACACAATGACTGAGACAGCCCTGCCCGAAGCCGGTATGAATGCAGCTTAAAGTGTTGAATGGCTCGGTACTTGTCCCAATACACATAACTTGTTGTGAGTGTCTGGAGAGAAGTGAATGGCCTGAATACCTCGTGTGCCTGATTGGCTGCCTGCCTGCATGAATGCCCTTAGTCGTGATTGGATGCTTGAGTGTTGACCCAGCGGAATGAATGGGAGATCAACAGTATATCTGGGGACCTCTCACTGCTAGGGATCGTGTTCAGAAGTTGAAGTCCACTACGACGAGTAACTGGAGTAACTGACGCTTGACCTTGAAGCCCTGCTGGACGAGAAGAATTGCTGTTGCTCTCCTTCACAATCTGAAAGCTGCTGTGCCTCCAAGGACTGACCCAGATAGGACCTGGTAAGGTACCCTCATCCCGAGCTACGAGGGACCATCGTGCAGAGCTGATCTTTGCCAAAGCTTCCTGGTAGACAGACCTTCGACAGGCTGCCGACCCGAGACGGGGACTGCCGCGGAATCTCAAAGAGAAGCACCCGGACTGTTGTCCGCCACTGTCGACGACTGCCATCGCCGACCGGAGCCGCCATGCTCCCGTTTGCCTAAGAACTTCAATTGATCATCGGATGCTCTCGTCTGCATCATCACCCGCTTGTCTCCCGCTGGAGAAGGCCCGACCGTCGACGCGCTGAGGAGCATCCGCCGGTGGGTTTCCCGCCACCTAAAGACCACAGAGACGCCGACGACTCGACGCCCTTGCTGGGCCACAGTTCTTCATCATCTCTTTGCGGTCCAGAACTATCGTCACAGAGGTGCCCTGTACGCCTCTTCCTTGCAGGACGCCAACGTTCTGTCGTCGACGAGCACCGCTATGAACGAAGCTGCCACTTCACGGCCGTAGTTCAACCCGTTCACCGTCAGACGTTCGACGACCCGTGACTCCCGCCATAAAGGGAGGGCACTCAAGAAGGGCCGTCGATTCCCTGACACCGAACGCTGAGTTCCTCGACACTTCTCGACGATCCGTGGCTCCTGCCTTAAAGGGAGTCACACAAGAAGGATCGGTCGACGCATCGTCGGAGAACTCTACTCCACAAGGTACATTGGGGGGGTAAAACCTTACTAGGAGGAAGTAAGACTATTGAACATTACATGGACTGGGCTTGTGCTATATATCTTTAATTACAGGTTGCCCAGGTGGGGTGATCTCATACAGAACTGTGCCTCGTGGTAGGGGTCAGCCGTCTGCCTACTGTTTCAACCATCTTGCTTTCCTTCCTATCTCTATTGCTGGGTTCCTCGTTATTGATCTGTGTGACATTTTAACCGTACAGTTGATGCACTTTAATGAGATTCGATAACATTGGTGGTACCACTTCAGAATTGTATATATTTATCATATTGACTTCCGAGTACAAAGTGCGTTATTGTGATTGTGTACATACCTTTGAATATTAATTATATAAAGACTGTGTTTTCAGTAATACAGTGTGAGGACATTCCTTTGTGGGGGTTCGGGGACTACACTTTACTTAAGAACCAGCCTGCATGACCTCCTGAGAAGCTAGGCCTTGATTGCTCGACCATATACCAATAATAGAGAATCTTGGCTGGGGTCCTCTGTGCCTCTCCTCTACCATATAGAGAGCGGAAGTACAGACACCCCCTACCAGTCTTTACACTGGTGGCAGCAGTGGGATGCTTATGGTTTTAAGAATCAGTGTATAACCGTGCCTCTTACAAAATATCTGCACTTTATTAGATTAAGGTTTGAGTGTGTACAAAATAACTGCATTACAAGCAATGGAGTCTATTGCGAATGGTAAATTGACTCGGATGAGCTTAGAAGCTCTCCAGAGTGCTTGTGAAGCCAGGGAGTTAGACTTTGTGAATAGGTCTAGGGCTGAGCTGATAGCTGCCCTGGTGGACTACCAGACCGATGGTGAAACTCTTGATGAGGGGGGGAATGCAACCAATGAGGACTCTGCCCCTGGGGTTTCTACCAAATCTGTTTCTGGGAATGCCGCCATTCCTGCTGCCTCTGTTCCGAACCCCAGCAATTCCTTGGAGCTTGAGTTATTAAGGATGAAATTGGCCTTTGAATATCGCAAGTTGGAAATAGACGCTGAGCTTAAGAAGGAGGAGTTGGCTCAACAAGGTGAACTCAAAAATAGGGATCTTGAACTCAAAGACAAGGACACTGAATGTCAGAGAATCCAGCTAGAGAAAGCTCGAGTGGAGACTTCAGCGAAATCCAGTGAGAGTGTCAGGTCCCCAGCAACTAAATTTATGAAGGATTTGGTTGGTATGTTTTCGGAGGGTTCTGATATCCTCCAATGGACTGAAACGTTTGAAATGGCTTGTGCAATTCATGATGTTGACAAAAGAGATTGGGCTAAGTGTTTGCTAAGCAGAGTGCCTCAAACTGGATATGACTGTATTCTGAAGCTGAGTGTGGAAGAAAGGGGTCAGTATGAGTGTATGAAATCTGCTTTGATTGCCAAGTTTGGCAAAATGCCTACCCAATACCTTAAAAGGTTCAGGGATTTTAAGAAAAGAGAGAATGTGTCTTGGGTTGACTGGGTGAGTGCTGCGCACATGAATATGATGGGGTGGATTGATGGTTACAAGGTGAAAACTTTTGTTGAATTGTCCCACCTGTTGTTTTTTGAGCATTTTTCTGAAGCCTGTTCACCAGAGCTGTGTCAGTATGTTGCTGACCAGAACATTTTGGATCCCTTTAAGCTGGCTAGGTTGGCTGACAAGTGGGTCTCCCACCGGGTGTCCCCTAAGGTCTCCAGTGGGAAGGACAAGGACAAAGAAAAGTGGGCCTCTCAGAAAGCTGAGGAGTCCCAAAAGCAGTCACAGTCGGATAAACCTAAACCCTCCTCTCCTAAGACCCAAATATCTAGTGGGGATAAGTCATCTGTGGATGGGAATAAGAGTAGTGGTCCTCCTGCTGCAAAGCAGGCTCCCGGTGGTTCCAGTACCGTACCCCGCACTCCCGGCACTTGTTGGGACTGTGGGGCTCTGGATCACAAAAGGGGTGACTCCAAGTGTAAAGGTAAGGCACTCGGAGTACAGGCTGTCAGCCTGACCTACCCTTACCCCATGTCTGAGGTGGAGGCCACTGTCCTCCCTTCCTCTACAGGGATCACTTTTGGTGCTCCCGTAGAGATTTCCTTAGTGTCCCTTGGGGCCTGGGACCAGTAGGCGGAAGTACTGGCGACTATCCCACAGAACACCCATAGATTTTTGAGAAGTGTCCTCCTGAATGGCTAGCCTTCTACTGGTTTGAGAGGCATTGGGGCAAGCATGACAGTGGTGGACAGGACCCTGCTCAAGCCAGAAGTCTATGTAGATGCTCCTCTGAGAACCACCAGGTTAGCTGGTGGGCCTCCCAAATTATCGCCTGTAGCCCGAGTCACACTCGTAATTGGAGACAAGACAGCAAAGCTTCCTGTCCTGGTTCAGGACAATGTCCCTGCTAACATTCTGTTAGGTAACGATCTAGTAGATTTGGGGTTGATCACGGATGGTCTTCCCATGACTGCTGCTGCGGTCACTAGATCACAGGTGACACGGGGTCTGGCTGCGAGTCAGGTACCCGAGCCGAAGGCACGGCCTAAGGCAAGACGAAGGAAGAGCAAGAAGGCCACCTCTGTGGAGGGAGCTCCTTCTCTTCCTACTGTTCCTACAGCACCCGTTGGGATCCATGCTCCGGACGGGCTGGGTCCAGTGGTAAACCCTGTCTCAACTCCTGTGGGAGAAGAGCCAGAAGACTCTCCTGTGGGAGAGGTTCTCAAACCGGAGGACCATCCCGATCTTCAATGCTTGTTAGCTGAAGGGGGACCCTCCCGGGCAGACTTCTGTAAAGGACAGAGAGAGTGTCCCTCTCTCGAGGGTCTGAGGAAACAGACCCTGTCCCAGGCACAAGGATAAGTGCCTAGGACTTTCTGGATTTATTGGGAGGGTGAGCTCCTTGTTAGTGAGCCCACTAAGCCTGAACCTGGTGCCCTCAAGAGGTTGGTGGTACCCCAGGTTTACAGGCCCTTCCTACTGCAGTTGGCGCATGAGGTGCCCTTGGCTGGTCATCTTGGTACCAAGAAGACTAAGCAGAGGCTCTCTGCCCATTTCTACTGGCCTCGGATGGGAGTAGAAGTGGAGTCCCACTGCAGGACCTGCCCAACTTGTCAGTTGTCTGGCAAAACTGGATGCAGTGTCATTGCCCCACTGCAGCCATTGCCAGTGGTTGGCACACCGTTTGAGAGGGTGGGCATCGACATCGTTGGTCCCCTAGACCCTCCCACGTCAGGTGGACATCGGTTCATCCTGGTTTTGGTAGATCATGCCACCAGGTACCCTGAGGCTATACCCCTTCGGACTGTTACTGCCAAGGTCGTTGCCCGGGCCCTCCTGGGCATTTTCACCCGTGTTGGATTCCCCAAGGAGGTTGTCTCTGACTGAGGATCCAACTTCATGTCTAGTTACATGAAAACCATGTGGAAAGAATGTGGGGTAACCTACAAGTTCTCCACCTCTTACCACCCCCAGACCAATGGTCTGGTTGAGAGATTTAATAAAACTCTCAAGGGCATGCTAGGTGCTTTGGAAGAGCCCCTAAGGAGGAAATGGGATCTCCTCCTGCCATGCCTGCTGTTTGCGTACAGAGAGGTACCTCAAGAGGGCGTCGGTTTCAGCCCCTTTGAGTTACTCTTTGGACATCCCGTGAGGGGGCCCCTCACCTTGATCAGAGAAGGTTTGGAAGCCACCCCTCCCGGTCCCGCCAAGCAAGTGGGGGACTATGTGTTAGGCCTCAGACGGAGGATGACACACATGATGGGCCAAGCAACGGCGAATCTCAAGGCCAGCCAGGAATTGAACAAATACTGGCATGACGTTAAAGCATCGCAAGTGGATTGGACTCCGGGACAGGAGGTCCTCGTGATGGAGCCTACCAAGCCTCGGCCATTGGCAGATAAATGGACTGGACCCTTCCGGATAATCTCCAGGATGGGCGAGGTCAACTATCTAGTCGACATGGGAGTCCCAGGGGTAGCCCCGCAGGTATTCCATGTCAATAGGCTCAAGCCTTTCCACAGGCGAGCAGAAGTCTCATGTCTCTTGCTAGCTTCAGAGCAAGAAAAGGATGAGAGTGAGCCCCTTCCTGATTTGCTGCATAGCAACCATCAGGATGGCTCAGTGGAGGGAGTGCAGCTCTCTCCAGATTTGACAACCGAGCAGCAGAGGGCCTGCAGGACTTTGCTCCAGCAGTATGCCTCTCTGTTTTCGCTGATGCCAGGCCTTACACCGCAGTGTAAGCACAAGATTGACACTGGTGACAGCGTGCCTGTCAAGAGCAGGAGCTACCGAATGTCAGATACGGTTAAGAACCACATCCAGGCTGAGGTCGCCAAGATGTTGGATCTGGGTGTTATTGAACCCTCCACCAGTCCCTGGTCCAGTCCCCGTGGTCCTTGTCCCCAAGGCAAGTTCCCAGGCAGGTACCAAGGATTAGAAGTTCTGTGTGGACTACCGAGGAGTCAATGCCGTCACCAAAACTGACGCGCACCCATTGCCCAGGGCTGATGAGCTCGTGGACACCATAGTTGCTGCCAAATTTGTGAGCACCTTTGACCTCACCTCAGGCTATTGGCAAATAGCTCTGATGGACCATGCCAAGGAAAAGACGGCATTCTCAACACCAGAGGGACTCTACCAGTTTAGGGTCATGCCTTTTGGGTTGAAGAATGCCCCTGCCATCTTCCAGAGATTGGTTAATCATGCTCTCAGTGGGCTGGAAGCCTTTTGTTTGGCTTATTTAGATGACATTGCCGTCTACAGTTCCACTTGGGAAGAGCACTTGACACATCTGGGTAGAGTGTTGCAGGCCTTAAAGAGGGCTAACCTCACTATCAAGGCCACCAAGTGCCAGATAGCTCAGGGGAAAGTCACGTATCTTGGTCATGAGGTGGGGGGGGTCAAATCCCACTACTCAAACCCAGGTGAGAGCCTTTTTGGGCCTCACTGGGTATTATCGCAATTTCATGGCGGACTATGGAACCATAGCTGCACCACTGACAGCTCTGACTTCACCTAAGCAGCTAGGAAGGTCAATTGGACTGAAGACTGTCAGAGGGCCTTTGATGGCTTGAAAGAAAGTCTGTGTCGGGCACCCGTGTTGTGTGCGCCTGACTGCAGACGACCCTTTATCGTCCAGACGGATGCCTGTGACACCGGAATTGGAGCTGTCTTGTCCCAGTTAGATGACAAGGGGAGAGAACATCCTATCATATTCATCAGTAGACAACTCAAGGGTAGAGAACTTAGGTGGGCTACTGTTGAAAAGGAATGTTTTAGTATAGTTTCGAGCCTTAGGCGTTTTAGGCCCTACCTTACGGGGTCTACCTTCAAGGTCCAAACAGATCATAAGCCCCTGAAGTGGATTATGCAGATGAAGGGTGAAAACCAGAACTGCTCAGGTGGTCCATTAGCCTGCAAGGGCTAGACTTCACAATAGAGCACAGACCAGGGAAGAGTCACGATAATGCAGATTGCCTTTCCAGAAGGTATGTTGACCGTCTGGATGAGGGTGTCTATCCTGTGGGAGATTAGGCACCCTCCACCTCAGTCTGGGGGTGGCGACTGTGATGCTGGAAATGCATCGGAGGGACAGGGCCTCCGTATCCTTGACCTTTACTGCTTTTTATCATGTGTTCTCTCGTGTTTTCCGCGCCGGAGTTCATGTGGGACTCCTGGCGGTGCAGCTCTCTTTCTTTTGGTTTGGTGAACGGACCCATGGGATACCCTTATGGCACCCATGGGTGGGGGTACAACCCTGTGCCCCTAGTGTATGTTTTTGGGCACCTGTGGGTGGCCCAAAGAGCAGGGTATGGGCTGGTGGCAGCTCCATGCTGAATTTGACAGGTGCGCGGAGTATCCTCCATTTTGGGATACCCCGGCTCTGCCATTGGGATCAGTTGATTCCTGATGGAAAACAAGATGGCCCCGGTGGCCACTTGCTTTTTATTACCCATTACCTAGTTTTCCCAAAGTCCTGGTAAGCCCTGACTCTGTCCCTTCCCCATGACTGGCTGTTGGGTGGAAAAGCCATATATGGTGTTGTTGTGAAGGTCCGGCCAGACTAGCTGGAGCCTTCCCGGTGATGTATGTTGTGGGTACCTCCTGTGGGTGGGACCCGGGTGAATAGAGTGTGTGACGAATATGCATTCTATGTTGTGGATGTCTAGTATCTGGTGGTTGATGACTGAGACAGCCCTGACCGAAACCGGTATGAATGCAGCTTGGAGTGTTGAATGGCTCGGTACTTGTCCCAATACACATAACTTGTTGTGAGTGTCTGAAGAGAAGTGAATGGCCTGAATACCTTGTGTGCCTGATTGGCTGCCTGCCTGCATGAATTCCCTTAGTCGTGATTGGATGCTTGAGTGTGACCCAGCGGAATGAATGGGAGATCAACAGTATATCTGGGGACCTCTCACTGCTAGGAATCGTGTTCAGAAGCTGAAGTCTACTACGACGAGTAACTGGAGTAACTGACGCTTGACCTTGCAGCCCTGCTGGACGAGAAGAATTGCTGTTGCTTTCCTTCACAATCTGAAAGCTGCTGTGCCTCCAAGGACTGACCCAGAGAGGACCTGGTAAGGCGCCCTCTTCCCGAGCTACAAGGGACCATCGTGCACAGCTGATCTTTGCCAAAGCTCCCTGGTAGACAGACCTTCGACAGGCTGCTGACCCGAGACGGGGACTACCGCGGAATCTCAAAGAGAAGCACCCGGACTGTTGTCCGCCACTGTCGATGACTGCCGTCGCCGACCGGAGCCGCCGTGCTCCCGTTTGCCTAAGAACTTCAATTGATCATCGGACGCTCTCGTCTGCATCGTCAACCGCTTGTCTCCTGCTGGAGAAGGCCTGACCGTTGATGCGCCGAGGAGCATCCGCTGGTGGGTTCCCCGCCACCTAAAGACCGCAGAGACGCCGACGACTCGACGCCCTTGCTGGGCCACAGTTCTTCATCATCTCTTTGCGGTCCAGAACTATCGTCACCGAGGTGCCCCGCAAGCCTCTTCCTTGCAGGACGCCATCGCTCTGTCGTCGACGAGCACCGCTAGGAACGAAGCTGCCACTTCACGGCCGTAGTTCAAGCTGTTCACCGTCAGACGTTCGACGACCCGTGACTCCTGCCTTAAAGGGAGGGCACTCAAGAAGGGCCGTCGATTCCCCCGACACGAACGCTGAGTTCCTCGACACTTCTCGACGATCCGTGGCTCCTGCTTTAAAGGGAGTCACTCAAGAAGGATCAGTCGACGCATCGTCGGAGAACTCTACTCCACCAGCTACATTGGGGGGGTAAAACCTTACTAGGAGGAAGTAAGACTATTGAACATTACATGGACTGGGCTTGTGCTATATATCTTTATTTACAGGTTTCCCAGGTGAGGGGATCTCCACACAGAACTGTGCCTCGTGGTAGGGTTCAGCCTTCTGCCTACTGTTTCAACCATCTTGCGTTCCTTCTTATCTCTATTGCTGGGTTCCTCATTATTGATCTGTGTGACATTTTAACCGTACAGTTGATGCACTTTAATGAGATTCGATAACATTGGTGGTACCACTTTAGAATTGTATATATTTATCATTATTGACTTCCGAGTACAAAGTGCGTTATTGTGATCGTGTACATACCTTTGAATATTAATTATATAAAGACTGTGTTTTCAGTAATACAGTGTGTGGACATTCCTTTATGGGGGTTCGGGGACTACACTGTACTTAAGAACCAGCCTGCATCACCTCGTGAGAAGCTAGGCCTTGATTGCTCGACCACGTACCAATAATAGAGAATCTTGGCTGGGGTTCTCGGTGCCTCTCCTCTACCATATAGAGAGCGGAAGCACAGACACCCCCTACCAGTCTTTACAGAAAGCATTGTTCAAGAATTGTCTGTGACAATTTCTTTGTTAAAGCTCCCAAGAGCCCATGTATGGTGGTAGTTTGTTTGAGTCAACCTTTTTAATAAGGATTACTGGGCTGAACCATTTCATGGTCTCCACTGGCTAAATCGTTGCATCCCTTTCCAGTTCTGGGAATAAGTTGTTAGGACCTTGTCTGGCTGTAGCCAGAACAGGCTTTACTCTGTGCTTATAATAGCTGAGAGTGCAGGATACTTGTTGTTGTACCCTCTGGCATGGCATACCCCTGGACAAAACACTTGATTGGGGGTCATTAGGACCCGAGCACAAAGGGATACCGGGCACCGGTAATGACACTGGTGCCGGTAATCCCTTTGCGCCCTATTCCGAGGTCCCTTTTCAGGTCCTTCCCTTAACGCCTGGTTTTAGCAGGCGTTAAGGACGGGACCGGCAAAGGGATACCGGAGTCAATAACGGCACTGCAATTTGCGGTACCGTTATTGCAGCCTTCCCCCTTCCCATTGAGCCCTATGGGGGCTCAAATGGGCATGGGGAATGGCATTTCAAACGGGGACTTACCGGTCCCGCAAAGGGCAGAATGGACAGGTAAGTGCCCATACCGCCACGTCGGTGGCGGTACCGGTATTGGTGCTAGTCATGGCGCTAATAGCTAATAGCGCCATGACTAGCACCAACCTCGGAATGAGGGCCATTGTGTTTGTTCACTATGTCTACCCGTGTCTCGGTTTTCTGTCTCGTGACCTGTTCTTCGCTACAGCAATCTAGTCAAATGTGTTAGTTCATTTGCTTCCTCTACTTGTGACATTCCATTATGGAGCACTTTCTGAAGCAGGCATCCTAAACTCATCTGCACACCTTGCATATCCAAAGATCAACATGCGCTCCTCCAAACACAGACATTTTGAGCATCACTTTGATGAGGATAACCTTCTCTGGTCCCATCCTCACCTTGTAGTATTTTAAAGAAATGACAGTGATCCGAACAAAATCCTGCCATCATTCTGAGGTATTTGCCATCTACATTTGCCATCTACATGTGCTATGCAGTGTGGTTTAGAATTCCTGCGTGTCTTACCCTTACAAGCTAGTACTCGGCTCTCTGCATCTTTGCTTTCATTTTCACTTACATTACCATCGGGTGCAATCCTCATTGGCCTTTGCTGGCATTATCAGTACACTTTGATGAAACGGACCATGTGGGCGCACCATGTGTGTGTTTTGCTCTGCCCTAAGTATCGGTAATCATTCGCTAAATGGGTGGGGTTGTTGCATCGAAAGAATTCACCTCAGCAATCTTGTTTCAAACTTGCCATTCTAAGTTCTTACTTTCTGCAAGATCTTGTTGTCATGGGATGTTTACGCTGCTAGCATGTATTCCCTTTGTAATTTCTTTGTTCCTCCCTTTCCAGTTCAGTTTATTGGGAAGGTAATGTTTGAGAGTAAGGAAGGAGCAAGCTAGTTGAAGGCAAAGTTAGATACCATCAGTTGATTGTATAGCCTTGTTAGCCAGAGGATTTTCTGAATACAATTGCATTGCGGCACGTTTATTTTCTTAGCAACAGTTTCTTTTCCTTTCACTGCACATTTTATTGTTGTGGTCGGATTAGTAGGGGATAACTGTGCACTTTTGTGTGAAAACCATCTGCCGCGAGAAAAGCACTCACAATCAGGTTTTGTTTTTAACCTGATACATATTAACAGCAGGTAAGTACAGTACCCAGGTTCCCCAGGCCTTTATTCTGAAACGCCAGGCGCTTCAGCGCCGGTGCTTCAGAGGCAAGCCGGTCTTCGCCGTTACTCGGCTGCGAGGTATCATCTCACTTTCCAGATTCAACACCACGGAGAACAGCAGGAAAAGACAATTATCTCCCCACTTACCCAGGAAGAGGCAATTGATTCTCTACCTACCCAGGAAGAGGCAACTCTTAATGCACTGAAAATCACCCTTATTAACGCCCAGTCCCTGGTAAAACACACACAAGACATCCATGACTACATAGTGCTCAATAAAGCAGACATTCTCTGTGTGACAGAGACCTGACTTCAAGACACCAGTGGCTCTTTTATCTCTCAAGCCTCTCCCCCAGGTTACACATCCTATAGCGCGGATCGCATAGAAGGGTGGGGAGGCGAGGTGGCCATCATATCTAGATCCAAGCTAGACCTATTCCTTGACGCAATTTCCTGTACTGACTGTGAATGACCCCTTCCCATCATCATTGTGTAAATATTGCACTGGTCTATCGTCCTCCCCTACATATGCCGGACTTTAACGAAGAAATATTGGGCCTAATTAACAACTTCAGTAGTCCGAATTCATCCACTCTTTTTCTGGTTTATTTCAACCGATAGAAGGGAGACATAGGTGACAAGGAGGCAATATTTCTAGAATCTGCATTAAAGGACAGTGGCCATAAAATCATTAATAATGACTCTACCTTAGGGAACTCCCATATCTTGGATTGAGTAGTCACCAGGAATATAAATAACAAAAGACATTGCTACAACACCATGCATTTGGTCTGATCGTTCCATGGTTAGTTTCACCCTGCACCTCCCAGAGCCAATTGTCAGACCCACAAATACTCTGAAATGTGTTAAAGGTCGTAATTTTAAAAGGTGAGCCCCACTGATATTCAGCACGGAGTTGAAGCTATCAGGGCCAACTCTAAGCCAACCGACCATGTCGATTGCCTGTTGAATAATTGTACTACTACATTCACAGAAATCCTCGACAGAATAGCTCCCTTACAAACAAAAATAGTCAGAGAGATCCCCAGACATCAAAGCTGGTTTACGCCAGAAGTGGATGAGATGAAGAAGAAAAAGAGAGCATTAGAACCTATTTGGATCAAACATCCTTCCGATTCTACCTGGGCGGAATGGAAGAAATGGGACAAATCATATAGAGCTTTAATTGTGGAAACTAAGAAAAACTTCTATAATACACAGATAGAGCAATCCTCCATTTTCACAAGAAAACTTTTCAGTATCCTATAAAATCTCTGGAAAAACCCAAATCGGCAAATCTCTCCGTCTCCATTACAGATCAAGATTGCGCTCGTATAGCACTAGCCTTCGAAGAGAAAATCACAAAGACAAGGTACAAAATAATATCAACACAGAGTCCAGCCTTGGCACCAGGAGCTCCCATCTGTTGGACAGAAGATACTAATTTGAACCCGGGGTTCTCCTTTTCCCCTATTTCTTTGACAGAGATGAATTCATTGTTGTCTTCAATAAACCCTACTTCTTGCCCATTAAACCTTCTACCTTCCAAACTCATACTGGAAAATGTAAACTCATTTGCACCCTTCTTAACACAGTTCGTAAAAGCCTTTTTCAGAGATCAACAGGTCCCTGTAAACATTAAGAAAGTATCCATTACGCCAGTCCCCAAGAAATTGAATCTGGACCACACTGACCATAGCAAACCCAGGCCAATAACAAACAGCCAGTTTCTTCGAATAACCTTGGACAAGGCTGCTACTCTTCAACTTCAGGCATTTATAGAGAGCAATAATAACTCACAGAGCAGGCAATCCGGCTTTTCGACCTGCTAGCAGAGAGACCACATTAGTGGATCTCCAAACCCACATGCTCGATATTGTTGAAAGTGGGAAAGCTAGGATGCTGTTCCTGTTGGACCTGCCGGCGGCATTCGATCTCGTCGATCAGGAACGCCTTCTGGAGTGATTACAACAGCAAGGGGCTTGTTCAGAGAGGCAGTTAGCTGGGTCAAGTCCTTCCTTTCCAATCGAGAATCCTATATACAATGGGGCTCAGCCACATCCCGGTCTCCTCAATAAAATTTGGCATCCCCAGGGCGCCTCAATATTGCCACTCCATTTCAATCTGTATATGCGCTTGCTCTGCAACCTGTTGGAAGAGTTAGGGATCTTTTTTACCAACTACGCCGATGACACACAGCTAGTCATCGAGTTAAGTAGAGACTACCAGCAAAACTTAAAAACACTAGAGACCATCTGCAATGCCATTGAGAGCTGGATGTCGAATTGGCTTTGCCTGAATGGCAATAAGACCAAGCTACTGATTTTTGACTCCTCTCAGGCTCATACCAAATTGGATCCCACATATGCCAACTTTATGTTGCATGGCAACAGGATCCCGACTCAACCCAAAGTGAAGACCCTAGGGTTGTCCTAGAGGCCTCTCTGAATTCAGATGCCCAGCCACAAAACCTCCGTAAGATATGCAACTATCACCTGAGGCTTCTCCGGACCATGCAGCCTGTCATTAACAAAAGGAATTCAGTGACTATCGCCCACGCTATGATTTTATCAAGACTAGACTATAGCAACATACTGTTGTATACAGCTTCAAAGTCTAATCTTCAGATCTGCCATACCATCCAAAATGACGCTGTCCGCATTGCCATGACCATGCCTAGAAGAGCTCATATCGCTAATGCCAGGATAGATCTGGACTGGTTACGAATGCAGCAACATATTGAATTAAAAATGGGTCTAATAATCCACTGCTCCCTCTATGGCAAAGCACCAGAGTACCTAAAAAAAAAGAAGGAAAAAAAATGATTATACCTTATAAGCTAGCCAGAGAACTGTGAGCTTCCGTCCTCTCTCTCCTACAGGAAATAACAATCAAAAGAACCAGAGGCCTATGTAGGTCTTTCCGGGCATTGGGTCCTTCTTTCTGGAATTCCTTACCAGCGTCCCTCAGAGAAACCTCCAGTTTGAGTCAATTCAGAAGATCCTTGGAGACACATCGCTTCAGATAAATGTCCTCAATGTTACGACTAAACTAGTCTCAGCAAGGGCATATTAGTTGTGCTTGTCTCTCGTACCGTCATTGTGTTGTATCCTTTGTATTTATGTCAGCGCCCCAGTGCCTGCAGGCTTTCAGCACTATAGAAGTAAATAAATAAAATTATCATGAGTCCTTCCCCAATGATAACTCTTTCACTTGGGTGAACTTTTCCTGAGTCTTTTCAGTGTTTTCAGCAAAGGATAGGCAGAGAAGATTAAGTCAGACAGAGGATGGAATGCAGGAAAGATGTTTGGAATCAAAATTTTAATTTATAGTCCTCTGGTACTAGAACTAAATAGAGGGAAAGAGAATAAAATAGCGTAACTGAGCATTGAATTAAAGTTAATTGTAATCTCCATTAGAACCCTTTCAGCCCAAGTCAATCACAGCATAGGTATAGAAGCCCTGCTGGGGAAGAAGAACATCCTATTTATATAACGATTGTGGGTCATTGGGATTGGGTTAGGTGGGATACTGAAAAACCCCACAAAAACAGTATTCTGATGTGTGGTTAAGAATGAACTGAGAGATGTTAGAAAGAGCTACAGGTTGAAGGGGATCTCTGTCGGGGTTGAAACTTTAAGACGTGTGTATGGCAACTTTGTGGTAGACACATGGGAACTAAAATCAAAGGTTTAAGGAAAGGAAATACATTTTGAGATTAGTACATGGAACATAAATCAAATGAACAACAGGAATACGAGGGAGGATGTGTTCCAAGTTCCAAAGCATAACATTTCTAGTCTGTCTTTGCTGCAAGAGATGTATATGTCATTTCCCAAAAGAAAGCTGTTCAACAAAGGTTGGCTATATCCTTCAGTAATTTCTTCTTAGACAAGTAATTTAACCAACATGGTAATTCTAATATTTAAAAACAGAGGGATTCAAATCCTTAAGAAAACAAAGGCTAAACACAGGAGCTGGGCATCAGTTAGAATTCTGACACTGCAGGTAGAAGTCACAATAGAATCCATAGACAGGTTTCCTATTGTTGTATAGGTCCAAGCAGTTATTATCAAAGAGGAAATTATGTTCTGGGTTAATTCACAGAACATTTAATTTCTTTAAGAACATTTCTCAAAAGGGAAACGCCTTCTGTGGGTATATATGCAAAGGGGCTGTAGAGTAACGCCTCAATGCTCACACCAGAGATAATACAACCCACTAGGGAAAAGGACCTAGCAAACCTCTTGCAAGGAGAACAAGGTTTAATCTCACAAAAATACAAGTACGTGTCAGCAAATAACTCCTCTGTTACAAAGCGCTCTGGGATAACAGCATATTCAATGGGTTATAAAGGTACATAATGCCATGTGTGACGTACATTACATAGGTTACAAATCCAAGTAGCTGATTGGTGCGAACCTGCGCACATATAGTCTGCTCCATACAGGATACCAGGCGATTGGTCCTTGCCTCTTCTGTCCATCTTCTTCCATGTGGGGATCTTCCTTTTCCGTCATCAGATACAAGGGCTATAATTGCCAAGTTATTTATACAATTAATTATTTGCATCGCTTTACAGTGTGCCTGGTACCAAGGGCATGAGCGAGACAGATACTTTCAAGGTTGTGATAACTTCTTCCGAACTACGTGAACGCCCCACTCCAATACCAAGCATGCCGGCGCCTTTACAACTTTCCCACCCACAGTCCTAAACATGTCATCTTCTCCCCTGTCATCTCACTGCACAAATCACATGAACCAATGGTGGGGGCAGCCCGTCACCACTTTCTGATCTTCCTGATCGATTGGCCATTTTATAGTATTATGGCCAAGGTCCTTGGCTGGTCAGCCCACTCAAATTCTTGTGTCCTGGACTCGGGGGTCCCTCGCCGCTGTTATTTAGAAATCTGGACTGGTGAAGGACTGAAACCCTCACCCTCCTTCCCGTGGTATAGCTCCTCAAAGATCGACTGCAGCCCTCTCTAAAGCACTAATGATAAGAGACAATGGAGAACTGTGTATCTTCAATTGAATTAACCTTCTGCGGGGCTTCCGGGGCTGCGAACAAGAGACGTACATACACCCTGCTACCCCGTGGGACAGAATTAAGCATACTGGCATAGTCGCGGCACTAGGCCGCAATTTCAAAATGGCCTTTAACTTCTAAAATTGAGTCTTACTGCATACGTGATGTTAATACTAAAATTCACTATATTTCAACTACAATCCCGCTTCTACAAGGGACCCTCCTGCCCCACTATTCTTCCAGTTCCCCAACAACATTGCCTTCTACAATCGCCTCGCCCGAAATCGCAGCAGGGACTGGGACTCCCGCCCCTGCGCCACAACAAGGCTTAGTAGTATTTTTTTAGTATTTATCGAGGGGCAGCTTTACAGATATCCCTCTGGTCTCATATAGTGTTTATGGGCTTGTGGGACCCATTTCACTAAACTGAACACTAGAACTATCAGCTGTTTAGCTTAGATAGGTCAAATCCTCCTCATCTGAATAAACAGAGCAATGACCTAAAGTCAAAGCAGCAATTAAGATATCTTTTTTATGGCTGATGTTGACCTGGTCGATAAATGGTGTAGGATGTGCCAGTTTCAAGATTTACTCTCACACACATAGAAAACACACTGCACTGCAGTATTTCTTAGTTTAAAAATGGTATCCACTCAAGTTACAAGTAGTATCATGTACAGTAGACAGCACACCATTCAAATTAAGGGATGAAGCGCCACAGATTTCCAGATGGACTTTTGAGCATGCTTTGTTACTCAACTCAAAAAACATCTTTGCTCTGGCTAATGAAACAGAAGCAGTCTTTGAAATATACAAAGGCTGAGCGGGTCCTGGCATGATTTTGGATACTATAAAGCTTTTGTAATGGAGATGGGAGGTAGCATTTCAAATATCCTCAAGACAGAGGCAAACATGTAAAAATAATGTACAAACATTATTAGACCAAATTAAAGCTTTCAAGGAAAAACAGAGGTGGGATGAGAAATTTGGGCCAACATCATACAATGGCAGAAATAAAGAAATGATGAATTAATTCCCCAAAACAATCTGAAAAGCCCCCTCCAAAATGGAGAGAACAAACAAGAATATGCTAGAGAATCAGAGCAATATGATATGGTAGTAAAATGCAGCCATAGGCTAACTATGGGACTAACCAAGTTACCGTAGAATCTATATTAAAGAAATTCCACATCAAAGGAGGAAGGTTGAGTAGCATGAGGAAATGATAGCCATATTTAGATATTATTATCCTCAACTTTACTTAGGGAGTCAAACAACTAAAGAAGTGATTTGGCAGTCTTGATGGCCAATTTAGTTATCTCGGATGCTAGTTGAAGGGATTAAGAAACTAACAACTGGGATATTGTCAGACAAAGTAGGCTTAAAAGATAATAATCTTGGAATTGCAATGCATTTTGACCTGACTGGATTCTGTTGGAATTTTATAAAGCAGTAATTATGAGACTTGTTTCCATTTTCAGTGCCATCATGAAAGGAGGAATGATGCCAGCCCCTAAAGGTGAACCCACTAAAATTACTTTTGCACAAAAAAATAACTTTGTGGATCAAATAGGCCAATCACATTGACTAACAGTGACATGAACATTTTTTCTGAAACAAATCTCTCAAAATGGTTGAAGAAATGAATGCCCTTATTGATACATGAAGATCACCGGAGATTCATGGTTGGCTGAAATAGCTGTGACAATATATTTATTACAATCTATGTGATCAATCATGTCAATACCCCTTTTGAATTAATCACCTTTGACTCAGAAAAAGCCTTTATACTGATGTATAGGGGCTATCTATAGGGAGTTATGGCAAAGTTTATTCTCTTAGGTAACTTCCTAAAGGCAATTGTGGCAGGTCAGAAGAAGAACACAAACTCTGATTTTACTCTAATGGTTTATTAAAGAAAAGGTAATAACTCCCAACATTCCCTAAACTACTGGTGTTCCCTACCTAACAAAGTAAGGTGATTGTCAGTCGTCAGTGGATGTCCCAAATCAGATTCCGTCCACTATCCAAAGCGAATCTATCCTGACCCTACCACTATTAGAACAACTAAAGCACAGTTGAATGATGCCCTTCTCCTGTAAACTGGGTTTTCCTCAATTCAAGTCAATGTAGAATTCGTAGATACCGTTTGGCCACTGCTCTAATTAAATCACACAGTTCATATACTGGATTCTTCCAGGTTTCGTTGCTTTCCTCGGCTAGCTTTCTCTTCTTAATCTCGTTACTCTCTTTGCCTCTGGTTCTACTATTTGTTATAAGGTTACTTTCATAAGATGAATCATCACATTTGTCTGTATTTTCACTTACTTATTGTCCACTTTTCCCTTGAATTTTTTCAATGCGTTGTCTTGACTGGGTCGAGTAGAAGCATTCCAGTAATGATTCTCACTTTCTTTCTGTATTCTCAATACTTTGCCTTGACTGGGACGAGTATGAGCATTCCAGTAATTATTTTCCATCTCTTTAAGTGTTCACAATACTTTTCATTCTCTTCGGTCCTTCTCCTGTATTCTGTGAGGATAATATCACCAGGTTTCTCAATATACTGTGGCTTTCTTCTTCTTGTGTCAGAATGGCTTCTAGCCTTTCCCGATCATCCTAGACTGCTTCTCCGCTCCTCCGATGATCGCTCTAGTCTGCAGCCTTTCTGCAACTGTGATACTGGCGTTGTTCATGGAGCTACAGGTCCACTGCATCTTGTTAGCGGTCATGCCACCACTTTTCCTCCTCTCTGACTCAGGACGCTCTTCAGCACATCCCTACTCCGGTTCAGCGTTCTGTACCTTTTCCTGTTCCCAATGCTTACGGTCAGCGGCTTTGCCTGCTTCTCTCTCTCTCATGTCGGGTGCTACGCAGCCAGGTCTCCTTCAATGGGCACTTCTCTCTCTTGTAACGAACGCTGTACTTCCAGAGCTGCTTCAGCGGGTGCTTCTCTCTCTCGTATCGGGCACTGTGCATCCAGAGTTCCTTCAGCAGGTCTCGGCCAGCTGTTTTGACAATCCTGCGCTCTTTCTTTTTCCAGGCCCCACCTCTTAGTTTTATGGCATTCTCATGGGATGTCCCCGATTCCTTGGCAAATTCCAATTTTCTTTCAGATTCATACTCTCCACGCTTCCAATGATCTTCTTCATCCCAGTTTTCCTTAGGTTTTAGAAATGTAGGCGGTATTTGGTTGACAATAACAAATCTTGACTGATTCTTCATGTCTTCCTTCATAAGATGTTATTGAGGATAGAGTATTGGTACAATGGTGAGGGAGTTCCTTACAGAAACTGGAATCCTTGTCCCTAGTGGGGGAGGCCCTCCAGGTAAGGTCTACCTTTGCTCTACCCCTGGGGAGGGTATTGCGTAGCAAGCTCCCCTCCCTATCCTCACATGGAAAGGTTCCCCCATATGGAGAAGTGACAGGATCCCCCAAATTGTCACACAATTTGTCACACACTCCAATGAGTATATCACAACGTGACATCAACTATTTGTATTAATGAAATGATGAGTCAATCAATTAGTATACAACAGAGGGGTGAGACAGCATTGTCCTTTCTCCCCATGCTTATTTCTCCTGTAACCTATTGCAACTAGGCTAATGATGCATAAACATAATTGTGCCATACTTTCTCAAAAAAAAGGAAATTAAAATCTAGCCTTACATCGAGGACATACTGATATTGACTTCTAATTGTAGAGAAACATTAAGAATATTATTTTCAGAGACTAGAACCTTTGGGTGAGTATCTGGATACGGTGTAAAAAGGGAGAAAATAGAATTAATGTCAAGAAACATAAATCCAATCAAATTTATATGAGCAGAACAAACAATATTTTAACTGGCGAGGATTGTTCTGGTAGATTCACAGCTAAAATATAAAGAAATGCATATTTCAGTATTAAATATGGCAAACAAGCTACTCATCACCATCATCATCAACAGCTTTTAGTTAGTAAAGAATCCCATCAAGTTTACAAGATAAGTTAATTCATAAATAACTTAATTCTATTATTAAAGCTTATGTGATAAATATATCTGACTAGTAATCAGGGATATTAAGCATAGTAAAGCACTGAAAGTGAACACAATCATTATGAGAAATGATACAATACACCCTCAGAAAAAAATCAAAAGCATGTAATACTATGACAAAAACAATACTAAGGCTAATATAGTGCATATTTTAAGGTGTTTAATAATTTTGCTTCGGCTCTGTAACCCAATAAACATATCAATGTATATTAATCTTCAACAATAACACTGCCATAAATTCATTCTTATACATTTCATCGGAATGCATTACAATAAACAATACATAATGCCTCCAATCCTTAATAGTAGTGAAAATAAATAGATACAATTATAGTAACAGCAGCATATCATATAAAATAATCAACAGGTAGCACAATTTTTCATTTAATATTTCCTGTGGTTCAGAGTGGGATCTAAAAATAATCTGGTAGCCTGAAGTCCAGACACACAACCAGCTGATAATGGAACTGTATAAAGGGCCAACAATTAACAAACGAATGCCATTTTAAAATGGTCATGAATGGGGCTTTCCTGATATCTTTATACAAAGGGCAAAATATTAAAAGGTCCATCAACGTTCAATCTCAGTGAAGTAAAATGAGAAAAATATGCTAGATAGTCATCGTGAGCCCTCGAGCAGTACAGGGAAAGCCCTTAGAAAAGGCTACGGAAGGCATGTGTACATGACATGAAATGGAAGATTTACTTATCTCCCTAAAGAAGTCTCTGGAGCTGGTAAGAAAGAACGTGATCATTTTTATTGTTTATTTTATTAGTTCATTACAAACTTTTAAAATATTTCAAAACAGTTTCACTATTTCTTCATATACAGTTATTTCTGAACTAAAATGTATTATTCTACCTCCGCATCTTAATTTGTCCATTGTTTTTAGAGGATATCTTGCAGATGCATCACTCAGACCTTGTCAATTAGTCTCTTTCCTAGTTCATCCAGATAGAATAATAAAGCAAGTGTTAGTTGCTTATCATTTCCTTCATTCATCAGTCAGCTCTTCTCCACTTAGCGATGAACTTACTATCTTCACCTTCCCCAAGTGGGCAGTTCTTAATTCTCTTAATTTGACACAGTATAAGGTGAGATGTTTCAATGTTTCCTTTGTCATTCCGCAGAATCTACATAGCTCATCCTCTACGATTCCTCTCTTTCTGAAGTTTACAACTTCTTTTGTTAGAAATAAGTTCAATCAGAATTTCATAAACATTTTCCTTTTGTTATTACAAGGAAATAATTCCAGGTATTTAGGTAAGGTGTTTAGATTTCTTGCCGCTGGCGGTGCTTGAAACATGCATCTATGTTTAGATCTTTGTTCTGATGTTTCACACCAGTCCAATTCCCACCATTTTTTCTTCACTTTATTTGGGTTTTGGATCAGATTCTCTTCATTTGTGTACAATTGTACTAGCATATTTCCACAGTTTTGTTTCCATTGATCGAGAATGGAGTCTGATCTTACTCCCACTGGTGTGTTCAATATCTTGAATTGCAAGAGTTCATCAGCCCCGCCTACTTTTCTGTACAACACTAAGGTGTTCCACAGCACCCTCGCATTGATCGATAGCAGCCCTAATTCATACCGTATGCAAGCAGTAGGAGTTCCTTTAGGTAGTTGTAGGACTTTGCACTAGTATGCATTTTCACACCAGGACCATGTTTTATATGGACAGCCCAACATGGTTTCACCACCGAATATCAGGGATAGGATAACCTTTGCTCTGTAAAACTCTGTGATGGAATTTAAGCTGAATTTTCCGTATTTATTATTTATTATTGCGCCTTGCACTGCTAGTAGCTTACATTTTCTTTTGATTTTCTGTACCATTGGTTCGTCCGTTATGTGAGAGTTATCAGCACTCATAGGTATTGTGTCTGATTTGTTCTTCTTATTGGTTCTCCACCAATTGACCATTTGAACTTCCACTTTTTACTCTGTTTAGATCTGGCTAAATTTTGTAAAACTAAGATTTCTGTCTTGTCTGCATTGATCTCCAGACAATTTCTATCCGTGTCCGCCTTTAATGAAGTCAATTTGCGCTGCAAACCTACCGGGGTTACATCGAGCAACAGCATGTCGTCTGCATATAGCATATGCCCCAGCTGGTTCCCATTGGTCTTTGGAGGGAATGCTCTGACTTCATCCAACTCGGTTCCTACATCGGAGATGAATCGGTTGAATAGCGTTGCTCCCAAGGGACACCCCTGCTTAACCCCCCTTGCTGTTTTTATTGCAGAGGAGAGGGAGATCGTTTGATTCAACCTGATTTTAATTTCAGTGTCCGAGTATAACTTCTGAATCACCCTCATTAGATTATTTGGACAATTTCTTTCAGCCATCTTGGTCCAAAGTTGTTCCCGATCAACACTGTCGAAGGCATGTGCCAGATCAACAAAGGCTAAGTATATTTTCATTTTTCTCCTTATCGTGTCAATTTTTAACAGGTTAATCATAAGTAAATTGTGGGAACAACCTATTCCTTTTACGAATCCGGTTTGGCGGATAACAATTATTTCAGCTTCTTTACTCCATCTCAGTAATCGATTTAGCAGCTGAGTTGCGAAGATCTTTCCGACAACATCAAGCAATGCTATATAGTTCTTACGTTTTTTGGCTCTGATCCTTCGCCTTTTTTAAACACTGGTACAATCAATGCGCTTTTCCACGATCTTGGCACCCTCTTTTCTTTCTGTATTTTGAAATTATGTATAGCAGAACTCCGCCTATGCTTCGGGGTGCTGTTTCAGTGTCGCATTAGTCAGGCCATCCAGGCCATCCGGGCCGGTGGCCCTAGATGAACTTATTTTCTTGATGTTATTCAGTATATCATCCTTAGTGATTTCTAGATACCATGGAGTCAGGAAGTCTGTGTTCACATATTTTACTTGACCATGTTTCTTAAATAGCTCGGTGTAATGTTTGATCCATTGATTTTCAGTTACCATACTAGATTGGAGAGCTCCTTGGGGGGCATCTACATGATTTATAATAGTCCAGAATCTGCTCAGATTTCTGTGTGTCATGATTTTTAACATTGCCTCTGCATCTTGTTGTACGATGTTATGTTTGTGGGAGGAAAACCAGGACTTTTAGCAGGATTTACATCTCTTAAATTCTGCCCATTCTCAGATCAGGATGATTTCATTTTTGAGAGCACATGATCGACTGTCTAGGACTAGAGTCTTCTTCTCTTCTGCGGATGACCCACTGCATTCGACCAAACGGACGCACTCTCTCCTTGTTTGTTTCTTCCATCATTTTCTTTTGTTCCAAAATTCCATTTTGCAGCCATGGTTGCATCTGCCGGTTGATTTCCCTGCTCCTTTATTTTATCTTTATTTGCGTGGTTAATTGCAAATGTCGCATTTGTTTTTGTCAAGTCATTCAACAACTGATCAGCAATGGCTTTAGAGTCTCGTCTTTTTGTTTTATTATCGAGCGTCAGATCTCTTCTGCCGCCTTCTGTTGTGTTTCGTCCAACAGTCCCAACTCAATTGGGGCACCGACAAAAAGACTTCATCATGCTTCTCAAATTCGTCTTGATAGGGTTTGTTTGTAGCTGCTACATTGCTCCATACACTTATAGTATCATCATCTGATCGATCGTGAATGTGATGCAATTTCGCCTCGTCATTTCTGGGAGGAAGCACCTTCTGCATCGCAATTTCTCGCAAAATGCTCTTTTGCAGATCCTCTGCTTGTAGGGCTAATACTCTCAGCGGTAAAACTCTGGCTGATTGGGGCTCGTATTCATTCATGAGGTTTGGAACCTCATAAATTGCTTGAAATCCCCTTTCCGTCATGTTAGGCAAACGCTGGTTTCTCACGTTCTAACAACTCTGGCTTAACTCATTAATACACTTGTTTGCTCGTTTTCTTGTAGATAAGTTTGCATTTTCTAAAATGGGCAGGCAAAACGGGGGGCCACTACCACCAGTACCACCCATTTTTCTCTCACTTTCCAACCCCCCCATCGAAGGTACAATAGTTCGTACATTTTGCGCAGGTGTCCTGGGCTTGCAGCTACACCCAGACCACTCCTGCTTCCGCCTGCTCCACACAGTTCAATTTCCCTTCAGCAAACACTCTCAAGGTACTCGCAACGTGCTGTTCTTTGAAATCATCAGTTATTTTTCCCATTAAGTTTGAATTTCGCAGTCGACTTGCCGCAACAGCACTTACTTGGTTGTTTGTAGCATGAACCGCATATTCCCACTGGCAGCGTCTCGGCTTACACGAGCATGGCAATGACATCTTCTTCCTCTCGGGAGCTTCCAGAAGGCATTGCGCAATGCCCGACATATCGTTCCTCGTTTCTGTGCTCCCACCTGTTGGGGGCTGCTCCGGTCCACCGGGCAGCCCCATACTTGTGTCGGGTAGCACCCGACGGCACACACAGAGGTGCGGCGATCACGCCGCTGGATGAAGGGTGGGGGTTCATCCCACCGGCTCCGGGGACACCGGAGCTCCACACAGGGGCCGGTTGGCAACCGGCTTACCGCAGCCCCGGCTCTGGGGGCACCCAGGCCGGGGTCGCAATCATGGCCCGCCTCACAGGGCAGGGCAACACACAGAGACGGCGTTGCCCGGCAGTGGCACCGTCCGGACGGCGTTGCCCGGCAGGGGCACTGTCCTGGAGCTGGGCCTCATCCTTGGGCCCAGCCCACGTGGTGAGGCACCCGCATGGTGCGAACACAAACCCACACACACCACGGAGTCTCGTTGGTAGGACTGCCGAGCCGGAAGCGGCTCGGACCTTTTATTAAGTTGGTCACATGGGTAACCATGTGACCATACCACAGCACACTGGACGATACCATGGCCCCTTGCAGGGGTGCCATGCAACACTCCTCCTTTTTCATAACAACAAAACGAAAACCCCAAAATCCCCACCTAACCACAACTACTACTATTTGAGCCACTCTACTACTTTGCACACCCTTTATTAATCTGGGTGAGTGGCTCTCATGTCACTAAACGGCACCACTGGGGGCTACTGGCACCACATAAAGCACTCCGAGTCTACAGGTGTGCACCACACAACATTGCCCATTAACCGGGCCATTTTAAGCAAGTCCATGTCTGCCGGCTCACAGTCTTCCGGGGAATGTCACTCATGATGTCCATCTTCCGCATGGAGTCGCCGGAAACCAGCTCGCACCCTCACCAGAGTTCATTTAGGACAGTTACAACACAGTCACACAAACACAGGCAAAGCTGCACCTGGGGAGGCCCAGGGGCCACATCGGCCATGTCCATAGTCTGGAGCGCCTGAGATGATCGACCGGCACCTTGTCAGCAGGCCCGTTGCTCCGCTTCTTCTCCCCCGTGGGCAGGCTCAGCGTTCAAAAAGGGGGTGCCAGCACAACTGCACCGGGGATTCACACCCACTCCCTCCCTTTCACCTGGGGCAGCAGGCAGGGCGACACTGGTAACAGGACGTTTGGGGAGAAAGGGCCAGGAGGGCACACAAGCACTCGTGAGAGCCGCAGCCCTCCCTGCGGAAACACCACCTTAACCACCACTGGGCCCGGGTGCTTGATGGGCCACCACGGGCCTCTGGTCCATCTTGTGGGCGCACCTCTCCTCACATCACACTCCGGCACGGAGCCATCCCTACACCTGCAGGAAAGGGGGGCAGGCTGTTTGGAGAGCCACCATTCTTTGACTGTTCCCCACTTTCCTGGATTGCGGCCCCGGGTGATGATGGGCCCGCCTCCCACCAGTGGGTCACTTCTGCCGCTCCTCACTTTCGCAGCTCGTGGTTGGGGCGGCGCCTCCCCATTGTGGCGCAGGTCGGGGCAGCGCAGTTCCCCTCCTCCAGTGAGGGACAGCAGCGGCTCGCACGGCCAATGCTGCTCTCCTTTGTTGTTGTTTCTTTTTTTTTTTTGGTGGAGCGACCATCGCCGCTCCTAACCCCCTTGTCTTGTGGGTGGGAGAAGGACAACTCCCCTCATTGCGGGGCCGCGACGCGTCTCCCTCCTCCGGGAATCACCCAGCCCTGATGTTGGGAGGGGCTCGCAGTCCTTCCCTTTTGTACGCAGGACGCTGCGCACCTTGACATGGCAGGTGCAAACACACACCGCCCCCGGCCGCATGAGCACCCTCTTTGATGAGAGCCGCGGCCGGGGCAGTGCACGCCCATGCATCCCCATCCATCTGCTCACGGCGATGACTGCGCCGCCCGGTAGTCTTTCCCTTTCGGGAGGCAGCGGCCGATACCGCATGCCTAGTCGCTCCGAAAGGGGGAGGGGCAGCATCGTCTTCACTGCGGCGCGGGCCGCAAGCACATCCTCCTCCTTACCTCTCGTTGCGGCCGAGGCCGCTGCGCAGCCCCCCTTCACTTGCGGCTCATGGTTGGGGGGAGGGGGCAGCGCCCACGTGCGGCATAGCCACCAGCATATCTCTTCTCCACGGGGGGCGCAGACCCACCCTCCCGCGGGCCACTGCACACTGGTGCGGCATGGCCACGGATCTCTTCCGTCCCCCTCAGGGGACGGGCATGCAGCTCGCCACCGTTGTTCGCGGGCCCAGTTGGAAATGGGCCCGCCACACCAGATCTCCTTTGGGACACACGGGGCCCGTAACCCACCTTCGTCGCCATTGTTGGGGGCTGCTCCGGTCCACTGGGCAGCCCCATACTTGTGTCGGGTAGCACCCGACGGCACACACAGAGGTGCGGCGATCACGCCGCTGGATGAAGGGTGGGGGTTCATCCCACCGGCTCCGGGGACACCGGAGCTCCACACAGGGGCCAGTTGGCAACCGGCTTACTGCGGCCCCGGCTCTGGGGGCACCCAGGCTGGGGTCGCCATCATGGCCCGCCTCACAGGGCCAGGGCAACACACAGGGACGGCGTTGCCCGGCAGGGGCACCGTCCAGACGGCGTTGCCCGGCAGGGGCACCATCCTGGAGCTGGGCCTCATCCTTGGGCCCAGCCCACGTGGCGAGGCACCCGCATGGTGCGAACACAAACCCACACACACCACCGAGTCTCGTTGGTAGGACTGCCGAGCCGGAAGCGGCTCGGACCTTTTATTAAGTTGGTCACATGGGTAACCATGTGACCATACCACAGCACACTGGACGATACCATGGCCCCTTGCAGGGGTGCCATGCAACACCACCCTAGACACTGCGAACACAAGGAACACTCCCACACACTTGATAATTTCCCTGAGGGAAATGCCAGTTTTACCACTGAGAGAGACATGTCTAGCTTTCCTATAAAAATTCAAAAATGTCCATTAAAGGAGGTATTGCTGTTATTATGGAAAGCAAAGGGCTTTTTTCCAAACAGAAGGGGTTACATGCCCTGGCTCCTGCTGCAATGTTGTGACACGGTTCAAGTGTTCATGGGAGCCAGTGCAATACCAGCAATACCCACGCCCTCTTCAGTTACCCACCACCTACAAACAGGAACTATGAAATATGCAGAGCCGCCATGATCGCTATGATGAACATCGTGAATTCAAGATGTTAGATGTCCCACAAATACTATTGGATTGCAGAGCTGTGCACAATCCCACCGGCCAACTATTGACACCTGAGAAGTTTGTAGATTCTTGGCAAATACCCCAACAACAGCACTTACTTGCTGCATTTTCACAAGTGAAGTCAATCAAGCTATTAGGAGCTCTGCAGGTAATCCTGCCAGAGTATTAAAAGGAGAGGGACACAGAGAGAGGTGTGCAAGCCAGAGTTGGGATCATGAGGTAAAGGACAGTGTGTGATCGAGCAGTAGGCAGGAGAACAGCAAAATGGAGGGAGCTGATGAGAAGGAGGTGAATAGCATGCGTGTCATTTTAGGGGGGACCTCTCCAACTTTGTGGCACACCATTTTGTCCGCCTCATTTGGCAGGGGTCCCTTTCCTTTAGATGTCTGGTCCCCCCAATATTTTCAGCAAAGTTATTCCACTAGTCAAGAAGAGGCAAACAGGGGAGAAGGGGAGAACATCAGATGTAGAGAGAGAGTAGCTGATGTTGAAGGAAGTGAAGAGGAATGGGGAGAAGGAGGACAAAAGAAAAAAGACACAGAAAGAGGAGTTGAGCTGGATAAGGTGTAAATAAGCAGTAGGGAAGAGTGTGTTGGCAGATGCCTAAGGAGTGAGTAGGCAGAGGGGAGCATTAAGAGGGAAGGGAAATGGGTCCGCTTGAAGCATCAAAAGGGAGGGGAAGAGGAAATATAGAGGTGGAAGAGGAGCAGATCAGGGTATGGTGGAAATTTGAAGTAGATGACAGGAGATGGAAGCAGGAGAATGGAGACGAGAAGAAGACCAAGGAGGAATAGAGAAAGAGAAGGTGATGCCCAAAGAGAGGGGCATCAAGAAAATGGGCTGTTTTGGACCACGACTCCTAGAAAGACAGATGGCATGGTGACAGAGCCAAACCTACGAATGCCCCTGACTGCCTACAGAGTGGTAAAACCTGGTAACACCAGGACCTACCATGATCTTGGAAAACATTTTGAAATGTCCGACACCCCGGCCATACCTAAAAGATCTAAATCATACAAGCAATATTACCCACAAAACAAGCGCCGGCCCCAAAAAGTGTGAGTGACTTTTACGCACCAGGATGGTGGAGTCTAAGGGCAAGAGATAAGGACTGAGGATCGCAGTGCCGTGGAGAAACTTGACTTATTAAAGGTTTTTCTGAATTCCCATAAAGTGCTCTAAACTCAACCAAATCTGTTACTTTTCTGTCATAATGAAGACTTTTGAACCATGGAACTTGGCTTTGTTGTCTGTTGATCGTTTGGCTGTGATACCTTCTAAAGACAGTTCAAGCTTAGATAGCATATGGTTGACTATAGCAGTGGCAGAGGCAGCTTTTGGTGCAGGGGGGGACAGATATCTCCTGAGGGGGCACCAAGATTCTAAAGGATTTATGGGTAAGCCCTCATTGGGTGGTGAATGTTTTCAGTGGAGGATCCTAAATGTTTACACAAATCTATACGAGAGTATGAGCGCAGCGAGGGAGCCTAAAATCATTAAGAGAGTTTTGGGATCCATCAGCCCGAGAATATTTTAAATAATGTTCTAAAATGATCTATTTTGCAGCACTATATTAGAAAAAACTAGGTAAATAGACAAACAATTTACAGTTGCTTATTTAGGGTAACACATGACAAAATCCAGTCAATGCCATGTTGCCAACAGTACACTGCATGGGAGCACGTTATGCCATTTTCATGAGGCTGCTGCCTCAACTTATCCATGCCAGTAATGGTTACTCTAAACTACATGCATTAAGCACTTCAGCCTGCATGCATGTGATTTAAAATTATCATTATTGGTATAGATAGTTGATCCTATATATGTCACTAATGTTCACTTAAAATCAATCATATGCACGAGGCAGTTCAACCTTCATGCGTCTGATTTAAAGTTCAACCTATCCATTCCAAAAGTCTCTGCAAGGGATTTACAATGACCAACCATAAAAAATGTATGGTTGCTCACTATAAATACATGCACCCACATAAATACATGCATCCATACATACATCAAAATACTGACCTTAGGTCGGCAGGGGCAAGCAGCACAGCAGCACACTGCAAAAATGTAGACCTGTGCTGCACATGCAACAACGGTAACGCGATTGTGATTGCAACAATCGTGAGTGGCATGCATTGTTGTGCCACTCACAGGGTTCTTTTTTAAATATCATCAGGGCTGGCACTCAGTCAATTACCTGATTGAGCACCAGCCCATGTGATATAAAAAAAAAATCTATGAGTGCCACGCTGCACTGCACGTCGGCGCGTCACTCACAGGGTTCTTATTTTTGTCATATGAGGGCTGGTGCTCAGCTAGAGCGGGAGAACCGTTGGAGACCTGCGGGTGTAAAAGGCACCAGGGAGGACCCATGAGGGGCAGCCGAACCCCGCCTCCTCCCCTGGACTATAACAAGACGTTATCAGAAAGTATACAATTCCTAAAAAGTATTACAATATGTTAGTTTGGAACAATTTACATTTTCCTCACGTTTTTCAGATTCTGTAAGGTCGCCAACTTATGTGGAGACATGTCTCAAGTATATGTCAGCTAGGCAACCTGGAGTGACATTTTCTTTGCCAAGATCAGTACAAGAGGCAACCTTACACCATCCGATTGAACTTCTTTGTAAGTATTTTCAATTGATAGACATTTTTTAAATTATTGAATGTCAACTAGTAAATTGCAATATAACTGGTTCTTGAGTGCACTATATTGTAACAAATGTACTACTAAGTTAATCTCACATATATACATTCAGTTCTTCAAGACATTAACTAAAGTACGCATATCAAAGCCATTACATTCAAAGCTGGGAGAAATTTGGACTAATCATAACAGACTAAATCTGAAATAGATTCTGGAAAATAGACAGCAAAGACGTAAGGTCTTTGAGTCTGCAAAGGCATCATCGATACCTATCGCAGAGGATCTGATGTACACCAGCAGAGAGAGAAAAGCTAAACAGAGAAGCAGAGGATCTGCGCAGCAGTGACTAATGCGGCGCACCGCCAAATACCAACAGCATACGGCGCACTCCCTGATCACAACTTTGGCGGTAACCCTTAAATCCGGCGGTAGCGCTAATACCGCCGGATTTAAGGGTCCGCCGAATCAGGGCTTTGGCGGATTTCGCCCCAGCTCTGAGCTGGGGGGAAATCGCCGAAAATTCGTGCTATTACCGCGGGCGGGAAATCCGCCGGCGGTAAGAGCACGAAAATTCCCCATTGAGCCCAATGGGGAACGGGGCATTTCCGAATGGGCTCAATGGGGAATGGGGAATTATTTTACCGCCGAACTCGTGATCCGGCGCTATCAGCGCCGGGGAGTTCGGCGGTAGGGCTATTACCGCCGGTGGTAATACCACCAGCAGTAACGGCCAAGTCGTGATCAGGACCAGAGTGCAACCACAGAGCCAGACAAAAAAAGACTTGTATAAAAGTGCTGGAGAGAAGCTTGTTGCAAAATTGAACAATTCCTCAAAATGTACCTGAAACTTCACCACAAGGGGGCAACCTAACTCGAATTTGGACAATCACCAAAGTGGGCCATGAGTGTTGCAGCACAGCGGTCCCGTGTGGAGAAAAGGGGTGGTGTCCCGTCCACTATTTGAAACTATTGACCACTGTAACACCTCCTCGCTGGACAAGCCAGGATCAGATTTGTTAGGCCAAAAGTACAAAGGAGGAGACCAAGAAGGGCAACATGAAATAGGAAGGTGTGGGCTATTCGGATGATGTAGGAAGAGGAGGTGGCAGATCAAGAGACCAGCAGGAGGAAGTGTTGTGGTCTGGGACTGGAGGATAGTTTGAAGGAAAGGAGAGGTATTGGTTGGTGAGAGCCATATACTGTGTTTTGAACAACATCTTTTAAAAGGTTTTGATTTCGGTCGTGTCATTTTGTTCAACCAGAATGTTATTTTGAAAGGTTTATGTATGTGTATGTGTGAGTAGGGAAGTAAGGGGGTTGAGGGTAGGAGGTGGCGAGGTGGAAGAGTGCGGTAAGGAAGAGGTGGAGGGGTGTCTGAAAGGCACAAACCTACAACTCCTTAAAACGAATCCAAACGTTAGGGTAGGCCTAGCCTAAAATGTCTGTCAGGGAGATTAGACAGACAAGGCCCTCATTACCATACAGGTAGTGCCTAGGCAGTAGGGGTCAATAAGCTCAATATACTAACCGGGAAAGTAGGGACGCCTGTGCTAGAGTGAGAACTGCTTACTTCACATGAGAGAACGAGGGCTGATCCTTAGCAACCTGCCAAGAAATCTAATGAAACCCTTAAAGCATCTCTGGGAGTTGGTATGTTCTTTAGGCCATCTGTGGCATTATTCGAATCAATATTTCTCTACTGCTGTTTCATGATTGTGGAATCTATTACCTCCCAATGTTCGTTGTGCTGTGAATTGATCTTTTTGAAAGTTGTTAATTGTGTTTATTTGAGGCTTGCGTGGTCTGCCTTTTACTGTTTCTTTCTCTTTTTATTTGGTTTAACTTTAATTTTGATTTTATTTATGTTGTATTTTGATTTATTTTGTTTTATTTACAGATTTTAAATGAGTTGTGGGTTTTATCTTTAAGCTTATTGTGTTGTTATTTCATTAAATTTAATTTGTATTGGAAATTGTATAGATAAATACATAAAACATACGGCTTCTATCCATGTACCTTCCCTCAATGTCCATTTTGCTTCTGATTTTGCCGCTAGTGGCATGGTGGGTGCGCATTACAAAAATACAAAGCAGAATGTAAATAAAAGATGAATACTTACTGTAGACGGTCAGCTTGATTGGGGCACTCTGACCTTTACTAATTGGGTTTTCCACCAAACAGCTGTAGATGTCATCATCAGACATAACGACCCGCGTGATGGTGAGCACCTTTTGGTCATGTGATAGCAGCATCCTGGAGTCGTTGCCGAGAGGCTTGCCATCTTTCATCCATGTGTAGGTCGGCTTCGTACCATTCTCATGTGTGCAGTTCATGGTGAAATACTCACTGAGTTCCAGTACACTGGATGCTGCCAGAACAACTTGAGGCTTGGAAATCGGTACTACGGAAAGAATGAGATGAAGGTTTAATTGATGCCTTGAATGGGAGATGCAAGGGCCATCAATGTCCCACCTATCAGTGAAAAACTGTGATGTTTAGACCGGTCTGATGTTCAGTGTTCACTTACACACTTGGCCCTTATTACAGGAAACAACCAAATCATAATTTTCCTACAGACAAGAACTAACAAATGCAGAGTAGCCCTTTCAGCAGTCATTTCCTGTGTTAATTGACAACAGATGGTATTTCTGTCGACCCCCAATCTAAAGTACTTAACCCATGATGATTAACAGCTGCCTTCTTTCTATGGACTTTCATTGTCAGGCATATCAATCAAATAACCAGGTCCACCACCATTTCCTAAATCAGGGGTACAGTGATTCCAGTCTATCCAGAGTAAGAGTCCCAGCTCAAATCCAGTACACAGATGGCTTCATAAAATCTGAAGACCTTGGACTAACCTCTCCCCATGTCACCTGAGAGCCAACTTTCTTTGACCGCTTATGCTACAGAAATACAGGGGAGTCCCTGGAGGATTGCTAAGTGCTATGACCCACTGGCAGCTACAGACATTGCTCCTACCATACTGGAAGGGCTGAGGTTGTGCTTGTTCATTTCATCCCAGGGCCATGTTTGATCCAAGGACAAGCAGAAGGACAGTTTAGCATGAACTGAAGGATACTAAACAGGGGTCATAGATCGTCTGTGTGGTATACAGTTCCAATTTCGAGAATCTTGTATTTGAAATGCTATGGGATGAAGACCATCCAAGCAGTGGTGGACCACTGAGTGCTGAAGGAAAAAATAAAAAATGAAACCGTACAAGCCGTGGAAGCACTGAAACCACAGAAGCTTTGGCTCCTTTTTCAGTATCACACTACTAGTCAAATTGGTGTGTCAGGTCACCAGCCCATGCAGCTTTGAAGTCTTAGCGGGTCAGTAAGCATGAGGAAACAGACTGAAGACACCATGGGCTTAGTCTTCACTGTGGCCAGTCATGACACCTGGTCAGAGAGTACTCTGCTAAGGCTGCTGCGGAGAAGGTGGGAAACATACCTTCCCACAAGGAAACCCGGGTTATTGACCAGTTCAGGTAAGTGCCCATGCCCCTATGGTCTCCCACATCCATCTAGAGATCTGCCTGTCCTGCAAAGGAAACCTACCATTTGCTGCTTTGAGATTCATGGGATGCAGGTAACAGCCAGCTTCATGCTTTCAAGTAGTTATCAAAAATGCCACCATAGCACACATCCAATTGGTTTACATCTGACCCCCATACCAGGTTCTATTACTCAACAATTCCAAAGAGAACAAGCGGGTGCGTGGCGATGATTACGATGAGGATATATTGTTCAACATCATTGATGCCCCATTTTTTAAACTGATGCTAGGGATTGCCTGTTGTAGTGGCATGGTGTTTGGCTGTGTGGCGCAACAGATCACCTACTTGAGCACATTTAGCAGTAGGCCAGAGGAGGAATTTGTGATTGTTGAAAAGGTCACACTCACACATAAAACAAGCAGTTGAATTGTTTTGGAGGAAGACAACATTTTGGGGGTGGGGGACAAATTGTTGGGGATGGTGGCCTTTGATGGGAAGCTGGATTGCTGTGTGATTTAGCACACCACCTGCTTGAGCACACTGAGAAGTAAGTTGAAGGTGGAATTTACGCTAGGTCAGCTTGTTGAAAAGTGAAAACTCACACATGAAACAAGCAGTCAAATATTTTTGGGGAAGAGAACATCTTGAGGGTTCCATTAAAATTATTGGAGTTGCGGGCATTAGTGGCAGGTATTCACCATGTGTGATGCAACACACCACCTGCTTGAGCACACTGAGCAGTAGGCTCATGGAATTGACATGTGGCCAGCTTGTTTGAACGGGCACACTCGCACACCAAACAAGCAGTTCAATTGTTTTTCGGGGAAGAGAATATTTTGGGGTAGTCTGAAAAATAGTATAAGCATTGGGCATTAGTGGCAAGTTGATTGGCTTTGTGTTGCAAAACACTACGTGCTTGAGCAGTAGCCCAGAGAAGAAACAACCTGTGCTGGGCCAGCTTGATTAAACGTGCAAACTCAGACACAAAACAAGCAGTTGAATTGATTTGGAGGAAGGGAAAATGTTGGTAGTCCCAGAACAAATGCTGTAAGTGGGTGGCAATAAGTGGCAGGTTGATAGGCTGTGTGATGGACCACACCACCTTCATGAGCACACTGAGTCATACATGGAATGAAGAATTTTCACTGGGCCAGCTTGTTTGAAAGGGTACACTCACACACAAAACAAGCAGTTGAATATTTTGGGAGAAGAGAACATTGTGGGGATGTTGTTGGAGGTGGTGGGCATTAGTGGCAGGTTGATTAACTGTGGGATGCAACACGCCACCTACTTGAGCACACTAAAAAGTAGGCCAAGAAGGGAGGAATTTTCACTGGGCAATCTTGTTTGAGTGGGCACTGTGACGATTCACTAGATGTCATCACTTCTCCCCAAAGGGGAGCCCTTTCCCATGAGGCCAAGGAGGTGAGGCCACTACCCGACAGTCCCCCTGGGGGTGGTACAATGCAGGTGGATCTCATGGGGAGGGACTCCACCTTTAGGGATACGGACAACCATCTAGGCTACAGCCCTTATGAGAACATCACATCCCCACCTACTCTAGCCTCTCCTTCCAATTCTAACCTCATTCTAGACAGTAGACCTACATACTGTTATAAGGCAGAGTACATCAGGGTTCTTGAAAATACTGAGATGAAGAAGAACAATAGGAACCTAGGTAATCCAAGTACTGGGACAAGTTGGCCACGCGCAGCAATGAAGATGAAACCTGTGAAAGAGATGAAGGACTTATACAATGGGCCCAGAAACTGCTGGCAACATTGCATATAAATTGACAATGGACGAAAATGTGGTCTCGGGTAGCTGCAGAAGACTGCAGGGGGGCTGTGCACCGAAGACAGGAGATACAAACCTTTCGCCAGTGATCCGGAGGGAGACAGCTCCAATGACGCTGGCAGTCCACCACATCTGATAATCGGGAAGTCTGCAGGTGCAGACCGGTACCCAGCAGTGTTGAGAGGAGCCCGGAACGTGGACGGCAGCCGGGAACATCATCGGACAGCCGCAGAGAAATCAAGGCTCTGGAGAAGCCACACCAAACCCCCGCCATCTCAGGAAGCCCTAGTGACGTGCCGAAAACTCCAACAAGGTAAAGGGTGGCACATGAGACCCGGAGGGGATGTGGGGTGGCTTACCAAAAGGTGCATGCAGTTGGCTCTAGGCCCCTTTGCAACCATAATGCTTAGGTGGCACGGCTGGGGCAGAAAGCCTACAAACACACTCCTTCTCATTGCAGTGGTGGAACAAAGTTCGGTGATCAACAGGGAAGGGTCGAGGACCCTAAGCACCATAAAGAGAACCTGGGAGGGAGAGTCACTCACAACAGTGGAGGGGATAAACCCACTAACAGCCAAACCAGGGTCTGGGACCCAATGTGAGAAAGTAATACGAGTCAACTTCCTTGTGGCATTACTTGGCATGGAAGTGAACCAAGTGGGCCAGAAGAAGAGAAGCCACAGCCATGGTCCCTCCTAACACTCAGAATTGGGGATTATAGAAATAAGCCTAATGAAAAGAAGACTAGGGGAAAGGAGTTATTCCCCCTGGTTGTAAGAAATGGATAATAAGATTCCAGGAGAAAGAAGTCATTCTCCTGGTAATCCGAACTGGCAGTTAGATCCAAAAACATTGCCCCGGGCAATCTGAGACTAGATGTCAGGAGAAGGGAGATATTCTCCTGGCCCATGGAAATGTACTATCATGGGAAGAAGACATTCCCCCTGACAACCTGATTTGGGACTGCACTGTCAGGGGATGGGAGCCATTCCCCCTGACAACGTTTGAGACCCAAGACTGTTCTAAGATTTGGAAACTGTTTCAACAAACCACAAACCATAATCCAGGAGAAGGGAGTCATTCTCCTGGGACCGTAACAGTACTGACTTATTCTTTAGTTTCTAGTATAAGGGACAGAAGTAAGGTTTTCTTGACTCAGGGCGGTAGACACTTTTGAGTTGACAGACATCCTGGCAGACACCTTATCTTTAGTTGTGTCAGGGAAACCCCTCTTAGTAATAGGGACAGAAAGGGTTTCTCTTGCTTTATTGGATAAAAGTCTTTATCCTCAAACATGCCAACTTTGTGGCAGCCTTCTTCTTCCGCACCCTCACAGCACAAACACACACAAAACAAGCAGATTCATTATTTTTGAGTAACAGAAAATAATTTGGCAGTGCTGGAAAAGAATGAAGGACTGCCAGAATCTTTGTTTTTGGTGGCACAAACCACCAACAATTCAGAGCCAAAGGCCAAATGTGGGATGGGGCATGGAAGGCCCTGTGGCAATGTTGCATGGTTCACTGTCAAAACAGTAGCTGCTGCAATTTCTGGAGATGCACACATCTTGGGTAGTAGAGTAGTATAATGGCAGTCAATAACCATAAATTGTACATTCACAACTGCTACAATAAGTAAAGAAAGCATTCAAACTACAGTTATTGGGGTGGCAACTAGTGCTTCTAAAGTAATTTCTGGCGTAGCTGTTTCTACCACTTCAGTGCTGCTAGCCGAATCCCATGAGTTCCCCAGGATCAGAGTCTGGCAAAATTGGGAATGTATCCAGGGGGCGTGGACAACTGCCCACAAGATGGCTGCTTGCCCATCAAGCCTTGTGCCCAAACTCCCTACTCACCTTATTATAAGAGGGCTGCACATAGAAATGAACCCTGATCTTGCGGGAACAAGCTGTTGAAAATACTGGGGGCCCAGCAATGTTGACATTGTGTGCTGGAAGAATGCGGCATCAGGAAAGGAGGCCTTACATGCCGTGCCAACTTGGTGCCGCAAGCCGAGCTGCCCCAACTCACCTGGCATCCCCCAAGAATGCTGTGGTAAGTTGGCCCAGCTGGCTCCAGGGAAGCAGTACCTGCTTCCGAGTATAGAGATCCGATGAGCTTTGTCTCGGATGCGGTAAGCGGAGAGGGAGCTCCAGGGCGAATAGAAGCAGAGTGTTATAATCCCTTCTTTGTCTCTGTGGAAAACTGACATGAATCAATGCTGGTGGCCATCTTGGAATAGGATGGCATGTATGGCAGAGATAGGGAACATCATTTGCCTTGCAGTGTTCTGGCCCATTAAGACGCCTAATATATAACAAGAAGAACTGTGAATTGCTTAAGCAGTTTAGAGAAACCCACCCACCTACATGATAACAATTATCCTCAGTCTGTAAGGAAGAGGACTGGTGATAGCTCCTCAAAGAAAGCCCTCAGGTTTGATGAAAGCAAGAAAACAGCATCACAAACGGCCATGGATAACCTTGCAACAGGCAAGGCAATGGAACTACTACAAGGGAATCTGCACTTGATAATGGCCGAGCTGTCTACCATACAAAAAGGGTGTCCTCAATTGACAGATGTACTCAGGATGTCCAGGACAAAATGAAAACCATCAGGAAAGATATGGGTGCCTTTGTAGGGCTCATGGAGCTCAGGTTTCTGGATTAGAACACATTCAAGTAAGGATCTGCGAATTGGATTTCGGCGGTCTCACAAATGAATGATAGACACTGAAGGAACAACATAAGGATCTTCAGAATCTCGGAAGGGCCCAGAATGGTCAGATTCTACCGAGTGGACTTAGAAGGGGATTCTGCAAGCACTCCAACTTAATTTGTACACCTGCCTCAAAATCCAAAGGGCTCATAGAGTGGGCGGCAACAGGAATAATAGCGACAACAAGCCCATGCTATTAGTCGCTTATCTGCTCTCTCACACCCAAATGGTCTAAATCCTGGAAGCAGTGAAGAAGAGAACAGATTGACTCTCTAATGAGGGGCAGCAGGTATATATTTTGCAGGACATTTCGAACCACGTTGTGACCAAATGGAAGAGATTCCTATCCATGTGCCCTGAACTGCTCCGATGAGGCCTGATATGGTCTTCTGGCCACCAGCAAAAATGGTGATCGCTACCCCTTCTGGAATATCAAAGTTCTTTGAGGGGCCGTAAGACTTGTGGAGCTATCTGGAGATGACAGCATAGCTTCCCATCAACACTGCTGCCCCTTCTCAAAATGAGCAAAGTAGGAGAGCAGCTTGCCCAATTCCTGGAGTGAACCAGATGAGATCCCAAAGAGAAGTTGAAGCTAGGCTGTCCTAGTTTAAGTAACAAAAAGGGCCCATAGGTAGGCCACGCTCTCGGTCCCTGGACACAGCTAGCAGGCCATAGCCGGATTGAGTCACACGTGATAAAACCAGGTCTCGATGATTTGCCTCAGTTTGCAGTTGTGGGTAATACTGTGATCAAGCATAAGGCTTGGAATTCAAGGTGACCTGATGGTATTGCTGTTATGCCCAAAATGTACTTTCCCCTAATTTTCTGTCCTTCTGCTAGCTCTTCTTTCTTTCGATTCCTTTTATCTCTTGAAGTGAAACAATAGAAAAGGTCAAGTACATTTATAGTAAGGACTGTGACGGACCTCCTTCTTTTCCTGGAGTGGGTGAAGGGACAGATATACTAGTACCTGGTAAATGGTTGGCATATATTTCATACCATCAATAACTAAAGATTCACTATAGTAAATATCATGATATGGAATGTAAAAGGTTGCAGCGCCCCTATTAAAAGGCAGAAGTTCTGTCCCATCTGTGGAATTTGCATGTCCATGTGGCTCTTCTCCAAGAATTGCATCTCCCAGCAAATGACATCGCAAGGCTGAAGGAGCAATGGGTCGGACATGTGTGCTGCTAAGGAGCAAAAATGGGGAAGGATAGCTTTTCTGTTCCATAAAAAGTGATCCATATTTGTCGAATACACCAGGACAGATGAGAATGGTAGATGGTTATTGGTTGAGTGTCCAACAAATAAAGATTCCTTAACAATACTAAACATTTACACTGCTAACCACGCTGATCCGCACTTCTACCACAATCTACGATTCATGGTCCAGAGACTGGATTCCCCGAACATTATAATTGGGGGAGATTGTATCCTCCCTGCCGACTCCATACTAGATAGGCATAGACCCTCTAAAACGAATAGAGCTTTCCAAGATTTGTCGGAGAGTAATGAACTAGTGAACGTATTGAAACTCTGTAATCCCTTGCTACTAGAATACACTTTCTACTCTACAATACATTGCTTGCATGCGGGGATCGATTACTTATTCATGAGCAAAGTAGTAGCAAAGACTTTGTACTGTGCTGACAGCTCACCTATTGGAATATCAAATCATGCCCATGTAATCGCTTCCATGTACCAGGGATGCTCAGCCCAGAAAAGGCAAGTGGTGTTTGAACATAGAGCTGTTGGCCAACAGGGGGATTAGGGAGTCTGTGAATTTACTAGATAATTATTCCCCCTAAATGAAAGCACAGAGGAACAAAGACAAAGTGAACCACTTGAGATACAAATATAGGTTCCAATTATGTACAAAGAAAGCAAAGAATATGGAGGAACAGTGGGAAGCACTACTGCGCACCACACAGACTCGGAATACCAAAGAATTCTGGTGTCTAGTGAGATCCGGACTAACCAATTCTGAGTGAGAAACTATGGGTGATATTGCACCGGATGTATGGGTAGATCATTTTCGATCATTGTACTCCCTAAACCAAAGTACATTTGAGATCGTTTTTGAGGGCATCAGCCCTTGCGACACCACAGAGATAGATCCTTTAGGATATCCCTCACAGCCTGTAGTTGTTACGACCCTTGAAGTAGAGAAAGCTATCCTTACTAAGCACTATGACAAAGCACTTGGACATGATTTTATTCCAGCCGACCTTTTAAAGAGCAACCCAGGTACACAGGCTCCTTATTTGACCAAATTCTTTAATGAAATTAATAGTTCCTAGGTTCTCCCCCATAGCTATAAAGGAGCAGCCATAATTCCAGTTTTCAAAAAAGTTGATCTGGAAATTCCATCGAACTACAGACACATATCCCTGATTGACTCACTATCTAAAATGTATGCAAAAGTTTTATTGTGCTTGATGGAAAGATGGGCTGATGAACGTAATATCTTGTCTAACGTGCAGGCAGGATTCAGGAAGGGAGTGTTGACCAGGCTTTTATGCTGGATATTATTTTGCAAAGATGTGTCACACTTCAGTCCCATCCCATTTATTTGGCGTTTGTTGACCTCCACGCGACGTTCGATACTGTACCCAGGTAAAAATTGTAAACGGTTTTAGATGATTTACAGGTTCCTACGTCACTCAGCAAACCTATCATGGCCCTGAACTCCAGCAACTATGCGTGTGTTAGATGCAACACAGGGGCGAACTGCCAAATAATAATAATAATTTGCATTTATATAGCACTACAAACCCTCAGGCATCTGAGCGCGGCTTATTATTACCCACAGTGTGCAGTGCTCATTTATCGACCTCGAAAGGATGAAAGACTGAGTTTGGCCGGTATTCAAACCTGCATCGGCAGGCTCTGCATGGTTGTCAAAGCGAGTGTTCTACTCGCTGTGCTATCAGACCAGCAAATCCATTTCCAGTAAATGTAGGCATAAGACAGGGCTGTGTATTGACCCCTTTCCTGTTTCTCCTTTATATAACCAACTTAGTCAATGACATGTCTGTGTCATCACTGGATTGCCCAGAGAGTGGGCCCTGCAAAGTGGAGTATCCTATTGTTTGCAGATGATGAGGTGCTCCTTTCAAAGAGCCCTGTAGGTCTCCAAGACCAATTGACGACTTTTGCAACACTGTGTGCAGCTAAAGTCCTGACCATAAATAATTCAAAAACAAAAGCTATGGTGTGTAGTCCTACGATCTGACCTCTCTGAGAAAAGCATACCTTCTATTTGGATAAGTCCTTGCTGGCCATTATGGAGAGTTTTAAATAATTGGGAATAACATTTTCCAAAAATCTGAAATGGGCCAAACAGATTGAAAAGAGTAACCTAAGAGTGGCCACACAAGCTGGTGCGGTTGCATGATTGTTCAGCCCGTTTTGGAGGAATGTCAGATTCCTCGGGCCATGATGGTATACAGGACCCAACTATCCCTGCATTAGTCTATGGAGCAGAATTGTGGGGCCACACACCATCTGCTCCTTTGAGGGTAACAGAAAACACATTTTAAAGCGCCGCTTGGGGCTTACAGGCTTCCATGCAGTGCTCCATCCGCACCACTAACCCTTGAAGTGCGTCATATTGGAATTAAATACGAGGTGAGGATTAAACCCTTGCTGTAGCGGCTTAATATCTGGTCTTTGGATGAATTGGCCATGGACGGTGCTAAATCCCTACCATGGCTGAAACATGTTAAAAATGTGCTAACGATATTGAATTTAAACTCTCTGTGGTCCGACCCCTGTAATATCAATCCACGGTCCAAACCAACACTTAAGGGAACATTTTATGAATGGGCTGTGGGGGTAAAACTGGATATCTGTTACTCTGGCCAACTGTCAGTGAACTATCGGGTGTTTTAATCTGACCCTGACATAGAGGAATATCTGGATTACCCAGAGGGCATGAAGAAGAAATCTCTCTATACCAAATATTCTCCCCATTGCAAAGTTTACTAGGCAAGAGAAATTGCTTTCTGTCCAGTATGCCCCACCATGGTGGAAGACAAACTGCACCTTATGTCGTCCTGCCCATTGTACAAAGCCCTGTAAATGGCTGAACCCTTTATTAAATTTATCTGAGATCAATACTAGTTGTGAGGCTCTCTCAGCTATGAAAATATGCTCAACACTGTATTCTTTTAATGCTGTTCTACCTTTGTATTCACTGCCCTTAAGATAATTTGTATTCACTGCCCTTAAGATAAGGGAGAGCATTTTAAAAAATGTGTAGTTTATCAGGCCTTCAAGCCGAGGTGGCCTTACTGTGCTTGTTGAAGGGTGACTTGTCATGTATGCAAGCCAATATATAGTCCTGGCTAAAAGCTTGATGAAATATGACGTTGAAATCTTAGATTTTAATATTTTGTATATCCATCAATATTTAGCTGAACTGGATGAAATTGTGTAAATGACCTGCTGTGTGATTTTATTTACTTGATTGTACAATTGTTTGCCCTGCTTTTATGGTGAAAGCCAAAATAAAGCTGATTTGATTGATTGATTGATTGATTGATTGATTGATGATTGAAAGCAGGGAGGTGGCACCAAATATGGTATCAGATGCATACAAAGCCACCGGCAGGCATCATATCATAAGCTTCATAACAAGGAGAACTAAGAGCCGTGGCTCAAGAGGACTGTAAAAAGCGTGGGCAATATTTGCATAGACCCTCCGATCATAGTCTTAAGGTGCTGATTAAAGCTAAGTGCAATTATAACATAGCCAGTATAGATAGTGCTTCTGGCATCCTCCTGATATATAATTGTAAATTCTTCGGTGGCACTAATAAAGCTGGCAAGTTGTTGGCAAGTTACCTCAAGGTTGGAACCTAAATAACAGGGTCTCTGCCCTGGGGATCGGGGAGACATGATACCAAGGATAACGAAATTGCACCTGAGTTTGCAAAGATTTGCGAGACACAATATGCTTTAATCCCCACACATCTATGATCAGCACATACTTAGATAGCTCGCCACAACCCAGAAGGGAATCAATCCCCAAAGGTAATATGGGAATCTAGAGCAGGGAATATCCATAGAGGAAATCAAGGAAGCCATCTGTAAGTTGAAAAAAGGGAAGGAGCCAGGCCCGGACCTTTTCCCTATAGATTTTTACTATGCATTCAAGGATTTACTATCACTTAAGCTACTCACACTATTCACAGGATATGGCACAGAGAATGCTGCCAGCAAAACATTCTCATTGTCATTCCTAAACAAGTGAAAGGATGTGAAAAATTACAGGCCAATATCCCTAATCAATAAAGAGGCTAAAAAACACACCAAAATGCTAGACATAAAAGGCATAGGTATACACTCCTGTAGGGCTAAAGTCTCAGCGTACACCAATGATATACTGGCGTACCTGGAAGAACCAGAGAGCTTGCTCCAACCCTTCCTAAACCAAATCGAGCAGTATTGAAGAGTTTCGGATGCAAACTAAACTTGGGGAAACCCAAAAGTCATACCCCTCAATGATCTATGCTTTCGCACGCATATCAAGGGTAAGAGTCTTCAATGGCAGCAAGAGAGCATCAAATAATCTTTGCCAGCCAAACATAGCACACTATAAAGCTAAATAGAGATTGAATTCTCTCCAAGGGTGAGAACCTAGTAAATAATTGGTCCCCCTTATTACATGGTGGGGACGTTTAGAAATTATTAAAATGAGTATCTCTCCCGTGACCATGTATAGTCTGGCAATGATACCTCTTTGATGGTCCCCCTCCTTCTTCGATGATATTAGTAAGACGTTGAGTACATTTTTGTAGAAAGGAAAAAAAACAGAATAGTTATCAACAGACTCCACCTACACCCATCCAAAAGGGGGTGAACTTCCCTAATTTCTAGAAATACTTAAATGCATTTGGGATAAGTCAGGGAAAGGGGTGTTTTTCAGAGGCGGGCCCTGACCAAATACCAGCCTGGAATGACTTGGTGTACCCTTTCAAACTGCGAGATATCCCCTTTATATTGGACAAACCATCCTTACAAGAAGTTGGACTGATCAGTTTTTTGTGTGCAGCATTGCTGTCTTGGCGGTTAAGTAAGGGAGTCGGACTGTATACACCTGATCCGCACCCTCTATGTTCAATGACCAGGTAGAAACTGTGGGAAAACCCTTAAATTAGCCCAGGTGGCAAGCAAAAGGCATGTTATACACGAATCAGATACGGTCGGCCTCCGGAACATTCCCCCTCCCCTTGTTGCAAGAGCTATACCATTTAACAGATGGTGAATTCTTGAGACATGATGCAACTTTACGTAAGTGTACTTAACCTAGCAACCAGCAAGGATGCAAATACATGCATCTGGAAAAGACCTCTGCGCAATGCAGCAGGCATATTTAGCATCCTCAACCAGCACATAGAGTCAGGCCCCAATAGGAGGACAGAACTGTCATGGAGCAATGATTGCAAAATTAGCTGAATACATGGTCAAGAATTTGGCAGAAAATCAGACATACGTCGTGTGCAGCTTTGATTACACAAACCCTCGTTATGGTATTTAACAGAGCTGTCTTTACACCCTCTTGGCTGACCACAAGAGTGAACAGAACTGAGGGTGTGCTGCACTGGACGTGCAAGAACGAAAAAGGTGCCATGAAACATGTTATTTTTATGCTGGGGTCCAAGGTCCATCTGGGAGGCTGTACAACCGAAGATGCAGTGCATTTATAGTGGTTCAACCCCAATCTCCCCGGAATCTGTCCTGCTGGGTAGTGTGCCCCCCACATTTAGCAGACCAGATGAACAAGGGAAACTACTGGATATGCTTATTACTATAGCGATCAAAGTAATAACATTGAACAGGGACAATCTCTATCAGCTGTCAGCACTGCAATGATGGGACCAGATGGACACTTGCAGAACCAAGGAAATGCCTGCATTGGACCAAGTGAAACTCAATGGCAGTACTTTGAAGAGTTGTTCAGCTCTAAGTGAACTACAGATGATGGGGAAGGCAGGGCAAGTCAGTACGAGTGAAACAGCCCTCCTATAGTGTGAGCCCTGAAGGCGCTCAGTGGTCTGGAGGGCGATTCAGGTGTGCTTTGTTGGGTGCGTGATCACACAAGCGGAATATGACTTAATGGTGAACGTTTTCAATGATCACACGTGTGCTAAGGGTACAACAGTCCCGTGAATGCTCATCTGTCATATAAGACATCTGTCTAGACACAATCTGTATTATCTCGCACCTTGTTTCACAGTATCTCTCTCTATCCTTCTCCGTTATCTGCTCCCTTGCTCTCTCCTTTCTCATCTCCTCTCATATCGTCCAGCCTAAGATTCTCCCCTTCTTTGTTTATGTTGCATTAGTGATATTTGTCAGGAATAGCATCATGGAGGTTAAATGAACTCTTGGCTTCTGTTTAATTAATTGAATTTAGACCAGTTAGTTCAAGCACAGTACATTTTGGTGATATATGTCTGCAGTTTTACCTCCCGCTAATCTGAGGGGAGGAGAGCTCTATGACCTTGGATGAAGGGGTGTACCATATTTAATAACTAGGCTGGACGCAAGGTCTGGTCGAGCCACAGTTTTTGCTTTGTATTGGCACTATTCCACGAAGGGTATTGGCACATACTGTGGGGGACCTCAGGGTAGAAGGTTCCATCACGCCATGTGAGATCTCCAATGTTGCCTGGGTCGGTCCATAAGAGAATGCAGGTAGCGGTAATGCAGGGAAGATAGGAAAGGTGTCCTCTTGCCCACATACTATGCAGCAGTAGAAAATGGCAAAACCCTTAACCTCCTCGACGCTCCCAGACGTTATTAACTGTTAGGTAGTTGGTGAAAACTGCGAGCCTCGTCCAGGGGCTGTTATTGGTTAACGTGTGTGGGGACAGTTGCACCATAATATTACATACTTGTTATATTATATTTGCAATGGTTTTATTTTATATGAAACTCCATCAATTATTTTAACTAAGAAAAAAAGTGGAAATGTATGCAAGGCTTCCTTGTTGCAACAGACCAGCGTACACATCCAAGTTCTTCCAGCATTTGTTGATGTGTGAGCTGGAGAGAATTCTTCTGAATCTGTGGCAGAGAGAGCAAGGGTACTTGAGGGGGTTCAGGTTCGCAAATCTCAGCAGTAGGTCACGTGCAGCAAAGCCATGTCCAATTGGCCATACTAGAGGAACAGAATGTTTCTCAGCCTAGCATACCCGTTGATTTTCCTACCCTTTGCTCTCCTTCCACCTATAATTTCAATGATGGCAATAGCAGCGATGACGATAAAGGTTATGATGTCAACCAGAACGTTGACTACACCCCTCTTCTAGTAAAAAGATACAAAGGGTACTTCAAGCAAGGGGGTTGTAGGAACAAACAGAGCCTGAAAGGGCACCTAATGTCGCCACTCCAACCCCCTGACAAGCTCAGACTATGCAAATTCCACAAAACAATTGTCTTGTCTGAGCTTTTTTTGTGACACTTCAGAAATCCCAAGGTGGTACTAGTGCACGTCGATCAACAGCACCTACCAGAGCATCACAGCGACCAGTGCCACCTCTTGTAGCTGTGGGTCTTGCAGAGCACCATGTTGCCTCTTCTTCTGCCTCTGTTCAACAGCCAATGTCACCTACTGCAAGTCCACATCACATCTCTACAGTGTGACATTTCTTAGGACAGGGTCAAGAGCAGCATCTTACTACCGGCACTCTGTGCAGAAAAACTCAGTCTTGTGGGAAGGCAGGAACCAATCTGGGGACGTCATATTTGGTGGGGCACATGAAGCCACGTCATGCATAACAGTGGGACCAATCTATGACACAGCATACTGTCAGAGGCCATTGAACACTGCATCAGCATGCCTGCACTGCCCCCGCTTTGAATCCAAAACTGGAAGGAGTGTCAGTCCTGCAGCAAAAGAGTGGGTCTGCTAGTGCCATCAGTAGCACCAAAACACAAAGTAGCAGTAGAGCAACAATGTCTATGTGCTAGCCCAGACTCAGTGAGTCATTTGAGGACAGTCAAAAATATCCTTTTAGCCATCCATGAGTACAGCTGCTTAATGCTAAACTGATGATAATGCTGAAAACAAAGGCTCCAGAGAGCTGATGGTAAGTGCTGATGCTCGATGGCAAAGGCCCATCCAGACTATGTTTCACACAAGACTGTACCTGCCTTATATAATGCAGTAGCTCTTGCAGTGAGAAATGCTTTGGATAGGCCAGGAAATGGGAAGGCCCTCCTCACTATGAATATGTGGACAAGTGTGAAAGCATTGATAACATGGCTCTAACAGTGCATTGGGTCACCTTGCCTTCTAGTGGCGAGTAGGGAAAGCCACCCGAGCAACTGCATGCTGTTCACAAATAAGCAGGGTTTTGATGGTAGGATCCACATAGGACCAGACATCTGGGATAACGTGGAGCAGAGTGGCTGCCCCCCTGAAAACTAGCCTTGGGTTTTGTGGCAGCAGACGATGGGCTTCATCACAAGTTTGGTGGAATTTCGGTTGTAAATCTCCCAAAATACCACCAAATGGATTTTCCATTACCTGGTGGTATGGTGGTGTTAGTCCCCATTTATGAAGTCCATAGGAGTCCATGGGATTTTCAGTGGAATTACTACTTGTGGTTATTCTGCCAAAAGGTCTTGCTTTGGCAGAAAGGAGTCAGAATATACTCCAGCCTTTTGCTGGAGGGTTTTCCTCCACCCCACTGCCAAAACCATAGTTGGGTGTTTTGCGGTAATGCACGGTAATGCAGTGGTAACTCTGTTACCATTGCACTGTAGCAGATTTGAGCCCCACCGCCCAACCTATGATGAGGCCCAATGTCTCCAACGTAATTGCTGCACCATGGCTTGGGAACACAACGCATGTGCCATGCTATTAAATTGTTCTCCAACATGTGGGGACATGTTTTGGGACCAGTTGTTCCCCTGTTCTTGAAATGCTTGCTGTTCACACAAGATTTTCTCTCATTACAGTCAGTCGCACAGCGCTAGAAATGCTTTGAGTGTGTTGCAGGTGCAGCTCCAATTCTTACAACACCAGATAAAAATATCTGTCGCAATCTGCTGGAATTCAGCATTGCATATGCTGGACCAGCTATGTGAGGAAATCAGTGCTGTTAGTGACTACATCTAGAGTCACATTTGAGGATTGGGTGCAGCCTTCTTTACCTCAATAAAGTAGCAGCTTATGTCCAATTTCTGGTGTTTGCTACAGCCCTTTGAGGAAACCAGAAAGAGTGCGAGCCAGCGCTTTGTGTCAATGAGTGAGGTATTTACATTGATCTAGTTGCTGGAAATGAACCTGCCCATACGGGTAATGGAGCATAACAACACTGGCCAGTCAGCTCTTGCACAGCTGGTCAGAGAATTGTTGACAATCTTTTAGAATGACCCACATCTAAAACGCATGGAAGAATACATTGAGTATCTTTGTCACATCATTCGTTGACCCAGTGTGATTCTAAGAAGGGCTGCATTCCAGATTGTGAGCGAAAGGATGATACATACAGGAGAGACAGTTGGAAGGGGCCCTTGAAAGGGATTCATAAGATCACTTGCTTGCTTAGATGCGATTTGAAGGACAGGCCGCAACAACGGAGATTCCAAAACAGCTAGGAAAGAATCTGTCATGATCTGGCTTTGCCCTGACCACTACAACCGGGTCAAGTGCAGAGCAACCCATTTAGGCTGTGCTGCTCTCACACATAGACAGACCCAAGTGGGACTTGTGCCTGGACCTTAGAGAACAACATATAGCGCTAGTGGGCCTGCAGAAAGAGAACCACTGCAGTATTTGTTTGGCCAGCCGCCTGTGTGGGCAGCGGCACTTGTCTGGATAGCCATTGACATAAGCTGCGCACAAGATAGTCCACAGTGACAGTGCATTTTTAGTGATACTGGTCCAATTAAGAAGCCCACCCGTAGCTCAGGTAGAAAAACTGACGTTATTAATTAAAATGAATGTACAACATATCCCAGTCGACTATGATAAGGCACCATTGCTTTTGCAAGCATAGTAAGAGGATCCTCAAAGTCAGCAGCAGATAATAGTTGAGTTCGAGGGGATCCAGCGTCCCATGTGACATCACAGCTTGGGCAGTTCAGGATATTGGGCCTCATTACGACCCTGGCGGTAAGTTACCGCCAGGGCCGTGACTTTACCGCCATGGTGCTAACTACGTTAACGCCATGGCGGTAAGGGGATTTACCGCCCCATTCCGACCTTGGCGGGGCGGTAAATCCCCAATCCCCATTTACCCTTCCCCATTCCCATTTTTGCCCCATAGGGCATAATGGGAGTGGGGAAGGCGTTAATTACGCCACCGTAAATTACGGTGGCGTAATTAACACCAAGTTCCCTTACCGCCATGGTTTTTTACACCCGCTAAAAGCAGGTGTAAAAACCGCCATGGCGGAAAGGGAACTCGTAATTGGCGGTAAGGGGTCGGCGCAGCTAACGCTGGCGCTAACCCCTTACCGCCAGGGTCGTAATGAGGCCCATTGTCATTTTCATTGATCCCGTTAGCTCAGGCTCTAGAGCATAACTTGTATTGTGGAAGTGATGGATGGTGACTGAGATGTTGATGAACAATTGTGATGATGCCCCTGTCCAGAGTATGTACCAAGTCCGCCAGCGATTTTGTGTGTCTACGATCAGACCATAACACAGGTGTGTGTGCTCGGTTCCATGTCATTTCATCACAGGATGTTTTTTCACAGATTTTTTTACGAAAAAACATCGAATTCTTATTTTTTTATTTTTGGGGTGGTTCCCCCTAACCCTGCATCCCCTTTAATTTTTTATATATTCCCAAACACCCACAGCCAATTTACATATTTTTCGGACCCCCCCAAAAAATTAGATTAGTTTTTTTTCGGCAAAACATTTGCGGTAAAAACCCTGTGAAAAAAAAGCTAGCAATGAAAGGACGTTGTATTGTGTGGTCAATTGTACCCTAGGTGTTCTGTGATTGGACAGAAGCATTCATTCACAAACTGAGTTCATACATCTCCCTTCTCTCATAGGGGTGGAGGCACACATTGCATTTTTATGACTCTCCTGTTTTACGCAGGAGTGGGGAAATGCTGAATTTGTACATCTCACCTCTGTGGGTTTCGGGCACACACTAAATTTGAACAACTCTCCTGTCTCACACGAGTGGGCACACAACTGAATTCTTACTGTCTTAAAGGAGTGGGGGCACATACTGAATTTGTACATCTAACAGTGCTGGACACAAACACTGGGTTTTCACGTCTCCTCTCTCTAAGGGTTGGGCACAAAGACTACATTTTACGTCTGCCTAGTCTTGCAGGGTTGTAGGTACACACTGAATATTTTGCCTCTCCTATTTTGCAGGGATGGAGACTCATACGGAATTTTGATGCTGCTCCTCTCTTGCAGAGTTGGGGGAACACATTGAGGGGGTAAATCATACAAATCGGCGCATAAGTGGCGGGCGCACAGTGTGCACGTGTGGCAGTCTGCACCAGCCGTGTGCGCCAAAACCCATTTCAGCACACAGCTTATTCATGGATTTTAACATCTGTAACCAGCTGCGGCGCAGAGTGGTGCAGCGACCCTGCAGCAGTGCCAGTTACGCCCCCAACCCCGTCCTGTGCACCATGAACAGCGCACAAATCCAGTACATAGCGCAAAGGCCAGTGGACCAGCATACAGCCCCTCAACATCAAAATCGCGTGTAAAACTCCCTGCGCACCCCTCAGAATACACGTACCCCTCTCGAGCTAGCAAAATCGCGTGTAAAACTCCCTGCGCACCCCTAAGATTACACGTACCCCTCTCGCGCTAGCGAAATCGCGTGTAAAACTCCCCGCACACCCCTCAGAATACACGTACCCCTCTCGCGCTAGCAAAATCACGTGTAAAACTCGCCGCGCACCCCTCAGAATACACGTAGCCCGCTCGCACACGGCCTATCGGGTGTGAAACTTCCCGCGTACCCCACAAATACACATACCCCGCTCGCACAGGGCCTATCGCGTGTAAAAACTTCCCGCGCACCCCCGAAATTCACGCAGGCTGCCCATCCACCCTTCCCATGCCTCACAGGCAGCCCATCCACCCTGGCCATGCCCCACAGGCAGCCCACACCACAGGGGGGACTTTATCCACGCAATGTAGCTGGCGCAGCCCCAGCCAGACCCGGTAATTGCCCTTTCGCGGGTGCAGGGCCTGGTACATCCCCATTCCCATTTGAGCCCTATAGGGCTCAATGGGCATGGGGAGGGTGGTACCACCGGTACCGTTAATAACAGTACCGGTTCTACCATCATGTTCTGCTCGCGAGTGCCGGTACAGCTACCAGGTCAGACCCGGTGGCTGGAAGGGCAACCGCAAGCAGAACTCCTAATATGACGGGACGGTAGCAACGGTGCTGGTAGAGATACCAGCGCCGTTGTTGCCTTACCGCCATCCTTGTAATGAGGCCCAATGTGTTTTTATGTCTCTCCTGTCTTGCGGGAATGGGGTCACATGATGAATGTTTACGTCTGTCCTGTTTTGCAAGGGTGGAAACACATCAGACTTTTTCATCTCTCCTGCTTCGCAGTGTCGGGTGCACACAATTCGTTTTTATGTTTCCTATCTTGCAGGGATGGGAGCACATATTGGATTATTATGTGTCTCGCATCTATTTAATTTTTATATCTCTACTATCTCACACGAGTGGGCTCAATGGACACCTCTCATGTCTGAGCTCTGTACCTTCACGTGGTAGGATGTGTCTCAATGTATTATTACAACATCCCAGCAAGGCATACTACACTCTTGTCACAGGGTAGACTCACAAGCATCCTGACTTACTGGTGTATGTTGTTTTAGGAAAGATAATTGTGCCTATTTACAGGCTCTGTCCATAGACAAGCAAATGGTTCATCATCTATCTTAAAGAGGAAAGAGAGACTATACAATGTTTTAGTGAGTTTGATACGAATCCATTCTACCATCACTTTGATGTTTATTCTCCATCACCCAGACATTACAACAAACTAAATCGAGCAACATTTAACATGTCATTTTTTGAAGTACTTTATATTTTGGTTTTTACATTTCTTCAAATTTAGATTGTTTGGATTTTTGTAAAACATTTTTGAATGGATGGGAGGAGAAAATGAAAGCAACATAAATACCCCCCCTCGAAAAACAAAACAAAAATATTTTCCACAGTACCGCACCACCACAGAAAACCTCTCTGGATTTTCAAGTGTGCCACTGTGTCGTGGCTGAAGATGTTCCTGCACACTGTGCAACATGTCCCAATCTTTTGTCCAATGTTGTGTGTGGCCCTGCGCTCAGGAAGGTTGACCCTGTCTCCCACACACCTTGAAAATTGGCAACTGGGATTGGCCTGTCCCTCTGGTGTGTAGATTTCACACATCACTGTGGGAGCAGGACTCACTACATGGATAAGCCTGCACTTGCAACAGCGTTGCCGTTCATCTATGCCCTCTAGGGAGGGCCAAGTGATTTTAGATGAACTCCTGACATTTCCTGGAGACCTCTCTGGCCTTTGGGCCTGCTTCTGATCCCTGGGGTACTGATTCTCCTTCTAACTCCTGTGGTACTCACTGCCCCACCACTTCGGACTCCCCCACTGCCTCCATGTTAACACTGTTACCAACAACAACATCCGCATCATCTGCTGGTGTGCCTCAGCATGATAAGGTCATGAACTCTGACTCCCCCTTCAGATTCCAAGTAGGAGGATAAGAGATCCATGTCCACCTGTGACTCCAGCTCACTATACTCACCCTCACAGGTAGCACCACACCAGATGTCCCCACCTGCATCCCTGCCATTTTACCCAACAAACAATGAGGCTCCCGTAAAGGAAATAAAACAAGAAAACAATTGACGTTTCTCAAGTAAAATAATAAAGATGTCTCTAGCAAAGACAAAAACACCCTGCAGTCCAAACAAACTGGCCTAAAATATTAGCAAGATATCAAGGCAAATGAGAGTCTATGTTCGCAGGTGTTCCTGCGAAGGAGTGAGCTGATCCGCACATACATTTTTGGGAGATGCCTTCGGTAGTGGGTTTGCAGTCTCTGCCCAGAAACTGCTAGTCCTCCAGACAGCTACTATATAGACATATGGGCCGGTTAGTGGCACGATGAAATCAATCATTAATGTCAACCATTTATTTATAGCAATAAAGATTCACCCACTTGCATTTAACGTCATCTGTTTGCATACTACAGACAGGGTGCATTAGGTCATTTGTTAGTAAACCATATATGAAGACTTCTAAAATTGGTGCAACTCCATGGCTCTATGTTTAAAAAACGAACAAAGTCGAATTTTCGAAAAAACAAATGTTTTTTGCTAATTTTTTAAATGTGGGGTTGCCCCCTGAAACACCTCCAACACCCCGCTACCTTTATATATACCCTTACCCCACCCCCCAACTATTTGTGTATTTGTGAAAAGTCCACATTAATTCAATTTTTTTAATTCTGTGTTTTTGGCCTCAGGATTTTCGCATTTGTTGTTTGGAGGTATTACCCAACTCCATGCCCAAGTTGTATGGTATATGTGAGTGAAACTTCTTGTACCCTTAAATAAGGAATACATTTACAAAAGTCTTCAGTCAGAAGGAATGATCCAATTAGAACAATTAAGCTTTTGTTTTTCAAACATATTCGAAAACATCTGTGCAGTGGTGATTGCACATAAAGAATGGACAAGAGGTTGCCTTCCTGGATTTATAAGGTCTCCTCTTTTCAATCTTGTGGTTTAGATGGGTGGATACATTATGATTGTTTTATTTGATTCTGTCTGGTTTGTTAAGCTAATGGGAATTTTAAGTCTTTTTTCAGTGCTTATTTATTTTGCACTAGTCCATATATCCTCATGATGGAGTCGGTGTTTGAAAAATGTATTAGTGCGTGTTAGATTTTAGATTTATTTCATTTCCACAACCTCATTATATGAGTGAACTAGCTGCGATTGTTTCATCTCATTTTGTTTGGATTGTTAAGTTTATATGAACATGTGGTATTTTTCAGTGTTTATTAATTTGTATCGATTTAAAGTGTTGCTAAAAACATAGGGGGTAATTCATAGATTTCAGCGCAGAGGCAGCGCACGCGAGCAGCGCAGAGACAGAGCGTGCGCCAGCGTGCACCAGCCGTGTGTGCTAAACAGCATTCTGGCGCACCGCGTATTCATGGAATTTCAAAGCCATTTTGTGCGCTGGCGCAGAGAGCATCCTTTAGCGCCAGTTGCACCCCCAAGAACGCCCCTTGCGCAAGGAAAAGGCTTTGAAATCCCCAATGCAGTGCAAAGGGCCGTGCTGATCCTGCACCAGCTTACAGGGCCGGTACACTGTAATCGCGTGAAAATACTACACGTACCCCGCTCACAGCAGCCAAAAGCATGAAAATGTACTGGCGCACCCCTCGAAATATGCGTAGCCCGCTCACGCCAGGTAAATTGCATAGAAAAAGCAACCTCTGTGGTGTGGGCTGCCTGTAGGGCATGTCCAGGGTGGATGGGCTGCCTGCGGGGCATGGGGAGGGTGAGTGGGCTGCCTGTGGGGCATGTCCAGGGTGGATGGGGTTCCCGCGTGTATTTCGGGGGTGCGCAGGAAGTTTCACAAGTGATAGGCCTTGGGCGAGCGGGGTACGTGTATTTTGGGGGTGCGCAGGAAGTTGCACACGCGATACTCCAGGCGAGAGCGGGGTATGTGTATTTGGGGGGTACGTGGGAAGTTTCACACGCGATAGTCCTGGCGAGAGCAGGTTACGTGTATTTGGGGGTACGCAGGAAGTTCCACACGTGATAGTCCTGGTGAGAGCGGGGTACGTGTATTTTGGGGGTACGCGGGGAGTTTCACACGCGACAGGCCTTGGGCGAGCGGGGTATGTGTATTTCGGGGATGTGCAGGAAGTTTTACACGCGACATGCCTTGAGCGAGCGGGGTACATGTATTTCGGGGGTACGCAGGGAGTTTCACATGCGATAGGCCTTGGGCGAGTGGGGTACGTGTATTTCGGGGGTGCGCGGGAGGTTTCACACGCGACAGGCCTTGGGTGAGCGGGGAACATGTATTTCGGGGGTGACCGGGAAGTTCTACACGCGATAGGCCTTGGGCGAGCAGGGTACGTGTATTTCGGGGGTGCGTGGAAAGTTTCACACGCGACAGGCCTTGGGCGAGCGGGGAACATGTATTTCGGGGGTGCGCGGGGAGTTTTACACGATAATAGGCCTTGGGCGAGCGGGGTACGTGTATTTCGGGGGTGCGCGGGAAGTTTCACATGCGATACTCCAGGCGAGAGCAGGGTATGTGTATTTGGGGGGTAAGCGGGGAGTTTCAGATGTGATAGTCCTGGCGAGAGCGGGGTACGTGTATTTCGGCGGTATGCGGGGAGTTTCACATGCGACAGGCCTTGGGCGAGCAGGATACGTGCACTTCAGGGGTGCGTGGGAAGTTTCACATGTGACAGGCCTTGGGTGAGCGGGTACGTGTATTTCGGGGGTGCGCAAGGAGTTCCACACACGATAGGCCTTGGGCGAGTGAGGTACGTGTATTTGGGGGGTACGCGGGAAGTTTCACAAGCGATAGTCCTGGCGAGAGTGAGGTACGTGTATTTCGGGGGTACGCGGGAAGTTTGACACACGATTTGGCATTGTGGGCCCTCCCGGGTGTGCCGTTTCCCCCCTCCCCATGCCCTGTAGGCAGCCCACACCACAGGGGACTACCCTACAACCCTCACCATGCCCTGCAGGCAGCCCACATGGCACCATGCACTTGTGAGCGCACTTGTGAGCCCTGACTCATGTCCCCCACCCAACCACCAACCCACCATTGACGGGCACCTGCCAGCAGGCCCCGACTCATGTCCCCCCAACCACCCACCCACCATTGACGGGCACCTGCCAGCAGGCCCCGACTCATGTCCCCCCACCCAGACACCCACCCACCATTGACGGGCACCTTCCAGCAGGCCCGACTCATGTCCCCCCAACCAAACACCCACCTACCATTGACGGGCACCTGCCAGGAGGCCCCGACTCATGTCCCCCCACCCCACCCCCAGTGACGGGCACCTACCAGCAGGCCCTGACTCATGTCCATCTACTCCACCCCCAGTGATGGGCACCAGCAGCCCCCGACTCATGTCCCCCCACCCCACTCCAGTGACGGGCACCTGCCAGCAGGCCCAACTCATGTCTCCCCACCCAACACGTCAACACGATCCACACTCATGGCCCTTATGGCCACCCAAATCCCACCCACGTCACCCCAGTCCAAACACCCAACCAAGCATTCCATCCTCTCCATATTGAAATCCCCATCTCATGATAGATCCCAAATGACAAGTATGCACATCAATACATGTCCGACAGACACACACAATGGGGGCACGTGAATGAGAAAACCCACATCGTGACATGCACGAAACCAATGAGAGAACACCACACAAATGAAGTATGAAATACAAATGTATTATATACAAAATTGAAGGAATGAAAGAAAATCACACAAGAAAAGAAACAATAAACAAAAGCCTGGGTGTCCAAAATAAATGAAAAAATGTGAATGCTGAATCCAATTAAATCCAAATTAAAATGGCTCCAAAGCGTTCATCCATTAAACCAAATCCAAAGTTTAAAAAATAAGAAAACCATTGCTCCATGGTAAAAAAAATATCAATGAAGTCAAATCCTGTCCAGAACTATATACAATGTAAAAATCCAGGGTCCATGAGCCCAACAACCAAAAGGAAACCTACCAAAAAGCCTACCTAATAAATAACTACATACAAAAATGCGGGGCATAGTCCATGCGCTCCAAAGGAAAAAAAATATAAAGGAAATTTACGCCTACAGAACTATTTACAAAGGTGGTGAGTGTCATGATGCCCGCTCCCGGGGAGCCGGTTCAAGCCCTGCGTCCCCGAAAGCCGACATCCAGTCCCCAAGGAAGGACCCAGCAACCCCATATAGGGGCCCTTTGGACAGTGTCCTGGCGCCTATGGCGCCAGGCTCATAAAAGACATCAGTCCTAGCGCCATAGGCGCCAGGCTCATTATGGGAGTGCTTGGGTGCACTTACCTGATGCAGACCATGCTGCAGGATCCCGGCCTCCTTGAGGCCTGAAAGGAACTACTTTACCTGTGGGACTAATTTACCATCCGGGCGTGGTCGGGGAAGGATACATACCTGATTGGAGGAAGGATACATATAGGAACTTCTTCCAAGGCTATTTAAACCCCACCCGAACAGCCACACGTGCTTCGCGTTGTTCTGCATCTAGCAGCTGGACGCTCACCGTGTCTGCTCCTGCATCCTGACTTCTGCCACGCCTGCCAGCATCCTGGATCACCTGCAAAGGAAGAGAAGAAGAGAACAGAAGAAGGAAAAGTCCTTACCTGCTAAATCCGCATCCCGGAGACATCTCGCCGACAATCCTAAAAAGGAAGACTTTTATTTAAAAGCTCATTGCGTCGATCGCTGCAGCGCCGTATTCCACTCACCTTTACAGGGCGCCTCCATGTTCAGCAGCAATCGTCCGGATTCGCAGTCACGCCCCAGCGCCTAGGGATAAAAAGACCAGAACAAAAGGTGAGAGAGAGAAGGGAATAAGGAAAGCTAAATCTCCATGTTAAGACTTACCTGTTGATTCATTCCCTCTTCATTTCGGGTCCGCGCCGCATCCTGGCATTTCCGGACCACGGCCCCTAAGGGGAAAAAAAGACATCAGCGTTAATGAGCGAATGAAAAGACATTACCAAAAAAACGCTCATGAAAGACTTACCTGATTTCTACAAGGATTTCACCTCTCATCTCGGGTCGGTGCATGTTCCCCGGCATTCCGTACCCTGGCCCCTATGGGGAAAAAGACACTAGCATTAGTACATTAATGCATGGACACAAGGGGAACCTCTTATCAAAAAACTTACCTGGAAGCCAAGCAAGTTTGGTTCTCACCAATCCGAAAATCCAGTGAAGTAACTGGATAGCAACGCGCCCCTGCATCAGAAGCAGGATGGAGAGCTCGTCCTTCCAGACCCTAAGAAGGATACTTCTGCGAGCCAGACAAGCCAGATTTGGGGGCCCGGTCCAGTCCGCCTTCTGAACCCTGCGCATCACCTTAGAAGAGGTCACAGCAGCGCGAACCAGGCCAGCGCCTCCGTGGGAGTCAGGTGAGCGTCACAGCGAGCAAGTCCAACGGCTCACTTGTTGATGTCCCGGGCCAGGGCATTATCAAACTCTTCAACGTCCTGGAGGCGGGCCTCTTCCCTGGCCCCGAGGTCTAGCAGGGATAAAGCCATGTCCACCTCCAACTCCCTGCGAATTTCCTCGAGGCACTCAGCCCGCCTCAATGCCCTGCGCATGGAGTTCTCTGCCCTGACCATAGTGAGCCGTGCCTCTTCCGCCCGCTGCCGTTCCGCATCTATTTGCCGGCCCAACCGCTGCCACACGGAAGACACTCCCAATCCAGGGTCCTCCTGCCCTCTGGCCGATGCCTGCCCCTGTGATGTTGATGGCCCTGAGCCATCATCGCTCCCACCTTGAGCCTGCTGCTGCCGTGCATGTGCCCTGCCTGTCGATGCCTGCACGTCCTCCTCCTGCTGGGGTTCAGTTGTTGTGGTTGCCACACCTGCTGGACCTCCGACTCCCGACTGTGGCAGGGATGTGTCCTCCACCATCCTGGCCGCTGGGTCAGGGGCAGCTCCACAGGGTGCCGAGTTGTTACTTCGGCAGGAAGATGGCACGGAGGATGTCTGGCGCATAGGGGGTTCAGTTGAGGTGGGGGTCGGTAGAAGGTCCAGCACACGGAGGAACCCAGCACTGGTGAGCCGACCTAGTTGGTCGACGTGGTCAACAAGGCATCCGGAATTACGTGCAGTGTCCTCACCAGAACCCTGAATGTCCTCCCAAATGCCACGTTGACGCAACGCCACCCCAGCCAGGACAGGCTCAACACGGTCCCAGATTGCCACGTCCGCATGGAGAGTTAGGCCAGTTGTTGTTTGCGCATCACCTCGATGAAAATGGGTCTGGGCGAAGGCATCCCTGCTGGTGCGGGATGATGCAGTCACAGGATTGCAGACAGGAGGATTACACACAGGCACCTCCGCAGCCGCCTGTGCTGCCTCCTGTCTCTGCCCCTTGACTGCACCACTAGCACCAGTGGAATCCCCCCTCCAGACCCTGTGCATGGGCCTTCCCCGGCCTCCTCCTCAACCAAATCCTCCAACAACCTGGATGACTCCATGCCATCTTCCTTCATAGGCCCCTGTGGGGTCTCAGCTGCCCCTTCTGCTGCCGAGGAGTCCACCTCCGACCTCCGCCTCTTGGACTTACCCTCGGCTACTGCTGCCGCAGAGGCGGCACCAGACTCCTCACTACCCTGTCACATGCAACACAGGGAGTGCCAAACACATGCCCACACGCCACCAGACACATATGCATCTGTACATCTCCACCACCTGTCGCAGTGAAATCATCGGCATCCATGTCACATCTGCCAATCAGCCTCCTACATGTCGGTGTCACATGCATCCATGGTGTATCACAGTGGCACACATGTCAAATACACACACACGCACATGTACATTGAGCACATACATGAAGGTGGAACCAGCATCCATGTGTCACACCACAACCATGCCACAGTACATACACAGAAATGTATACATGTGTGCACCTACACATGCATTTGGCCATCATGCATTTGAACACATACGCCATTGATGTGCCTAACACATGACTGGACTCACATGCGGCAGGCTCATGTCCCTGTACATACACATCCATACATGGGCCTTTCAAGACATATGTCCAACCTGCACACTCCTGGCACACCTCAACATGCACTGCGTCCAATCTGTATGCATGGACACTTACCGCTCGACTCCAGACGGGTCTGCCTCTGAAGGACCTGGAGGTGGGGTGCTGGGTGTATGCGTTCCAGGACCCTCATCTGGATGTTGGTAAGGCAGACCCGGCACCTCTCTGCATGCTTTGCCTACAAGAGGCGCCGGGCCTTGCTGAGGGTCCTGGACCTGAAGTCCTCCCAGCGCTTCCGGACGTGTTGCCTGTCACGGGCTGCCACCCCCTCCACATTGATGGCAGCCACAATGTCCTTCCAGATCCTCTTCCGTCCTTCATTGTCGGCGCATGAACTTCCAAAGAGGGCATCATAATTCACCAGGACTTGCTCCACCAGGATACCAACTTCTGCGGCACTGAAGCTGGTAGCCCTCTCTCTCTCTGGCTGTGGGTTGCCAGTGGTCTCCGATGGTGTTTCCCCCGACATGGCAACCCCCAAGGCAAGTGTGGGTGGGCAACTGGGTCCTGGTGCTGGGCTGTGGAGCGATGGAACTTCTGTCGGGAGTCTTCTGTTCCAGCAGGGGTGGTCACAGCAACTGGACCCCTGCAGGCACCAAACAGCAGGGCACGTAGCCAGCAGGCAGGCAGGCAGCAGCAGATGGCAGGTGGGAGCGGGCTCAGGGCTCTGGGGGGCAGGAAAATGGCCTTCTGGGCTGGAGTGTGGTCTTCCGTGTGTTGCTGCATGGCCAGCTTGATACAGAGTGATTTGGCACGTGAAAAAACTGCACGTCAGCGTGTAATTCGAGGAAAGGCCCTTAGCGCGTAAGCGCGTCTGTGACATAACACGCATGGGCATTTCCCTCCACACGGGTGCATGTTGATTGTACACTTGCAAAAACAGCACGTCCGGGTGTCACTGCGTGTAAATGGACAAAAGGCCCTTAGCGCATATGCGCGTAAGTGATGTTGCACGTGTGGGCTGGGTTAAAAGGTACATGTAGGACACCATTTTCTTGTTCGTGCTTTTTGTGGAGAGTGAGTGGGTGATTCTTGTACTTCTTGTCGGTTCACACGCGATTACTTCACAACGGTTCCAGTTCGTACTCCTTGTATACTCAGACAGCGTTCAATTCTTCTTTTGGCGGGGGTGTTGCCAATGCTCACACGCACGTCTTTTTCCAGGCAGACGGTGAGTTGCGCACTTATTTTTCAACTCTGGTTATCCCGTGTGTCGCGTACCCATTCAGAGGTCATTGTAGCCTGTGTGTACCACGCGTACGCTTATTTTTGTGTTTCTGGGTGCCACAGCGTAGTGCGGGTTCTTTATTCCATGCACGTGGGCTACCAGGGATCGCGTGCATGTTAAATTTTGTTTTTGGGGTGCCTGAGCGTTGCGTGACCCATCATCTTCCCCCAGGGGTCACAGACAGCCTTGCTAGAGCACTAGGGTACGTATTCCATCTAGTACCCTGCCCCTTTCACCCTAATTGCCCAGGACAATTGTTTACTGCACCTCCCATTCGCACAAGAACATCAGTGCCATGGATGGGAGGCAACCAAGTGGTAAGGGAGGCAAAGGTGGCCGACCTGCAAGAGGTTGCCGTGGTAGGGGACATGGCCAGGATGTGCAGGGTGGCCCAAGAGGCCAGTGTGTGGAGGACCAATCAGGGACACCTATGCCCCCCCAATGTGTCGGGGAGATGCAGCTGACACCATCCCAGCTCAGGCCTTGTTAACCCGGCCCATATTGTCAACCGAACCGGCACAGGATGACTCCAAGGCTGACTTCCGTGTCACCAAGTCAAAGCCACGTGTGGCGGGGAAAGTTGCTGTCAACAGGCCACGTGGATCTGGGGCAGCAATGTCATCTGCTGCCCCAAGTAGCCAGGGTGAGGAGGCTGCAGGGGCAGCTGCAGCTCAATCCACCCCAGCTCCGAGTCAGCCAGCCGGGACAGTGTTGGTCCAAGTCCATCACACCGAGGTTGGTCCTGCCAACATCACCAAAGACAATGCCTGCAGTGAGACCTTTGGTCATCATGCCTTTGGCTACTTCCAGTGCCCAGTCCACCTGACTTCAGCCCCTACCAACCAGAGCGCCGTAAGCCACTCAGGGTCTGCACCACCTCCCAAGAGGAAGAAGGGTACTCTTGCGGTACAGGCTGGGACCCCAGACACGGCTCCCCCCCTCCGGCACATCAAGGAAGTGTAGTTTCAATGATATGAAACTAGACGCACTTGTGGGCTACGTGTCGGCCCATGGCCGCGAAATGCTGGTGACTGCAGGGTGCAAGGCTACGACTGCTCAACGTAGGGCCCACTGGCAGTGCATCGCGGACCAGATTAGTTCCCTTGGATTTGTGAGGCGCACAGCTCATGATTGCTCTAAGCGGTGGAATGACCTCTAACGCAGAGCAAAGAATAAGCTGGCTTCCAGTAATGCCTCTACTCTGGTGACTGGCAGTGGGTCTCCACTAGAGGAGAATGTACTCACAGAACATGAGTCTATCGCTGGAGGCTTCATCACAGAGGATCAGATCCAAGGCGTGGGAGACCTACCAGATCTTGAGGCAATGTCCGGTGAGTGGCCATGCATGTGTGTGCAAACCATGTGTATGTTGTTTGGGTGATGTGTTCTGATTGAGTGCCAGGTGAGGCTGTGTAGTCATGACTGCTATGGGTCACCCATGTGGTGCCTCCAAACCATCCCTCGGCCTTGGGTTTGGGTTTTACAGTATCCCTTCTGACCGCATTTGACAATTTGCACCTAATTACTGCACTTGCCCTTCAACTGCCATCATGCCACAACATTGTTCATACTGTTTTCCTGTTCATTCTGCCTGATTGATGAAATCCTTTGCATGTTTACCACACATTTTTGTGCCGTTCTGCCCCAAATGTGACATACTTCAAACATAGATTACACCCCACAATGCCCCACATTTGTTTACTTATTATGGGAATGATTTCATCAATCAGGCTGATAGAGTAATGTGCACCTACACATGGCCTGCGCACAATCACTACGGGCCCCTGTTTGAATGTTCAACATGACAATTGTCTTCAGTCATGTCAAAGTGACCAACCATTGATGTATCCATGTGCCTGCCATCACTGCATTAGGGAACAATGGCTTTGTTGCAGCGTGTCGCACATGCATGTTTTGTCACACTCTTTTGCATGTTCTATTTCATGATGTCCATCTTACATGGATGGGTGACAGTACTGATTTGCTACCATCTGGGTGTCCTTGTCAAATCGGCCATGGCTATGCTACATGCCATCTGTGTGCTGGCATGTGTCATATATGTGGATTGGCCATGCCACTCACAGGCTAATGTGTGATGCCGGTGCTATGCAGCATGCAGCACATGTGTTGCTTTCCCATCTCGGAGTCCTCAGTGGCTGCTTTTAGGCTCCCCTTCCACTTCTTTGCCAGTGCATGCATGCCAGAGTTATTGGCATGTGTGACATGTGTCATTTATGTATTCTATGTGTACCTCGTGATGCCTATGTGTGTGGGCTATGCTGCTCATGCCTGTGTTCATTACTTTTATTTAGGTGATGAGGCACGAGATGCTGTTGAGGAGGAGGGGATGGCGCAGAGGCAGGAGTACTCACAGACACAACCGGGCACCAGTGGAGGACGTGGGGTGGTGGTGGGTGAAAATCCATTACTCCTACAGACAATCCTGTCCACGCGTGTCACCGGGTACACCTCTGCAGACCTCTACAGCTCAGGTACTGAATCTGACATTGAGACAAATGTTCCGTCGCAGATGAGTGTTTCTGGCAGGGATGCTCTTCTGTCCAACCCACCTCCACTGGGGGTAGACCCTGCTATGGGCCATTCAGTGTTGGAAAGTCTGCCTGTGGCAGTTACAGATGCAAGGTCAAACTCCACTATATTTGCTCCTGTTCCTGGGCCAGCAGATCAAAGGAGGAATGCAGTCCTGCAGCCTCAGGCAGTGCCAGCACAGCAAGGTGCACATCACCTTGCCCCAAACAGGTGTGGAGGCTGCCAACGCGGTGGCCGTGCGCTACCAGGCAATACTGTGTGGGAGAACTCCATATATACTATTGCAGCACAACAGGGGGCATCATGTGAGATAATGGCTCAGGCCATGGATAGGGTGGCCACTTCCATTCTCCCCCCTGAAAGGCAGGTGGTGCTCCAGCAGCAGGCAACAGAGTCCATGTGCCGCTCACACAGGGACGACATGTTGGCATCCAACAGGGACCGACGGGCTGGACTGGAGACTCTGCGCACAGCCATATCTGTAGAGTCACAGGCCCACAGGGATGCCCTGAGCTTAGAACACAGGTCCTTCAGAGATACTCTGGGTGCACTTGAGGTGTCCCAGTGTACAAGGTCAGAACAGCAGCTGGAGCAGCTGACACGCACACTCTCATCTGAGCTCCAGGCAACCCGTGAGGAGATCCAGGCATCACGCAAGACTTTGCAGGTAGAAATGCGTGCTACCCGTGAGGTGCTGCATGGGGATCTCCGTACCATCATCCTGCAGGACCATACCTTTCAGTCCCGCATGTTTGCTGCCATGGAGGAGCATGCCAGGGCTTTGCATGGTCTGCCTCCCATATCACGCCCACCTTCTAATGTACCACCAGAGGGTGATGACAGCAACAGCAGTTCTCCTACTGTAGGGTAGCCGTGCAGGCCATGAGCCCATGGAGGTTTTTTTTGTTTTTTTTTCTCAACATCCACGCATGTGGGTGTTGGGGTGCACCCCTCCCTCCTGATTTTAAAAAAAAATTATTTTGTTTTTTTCATATTTCATTTCGAATTTCAAAATGAAATTAGTATTTAATTCATTTATTATGTATTCTTCATCTTCTTTTTTCTATTTATTATTTTCATTTAATTATCATTTGTAATTTGTTATTTTAATTTTCAATGATTTTTTAAAGTTAAATTGTATTCTGAATTTTCCTTTATTATTTTATTTATTTGGTTTACTTTACATTTACTTTTTCTTTTCCTTTATATAATTTGCTTTTACTTTTTTGTTCATAACCATTTTCTTTCAGATTGTGAATTCATGTTACAGTGTGTTGCTTTGTGTGGCTCCCGTAGGCATCCACTGTGTATTCCAGCTGGGCACATGCAGGCCTGTCCTGTCTTTAGGTTAGAAACTTGGGTTCCTGACGACACACACGCCCCTACTGCTTCCCCTTTCCATGGGCTCGCAAAGGGTGTGACCAAGTGACAGTAACTTAACACAGAGGCACTGGGCTCCCATAAATTGTGTGGGCAGTCTGTAGTCCAAACTGTGTATGCATCCCTAGTGGGGATTGGTGTTCATTTCTCCACTGCATGGTGCATTTGTATATGGTTTTAAATACAGGACTTTTTGCATACATACATGTTACTTCTTCATGTCTTGACAAGCCCGTCTCCATTGCAGATGCAATTCATGTTGTATGCAGTACACTTCCACATTTGGCTACCAGCAAAACACAATGCAGTTGGAAGTGGTCGATGTGTTGCCTTTGTCAGGTTGTGACACTTGCACTACTTTCATTTTTTACTGTCATATGTTGCCACTGTTGGATGCTGTACTGATGTTTTGTCTTGCTGGTAAGTATTTGTTCATGTGTCCTTTTTTTTCTCATTAGTGAGAAAAAATTGTCTCTGGCCTGTTTCCATTTGGGACGGTGCACTTTGTGACACTTGTGTCATGTGTTGTGCATTCATTTGGTTGCTTTCACATTGCATGCCATGGTGTGTTGGGTAGCTGAGATGGGGTTAGGGAGTGGTTGGGTGACATGCCACTATTTTGATGTAGTATTTTTCAAGGGGGTAGTCCGTCATGCTGCATGAATGTGTGCCTTTTACTGACACTGCATTGGGTGTGTTTAAGTAGCTAGAGATGCACACAATGTAGCACTTCCAGGTAAACAATCTCAGGGTGGTATGGTTGCGACAGTTGACTGTCCCTTTTGTCATCATCATAAATTGTCAGCTGGTATGTGCCAGGCCTGTGTGCACTCCGCAGGGGTGGGATTTTAGATGAAAGAATTTGCCACAAGCTGGGTACGGGTTGCCTCACCACGTGCCCTTTCACCTCCCATGTGCAGTGGCCGTGCATGTGGTTGGGGATGTGGGGGCACCACCATGTCCACCGGCATGCCCCGCCGGGTTGCAATGTTGTGCAGGGCACATGCTGCCACTATGATCCTGCACACTACTGGGGGCGCATATAGCAGCTGCCCACCAGAGCGGTCAAGGGAGCAAAAGCGTGACTTCAGCACTCCGAATGTGCGCTCCACTATGCCCCGGGTTGCAACATGGGCTGTGTTGTATCATACCTCGGGTGGTGTGGTGGGTTCCGTATTGGCGTCATCGTGTAGGTGCTCAGAGGGTATGCACTGTCCCCTGGGGAGGTTATGATGGTTGTCATTAGTTGGGTTTTCACATTTCTCAGTGTCTGACATGCATGCCTGTGCAGAGGGATTTATACTCACCAATTAGCCGTGTGTCACCATGCCTCCCAGCTTCCAAGTCCCAGTTTAGGGGTGACATTCGGAATATGAAACTATCATGGCTGGACACCGGATAGTTGGCATATACTGAGGTGATGATTCCCTTGGCATCACATACAACCTGCACGTTGATGAAATGCCAATGCTTGCGGTTTCGATAGATGTGCTCAGTGGCCCTGGGAGGACAGAGAGCCACATGGGTGCAATCAATCGCACCGAGTACTTTGGGGAAGTGTGCCACCCCGTAAAAGTCCTGGACGACGGCCTGCCTTTCTGCAGGTGTTCTGGGCATGTATATGTGCCTGCGGACTGAGGGGCGTGCAGTCATGATCGCCAACACCTGGTGTAGGCAGCATCACTGCATGGCCTGTGAGACACCCCCAACTTTGGGACTTGTCCGCTGAAATGACCCAGTAGCCAAGAAGTGCAGTACATTGAGCACCTTTTCCAAGGGTCTCAGTGCTTGGGAGCACAGGGTGGGTGATGTGAGGTCATCCTCCCACTCCCTGACCAGTTCTAGGATTATTAGTGGTGGAAACCTGTACCTCCCATACACCTGGTCATCAGGCATCACAAAAAGGCTGGTCCTGGGTAAAAAAATGCGGGGCCTGGCTATCCTCCTCTCCCTGTGGTGTCCCACGACCACGGCTGCGAGGAACGGTATATTCATCGTAGCGTATGAGCTTGTTTGTTGTTTGCGCGCACTTTTATGCTGCTCGGGGCCGCTTACGCCTGCTTTCTGCTGGCGTACGTGTTTCCGGATTAGCACGTCTTTTTTGGCGCACGGGTTTCCCCTGTTCGATTCCATGAATACGTGTTGTTAGCGCGCGTGTGGGTGTTGTGAGCATTTACCTCCCGTACTTCCCCCGTAACGCCCACATTTTCATGCGTTGTGCCCCCATTCCGCGTGTTACGCCCCGTGTTCTGCCCACTTTTCTTGTGTGCGCTACACGGTGTGCGCTTTCCCTGTGCGCGTTGCGCACGTCGTTTGGTGATGTGGGCGCCCGCCCGGATTTGGCGCACATCCCAGGGTTTACACGTGCAGCGCATTCCATGAATCGATGAACGGCTGCGTGTGTGGCTTTAGCACGCGTGTTTTGCATTTTTCACGCTTGCGCTCCCCTTTTCCGTGCACATTTATTCCATGAATTACCTTGGTAGTGTTTTCTTTGAGGTTTTTCCATCATGCAGCATGTCCCAATGGAATTAGTAATGATAATGTATTTAATGAAGTTTTTCAAATATTGCATGATTTTTTGTATAAAGAAACCCTTTGCTATAGCACTGTACAGTTTGTGTTTGCATTAACAGAAGACATAATTAAGGGAACTAGATTCATATGGATTCAGTTATGAAAATAAATTATCTTGAAGGATGGAAAAAATATTTTTGTATTGCCAGGTAATGGCCTTGAACATTGTATACATGTTTCATGAACATGAACGCTGATAGCCCTTGGAAGTACTTCTGAAGCAATTGGACATTTTTGAGAATTATAGTTATTTATTTATTTATTGTTCCCTTATTAGGCGCTTATACAGGAAGAAAATACTGTTTCAAAGCGCCCACTGGGCAACAGGGAGGGGATGATAGACAATGTAATTCCAACAATGTTAAATAATTAAATGCAACAATATAAGAAGAGACAATGGGGAGGGGAAGATTAACCTACTGTGACTTGTAAGTGTTCAGAACGTGCAAGTGCAGAGGGGAGAGGGGTATGGGATAAGTGCTGAGGTGCTCATGCAGAGCAGCGGGAGAAGTGCTATGAAGAAAGGTAAGTGCAACCTCCTATGAACATGATTTATTTTTAAGATGTGTTTCTCTATTAATGGGGTGCAAGCCTGGTATGGTTTTAGTCAGCTCTCCCTTTTATCCTTATGGATAAGCTCCCATGAACACTCGTTCCATTACATTTTCTGAGTGATGCATGCATTTTTCAATTTTTTAACTACTAGAGAATTTCCAGGCAGGGTGTGGGGTGGTGGTGGGCGGGGGGGGGCGGGGGGTGTTTTCTAAATGTCACCTTCTCACCCTCCTGGGAGACTTCGATGCCTTTGCAGGGGTTACGTCTCATGATGGTCTCAACTGACACCTGGGGTTCACTCCTGGAAAGGCTCTCTGATTTACTATCTCCAGGGGTCGCATCATGTACCTGGTGGCTCTCCACTACCCATGGAACTCCACAGTACCTCATCGAGGTGATGAAGACAGTGACTTTATCACAGGGTAAACTTTCTTTGAAACTTGGCTGGACTGATAAGTACGTTAGTATTACTGTTTGCAACTCTCGCCACACTCTGCTACTCTAAACCTTTACAAAGATGGTAGCAGGAACCTGACTGGATGCTATCTTAAGGGTAAAGCACCGGAAACTTTGAAACCGACAACCTGGGATGAAGTTAAATGGTGTTCATTTAACTTTTTTTGTGGATGTAGCTGGGAAAAAGCTTTTGGAAAATAGAACCTGAAGTCCCATTCATAAATGCGATGACATTCAGGCTCAGAGACATGTGCCACCTCTGGAAGCAGCAGCAACAGGAATGAGGTTGAGGTCAGTGCTCTGGTATCCGGGGTCACATCCACCTTGGGCTTTACCAACAGTCTTCCCTGGGCATCCTCAGCACTGCTAGTCCTCAGTAAAGGATGTATGGAGACACGTTTGCCATCTCTGTAGGGGTATGGGGGAGCCAAGGTCCAGAAACCTTGTTTCCCTCCCCAATAAGTCATCACTATGTGACTCCCTGCACCCCAGCCCATCCCTCCACTCTGCAGGTTCTGCCTGCTCAAACGATTGTGCCTCAAACAGTTACCCAACTCAGCTAACCTCCTTGAAATACCCCCTGTAACCGCAAATTCTGCACCATCTCTACGCTCTTGTGGACTCATGCTGATCAACTCCCGCTCAGCCAATTCACACATGCCTGGCATTTTAGACCTCATCACCTGCTACAAACTCAACGTGATCTATGATATCATCGTACCAACCGGTTCCAGCATTCAACGTGCTGTCCAATGAGGGAAACTGGGGGAGAGGGTATGACAGTCTACAAAAGTGATGGGGCCTCATTACGGGTCCGGCGGTGTCTGTTCTGGTAAAACCGGCAGGTAGCCGCCGGACCTGTAATGAATGGCTGGCACCTGACTTCAAGGTGCCACCGGGCTATTCCGAATCCGGTGGGTGGGAACTCAGGCACTGGTAATATTGTTAGTCCCCATTCCCATGGAGTCAGGGACTCCATGGGAATGGGGATACGGGAGCACGGGCACCATTAACAATGGTGCCGGTGCTCCCGTGTGAACACGCATCCTGCCCGGCAGGTCTGACCCTGGTGGGGAGGATAGCACCCGCCCGCATAGTGGTACTTGGCCAGTCTGGAACAACAGTGCCGGGAAGCTTACCGGCACCATTGTTTCCAGACCGGCACAGTTGTAATGAGGCCCTTGGTCTGATCATCAAACTAGGCATCGACAACAGCCATGGTTGTAATGTTCTGAACTCCAGTAGGGTTATTTTGATTACCTGTGAGGCAACTGGTGGTGTGACCCGACTATTTTTGTCACTCTTAGTTACCTTATATCTGCAGGAATATTGGACCTTGGCTTAATGTTTTGTTGCCTGAAGTTGTCTCTGTTCAAACTAGATCTCATTCATATTTTTGCCTGTTTAGACTATGTTGGCTTTATTTTCATCTGTCTTTCAAAATGTGTTAATTTCCTTATCGTTTATCCAGGACAATATTTTGGTTTATTCTTCCTGTTTCCTCTTTCTCATGGTTTTCTTTTGTCTCTTCTATTTTCCTGCTGTTCTGTTCACTTGTAAAACCTGCCATCATATCAACTATTGTACCGATTCACTAATTATGTACAGCGCGTTGGCATAAAGTGCCATAGAGGCATCAATAAATACAAATACTGGAGAGCGCAGTACTATTTCGCGGCAGCCTCGCCTGGACCCTCGTATAGAGGCAAGACAGTAACCCAGGAGGGGGAGCAAGCTTCCGGCACCCCCATAGAAGGATGGATCAGGGCATCACCAGTGAAGTTGCTCAGCCCGCCCTCCAATCCCCACTCCTGCAGGGAACAGTGGGACGCAGTGAAGAGTTGTACAGGAATCTCTGTTAAGAGATCATGCTTAATATCACACCTTACCTGATTTGCAATAACAGTGGAGCATAGATAAGAGGCACAAGCAGCCAGGTAACACATAGTCTCAGTGAAGGAAGCCAGGGCTTCCTTCACTGAGACTAACCTTTCACGCTACTAAACTCTTAATCCCCTCCCTCATCTTCTCCAGACTCTACTACTGCTCCACTCTTTTCTTTGGACTCCCTTCCTCTCACCTCTCTCCCCTCTAATCTATATACCACTCTGCCATCCGCTCCCTCTGCCTTCTCTCACCTCACAACTCCATCTCCTCTTCTCTTAACTCACTAGGTTGGCTCCCATTTCACTCCCAGCTCAAATTTAATTTCCTCTATCTAGTCTTCAAAGCCTTCAATTGTCTTGCCCCTCCCTACCTATACTCCCTTCTCACTTTCTATACTCCTTCTTGTTCTCTCCGTTCTGCAGATCTCTTCCTTCTCTCTCCTCCTCCACCACCCTGTGCCCCTTCCCGCTTCCGCTCCTTCCAACTTCTCGCTCCTTTACATTGGAACCGCCTACCCCTCCCCGTCCGCTCTATTTCCTCCTACCCTTCATTCCTCCCCTCTCTAAAATCCTATCTCTTCCACTCCCCCCCTAGCATCTTTTTGGTTCCTCTCTCACTACTGAATCCACCTCTACCTACACCTCCTACCCCCTCTCCCACTTTGGTCCCTCTCCATCAGCACTTAACCTCATCATTAATGTAAATTGTTCCTTGTACTGTTTTCTGGTTAAGATTCAATTGTCATGTATTTCTTGTTGTATTTGCTTGTTCCTCTTGTAAAGCGCCTTGGATTAAAGCACTATATAAATTAAAATAAATACAAATACAGGGCGAAGTTATGTGTGGGGCAAGCAACTCCACAGTGAGATGCTGGTGAGTTTGCACTGACTGCAGGCATCTGTGGCTGATGTGTTTGCTTGAAAGGTTATGTGAGGTGGGTTTGTCAATGAAGAAGGAAAGGTGCAAGTTCAAAGTAGCTCAGGTCATGTATCTGGGCACACCTTCATTGGGGAGGCGCTGCAACTCAGACCGGAGATGCTGAAGGACATGTTCAATGTGAGGGGGCCGTAAAAAAAGAATCAAATGTGATTCTTTTTAGGATGAAGTGAGATCTGTGCAAAAGGCAGGCCCATTTTCTCCGGGGGAATAGCCTGCTTGTGAGAAGTCTTAAAGGAGGGTGCCTCTTTTGAATGGAAGGAGGAGATGCAGAAAGCAGGCAAAGAACTTACACAGGCTGTTGCTAGCACATCTACTTTGCATCAGTTTGAGGTGGGCACTCAGACTTCCTTGATAGTACATACTAGGGAAAACGGGGTGGACGCTGTTTCGTTCAGTTTGCAGCAGGGCATGCATGTGCGGACAGCTTCTGTGTCAAGAGCGTTGGGTGATGCAGAGAGACATTTCTCAATAATTGAGAAAGAAGCATGGGCGTGTTGTTGGGCAGCATAATATTGCTGCACCTATTACTGCATTTGTTCACCACAAGCGAGTAAGGCATGGAAAGGCTCAGGATCGCAATGTGTCTAGCGAATGGTCAGGAGTTCAATACTGTAGTGGAGAATATGTCAGTAAATAACAGCTATGATGATTCCAGGGAGATCCTCACCTCTCCCAAAGGGGGAGCTGCTCCCATGGGGCTAGGGAGGTGAGACTGCTACGCTTAGCACCCCCTATGGGACAGGGTAAGCAGGATCCCCCAGAGGTAACTACCTCTTAGAAGGTACAGTCTCCGACAGGGGAAGAAGTCACCATCCCTTCCTTCCAAGGCACTAATACCTTTGTTGGGTATGGAGGGGTTGGATTTTGTTATGACCATGTACACCCTTTACTAATGGCTGGCTTGGCTTCTGAATCTCGGTATGCCCCATCTCCTGTGAAGACTAAGGAGGGATGAGTAAACCAGCCCACTGGAAGAGCGTCCCTGGAACAACTAATCATGGAAAAGGCTGTCAAGGCCCCATGGAGTTGGCAAGCATCAAAGAGTCCAAAGAAGGTGTGTCCGGGGGGAGCTAACGCCAGTGTGGGCGGGCAGGACCGCGATGTGGACAAGAAAAGTGCAGCAAGGGGCCGCTGCAGCTGACAGACGGCATGGGCAGCACCAAGAAGCTGAGAGAACAAGGTGGAAACCGTTGACAGGCCAATGCAGAGCACAGCTGAAAAGTTGCATATGTAATTGTGCAGACCGAGCTGCGAGAATGAGAGAGAGACATGGTAGGACTGCGAGAAGCCCAGTGGTGAAGTCACATAAACTGCAGCGAGACACAGATGCAGTTGACAGCCAGCCGGAGCAGCCCCAAGAAGCTGTGAGAACTAGGGTGGGGACCTTTTAAAGGCTGAAGCGGAGCTCAGCTGAAAGGTTGCGTAAGCGACTAATCCCAAACCGAGCTGAGAGAACGAGAGAGTTTCAGTAGGATGACACAGAACCCAGCTGAGAAGTTGATAAGTGATTACACACTGTGTTGCACAAGCAAGAAAGAGGCGGACCAGAGACCCAACAAAAAGCCTAGCTGCATTGTCACATAGCCAACTCTGCACCAACCAAGCTGTGAGAATAAGAAGGTAGAGTTTCCGAAGGCCGATGCAGAGCCCAGCAGAAAAGTTGCATAAGCGCTCGGTGTTGATTGAGTGGCCAGACCGACAGATTTGGACCCCGAGAGAATGACATAGAGCCTGGAGGAATAGCCATTTAAGTGGCCTTCTGCCAACCAGGGAACTGGCAAGACTCCCGTGGAACACTGCTTGTGACATTCAGGTAAGCAGTGGCTCCTGGGGGGGGGCGGGCAAAGGAGAGAAGAAGAGAGCCCCAGAGAACAGAGACTGTGCAAGCCCCAGAGTGGGGAGTGACAGTAACAAGAGCCTGAGAGTGGGGAGAGTGTGAGCATCCCCAGAGTGTGGAGTGAGAGTAGCAAGAACCCCAGAGTGGGTGGAGCCAAATACCCCAGCGTGGGGAGTGGGAAAAACCCCAATGTGGCGAGGAAGAAGAAGAGACCCCCAGAATGGTTGAGGAAGAAAGACTGAAAGAATCCCAGAAGGGAAAAAGACAAATAAAATCCCAAAGTGCGAAGAGACAGAGTGGCCTGGGCTGGAACATCTGGAGAATACTTCACCCACCAAGAACTGTACATTGTGAACTTGAACTGTGGGCAAAAGCCTTTACTAAATGTGACAGGGTGCGGGTTAGAACCCAACAGCCATCCCTTCCCTTTAATAGCTCTGCAAAGTCTTTTTTTTCTTTTGTTGTTTTCCTTTGTCAGATAGGAAAAGTGATTAGGTTAAAATAGGAATCTGGAGAGAATACTTTGTTAATTTCCAGACATCCTGACGAGCACCCTTTTGACTTTCTTTTATCGAATATGGTGGGAGCTTGTAGGTTAGGGAAGGATTAGGTGAACTTGATAACAATGAAACCCTTAAAACAAGGCCTTGGTGTTCGAGTCCTGATTCTGACCTGCCACAATCCTTTGTGGTAGCCTCTCTTCCTCACCTCCATATGTGAGAGGACATCACGTGAGACTGGCATTTTTAGTGAGACTATATTGGTGGCTGTAAGCAAGATGAATGTATGAAAGATCTCAAGTACGATGAGGAGCTCAGCAGAATAACTCAGTACACCCAAGCAAGTTGGCCCAGGGGTCTGGTTTTGTTCAGAGGGAGGAGTGAACAGGCTCTTGGTGGGTGGGGCTCGCTCAGGGGTGAGAGACCTATTCCGCAAATGTATTAAGGTACAAGATTGTGGCCAGTGCCCATCTGAATCATTTGTGCAGGTGTCTCACAAAAGGCACATTCACAAAAAGTGTTAATGGCTTTGGTTGGATAATATGGTGGAGTCTGTGGTGAAGAAATGTAATGTTTGTGCAGAGACTGACAAGACCAAAATTTGTGCTCTTCCAATACAACCTGTTATGTGCCCCTTAGGGGTAGGAAAAGTTGAAGATCTATATGGTTGGTCCCATGGAGATGTTATAGAGCAAGTCACACTTTGCAATAGTGTTGGTAGACTATACTTTGCCATAATTCAAGGGCAAATTAGTGCACACAATAACAACGATGGTGAACATAACATTTGTCACAGAGGTTTTCAGGGGAAAGGGGTACGCTAGTTTTACTGTGAGAGGCAATAGGGTTGAATCTTCATCAGTGGCAATGTTATCGTTCCAGGCAGAGCGAAGGATGGAGAATTTAAGAACAGCGCTTTGTCACCCGCAGTGTAATGGACTTGTGGAATGGGTTAATGACTTTTTTAAGGAACAATTTCAGCTGGTCTTAGTAAGTGGACTCCTATGGAATCAGATTTTTCCTGGGATGGGGGTAGTATATCGTGGCACACCGCATCCAGGAGAAAGACATTCACCATTTGTCAGGATAAAGAATGGAGATATGAGGTTGGATGCGTGCTCCCCTGTGGGTATTGGGTCCTAAGGTAATTCAGGTGGCTATGGATCAGTTTGTTGACAAAGTGTGCATATCAGACCAGGCGTAAGCAAAGACATGATGGATGAGTTAGTGGGAGGGGGATAGATGATGTATGTCCCAGGGACTGGAACAGGGTGTGGAAGCTCTACAGAGTCCACAAAGGACAGTGGGTGCAGGTTTGCCCCATGATGAGGTTTCCCCCATCATGTTGTGCTCGATTATGGTTGGCACTGGAAAAAGGTAGGCTTGTTCGCTGTACAGGAGTATAGAGTGGAAGAAATGACCAGCAGGGCAGGGATGTGCAAGTCTAAAGAATGTGAACCTGACCGGTTTGTGATGTCTGGTGTTCCTCTTGGCTCCAACCTATATGCTCAGAGCGGTGAATGCAGAAGTATGGGAATTAGCTGCAGGATTAGATATCTGTTGTCAATTCCTGATTGTTCCTTTGTTCATTGTCTTTCCTTTACCTTTACCACGCTTAACATTGTGGTCATTATTCAGAATTTTTAGAAAACACATAAATAGTGTACTGTGCTACTAAGGTTAGAAATGTGGAACTGTCCGTTGTTCTAAAGTGAGTGAATGGGGGCAAGTGAACATTTATGATGGATGGCAGGGAGGCCGGAATGCTGCTGTGGGGTCTAATGTGCATCCATTGTTTCAGTGGGCCACACAATTTCCACCCATGAGTTGTTGTGGCAGAATGCCCCTGTATACTGTTAGCACATAAGTGCTTATAACTTCTATGGATTTGTATCCTATTTCTCCTTAAATGTGTGCAACAAAATGTACTTTCTATATCCATTATTTAAAGAATATCTTGCGAGAAAATGCACTGCCCCTCTAGGTGATATTAAAAGCACCCACTTTGCTTGCTCACTCTGATTAATTTGGGTAAACTATTGTTGGTCAACCAATTTAGGAATCTAGACGCTATGTGATGATTCACCAGGTCTCGTCACTCCTCCCTGGGGGTAGCCCTTTCCTATGAGGCTAGGAAGGTGTGGCTGCTACCCAATATGCAGGAGGACCTCATAGGGAGGGACTCCCCTCCTGAGGATAAGGACGTCCACCTGGGGAAAAGCCTCTGTACCACCACAACAGCACATAAACCCTTACCCTAATGGTCACCCTTTTCATCCACCCTTGATAGTAGAACCAGGTGCTACTGTAAACCCATGACTCTGACAAGTATAAGATCTACTGAGATGAAGAAGTATGTGATAGATATATGGAGTGACCAGATGAAGAGTCAGCCAAGTACTGTAATAAGGTGATTCACTGGAGGCACGATGAGTGCCAAGGAGACTTTCACAAATGGTGTTGACATTATGCGTCAATAGTATAAACAAGAAAGTGAGAATGGACAATGGAGATCTCATCGCAGAAGCCAGTAGTTATCGAACGAAGCCCGGGAAGTTCAAAATCGGAATGCTGCAGCCAGAGCAATCGCGTCTCTCCGGGAGTGAGAGAGAAGAGGCAGGGTATTACCGGTGTAGAGGAGGAGCCAAAAGCCTCTGCAGGAAGTCCCGCCCCTAAATTGCCTATATGTTGGGAACCGGAAATAGTGACAAGCAAGACACCTGTAATGATGCCTATAAAACGAGCAGGTTTTGAAGCTGAGCATCCACTAAGGAAACCATTCTTTATGTATCCACAGAGAAATGACAGCCTCTTGGGAAAGATCCCAGAAGAGCACGTGAAGACAGATGAAAGACGAGACTGGTGATGTCACATGAAGCAAAGTGACACACCTCAGAAGAGATGACAAGAAAAAAGATGCATAGACCATATAGAATCTGATGACGAAGTATGACTTGAGTAAACTCTGATGTATGGGATGAAGATTACACACGGAAGAAGCAGACAACCATTTGATAACTGTACAGATGCAATAACGCAAGTAGACAAAGTAATCATAAGGCTGGTTATGTAGTGAATAGATTGCAGCGATGCGCCAAGGTATATATATGCATAGGAATCTGGAAGTTCCATATCGTATTTGGGCAATCTGGACCCCGTGAATAGAAGGCCTGGAAAAGTGTGGCATAGCAAAATGGGCCTGGCTGGAGATGGAAGAAGAATCAAGGAGGCCTGGCTGGCCCAGTGTCAAGGGATGAGGCAGCCAAGAAACTAGTTAAATATAATGAAAAGATACAATGGACGAGAAGGCGATAGCCGAGCTCCTGTTAAGGTGCCACAGAAGGACATTGAGTAGCACGTTTTTTTCATTTAATATTATTAAATACAACAAGGAGCTCAAAACGTGGTCTCCAGTCACATGGTCAGATGAAAATAGACTTTGGGCAGGAGTCACCAAGACCAGAAGATAAAGTCATGCTCACACTCCCTTTTATTCCCAGGAACAGTGATACTTTGACTGGCCAAGTTCAAAGACTAGTTTCACGGCAGACAGCTTGAGTGATGATGGATGATGGGCTAATTGGGTGGGGAGGCATGACCAGGCCGAAATCACCAGCAACTGGGGTACCAGCTTGCATGCTGCTAACGAGTAAAATATTCCAGAATGGTACAAGCGTGCCAACCATTTATAAAGGGCCACGTACCAAAGAGCCCTATAGTTTAGAGGTCCAATGAGATGTTGTGTATTTTATGATGCTCACAATGACTTGCACTAGGGGTGGGCAGAGTTGCCCACCTGACAGTAGAGACCCAATCACAACACCAACCCTCATAGAATGTATATCTAGATGTCCCCCATTAACCAATCATAGTCACACAGGTTTTCTTAGTTTGTCACGTGTTGTGAAGTCAATGATGATGAGGTTTTAGTATATAAGTGTATTTTTTATGTTTTTCGCTGAGGTCTTGCTGTCAGACATCTGGCAATGTCCGTTGTTCTCCCTGTTTTAGATAATTGTTATTAAAACAGATCAATTATTTTGCCAACTTCCTGAGTCAGTTTTATTATTGATGTTTGAGTAATTTCTCCATCCCCATCCACCCTGTAGAGTGTTACCTAGTCTTGAAGAGCCTAAGGGTTCACCAGAGCGTCCAGAGAGCTGGCAGGGAGCTGACGCACGTGGTGGTTGAATGACCGGTGAAAGGTTGAAGGTGGACAGTCGGGTCCAGAAATGATGCCGAGACCATGAGCATGTCCCAGAGCCATGCAGGAAGCGAGAAGGAGGAGGAAAGCCCCTGCATCCATGGGAAGAACCAGAGCCATGTACCCAAGGCACCACAGGTCACGGGAACGGCGGGACAATGGGCTGGGGTCCGGGAAGAGTGGCCAAACCCATACCACTCCTCAAGCAGAGTAACTCTGGATTAATCTCCCTCTTCGCAGTGGCCAAACCAGTACCACTGCTCCAGCAGAGTGCAAAGGTAGCCATCTTCCTTGTTGCAGTGGACAAGCCAATAACACTACTCCAGCAGATTACAATGGGAGTCATCTCCATTGTCACAGTGGCCAAGCCAATATCACTGCTCCAGCAGAAGGCATTGGGAGTCATCTCCCTCGTCGCAGTGGCTCAACCATTACCACTGCTCAAGCAGACTTGCAAAAGGTTTACAAGAAGGAACAGAGGAGCCTGGAAAATATACTTATCATCGAGACGTTAAAGGGAGGCCAGATAAAGCTGTGAGCTTTTCTACTTCCTGGAAATAGTTGAAGTGACTGATACAAGCCTTCCATAGAAGTGCTGAAGAATGGCTGTGGAGAACTTTGATAAAGGAACCAGGAGAAGGGAGTCAATCCTCTGGCCCTGTTTTGAAGGGACACTGAAAGAATTACTATTAGGAGAAGACTTAAGCAAACCACCCGGAAAAAGGGAGACATTATCCTAATGAAGTAACTTTTTTGTTATAGGGCCTCATTACGAGTTTGAAGGTAGCCATGGTGCTATTAGCGCCATGGCTACCTCCAAAATCGTGTCCGGGTCCGGGTTCTGAATTACCGGGTCATTCCAACCTTAGAGGGTCCAGAAATTCCTCATTCACAAAACCAATCCCCATTCCCATTTGGTAATGGGGATGGAGCTAATAACGGGCCCGTTATTAGCTCCTTGGTCCCCTTGCGGGACCCGCAAACGTCTGACCAGACGTTCTGTGCGAATCCTGCAAGGGAACCTCGTAATAGGGCGGAATGGGTTTACCGGCACCGGCACCATTTAATTGCTAGGTTTCTGACAGAGGATGGAGAACATATTATTTTTGGACAGACATTCATACAAGTCATTAACATTTCCTAGGGTGAGGCAGGGCAAGCCCCTTAGAAGTAGGGAGAGATAAGGGTTATTTCTTTCATAATAAATGTTTGCAGCCCCAAACATGACCCCTCCTTTTCAGTCTCCTTCTTCTACACCCTCACAGCTATCACCATGTATTATTATGCTAATCATTTTCACAGCCCCATCTCAGTGGCCCTCAAGAAGTACATTTCAATCCAAACTGGATTGAGTGTGACATCAATGGTTAAGCGGAAACCTGCACTACTTCAATACTGTTTTTATGTATGTGGTGTATGGGTATCAATGTGTGTGTGTATGTGTGCGGCTGTGTGCATGGAATAGTGTTTGTATGCTTGTTAGGCATGCCTCATAGTCATTGTTTCTAATCAGTGTGTGCAAGTAATGTTATGTGCCTCTGCAAGAGAGTTCTCTAACTTTAAAATTTCATAAAAAGACAGTTTAAGACATGAAGAATATATTGAGATTGTGCATGCAGTACACAAGGAGGCATGCATTGAAAGGGGTCTGTCACTTTTTGTGCAGGGCAAATGTTTTGGGATTTTTGGACACCGTTTTGACCTTTCTACCTGGCTCAGACCTTAAATACATTGGCAAAATTATGTAATGGAAAAAAGCAGTTTGTTGTATCGTTTCTACTTTGCACTTTATTATCTCTGTTCCTGGAAAGCGGTTGTTGTGAGGTTGGAGGACCTCTTTTAATTTGTTCATTTAACATTACCATATTCACATCTTAAGGGTTTTGCTCTTGCTTTGATTACTGTTTTCATAATTTAAAGTAATTTGCTATCGTTTCGGTCTACTAGTCTGTTCCTCAAGAGCCAAACCCACTCTGTGCTTTCAGGATATCCACGTGAAATATTTGTGAACACTGTGGGACAATTCACAAAGATTTGAACTGCAGCAAATCAGAGATGCTGGTGAACATCTCTGATTTGCATCTGCTATCTTATACCTGATTTCCGAAAGCCTAAAACTGGAGCAAATATGGAGATGACTGAAGCATATCTGAGACACTCACTTGCAAACGTGGTGCTCAAATATTTGCACAAGGGCATCTCAGAGGTGCTCCAGGAATCTTCCGATATGCTTTTAACATGAATGTAAATATTGTTTTATGTAGTGTGAGGACCCAGGAATGAGAGGCGGATACAGAGGACTCATATGGCCTCATTCTGAATGGGGCGACCGCCAGCTACACTACAGAATCGATAGTCTTTAAAAAAAGAGTGATGAGGGCCTTAGAGACACTTGAGTCAAAGGATAGACCATGAGGATTCCAAAATGTCTCCAGTAAAGAACGAGAGGCGATCCTAACCCTTAAGATGAACCGTGAGATCATCCTCAGAAAAGCCGATAAAAGAGGTGCAATCGTGATATTGAACAGACAAGACTACATTGTCGAATGTGATCACCAATTATACGATACCTCTTTCTACGAACATCTATCGGAAGACCCTACACTGAAACTACAAACATTGATCAATACCAAAGTAAAGAAAGCCCTCCACAGGAATTGGATCTCGAAACAAGAAGCAGAATACCTTATGCCACCCCAACCGAATATACCACAGTTCTATACTCTGCCAAAAATTCACAAAACCCTAGTAAATCCTCCAGGCAGAGCAAAAGTCTCAGGAACAGGCTCCCTTTTGGAACCTTTATTTAAATATGCTGACAGTTACTTGAGTCCCTATGTTAAACAAATGACGTCATATATACAGGACACCACAGAAGTCATTAGACTAATAGAAGGATTTAAGATTGAGGCATTTGACTCACTAGTAAGTTTAGACGTGCTCTCCCTCTACACCAAAATTCCACAAACTGAAACTCTAAACATGATCGAAGAGAAATTGTTTGAATCTCGACAATCCGGTAGAGTCCCTAACTCTTATTTTGTGGTGCACCGAAATGGCACTCTGTGAAAATTACTTTGTGTTCAACGGTCAATTTTATAAACAGATACATGGGACAGCAATGGGGTCTGCAGTGGCCCCAACGTTGGCTAACCTGTATGTTGAAACGATTGAGTCTAATGTGATATTGAAACAGATGAATCCTTACCTACAACACATCAAACTATGGAAGCGGTATATTGATGACATCCTCATGGTGTGGTCTGGAGATGATGTCACTTATGATTTGTTTATTGTATGGCTGAATGTACAAAACCCATTCCTTAAATTTACTAACACTAGAAGCCATGATAAAATCAATTTTCTAGATTTGACCATTTATGTAAACAAAACTGAAGCGGTACTAGAAGTGAAACCTTATCATAAGGACACTTGACAAAAACTCCTTACTGTTATTCTCTAGCTTCCACCCCAAACATACTAGACAAAATTTACCGTTTGGACAATTCATCAGATTGAAGAGGAATAGCAGTAATAAGGAAGATTTTGTACATGAATCCAACCAACTGCAAGAGAATCTAATCAAAAGAGGCTACCCGAAGAAAGTTGTTAAGTCCTCCCGAAAAAGGGCCGCTAACAACAATAGAGAGTCACTGATGGAGTACAGACAAAAAAATGCCCCAATCGACAACCTAGGGCCTCATTACGACCTGGGCGGCAAGGGATTACCAGTACCGGTAAGGGCACCGGTACCAGTAATTCCTTACTGTCCTATTACGAGCTCCCTTTGCGGGTCCTCCCTTAACGCCTGGTTTTACCAGGTGTTAAGGACGGGACCCGCAAAGGGACTTTGGTGCTAATAACGGTACCACAATTTGCAGTACCGTTATTAGCGCCTTCCCCATTCCCGTTGAGCCCTATAGGGGCTCAAATGGGAATGGGGAAGGGCCCTGGTGAATGGGGAATTACCGCCCCGCCAACCTTGGAATGTGGCGGTAATAGCTCCATTCACCAGGGCGGAGTCAGTAAGGGTTTGGAGGCAGCCATGGCGCTAATAGCGCCATGGTTACCTCCAAATTCGTAATGACCCCCCTAGTCTTCGTGAGTACATTCAATCCATTGACTAATGAAATCTCCAAAATTATTAAAAACAATTGGCACATTTTAGAAGAAGGTGACTATCCACTTCCACGACCTAAGTGTGCATTTAAGAGGAGCAAGAACCTTAAGGAGTTAACATCAAGAAATGATATCCTCTACAAAGTAAATCAAACTACACTTACTGAACAATGGGGCCTACCCAAACCAACTGGACACAGTCCATGTGGTTCTTGCAGCTGCTGTGCACAAACTAAAAGGACCAACTGATAGACCTAGGATTACCTAAATTGTGGGAACAGAGATCTTTCAGCAACTGTAATACCAATATGGTTGTATATGCAATCTGGTGCCCCTGCGATAGACTGTATATTGGCAAAACGGAAAGAAAAATAAAGGTTAGAATTGGTGAACATAAAAGTTGTATTAGAACCAGCACACTAAATGCACCCTTAGTAGGCCATTTTAACAGCGTGGGCCATAAACCTGAAGAATTGAGATGGACTGTAGTAATGAAAATTGGTCACGCAGATAATGAAAACAACAGTAAACACAGGTTCAGTGTACAAGAGCAAAAAATTATTTTTCTCACGAAAAGTCATGTGTCGGGTCTAAATGAAAATATTGATTGGAGTGTGTTTCTAAGTCACTGATGAGAAATATTGCCCTATTCCACTACTTAGGCCCTCCATGTGTTGTACTCTGACACACGGATGGATTCTGTTTTCCTTATCTACTTAATGTCAGTTATTAAAGTTACTTGTGACATTTAAGCCTAATTTCACCACTAGGATTAACACAAGTAAGCTGGTGATCCTATACCTAGTTATGAGTTTGTTCCTAGGTACGTTACTTTCATTCTCTATATGACCATGTACCTAATGGTCATTGGACTCAATGTCACGATCCTGCCATCATTCAGGCTCTAATCACTTTTTCACCCTCACCGGCATTTCTTACACCATTCCATCATGGCGGACGCACATTAACGGAGGACACGCCGTCCCCATGACCTTTGTTTACCTTTGTGACATCCGACGCTGTGCACGCACACACGTACTTTTACTTTCACTCTCCATTTATGGCGCTCCTCCCTTGAGCACCAAGCACGTCGTTCTGAGCGGTCCTGCCCGATTCTCCACTTCCTGACGCGTTTCTCCAGAGCCCTAACATTTGGTAAGTACTTATAACCTGATTTAGGCTAATTCGGCGCTTGTATAACGTCACTCGCGGTGGCCTTTTCATTAACGCTCGATGAGCACTGGATCTTTAATCACGCCGTTGGGATACTGCTGTTGCTATTCCCAGCAGACGCTCATATGACCCCGTTTTGATACTCGTTTTTGTACTACTTAAATTTAGCACCGTGCTTTTTGATTTATGGTTACTGCGAGTTTCATATTTGCTTGCACTAACCATCCTACATACCCTGATCAGTTACTAGTTTTACTGAACTTGTCAGTGCTAGTCCATGCTGCCAGTCTCTAATGATGCACATACCCTCAACTTGAAAGTGCATGATACAGTCCCTCGTGCGTCTCTACCGCTCGTGATATTTAAAATCCCTTTACCAAAACACTCTTGGGAGTCATCGAGACACGTTCCATGACACGGTGAGGTGCTGTCTTCACTCACTAACGTGGTTTGAACTCTGCCCTGTCTGGACCAATATGTTTATATTTACACATTTATATTTCTACCTTTTTACAGGTGTTTTCAACATCAACACTCCGTTTTAAGTCACCTGTACACACAACGCTGTACAGCCACACAGTGAGTTGATTCAACTTACCCACTTCGAGTGGTTGTGCTATACCATCTAACTTACAGGAAATTTTACTGACTGCTACTTTCTCACATCCATTGATGACAGATTATCTATATGCCTCCTTCTTTTTATCCACAGGGATTGTGGTGACTGCCTTGTAGCATTTCTGCCCGGCCACCCCGGATGTCTTTCCTAATCAATAATACGGTAAGCTCCCATGTTATACCACAACTAATTATTGCTGTGGTTAACCGGATAAGTGACCCTCATTAACTAGGTGCCTCTCTTGTGTTTTTATGTACAGGTCTGGTCTAGATGCCTTTACTCTACTAAACAAAGCAGAGAATTGTGAACAAGTTATATTACAACTGCTCTACTGGTGAATTACACCCTCCATGTCAAACCCGCTCTTTAAACATCTGACACTCAGTTATTGACTACTGAACTGTCCTGTAAACACGAATTGAGTAACCCCCCCCCCCCCCGGGTCCTTACCTTTTGGAAACACTATACCCCTGAAGAAGTTCCTGCAACAAAATTATCTTTCAGAGGAACGAAACATGTAGGGTCTATGTCAACATTAATATTAAATGTTTTGAACGAGAGTAATACCCTCAAAGGTTGCCAATAAGATCAGTACAAGAGAAAAGTACCAACCATAGAGTAACCAGAATTGTTTAGTACTCTACGTTTTGGGTTTCCTTTTGCTTTTTCTATATGTGGTTTTTTAATATGGTTATTAGGCCTTTGCTGTAAATTGACACCATTGTTGCATCCAAGTATTTGTACCTCGAGTGTGTTGTTAAATAGGTGGGTTTCTACTTATTTTTGCTCTCTACAATTCTCTTGCACCTTACACCTCATATAGGTAGACCCCTCCGAGGCTTTCTACCATTATAAGGTTGTACTTGCACATTGTCACTTTGAGATTTTTAATGCTTTTTATGATGTTTTAGTATAACTGTAAACATGTATTAAAATTGCTATAGTTTTTGATTTATTTTAGTGTGACTTGGTTGAATTCTCCATACACACAAATACCTGATGTCAAGAGTGTACACATCTGACCCATCCCCTATAAGTCTAGTGATCGACTTCACTGTATTCTACCTGACCTTAAGAGGCAGGGAGTCTGTTTTTCTCATGTTAGATATTTTAATATCTGGTTCACTCCCCCATCCTTGATACTTATAGTCCCTCAAGTGTCGTATAAGCTCAAATATTTGCATAAGGGCATCTCAGAGGTGCTCCAGGAATCTTCTGATATGCTTTTAACATGAATGTAAATATTGTTTTTATGTAGTGTGAGGAATGAGAGGCAGACACAGAGGACTCATATGGCCTCATTCCGAGTGGGGCGGTAAGGGTTAACGGGCACCGGTAAGGACGCCGGTGCCGGTAATCCCTTACGGCCCTACTATGAGTTCCCTTAGCGGGTCCCTCCTTTAACGCCTGGTCTGACCAGGCATATTGGACGGGACCCGTTAAGGGAAATCAGAGCCATTAACGGTACCGCAATTTGCGGTACCGTTATTAGCTACTTCCCACTTCCCATTGAGCCCTATGGGGGCTCAAATGGGAATTGGAAATGGTTTTTTCAATGGGGACTTGCCGGTCCTGCAAAGGTCAGACTACACCGGTAAGTCCCCATTGAATGAGACCGGTGCCGGTACCGTTATTGGAGGCAGTCATGGCGCAAATAGCGCCATGACTACCTCCAATCTCGGAATGAGGCCCATAGTGATTGTTATAGACTTCCATTGATATGTTAAAGGAGTTGGAAAAGGCCTCACTGCCCCCAATCTAGGAGGTATTTCAGTACCTCAACCAAAACCAAGGATCTGTCAAGTGTCAAGATGTCCAAAGCAAAAATGTTCTGTGTCCGAATTCCCATCCCAGCCTCCACATTCCACAATCAACTCTAAGGTGTTGAGGGTATTGTCTTTCGTTTAGTGAACAAATGTTCAAGTTCAACCAAAGGTATAACTCCAACAAGTTCCAAATAGATAATGTTCACAGTTCCATAAGAAATGGCTATCTTCCCAGGATTCTCTCCTCTAAAACAAAAGTTCAAAGAATAACCAAGTTCTTTATAGTCCAAGATGATACCTCCCTCTCTTGTGTTACAACTCCCTCCAGGGGAAATGGCTTCCTTCCCCAGGTCTTTTCCACACTCAATACAACTCAAATCTTAGGGTCACAGGTCTTCCTTAAGATTATCCTTCCTGGATAACACAACTTGGGTGCAGGTCCCAGACTCGCAAAACACCTGTTCTACTCTGCTACCAGGTTGTCCCATACAATTTCTTATGTGTACGAATCCCAGATCTGCTCATCGCCTGGTATATTCTCCTGCCAGCACTTTATATTGTAATCTCTTTTTCTCATTCAGTACAATGGGGCATGTGTCTTCCCCAAGTTACTTTATGGCAATGTACTGTGACGAGGAAGATTACACTGATTCCAATGAGGATTACTCTCCTCCCCACTCTTGGCAACCAATTCACTCTTTCAGGGTCTCTTTGCCTAAGTTTCGGTGTTCCCTTCTCCCCTGTGGGTACACTCACAATATCCGAGTTTTCTCAATCCAATTGTAGACATTCGGGTACTTGCGTCGGTATCTGCTGTCCTCGAGCGGCTTTCCCCAGTCAGCGGCACAGAGGGTTCTCACTCCTTCCATCGGAACGAAGCAAGTCCTGGCTTCCAGTTCCAAATGGAACTTCCTTCTTCTTCTTCTGGCAGTTTCCCAGTCAACTGGCACCACTTCCCTACGCAGCCCTTCCAGAGCTTGCCTCTGCGCTTCTTTCGCAGCCGGTAGCGTTTTGCAGCCACGGCCCTCAGTCCTGTCTACTTCCTGGTCTGACTGACTGCCAGGAGTGCCTAGGTCGGCAAAACACCCATAGTGTGCTAAAACTCTAGATATTGTCATAAATGTCTGAAATAGTTCAATTACTATTATCAACATATAATTAGTGTGCTTACATTTGTAACCCCATTTGCACTTTTTAATTTCTGAAAGTATTAGGAATGTATTTACCAGCAAGATTTACATTATTATTATTATTTGTTTATTTGTTTATGGTTTGTTTAAACCTTTACAAAAATTGATTTATCAAAGAGAAATACAACATCTAAAACAGTTAAAATACATATAAATTCATACAACAACATTAAGAACTTAATTAAAATCATATATCAACATTATAACTCATGATCCAAAGCTTAAATCAGCGGAAACTCAAAAAAAGAATACATATTATACAACAAGACGTTCAGAATTAATTTCATTACACAAGATAAATTACAAAAAAAATTCAAAAAAGCAATAATTCTTCATTTTAAAACAGTGGAGCTATTATGTCTTATTGGATACCATAAAAGTTCAGTATTAACGCAGTGCAAATGGTGAATACATTGTTCAAAGTAAAATATGCGTTGCTTAAGTAACACAGGACATAACAAAATTATATGGAGCAGTGTTTCTTCAGTCCCTTCTACTTTACAATACCTACACCAACCCCATGCATCATTAAGGAGATTCCATTTCTTCAGGATATAGTTTGTTTTTAGAACATTAAATCGGAACCTCATGAAGGTATTGTCACAACTCAGGGCTGGTATCCCAGTTGTTGCGGATAATGTCTCCCAGTCTTTTGGGGAGGTTACCTTTCCTGCGGGAATATGGAGTCTTTATGCTGATGTGCCAAAGACTTCCCTCCCAAGAGCTCAGCCTACAGGGATCAACACACCTGGTAGGCCGGGGGCTTGAGTGAAAAGGCAGGAGCATAATCGTCAGAGCTAGAGGGACAAAGAACAAAACAATTGTTCAAGAAATACAGCCATGTAGTGCCAAAATACAGACAGCCAACACCGCCCACAAGTACCCGCTCTTACCTGCTCCGTAGAGACAATATACCAGTAACCTACTAGTATCGAGTGCAGAAACAAGGAGATTGTAAAGTGAAGGAGGGGTGTGCCAATATTTTAGGAACACCGATGTGGAAACAGCAAGGCGTCCAAAGGTGTACCAAAGCAATCCAATGTTCAAAACAGCAAAGCGTCCCAAAAGTGTGTAAAGCAATCCAGGGTTGAGGCAGCAAAGCGTCCAAAAGTGTACCACAGCAATCCAATGTTCAAAACAGCAAAGCGTCCCAAAAGTGTACCAAGGAATAAACACACGTGTCAAAAAATGTTGAACAAAACCACAAAAAATAGTAAAAGATATATCTAGAGGAACGAGCGTTCGCCTCACGCTAGTTCCATTGCAGAATTGTTCAGGTTTATCAGGTCGCTCAAGTGTAAGGATTCAGAAATGGGAGGTCGAGGTGGAGAAGCCGGGTTCAAGTTTTCCAGGGGAGGCAGTCCGGGGAGGCAAGCGTCGGGAGACAGAAAAAGGGCAAGACAGAAGCAAGGTCTAGATTCAAATGCCAAGTATTCAATAACAAAACAGAAGTCCGGTAATAGAAGCTCACACCTAACAACAGTTTAGGAGCACTCGATCTCTGGATAGACGGGAGTTAAATGCAGTTCACAAACGAAGAAAAACACAGCAACGTCATGCGTGTATGTCACATGGCTATAATAGCAAGAGTTGTGGGAGTTGTAGTTTCAAAGGGTTTTACGTGCCGGATAGCGCTCAGACAACCGCCAGGGCAGTTTCCAATTTAGCCGATACGTGACAGTACCCCTCCTCAAAGAGCGCCTTCTCCTGTGCCTTCGCAAGCGTTGTGACCAAAAGGCATGCAACAAACGGGGTGCATTCAAATTAGAGGCTGGTTCCCAGGACCTGTCCTCTAGATCATACCCCTTCCAGTCAATCAGGTAAGACCGAACCCCACGACATAGGCGAGTGTCCATGATTGCACGCACCTCATACTCGTCCTCTCCATGGACGTTAACTGGGGTAGGGACAGCAGGTAACCGCGTGCCAGGTACAAAAGGGCGAAGCAAGGAGACATGGAATACCGGGTGCACCCGCCAATGAGATGGAATGTCTAGACAAACAGTGACAGGGTTAAGGCACCGTAGAATCGTATAAGGACCCAGGTAACATGTCAACAGTTTCCTTTTACCACTAATGGCCAGATGTTTTGTAGAGAGCCATACACGGTCACCACAAGAATACGAAGGAGCCGGTGCGCGTCGCTTGTCAGCCTGCATTTTGGTACGACGTTGCGCAGCTTGCAAATCGGTTAACACTGATTTACGGATGGCAAGCAGGGAATCCCTCACGGCATTAGCTGCGAGAAACTGCTTTAAAGAAGGCAAGACAGGCGGCAGAGTCCTTGGGTGCAGACCATATAAAGCATAAAATGGAGAGAAGCCAATTGATGAGTGTATAGAATTGTTATAGGCAAATTCTGCTGCACCTAGTAGTGAGAACCAGTTAGATTGATGTTGCAGACACAGACAGCGAAGAAACTGTTCCATAGTGCCATTGGTACATTCGGTCTGGCCATCCGTCTGAGGATGGTAGGCCGAGGACAAGCGGGCATCGATACCCAAGGAGGAAGTGAGGGAGCGCCAAAAACGCGAGGTAAATTGAGACCCTCGGTCAGAAATCAGAACCGTAGGTAGTCCAAAAAAACGTACCACATGGTCAAAAAACAAACTTGCTAACATAGAAGCAGTAGGTATTCCTGAGCACGGTATAAATCGTGCCATCTTGGTAAAAACACCCACAACCACAAGAATGGTGGACATGCCCCCAATACAAGGGAGTTCCACCACAAAATCAAGGGTGACCGTATGCCACGGATACGGGGGTAATGGCATGCTCATTAGAAGACCTACGGGTTTGCCCAGTTGTCTTTTGCACTGTGTACATACAGCACACTTGGAGACATATTGTTCGGTGTCCTTCTTCATACCAGGCCACCAGCATCATCGGTGGAGAAGATCATAGGTTTTGGACCGGCCAGGGTGAGCTGCCAACGGGAGATCATGGGACCATTCGAGAGCCTTTCGCCGAGTTTGATTGTCAGGCAGGTATAGTAGACCCTTAACATATGGAAGGCCGGTGATGAGTTCGGCGTCCATCTCCTTAAGAATAGGAGCATGGTCCTTAGCCCATCTCCTTAACCCATCTATGATGGACGGAGAAACCGAACAAACTCACACAACAGTCTCTGAGGGTAATACCGGGGTTGACTACTTCGTAGTTTCCATATCTGTACCAATACGAGATAACGCGTCTGCCTTTCCTTGTAATGGACCGGGGCGATATGTCACCGTGAAATCAAACATGGTAAAAAACAAATGCCAATGTATTTGCCTAGCATTGGTGCATTTCACATGGGACAATGCTTGAAGATTCCGATGGTCCGTATAAACAGTAATGGGGTGCCTAGCACCTAATAGGTGGTGTCTCCACTCTTTAAACGCCACCTTAATCGCCAGTAATTCCCTCTCCATGATCGTACAATTACATTCGGCTGACGTAAGTTTCCGAGAATGGAAAGCCACTGGATGTAGTCGATGAGTAGCTGGGCAAATCTGCGAAAGGATGGCCCCCACTGCAATTGCAGAGGCATCGGCTTCCACGATAAATGGAAGTGATGGATTAGGGTGCTGCAAGACGGGAGCGGTGGTAAAAGCCTCCTTCAATTTCTGAAATGCGGACTGCGCTTTGTCATCCCAAAGGAAAGGGACTTTCGGACTGGTCAACCGAGTTAGTGGCGCAACTATTTCGGAAAAGGAGGCGATGAAACGTCTGTAGAAGTTAGAAAAACCCAAGAATGATTGAAGGGCTTTTACTGAAGTCGGGACAGGCCAATCCAGTACTGCCCGGACCTTGGAGGTGCACATAAGCACTTCCTTTTGAGAAATTTGAAACCCCAGGAACTCCACAGACGATGCATGGAACACACACTTCTCCAGTTTTGCAAAGATGGAGTGCTCTCTTAGACGAAGTAGGACAGAGCGTACATGTTGTATGTGTTGAGACAAGGATTCTGAATATATCAGGATGTCGTCCAAATATATTACGACGTAACAATCCAACAAGTCTCTGAAAACATTGTTTACAAAGTGTTGGAACCTCGCTGGGGCATTGCAAAGCCCAAAGGGCATTACACAATATTCATAAAGCCGAATTTCGTCTTGAAGGCAGTTTTCCATTCATCCTCCTTACTCATCCTCACCAAGTTGTATGCTCCCCGTAAGTCCAACTTGGTGAAGATAGTAGAGGAGGTCATTTTATCAAGGAGTTCCGTGATGAGCGGCAACGGATATTGGTTTTTGATCCTGACTTTATTGAGGGCACGATAATCCACACAGGGGCGTAAGTCCCCTTCCTTTTTAGGTACGAAGAATATCGGGGAGGCCGCTGGTGAACGGGACGGACGTATGTGTCCGAAGCGCAAAGCATTGTCCACATAGTCTAGCAGGTGTTCCTCTTCCTTCTGAGTGAGTGAGTAAATACGGCCATGTGGAATGACTGCCCCAGTTATGAGATCAATGGGGCAGTCATAATCTCTGTGTGGGGGCAGTTTTTCTGACAGGCCTTTATCGAACACATCCGAGAACTCCCGGTATTCCAATGGAAGTACAGGGACCGGGATAGAGGACATGGCACTGATGGAAGGAACACTAGTCACCAGGGCCAGGCAGGGAGAAAAGGCTGCTACCTCATGAGATCCAAGGCATTTCTGTATGCAAAAAGAGGAAGAGAACCGCACGGTTTGTTCAACCCAATCAATTACAGGATTATGCGTTTGCAGCCAAGAAAGACCCAGAATCATGCCGAATTGGGGGGCCGTAATAAGGTCAAAGGAGATGGATTCTGAATGACTTTGTAGGGTGGACATTTGTAGTGAAGCCGTTTGCTCCGTAACCTGTCCGGATACCAAACGGGAACCGTCTACGGCATGTATGTCCTCAGGTCATAATTTGGGAATTATGGGTAGTCCGTAATGTTCGGCCAACCTGGAATCCATATAATTCCCACTAGCCCCTGAGTCTATCATTACAGGGTTAGAAAAAGATTTGATGCCAGGGGCCTTGAAGCACATAGTAAGATAAACATGTGAAGACGGAAAACACTCATCCGAGCCCGGGTACATTTTACTCATCCTAAAGGCCCGGTTTACAGACGAGTCCTGGCGTTTCCCGCCGGCTTGGCAGGTCTTTTAGGACACAAATGAATATAATGACCTGACTGGCCACAATAGAAACATAGGTTATTCAGTACCCGTTTCTCTCGTTCGGCCTTGGATAATGGACCCCTGATGGCCCCAATTTGCATGGGTTAGGCAATCACTTTGAGAAACAGGAGTAGTGCCATCTGGTCGGGAAGAGGTACGAATATCAGGATACCGACGTTCGCCCCGTCTTTGCCGAAGCCGAGCATCGACTTGAAGAACCAGGTCGAGCAACTCAGGAAAACCAGGTGGAAGGGCGGGCACCACTGATAGGGCATCTTTTAGGTCATCTGACAAACCTTTATAGAAAACGGCCGCTTTTTTCTGTTCTGGCCACGTAGTCTCAGCCGCCAACTGGTTGAAACGGGCTAGATAAGTCAAAAGATCTGTCTTGCCTTGCCTAATAGCCAAGAACTCCAAATCCGAAGTCTGTGCTTTGTATCGGATGTCAAAAACACAATTCATGGCTTGGATTAACCTATCAAAGTCGTACAGAGCCGGGTCATCGGCTTCCAGCAATGGATTAGCCCATGCCGCGGCAGTGCCACCTAGGTGGGAGAGAACGAATGCCGCCTTAGTAGTAGCGTCTTGGAACGCCAAGGGACGACAAAGAAAATGAAGGCGACATTGGTTCACAAAAGTCCGGTAAGTCTTAGGATCCCCCAAAAAACGCTCGGGTGGAGCCAAAGGAAAGGGCCCAGGAAGGACAACTGGGGCTGGAGCTGGAGGGGGTACAGGAGGAGGTGCCGCCGCAGCGGCATCACCAAACTCCTCGTCATGGGGCAATGGCTGCACGAAGCTCTGCAGTACATCCATGCGCTGATGGAAAGCCGCATGGGCGGATGCCATATCGGTACGTAAAGTAGAGAAAGCCTGCATGAGAGCTGTCATTGGATCAGATGCAGCCTCCATTACCGATAGGAGTTTAAATAGGCCTCCTAAATCTGTCACAACTCAGGGCTGGTATCCCAGTTGTTGCGGATAATGTCTCCCAGTCTTTTGGGGAGGTTACCTTTCCTCCGGGAATATGGAGTCTTTATGCTGATGTGCCAAAGACTTCCCTCCCAAGAGCTCAGCCTACAGGGATCAACACACCTGGTAGGCCGGGGGCTTGAGTGAAAAGGCAGGAGCAGAATCGTCAGAGCTAGAGGGACAAAGAACAAAACAATTGTTCAAGAAATACAGCCATGTAGTGCCAAAATACAGACAGCCAACACCGCCCACAAGTACCCGCTCTTACCTGCTCCGTAGAGACAATATACCAGTAACCTACTAGTATCGAGTGCAGAAACAAGGAGATTGTAAAGTGAAGGAGGGGTGTGCCAATATTTTAGGAACACCGATGTGGAAACAGCAAAGCGTCCCAAAAGTGTGTAAAGCAATCCAGGGTTGAGGCAGCAAAGCGTCCAAAAGTGTACCAAAGCAATCCAATGTTCAAAACAGCAAAGCGTCCCAAAAGTGTGTAAAGCAATCCAGGGTTGAGGCAGCAAAGCGTCCAAAAGTGTACCACAGCAATCCAATGTTCAAAACAGCAAAGCGTCCCAAAAGTGTACCAAGGAATAAACACACGTGTCAAAAAATGTTGAACAAAACCACAAAAAATAGTAAAAGAAATATCCAGAGGAACGAGCGTTCGCCTCACGCTAGTTCCATTGCAGAATTGTTCAGGTTTATCAGGTCGCCCAAGTGTAAGGATTCAGAAATGGGAGGTCGAGGTGGAGAAGCCGGGTTCGAGTTTTCCAGGGGAGGCAGTCCGGGGAGGCAAGCGTCGGGAGACAGAAAAAGGGCAAGACAGAAGCAAGGTCTAGATTCAAATGCCAAGTATTCAATAACAAAACAGAAGTCCGGTAATAGAAGCTCACACCTAACAAAAGTTTAGGAGCACTCAATCTCCGGATAGACGGGAGTTAAATGCAGTTCACAAACGAAGGAAAACACAGCAATGTCATGCGTGTATGCCACGTGGCTATAATAGCAAGAGTTGTGGGAGTTGTAGTTTCAAAGGGTTTTACGTGCCGGATAGCGCTCAGACAACCGCCAGGGCAGTTTCCAATTTAGCCGAGACGTGATAGGTATTTCTAAAGCTCCAAGAAGGGTATTTCTCCAAATATGTTTCGAGAATAGGATTGAATTTCCAAAACGAATACATTTGGTTGACCATTTTTGATTGTTGCACAAAGGTGACAGTCTCTTGCCAATCATTACATTTCAAGATATATTTCACTTTCAAGGTGTTCGTTATCAGCATCTCTATCGAAATGCCTGATTTAGCCAGAGTTTCTTCAATAACCATTTTCAATTTCAGGCAAAAGATGTTAGATAAATCTTGCCCTGCTATAGTATACAATGACATAGATTTATTTATCAAACATTTCCTCCACAGCAACATTTTTTTCCATATGATAATTGATTTCAATGATTGAAGGCCAAATTCATATCTAATAGCTTCAATTGCTATACACTTAGGTAAAAAAAACAGAACACCTTTCCATATGACACTTTCTAACTTTTTTTAAAAAAAACGTATTCTCTAAGTCATAAATTCCAAACCATATATGAGTTTGGACAAGGAAAAATTGGCAGTGAAAGTCAGTAATATCCACAGCGCTTGTACAAAGAATTTTGGTTAGCAAAAAGGCAGCGGGTGTCTAGGGAGTGTGGGTGAACTGCCAATCCACTACCACGTTAAATAGATGCAGAGTAAGAAATGCCAAGGCACACTGCGCCAAAGAATGCAAAGGTTTTTGACAAAATACAAAATTGTATTTACTGAAGTGAAGTGGTCAGCCTGACACGTGTTTCGAGCCAAACCTGGCTCTTCTTCTGAGGCTGATAAACATTAGATGTGAGTAGCACATATTGCAACAAAAAGTAACAAAGTAAATCGAGCATTCATAGTTGCCATGGCAACAGATACAAGGAGGCACGGGGGCAGTAAGACAACCAAGGCAATTTAAAATTTCAAAATAACAACTGGTTCAAAAGTGTAATGATGCAGCCAGCAAATTAAAGAACAAATTGAAGTCCCATACATTGATTAATTCGACAGTAGGGGTTAAATTGTGAACAAATTCAACAAAAAAAAATGGGGGGAGAATGGGAAGGACAAAAAAGGAGTGGGAAGGAAAAATATAAAACCAAAACAATCCATTAGTAAAGCATAAGAGTACAGCGCGAGCAGTATCATTTAGTGCCAAGTGCCCAGGGGGTGAGGATAAATAGAATATACTAGGTACCTTATTGGAGGAAGGATGGATGCAAAACATGAAGGCATAAATTGCCAATATACTTGAAAAGAAGACAAAGAGCCAATTAGTAAGGAGCACTAAGCTCCAAATACTAGAAACAGTGAGCATAGGGAATTGAAATATAATGTTAAAGGTAAAGAAGCATACCTCTAAAGCTTCGCAAATGCGGCGAATGAACTATAGAGAAGAAAATTAAAACAAAACAAGGCTGCTGTTAGCAAAGATTAATTGGCTGAGATCAAGCCATAACAATAAAACCTACTCACAATACCATATTTGTGAAGGTAATTTACCAAGTAACCGATTCAGGCGAGAATAGCCAATTAATTACAAGAAGAGATTAGTAATCTTGTATAACACAGAGACACTAATTAGTTAATGGTGAATTTGACAATTGTACTAATGGAGAGAGACCAATGGCTCTATGCAACCTCAAAGTCTTCACTAGTGCTGCAAATTAGTGAGGGCTGCAGCCAAAGCGTGCTGCGGCCAAACGCGGCCGCTGGAAGCAATTACAAGCATAAAGAAGCCAAGGGGTCGTATCACAACCTAATTACCTTGGCGTTAACAGGAGGACAAGAACAAATGGCTCAGGCGCGGACCGCGGGAGCACAGAGTCGATAAAAAACGAAACCCAGCAATTAGAAGAAGGACTTCATGTAAGTTAAGCAAAGTAAGGCGAAAACACGGGTGCCATTTTAGACTAGTTTAAAGGGAATGAAACCCATGCGAGGCAGGAGCTATAGCAAACCAAGTAACCAGGGGGATTAAAGGTTGGAAAGAAAGTGATATAAGGAAAAGAAGGCTACTTGAGCGAATAAAAGTAGGAACCCTTAATTAAGGGGAAGAAAACCAAATTGAACGTGAATGGTATTGTGTAGGGGCAATTGAAATGGTTCATAAAAGTCAAATTTAAACAATTAACAGGGACCAAAAGACGGTCTGTACTTGGCAGTTCGATGTACTAAAATCACGCTGTACTGGACATTTAGCAATTGTTATTACGCAATAGGGCATTATGAGCTAGGAACAAACTCTATGGCAGACATGTTATATGGGGGTGCTGGTTCAGCAGTCTTCAAAATTTAGATGCAAAATTTGCAACACGAAAAGGCCAATACGGGGCAACCAAGCTACACGGAAAACCCAGATATTTTGCAAAACAGCATACACAATTAAAGAAACACTGCAAATTCATGATCAGAATTAAGGCAATTATAAACAGTGGTGTATTTACAGATGAGTCGTGCCTCTAATTGGTGTAGCTTAAGCTGTAAATTACCACCACGTTGGGGCAAGGAGTCCTTGGCTAGCCCCACATAGCGAATAAGGTCCTTGCTGTCAAGTTGGTGCTGGGCTTGCCAGTGGACAGCCAAAGGATATTTAGCTTCTTGGCTGCCGATGGTGGCAAGATGTTCCCTGATGCGAATCTTAAGTGGGCGTATTGTGCTATCTATATATTTAAGGACACATGTGCAAATTATACAGTAGATCGGTGTAGGTACGATTGTCACGGTAGTCTTTGTCATCTCGGGAACATTTGCGTGACTTGTGCATTTTTATGAGTTTGCAGATGCATGACATATTATAAAATCACTTTAAAGGTGTTACAGTAAATTTACAATATTTGGCATCAATTTTACACATCTGTCTCTGTATCATGTCTGTTTTGGCGTCTAACTGCCTTTTAATCATAGCAGTTGAACCATTACCTGTAAAATAGTATCCTAAGTATTTAAAAGCCTCTTGACATTTTATTTGTTTACCTTCACAGAACCATGTTAAGCGACTTTGATTTTTCGTAAGCTATCCCAGTCGTATTATCATTGTTTTTGATGCATTGATTTTCAAATGTATTTGGGATGTGAAAGCTACAAAAGCATTTATCATTCGCTGTAAACCTACTTGTGTGCAGTCTAACAGTAAAAAATCGTCAGCGTATGCTATCCATTCAATCGGAATCTCTTCTAATTTGGGTGCAATCAGACCTTTACCTGACATCGCATGACCAGCTTTAGAGACATATAAATTAAATAAGGTTGCAGCTAACTTACAGCCTTGTCTCAGGCCGTTGGGAATCATAAGCTCAGACGAGAGCCGACCCTCTGAGTTAAGTCTGACTTTGAGCTTTGTGTCAGAATATAGATCCATTATCATTTCCAGTAGATGTCTAGGGATCAGTAAGTCTCTCAAGATAAACCATAAAGTGTGTGTGCCGGTCTACCACATCAAAAGCTTTGGAGAGATCCATAGATGCGACAAAGATTGCAGATCCTTGCTTTTTCAGGGCTTTCGATTGTAGACTTTTCAAAATAAATCCACCGCAGTCGGTGCCTATCTTTTTCTTGAAGCCTATCTGTTTGCAATCTAGTGCATTGCTTCTGGTAATCCAATCTTCTAGCTCTTCCAATATAATAGAAGTAAAAATCTTACACTAAGGGTGTGAAATCGCTATCGGTCTTTAGCTTTCAGGAGAGGTTCTAGGACCTTTTTTGTAGATCGGAATCACTAAGGCTAATCTCCATGAATCTGGGATCAGCTTGCTTTCAAGAATATCTTTGAAAAATATATGTAAGATTTCCCCCCACAATAGTATGTCCATTTTTAGGATTAAGTTAGATAAGTTGTTAGGTCCTGGAGCAGCTGATTTCTTTGATTTCACAATTAGTCTGCTAATATTGTTAGGCGATATATCTAATATCCAACTACAGGTTCTTAAAGGCTGGCACCTATCATCATTATCAACTTCAGCATACATTCTAATGAAATGTTCTTTCCAGATCCTTTCGCTAATCTGTGTGAAGAGCATCTCTTTTTGCGTAAACTGAATGTCATTAATCAACAGCCAAAAACTAGAAATATCTTTCCCTTTAATCGTGGCAAGGATTTTTTCACCATTGGCTTGGTCCCTTGCCACTTTACGAGAGATTAGCCAATTTTTGTATTGTTGCTTAATGACTCTCAACTTCTTGTTTCTTTCGCTATCAGTACCCGTGGAGTTTTTAACCCTGCAAATATCTCGTTTTAGCTGTTTTTTTCGTTCTAAAGTCTGTATGTCGAAAGCATTAGTATGCTTATGTCTCTTTTTCATGATATCATTATTGTAGCATACATCAAATGTGATGTCATTAATATAATTAGTGAAGGAAGAAGCTGACAACTTACATAAATAATCTTCGTTCGACATATTGGAGAAGTCTTTTAGTAAAACAGATGTAAATCTTTTTGTTTTAGTATAGGACCATCGTACATGGGTGCCTCTGATATTCGTGATTAGACCTTCATTATAGCTTACGATAGGTTCTATTATATCCATGTGTATAATGTCGATTGACAAAAGATTATGGTCACTGGTGGACATTTTCAAGATTGGATATGTATTTATCCAAACCATTTGTTACAAAGATATAATCTAAGATAGAACCACAGCCTCTGGCATTCCATGTATGTTTAGAATTAGATATTTTCACTAGACCCATCACTTCAACAAAATTCATCCATATAGCTCCTCTTAATTTGCCATTGCCATTCGCTGATTTAGGTTTCTTACTAATTAAGTTTGTATCACAGAGTAAGGCATCAATCTCAGTACTTTAAAGATCACAATCAGCATTTAAATCGGCAGCTATCAGCACTAACCTGTCTCGCGTATCTCCACGCCAGACATCAATTTTTGAGGATACATTACTTAGTTCATTAATCAGCTGTTTTTCAGTGTGTTTAAGGGGGTTCCAATAAACATTAATAATACATATGTCAATGCGGATACCATTCATTTTTATACTACAAGTCACCGCCAGAAAAAATTTCAAGTTTGACCATATGTCAATATTTTCAGCAACCATAGTATGTTTACATGCAGTTAGTAAACCACCCATAGGTCTCCCTTTAAGACCTTTGGTGGCCGGTAATATACCAAATATCGTACCCTTCCCATGACAACTGAGCTGTAACCCAAGTTTCTTGTAAAAGAACCAAGTCAAAGGATTGCAAAATGTCTGTAACTTCCGTGTTGTTCAACAAGTGAGCATGATCTCTGGAGTTCCAACAAGCTTCTCTAAGAGCAAGGGTCAGCCCTCTCCATTCCTGATTATCAGTACAAACATCAACCGAGTTACTCGCTTCAGTGATCTTATTAACCCCTAATTTAGATGTACCATATTTCATTTCATGCTTTTGTTCTATTGGAGTATATGGATAGATATCAAAACCTTTGCACTGTAACGTCTCTGCTTCCTTCGTCAACAGATTTCCAACAAGTGGTGATGGAATTATCAAACGCACATAGTCCAACCTTCGTTTATGTATATAGACCACAAGCACAATATCAGGAGAGGATATCAAGGACAAAGGCGGAGTGGTGGCAAATAGTGAAAAAATATAGGGACGATTCAACAAGATTTGTTTACCATCTGTAAATAGAGTAGTTAGTATCATACTAGGTAGATCAATAAGAGCTGGTTTCTTTAAATCTTGCATGTCATTCACCAGCTCAAAATTTTCGCACCTATTTCGGATATGCCTTTCATCAGCATAAGGTGGATCTTGTCTATCGATACATTTTTCTCTATTGATAAATTGTTCATTTAAAATGTTTTTCACAATAATCGCAATTTCATCTTTTCTAATAGTTTCACCACAGTCAACAGCAGAGTCTACACCATGAGTATAATGTTCAGTGTCAGTCAACAGACTGTCAGTACCATCTTTGCCCTCAAGAATCGCATCTCCAATTTGAACATTAACAGACTCAGGCTCGTGGGTTTGATTAACACATGGCACTGAAAAAGCATTATTACAAGAATCTGGGGCCCGCTGTCCAATAACGGGTATATTAGCATTACCATCAGGCATAGGTTGTCTTTTCTCCAATAAACCAAGTTTCACAGTTGGCAGAATTGGTTTAATTTTTAGACAAGGTGGGGGATTAATAGGTTGTTTATCTTTATCTGTCCCAACATCTAGGTCATAACCTAGTGCGTCCTCCACGGGGACTTTAATACCCATTTCAGTAGTCTTTTTTGGATTAGACATGCCAGCGGAGATCATTGAGTTAGCTTTAAAAATTTCAAAAATATCAACCAACCCAGACTTTAGGGATGAGAGCTGTGAGGCAATATCTGAAGATTCAATTTTCTTTTTCATAGTGTTAGAAATCGAATTTTCCGCATCCTGATATCCATCTTGTATCAGAATTTTAGCTGGTTTTATACCACTATTAAGTATCCCCTCTTCGGTCATATCACGGGAGGCGGTTATTATCCTTGTTTCGTCTGTTTCCACCATCCCCTCTCTGTCTTCATCAATCATATTTTTTAAATGAACATCTCTTAAATATTTTCGTGATGTTTGGATACATTTTTCTTTTGATTTTGATTTTTTAATGACACTTGTTTTTTTTATCTTTTCTTGTTTTGTTTGAAATCGGGAGATGCAGTGTTTTTTCGTTAGGAGAATGGGATTCTTGTTCCATAACCACAACAGAAGACTCTACCATATCATGTTTTGATTTGGACAGTTTCGTCTGCTTCTGAGAATCTTCTATCACAACTGTCTCTGTGATCAAAATCTTTTTGGGGTTCGCAGAGACAGTTGTGTTGAGAACATCTTTCTCAGTCCTTACTGTGGATTCGTTTCTATCTGAAGTTAGAGGCTTAATAGCTGAGTTAACAAGTATGTCTTTACTTTCAATGGGACCTGTTGCACAGAAATGTTAATTTGTGTCAACAGCTCTGTTTGTCTTCTTAACTCACTAAGAATCAAACGGTTAAAAATTCCCATCAAAGTGCATATATCCGTGTCACTCGATTTGTCAACTATAATGTCAACAGCCATGTCTTCGTTCACTTTAGCCGAAGAATCAACATTATTGTCTAATTGGAATGCCTCTATATCAGCGGTTTTAAAGACACTAGGAGTGTCTTCAAAAGACTAATGAGCCATACATGGTTCATCTTGAGTTTTAGCCATTTCATTCCACAAACATTTTAGCGTATCTTTATGGGGATATATTATTATATCTTCAGCATAAAGAGATTGCGAGCCTTCATTTGGTTGTAAACAGTTGTTCGCAAGGTCATCATTTATCCTTAATTGATTTGAACATATTTGCGCACATTGTAATAACTCCTCCTCTTCCATGCATTGCGGCGGAAGAGGTAGGGCAGCTGCACGAGCTAAACTAGCCCTGCGCGTCGAGACTGCCGTGAAAAAGTCAGCACGAGGGTCTTTCATAATGTTTAAGGATTTGGATTTTTTACATTTCATAATAGCACAAGGCAAGGTACAAGACGTTTTTCAAGAAAACAGTATGAGACAAAGGGCAGTTGTAGCCGACAGTATAGTTAAAGTGTCTCGCAGATTTCAGGGATTATCGTATGTGTCAGAAATAAGCTTTATCGTAAAAGGCACAGTTACAAGACAAAGCGTGTTAAGCTGTTAATTTCAGCACCTTGTCGCCTTACCAGCCAGTAACCAAATTCCTGCCCAATCAATCGTCTCATCAAACACTTTCTTCGATGTCAGCAATTAAAGGGCTCAAACCCATTACTATAAGAGCCTGCACCGCACACTGTTCACAGTGAACAGTAAACAGTGTGCTTTAATGTGCAACATTTACATTACTGCTTTCATATATGCAGAAGTGTGTCTTTGGCAAAACATTATTATTTGGCTGTAGTGTCCAAAGTTAAAACTTGCAAACAGGGTCAAATCAGCAGCAACATTGAAGACAATTCAGAACGTACTGCCTCCCATGCACAAAAGGGATGCCTTCAACCAGTGCTACACATCACATCAGAGTAGTATTATGGTTTATGGTGTATTTGACTACCAGGTGAAAGGTATATAATTCTTATAATTTGAATATAATTTCGATAGGTATGGAAAAATCAACTTTCACATCTATAGAACATGGAGAATACATATTGTTATTTAAAGCATGATGCACAGAGCTCTTCCGGGAGACACCGACTCAAAAAGAGAAAACCTTAAAATGTGAGGTATCATTATGGCATAACTGCTATATTAACAGTAGAGCTGTGGCATTTTATGAATATGCGTGTGTACATGAGGCAATTAAATGAAGCCAGTACCTATACACATCATTTAAAAAGAAAATGTGTTATTGTGGTATAGTCAAAATTTGACTTTTCACAAATTACAAAAGTCATATTACAATACATTCCATTATTTTAAACATGTTTCATTGCATCCATATAAAATACAAATGAAATATATAAAAGAAGAAATCACAGTACATTTCACAATCAATCAGTCCCTTCAACTTAAAATCATCTCATATCAACTTTTACTCATAGACCCTACTGCCCATTTAGATTATTCACAACCCAATCTAACACACAGGGCCTCATTATGAGTATGCCAGTCCAGTAACAACGCTGCCGTAAGCTACCAGCACCGTTGTTACCGGACTGGCATACTCCGAGTTCTGCGTGCAGGTTCCTTTCCCTTTGAGTCCTCTGGGACTCGAATGGTAATGGGGAGTGACTTTTGAAATGTGCACTATTTATGCATTATAATTTTAATTTGGCTTATCAGTTGTCAAATTTTCCCAGACAAATGAGTCTACATTGTCGATATTGATGTTTTAGCTCTGATTTTAAATCCCAGATATTTGGTTTCCTGGACAATTGGAAGTGTGATATCATCACATTTCTAGCGAAAACTACACCGGCCACCTTTCTTTGCTGATTTTATTACCATCACAACGGTTTTAGAGGTATTGATCACTAAATCATTTTCCCTGGCATAATTGGAAAATGCATCAATCAATCTCTGTAGGCTGACCTCCGTGCAGTCTAACAAGACAACATCATCTGCATATCCCAGGGCACATATCCTTTGATCCCCCATCCTTGGAGAGATAAATGATTTACTCATTAAGTAGTTCCAAACATCAGCCATAAACATGTTAAACTGACAAGGCGCAACTCTACACCCCTGTCTCACGTCCCTTTTTGTTGGAATTTTTACGGACAAATCACCTTCCAAATTTAGCCTGACTTGAATTGAGGTCTCTTCATGAAGGTGAATGATTATAGCTAATAGTCCAGATGGTATACCCCAATCCCTTAATTTGCACCATAACTTCCCTCTGTTGATTGTATCAAAGGCACAAGAGAGGTCCATCCAAGCGACAAATAGACAATTATGTTTTGTATTGTTGGTGGCCAAGATCTTCAGTATTGTGCCATTTAGAGAGGTGAAGAGACCCTTGCGGAAGCCTGTTTGATATTTAGGTATTATATTAGCTTGTTCTGCCCAGTCCTCCAGTTCTTTGAGGACTGTGCTAGTAAATATCATACTTTCCACGTCCATCAACACTATAGGTCTAAAGTTGGCTGGACAGGTTCTCTCGCCCTTTTTGAAGATGGGGATTATGACTGCTGTTCTCCATGTTAATGGAATTTGACGTGTACTTATGATGTTATTAAAGAATGCAAACAAGATCGAAGCCCATAAACTCGCTGATTGATATAGGACTTCATTCGTAAAACCATTAGGCCCTGATGCTCTTGATTTAGGTGAGGTATGAATGAAATCCTCAATCAGCTTTTTGTCTAATGTCAATTCCCACTTCTGACCATCAGGCAACAGGCAGCTAATAGGATTACATTTTTTAAATTTGGTTCGAAAATGGCTGATCCAGACAGATTCATTAATGGGATATGACTGAGAGATGGACATTTTTTGTGTTGGCATATTAATTAAATTTCAAAGATTCCTGGAATTCGATTGGATGACACTCTTCAACATACTTTTGCCATCCAATCTCTCTGCCCTTCGAAGTCGGGACCAGGTTCGATACTCATTTCAAAGAGATTTTATTGCTTTTGCCTTCTCCTCTTGTTGCCCCTCAACTCTTTATAGTAGGCGTATCGTTCGCTTACATTTTATTTTCTGTCAGCTGTTTCCTTATTGTAACAATGCTGGTGTTTGGATGGTTTCTGGCCCTGCTTTTTAATGCGTTTCTCTATTTCCCACAAAGATTCCACAAATGTGGTCAGACTCGTTAATGATTAAATCAAACGAGTTTCTGGATTTTTGATCGTCATATCCAATTTGTTATTTAGATGCGCTGCTTCTTGCCTAAATCTGAGAACCCAATTTCCACTTTGGTTTGTCACAATCACAGCATCGTACATAGACCTTGAACTTGATATTTTCCCAACATCAATAGATATCGAGAGTGGAATATGATCACTGGTCCCGCTATCTACTACTTTACATTCCCTACAATTAGCGTATGGATTCTCTTACATAGCAATACAGTCAACAGTGGAAGATCTGCCCCGGCTCCTCCAAGTTTTGGCAGCTTGGATGTCTTCCTCTATTGACCATTTGCCATGTGAAGATTCCAATCTTCCAAAAAGGTTAGCCACTAATGTCCATTTCTCACCGACAGGCTCCACCGTACTTCCCCTACACTCATATTCACACACTCTGCATTTAAATCACCTGCCATAAGAACATTATCATTAGGATAATTTATGGAAACATATGACAAAACTTCCAAAAAATCTCTCAAGTATAAATTTACCAATACCCATGGGGTTGTAATGAAATAATCTAATTCTGATAGGAAGGTCACCCTTGTTGCAAGAATCCCCTGCCTACTAGTTGGCAATTGTTCTGTCCCAGTTAGGCAGGAGTTCCTTATCATTATCAGCAAACCACCAGACAGTCTCCCCAAGGCTGACTTTTGTGCCCTCTGGTGAATTGTCGTGAAGCCATCAAGTTGAAGAGGCTCAAGGAGCCATGTCTCTTGGAATAAAATTACATCATTATCCCCAAAGATGTAAGACATCATGTTTTTTTCCTCTGAATGAACTTGAGCCCCGCGTATATCCAACTGACAGCTTTCAAAGAATTCTTAACTATAGGCAGTCATCAGCTACCAATAACTTCTGGAACACTTCAGTGATAATACCTGACAAGAACTCCCAAATCCTTTCTTTTTTAACTTGACCCCTGATCAATTACTCCACCATTTCCATTGCCAGTTTTCCTGACACTCTCAGGAGCCCCCGATTGGGTATGACCCCACAGTATGGATGAGGTTATAACTTTTGGTGGCAGCAGGTTACAATCTATTGGTGGCATTTTAGAACATACTTACACACCCAATTTCAACAAGTCCCCTTCTGCATTCATTATGGCTTTATCCCCCAATTGGGTCATCATAACCAGTTCCACCACACCTGTGACTTGTTTACAAGGAAAGCTGATGCGATCAATATCCTGAGTGCAAAGAAGATAAAGATCCAGGATTTGTTTAGTTAGTGACAAGATTATTCCTCTATTAAGGCTCTTCTGCCACTTGCTATGGTTAAATCTTTTGAACCATAGTCTTGGAATTGCAAAAGGGTTCTTCCACTAAGTCTTGATATTTTTGTGAATCTGAAGTTCTTTCCTTTGTTAATCCTATTGGAGTTGGGAGGGCATTTAGTGGATCTACCTGAGGATGGGTTGCCACTTGTTCACCAATAGAGGCCAAAATACCCCTGTTCTGATTAGGCATGGTATCCACTCCATCATTTTGTAGCCCTACATTAGTGACCTTTGCACCTGTTACATCCTCAGACTGTTTGGACCGATTCTTCAGAAATATCAGAGCTACCCTAAGGGGTTTCTTTGTCTCAAATTTATTATTATCTGTTTGGAGACTTGCACTCACTTTAGCAGTCCCTTGATTGTTCTTCGGCATTAGCATAGCTGGCATTTCAATATCAATCACTTTGTCATGTTCATTTTCCGAGGACTTGACGTTTTTTTTTGCCGATTGTGATTTGTGTCCTCCATTGTTGCATCATCCGCAATTTTATTTAAGGCCTTAAAACATTTTCTTTTCTAAGCTGTCTTTTGTTTACATTGTTTCCTATTCTTTGTTTTCTGTGGTTGTGTCATTGGTGTTTCATCCTTCGATTCTTCTGCACTTTTTATCTGTGCTTTTGTTGCTTTTTCCTTTTTTTCTGTTGTTTCCTCTTAGTTTTGCTCTTGGTGTGCTGATCCTTTGGGGCTGTTGAATGAGGAATTGAGTTATCTATCGGTACTTCCTTATCAATAAACGCGTGGAACTCACCTCCCATATGACTATCTTCGATGTTTTGTAGATCTAATTCCTCAATCACATTCTCCTTCACCTCCTTCCTCGGATTTGTCTTTTGTGGAGATTTTGGGAGAGATACCTCAGCCATTTGCGCCAGCCTTATAAATTCTTCCAGCATAGATTCTGAAAGAGGAGTGTCATCTAGTGGAAGCGATTCAATCGACTGATCCCTCTTGGCTTCTTTTCAATTCCTTCAAGGCAGACCCGATACCTTTAACTTGGAGCTTTATCAAATCCAGAAATCCAGATCAAAATTAAATATAACTTGCTGGTCCTTAATTTCATTTTCTTGCATCGTATGGAGCTTGTCCTTCAAAAGGAGTATATTTTTAAAGATTGAAACATTTACAAGGCCATTTAAGCCAGTCATAGCTGACTCACAAGCACCCACCTTCTTTGTAAGTTCCAATAGCATCCCTGAGTGAGAGTGTACCTCAGTTTTCAGAAGTTCAAACACACTGACTAAAGAGTTTAAAACAAAACTCAATGCCTTGAGTGTGGATTCTGATGAGGTAAGGAACTTTTCTGGAGAGATTTGCTCACCATTTTGTTTATCCTTTGACTTTCCTTTCTTGGTCGAATCACATGTTGGGGGAGTGGGTGCCTGCAAGGACCATTGATTCTCCAGGTCACTGATGGTGTCACTCACATTCCTCGAATCCCGTAGATGGTCTGTTGTGTCTATATATGCTGATCCACTGACTAGCTCAGAGTTAAGCAGCCCCTCCCCCAATGTATCACAAATAGCACTGTCACTTGGTGCTCTTTTTGTGATTACGCCCTTTAGGATAGTCTTTTTAATCGAAGAAGTTGATAGGGTATAATCCAAGTTGTGGTGCAAGATATTGGTCATTGGATTTAGCGATGGACTGAGACTAGATGTTACCATCTGTCCAAAATGTTTTATATCCGGATGCACTGGCCCTTCATTCTGTGGATGGTGGATTTGGGGGTGACATGTGGAGCTCGGAACCCGAGACCCTTGACTTTGCATTGTGTCAATCTCCGGTGCTCTTAAATCATCCTTCCAAGTGATAGTCTGTCCCACACTGACACTCCTCAAATTCTAACTCATTTAGCACCAGCTGTAGCGTGCCCTTGTTAGCCCGCTCGTATTTGCCCGCTGTCACAAATACTTACTTTACAGCTGTTGACTTGAGCTGTTAGTCTATGCTGTACCTACTTTAGTTCAATTGTTTGCCGCTAACATTCCTCTAATACCGTGCAATAGAGTACACAAATTTTGAAGTAAGGATTCAAAACTATACACTGCAATCGTATGCTGCTCATACACCGCTTGCCCCACTCATACACCACAGGTGTGCAAGTTATCAGCACTATCACTATCACAGAAACAATCGAGCAGCGGAGCGTTTACGAAACTGCACAGCACTACCGGAGTCCTCAGCACACGTGTCAAGAATTTCCGTCAGTGTGCTTATGTTTTACTTCAAAGTGTTCAAAGAGTTCAGTGTGTTTGTTTACTGTTAGCTTATTTTGCTTATCGTTCCTCTTTTTTCCTGAAGCGTCGCTGGTCCCACAGGACCAACAGGAACAACGGGAACACAGCAAAACACTCGTCCGCACTCGCTTCGCTCTCGCTTGATAGCGGGGAATTTTTGAAGGTTTTGGGTCCGCCTCTCAATAGGCAGTAAAGAAAGACTGCTTGTGCTTGTTCAGGTATGTGGCCATATCCACGCAAAACACTTGTCTGCACTCGCTTCACATAATGGCAATGCATTGCATTTGATGTAATCACCCGCAGGACATGTGCTTATCATTGAAATGCATGTCATCTGAGCATCAAAGCTTGCAATATAGTAGCAGTAATTGGCTGCATGTTTTCATTCTGATACTGGGACAATGCTGTACCCTTTTATACAACAGTGGAACCATACATCCAGTCATACAATCTTAAATATCAAATTCATATACCCAAAAACTCAGTCACACAAAAATACATCAGAAATGATGCATTAATTTACTCTTCATTAATATACTTTGAGTTTTGCAGTTTTGTATTTAAGCAAAGAATCCCATTTTGGAATTCTTGGTTTAAAGTAGCTATGAATTTAATTATGTATCATCAATCTATTGATTTATGTACCTTGTAATTCTTCGATTGGCGTAGAGCCAATTGAGTGACTGCTATGTTTTAGTCCAAGTGTCATTCTTCCTGCCCGATTTTATATCAACTGAAGTTGAGTCATCATGCTTTTGTATAAACCTACACACGAGCCACATCAGACCAGACATGCGATCATGACAGCTCTAACTACTTACACTTTATCATGACGTTCCAGCAGTGGGGTTATCTTATCCAGTGAGTGTAATTGTTGCTGTGGCTTGCGGGTTAAGTTAGGTCTTCACCTGAGGGAGGAAGGTTAGGTTCGAGTAGAACATTATTGCATTTTCCCACCTCATTTACTGGTGGTGGGAGTTAGACCATGTTTTCAGGCAATGTCCAATGTAAGCTATAAGCAATTCTAGGTCTAATGCGTTAGATTTCTCAGACTGACCCATTTAGATTGAGAGGCTCACTGGAGGGTTTTTAGATTCAAATCTACCCATCTCGGAGCTGACGTGTATGCATGCTATAAGCAGTTCAAGCAAAACTGTATAACCCGAATTTCAGTGAGTTCAAACATTTACAACTTCTCCAACTTATAAAGACAGTTTGAGAAAACAAGTCCAAGATGGTTCTGCAGCTGAAAATGCTATAAATAATGGAGAAAAAGGCCGGAAATAGTAAGACAAAAAAGACCAATATCAATTTCAAGACTAATTACACGTAGGTGTCCTCTATGGATGTGCACGGGTCAGTGGTACCAGAAGAGCAGTGACAATAGAAGCAGTAAGATGTATGGATTACAAAAAGATATCAGTTTTAAAGCTATAATATAGTTTTACTTTCTGGAGAAAATGCAACCATTAGTAGTTAGAGTCACTTGTTTACTCCCTAAAAATTATATTAACGCAGATTTTAAAAGTACAGTATTACCCCTTCAAAATCTTATCTGCAGCCCTGGGTAAAACGATAGTAATCAGTTATTCTGTAAAGTAAACATTGTTAAAAGAAACAGGGAACACATTACAGTCAGTTTGCATTACACTCTGCACAGTGCACAGCTTATCTAGTCCATTAGCTAGCTCTGGTTAGCAAAGCACAAATCTGGCCACAAAAGTCACTTTCTATAGCTGCTCTTGAGATGTGGCCTTGATTGGGGTTTTATTTTGGACGCCTTAATATAGCCTTATAGACTGAGGGAGGGGTCATTATCATGGGATAATGACCCGCCACCAAGTTAGCTGGGAAGAGCATTAGCCCAAGCAATAATGACCCCTTCTGAGGTCAACAAGGCTAGTAGCACATGGGGGTAGTAGCAATACAAGTTTTGGAGGGGAAGTAAAAACTGTTACTTTAAGAGTGAGTAAAGTAAATAGACAAACTGGGTTAGTAAATTAAATATGGTTTTATTTTGCAGTATTTAAATAATATGGTTGCCTTTATAGTTAAGTATTTGAATTACAACTTGGATTAACGTGGACAGGTTTAATATAATCATGCATTAGGGGTCGTAAAAGTAAATGGGGCTCTCTATAAGAAATGTTTTAGTTTTCTCTTTCGTGTGTTAAATAGCACGCTGCAGCAAAAACAAGGTTCTCTCAGAGCAGACATTTCTTGTTGAAAATATTGTCTGGAAATTGATTGTTGTTTCACGAATGCAGTCAATAGCAGTAAGTTATTGACTCCATTATAAACATTCCGATTGGCTGATAGGTCAATAATGATCTCCATGTACTGATATATATTTTACATTTAACAAAGACAAGAAAACCGAGGTTGTTAGTAACCATAATGTTCACATTATTCAGCTATGCATAAGAAAGCTTTATAACACGTACTGTCCACTGTGAGGTTAATGCTCTTCTCGCCGGTGAAAGTGTCGTCAGTGATCGATATCCCAACCTCATAGATGCCTTCATCCGAAAGCTGAAGATTGTGGATCAGCAGTGAACCATTTTCAAAGATTGTAATCCTTTCCCTGTATTCCAAGCGCAGGTTCCCAATGATTTCTGTGCCAATAGACTGCACAACAGTGATAGGTTTGTCTCTCTTGAGCTGCCACTTCACCACTGGTTTGTCGCTGCTGGAGCTTGTGTATTTCACTGACAGCACAGCAGGTTTGCCAACCGTTCCATGAATCAACATGACTGGGCTTGAGATGTTAACAGCTTCCATCAGAGCTAAGAAGAAAGGGCAATATCAGAATAGTGTTTAATTCAGAAGGGGTTTGGAAGAAGGAGAGGCACATTTATAAAGGACAGGTCTAGGACGGCCATAATTGCCATCAATGTTACATTGCTCTGTGCAAAAATGCAATGTTATAATTCTGAAGATAGCAAGCATCAAGTCTTTTTTTTCTTTAGTCATTCCCTGTATTTTCTCCATAGAAATTGTGTTGCATGACCAGACCCCATAAAGCATTATTGGTCTCAAATGCAAAGTGGTTTCAATGGTGTAATTGTTTGCAGAGAAAATAGTGAATGTGCAAACATCATTTGATATGCACACAGATGTTCTTGCACTGCACTGTGAAAAAATGGAAAATTGTGCAGTGCATTGTTAGGGACTCTCAAATAGGGATTCACAAAAGATATATTCCAAACGGTAGCATCTGCAAATAGGTAGAAAAATGCAATAGCGGCTAGTGAACATTTTAATTGGGGGGGGTGGAAGTATGCATTTTCATTCAAGATGAATCATCGCCCAAGCATAGCAACGCATAGTAAACAAGCACCAAGCAACCGATGAGCATTCGGGTGGATTCTACATCTGAGAAATCTATTAAAATAATGGGTTAAAATGGTAAATTTTAAAGAACACTTTCCATGAAAATCTGGGTAAAAAGCTCACAGTTTACAATCCGTTTTGTATGGCTACACTTGAAAAGGTCCACAAGATGCCAGGTCTCCAACAGTGCACAGGGGCATTTTCATGATTCCATTACCCATAATATATGCCAGTATTTTACCAGTGTTAAAGACATGTTAACGCTGCCTTTGCTAAAACATGTCCATGCTGGCCTTGCCACTATATGCCAGTCTTCCCATGTGACCACATAACTATGTTTGCATTACTCTTAATGATAGTAATGATACTACAAGAAAATATGTCCATGCTGTCTTTGCCAATATAGGCCAGTATCCCCTCATTGTGTTTGTTTTGCCCATAATGTCACTAAAAATGTCATATCACTGTAAGAAAACATGTCCATATGGGCTGCAACAATGTAGGCCAATAGCCCCACCTAAACACTTATCATGCTGACTTTGTCTACAACGCCAGTAAAAATGCTAGGCCATTGTAAAAAATACATGCCTATATTGGCTGCACCAATGTTGGCCCTCCCCTAGTAGGAACACTCATTATGTTCCCTTTGCCTGCAAAGCCAATAGAAAAAGCCATGCCTCTGTAAGAATACATGTCCATATTGGCAGCACCAATGCAGGACCTCCCCTGTAAAAACAAAAACACTCATTGTCATCTTTGCCTATAATACCAGTAAAAATGATATGACATGGTTGTAAAAACATGCCCATGTGTGCTGCATTAATGTAGGCCAGTTACCCACTTAAGAACACATCATGTTGTCTTTGTCCATAATGGCAGTAAATGGCTATGCCACTGTAAGAAAACATGTCCCTGCTATATGCACTTATATATGCCAGTAGCCTCACTTAAGAACCCTTATCATGTTGGCGTTGTTCTTAATGCCAGCACAAATGCCATGCAACTTTATGAAAATGTGCCCATACCGGCTGCACCAATGTAGGCCAGCATCCCCACTTAAGAATGTTCGTCATGCTGCCTTTGCCTATAATGCCGGTAAAATGCCATGCCACTGTAAGAAAACATTCCTTCTGCATGCACCAATGCAAGTCTTCTCTACATAAAACCACACTTCAGGTTGGCTGGGCCCAGAATGACAGTAAAATGCCATTCCATATGGCTTCAGCAAAGTAGGTCCACTCCATGTAATAACACTCATCATGTTAGTTTTGTCCATAATGCCAGTAAAAATGCCTTGCCACTGTAAGACAATATGTTCATGATGGCTGCACCAATATATCAGTGTGTTGCCCCTTATTGCCAGCATGACTAATCGAGCATCCACACACATCCCCCCACCTTCACTCACTCACACATTCACCTGCATTTATTCACTCGCACATTCACCTGCAGTAATTCACTCACCAGCACTTTTGCCCACATTCATTCACTCATGCATTCACCAGCCCCTTTCCACAGCCTACATACACTCTACTCATACACTTGCAAGCACATACACACTGAACTCACAAACAGGTGCATATATAAACAGCTGTACACATTCCCAAACAAATACACTACGTGCATTGTAAGGGTGCAGAAGAAGGAGGCTGACACAAGGGTGCTGTGTTTGGAGCTAATGACTTTTATTGAATAGTAAAGAAAGAAAAAACCTATATATCCCTATTACTAAGAGGGTTTTCCCTGCCGCAACTGAAAGAGATACAGTGACTGTCAGGATTTCTGTCCACTTCACAGTGTCCACCGTCCTGTGTCAAGAGAACCTTATTTCTGTCCCTTACACTAGAAACTAAAGAATAAGGCAGTACTGTTCTGGTCACAGGAGCTCCCGTCTCCTGGGATATAGTTAATGGTTTGTTGAAACAGTTACCAAATCTTAAAACAGTCTTGTGTTTCACATGTTGTTAGGGGAATGGCTCCCTAGTCCTCATGGTAAAGTTCCAAAAAATACATTCTTACACGTTGTCAGGGGGAATGGCTCCCTTCGCCTGGTGGTAACGTTCCAAACAATACATTCTTGGTGGGCCAGGAGAATGTCTCCCTTCTCCTAATGTCCAGTCTCATATAGACCAAGGAACTGACTCCATTTCCCAGGCCTTTTTGTAACTTACTGCCAGTCTTGGTTTCCAGGAGATTTACTCCCTTTTCCTGGTATCTTGTTATCAGTTCCCTACAACCAGGGGGGAATTACTCACTTCCCAAGGTTTTCTTTTCACTAGGCTTCACACCTACAACACCCAATTCTAAGTGTTAGGGAGGTCCACGACCCTGGCTTCTCTTCTTCTTTGATCTGGCCCACTTGGTTCACTTCCCTGTCAAGTACTGCCACAAGGAAGATGACTTGTATCACATTCTTGCTTTGGGTCCCAGACCCTGGTTTCTCCTCTTCTTTGAAATGGCCCACTTGGTTCACTCCCTGCCAAGTACTTCCACAAGGAAGATGACTCGTATTTCGTTTAGGGTCCCTGACCCTGCTTTGGCTATCAGTGGGCTTAACTTTGCCACTGTTGTGAAAGATTCTCTACTTCAAGTTCTCTTTATGAAGGCTGTCGCAAGTGACCAGCCTTGGTCAGTGTAGCTTGACGGCTGGTCTGGTGCCTGAAGGTCCATTCCTCTAGCACATTTCTTTCAGTAAGGGGCACTTTCAAACATTCGAACATGACACGGTAGGACACGCTGATGACTGCAGTATGATGGAGCTGTTACCAGGACTCTTGTGATTGGAGGTTGTTACCTGGAATGTTGTGAGGTTCCATTACCCTGGGTAGGTCTTCGTAACCTGGGTAGGTCTTGATAGATGCCAGGCATCCTGGTATGGTGCAGCAACTATCAGAGGGTGATGGGGCTAACAGTGCTGACGAGGCTGACAGGACGGCATTGGTTTAGTGGCGTTTGGTTTGGTCATTTTTTGACCTCCTTCCTGTCTGCCCTTTATTTAAAACACCCTTTTCCAGGTATTATTTCCCTATTCCGGCCTCTGGGACGTCCAGTATTGTTATGGTCACCCAGCACCTTGACGGCAGTGTTTTATAGGAGTTCTTGGAGTGTAGTGGGTAACCCTGTGGAGCTGTGTACATGTTTCTGTGGTAGTCGCAACCCCTGGGCCGTAAATAGGCCAAACCTGTGCATTGGGAATGTATATTGTCTGCTTGGTTTGCTCTGCAAACTCAATATGCCTCTAACCAGAGTTCATGCCAAAAGAATGACATCTGAACTTGCAGCTGAACTACTCTCCCTACCTCCCCAGTCTATATCTAGTTCCTTAGGGTCAAGAAAGGGGTCTTTCTAAGAAACATCTAATTCTGGGACTTTGGTTCTGGCCCCTCTGGAGCATAGTTTTCCACTTACTTCTCCAATGTCTAAGGGACGTCAGTTGTCCGATGTCCTGGCATGGAGTGCTTAGTGGAGACAGCGTCTCCAGGGCCAGAAAGTCGACTTCTCCGACAAGGATGACAAACTTGGTCAAAGCATGGTTACACCTATGCCAAGTGTGGTTCTGGAAATGATGGGTGCACTTATCCCTACGTCCTTACAATCTCCAATAAACAGAGTGGAGAAAGTTACCTCAGAATGTTCTCCACAACCTCCTCTGGGCCATGTAAGGATGGTTGATGAGCAAACTTAGCGAATCAGACCTGAGCAATGTGTGAAGAACCCTGCAGATCCCTCACTGAAACCCTGCCTGAAGTCTCCTCCAAGGTGCCAGGGGTAAGCAGATGCTTCCTGATCCCAAAACTGTGGCCGGTGAACTGCGGGAGGAGCACATGGGTGGAGATAAGGCCCAGGGAAGTGAGGAGATGCTGTGGGATGAGGCACAGTATTTTTCCTCTAATGTGGAGACTATTACCACTGTGCCAGAAGAGGTCAAAGCTTACTGTCATGTTAATGGGCCTCATTACGAGTCCGGCGATAACGCTGCCAGTGCTTCCAGCGGCTTGCCGCTGGATTCATAACATTTTACTGGCACCCAAATTCCCGGTGCCACCAGGACATTACAAGTCCCGGCGGATCGGGAAGCTGGGTGCTGGAAAATGTTAGTCCCCGTCCCCGTTCCCATGGAGACCTATGGGTTCACGGAAGCATTGGCACAGGTAATAACAGTGCCAATGCTTCCGTGATAAGTCTGCCTACTGGGGCAGCTGCACCCAGCAGGGTCAGACCTGTCGGGTGCAGCGGCCCTGGCAGGGAAACTCGTAGTGTGACGGTACAGAAACAAAGGTGCCAGTGAGCTTACTGGCACCCTTTTTTTCCGGACCACCACACTCACGATGAGGCCCAATCTCTCTAAACCTCCTATGGAAACTAGGGTGATAAACCTTAAAATTGTAACACCAAAACTTATTAGGCCAAAAGAAGAGATCTTTTTGCTACCTAAAATTAAAAGTCCTCCTCACTACCAAAGGTACACTACAATGAATGGGGGAAATGTTGTCGTCTTTAAATCATTTTCCTCTAGCCAAGTTAAAAAATACAGCCCTCTTTTAAAATTACTAAGGGAATTAAATCTACCCTCAAAAATGTTTCAGAAGTAGAAAAATCTTACTTTAATAAAAGTAAACTACATGTCCCAGAATCCTATATGGACTGAGACGAAGAAGAGAGCTGAAGAGGTATGTAGATGTAGTAGTCAGGCAATTAAGCGTAACAGCCTTTGCACAGGTCAGGCAATTAAATTCAATGGCTTATACCTGAAGCAAATTGCCAAACCTGTGAGGCATAAAAGGCTGCAGCAGGAGAAGAAAGAAGAGGAAGAAGGAGCTGAAACAGGAGTTGGAATGATGACAGTAGAAGCAGTAGTAGCAGAGCACGAGGATGGCAATTTACAGAAAGGATGCCAGAGCGTGGAGGCAGCAGATTTTACCTGCTATTTCTGAAAGGGACCTGTGGTCGCAAACCCTGCATTGCCGTGGCTGCACTTAGGAAGACGTGCTGAGAGTAGCGCCTTCCCCATGTGCGCCTAGTAGCTGTGATTGCAGAGCATGGCCATGCTGTAGCCTGAGGCCCATATCAGAAGGCAAGCCAAGGGTCTGAGGAGTGAAGGAGACTTCCAATTAACGTGGTCAGACCCCAGACACCTGTACTGCAGAAGGGTGTGGGTCCCAAGAGTGCTAGAAGCAGTAGTGGCAGTTGAAGAAGTTGGGAACGTGAAGCAGCATGCAACTGCAGTATTCCTGGAGCCGGTGAGTGAAGCTCGGCGTTCAGGTTACCTTTACAAGCCTTGCAGGTAACTGTTACCAGCTCATAGGTAACTCGAGTGAGGGGTAAAGAGAGTATAAATTCTTTGTCACTGAGGAAGTTCTTCCTAATAATGGAAATGTATCATGTGCACTATTAGTGAGAGCAATAGTGTTCACGTAAGAAGGAAAGCCTTTTAATTCCATTGTCGAACATAATACTGGTGCCGCAGTGGTTGCGTGCCTCTCATAAAAAGGGGAACACTTTTTATAGCAACTCCGAAACCTTACTTTAACTTCCACAAGTGTTACAAGAATATTCAGCATCAAAGGAAGGTTCTGTGTGACCCATTGTATCTCCTTACAGGAGTCAGAAGCCGTCTCTACGATATTGAATAAGAAATACAATCACTGGTATCTTTTTAAGGCTAAATATCTATTTGAATGAGTGATCGCATATACCTATAACTCGCTTTTCTTTGAAGACTGAACCTTGCAGTAGTTGAAACATTTATTCTTTTTTTTAATAAACTTTATTTTTCACTGACGGTACATATAAACCTCATACTGTCTCAATACAAAGCATTTTTAAAGTCACAGTATGTCAATCAAAACATTTAGCAGAATTATGAACCTAAGTACATTGCAAGATCAGAGCGAATCTTCATCCCCTTCGTCGGCCACTTCCTCCTCCAAGCACCTCCGCAGAGGTGCCCATATGTCCTTGGGTCTGCACGTGGCCGGTATTCCCAATGTATAGCTTTCTTTACATTCGTATGTAGATATCAGGTCTCTAAGCCACGTGTGTATACTTGGGGCATTTTTTGCTTTCCAGCATTTAAAAAAAGAAAACTTTTATTTATAGGCGAACGTTTACAGCATACACAAACGGTGAAGCATTTCTTATTCATATACATAGGCTCAGTTCACTTTTACATTGATGGATAATACATTTGTGTATGTTTACATATCGTAGGCTTGCTTGATAACTCCGCTTCTCAGGTTAGTCCTGCAAGGCCGCGGGTACGGGAGATCCCGAGTCTCCTTCGGCCCGCCCGTTAAGGTAACTACAGAATGCAGTCCATACATTTTTAGGTCGAGAATGCATGGGGAGGGAAGTAACGTATTCCTCTTCACAGGTCTGAGTCCAGGTGAGTGCATTCAGCCACATTTTAAAGGTAGGAGGAAGGAGCGCTTCCAGCACTGTAGAATGCATTTCTTGGCCACCATACTACTTACATTAAAATCCTTGGACATTTTCTTGACGTCAACGCTATTCCACACCCCGAACAATCGGATCTGGGTCGACTGTAGTACCTACAATATCAGAGAGAGCCCTCAGGACCTCACCCCAGAATTCATTGAGTGCAGTATATGACCAAAACATGTGCGTGTGGTCGTTGCTTTCAGAGTAGCATCTTGGGCAGGTGTGTATCTGGCTCAGGGCAAACTTAGTAACTTTATTGGGAGTGTAGTATAATCTGTTCAACAATTTGTATTGCATGCAGCAAAGCTTAAAGTTAAGTGAAACTCTGCGCGTGTGAGAGCACAGCTTCCTCCACAAGCCAGCCGAGATCTCGAGGCCAAGCTCACCAGCCCATTCATTGCATGCTCTACGAGTTGGTCTGGAGATTTTGTTAGCAGTATTTTATAAAGCGAGGAGACCACCCCTCGGGCACTGCTAGAGTTGGCTATGTACTGTATTTCAGGCGTATCAGGGGGTTCATCCGGATAAAATGACCACATTCGCGGACTGCAGCCCGGAGTCTGTAGTATTGCAGCTTCTCCAATGCCGACCCAGAGTGTCCTGGGCGCCACGTCTGTGGAGTAATAAACTTCCCCTCGGGGAATAGATCAGTTACCGCTTGGTATCCCAATGCTAGCCAACACTGAGACAAAAGTTTGTCATGTGTGGGTTCGAGCCCAGGGAATTCCCAGATAGGGAGCCATTTGTAATCTGGGCGCTCTTCCGACACGAGACTAAGTAATCAATTCCATGCCAGTAGTGTGAACGCAATGGGGTCAGATGGAGTGTCGACCTCGTACTTACGAAGAAGGACTGACATGATGTTTACTGTTGGCGCTGCAAGTCTTTCTATTTTGACTTTGACTTGACTTGGGTGGAGCAGTGGATTCTTGTACCAGTATGTGGCGTATTGGGCTTGTGCAGCAAACCAATATAGTATCAAGTTGGGGCGGTGAAACCCCCCCTCTCATCTGGTAAAGCCATATGTGTCCACTTTTTGCAGACCGCACCGGCATGCCACAGGAAATGCGCACACAGCTTATGTAATCTGTCAAAGTATTGTTTCCCGGACCAGACCAGCACGTTGGCAAAGATGTAGAGAAGTTTAGGGACCAAGATCATCTTAATCAGTGAGAGTTTCCCCACCAATGAAAGCATTTTTGATTCAGTGTATTGTGCAGCAGCAGTATAATTATCGGTTAATAGGGTCGATTTCGACAGTGATACATGGACCCCTAAGTATTAATGCCACAAGGGGACCAGCAGAGAGGGTATTCGCACACAGGTTGCTGGGTTGTGCTGGTGAGCGGGAATATCTCAGATTTAGAGCAGTTAATTGTGAAGCCGGAGAATGTGCCTTTTCTCGTTATGTCACGTATAATGGGGTCTAGATGTGTATTTGGATTCCTGACATATAGCAGAACATCGTCTGCATATAGGGATATTATCTCGGAAGAATCTTTTAAACGTATTCCCTTACAGGCATGCCGCCCTCTAATATAGTCCGCCATTGGCTAGATGACCAGCGCAAAAAGGATGGTGGAGAATGGGCAGCCCTGTCGAGTGCTGCTGAGAAAAGCGAAAGATGGTGAGGTTAAGGAGTTGACCAGAACTCTAGCTTTGGGGCATGTATAAAGTAATTTGATGTACTGAATCATGTTCGGACCCACTCCCATTTTCTCCAGGACCGCCCACATGTACTGCCATGAGACCATGTCAAAGGCCTTTTGGGCGTCCAGCGTGACCGCCATGGCCTCTGCTGTTTGATCAATCCCGGACATCACATTAAAGAGCCGCCTGATGTTAAGAGCTGTCGACCGCCCAGGGACGAAACCGCCCTGATCCACATGAACCAAGTATGGCATGATCGGGAGGAATCTGTTTGCTGTTGTCTTGGCAAATATCTTTGTGTCTATATTCAAAAGCGACAGGGGCCTGTTGGAGCCACACTCGTCGCTAGGCTTGCCAGGCTTGAGAACGGTTATGATCGCTTCCCGTAGAGAGGGGGAGAGTGGATGGATGCAGTGATTCAGCCCAGACCTCCAGCAGCCGTGGCGCAAGGAGCGCCACATGCTCCTGGTAAAATTCCAAAGTGAGTCCATCCGGCCCGGGGGCCTTACCCCTCGGGAGGTCAGTGATGGCCTTGACTACCTCATCCAGTCAGTGTGATCAAGGTATCCAGCTGCTCCTTAGTGGATTGGGCAATGCACGTCATAGGAATCTGGACAAGGAGATCACGTATGTCTTGTATACTATGCTCACTGTGTGGTGTGTACAGGTCGGTGTACAATTTGGAAAAAATGTCAAGTATCTGCTGGACTGACCATTGTTGGATGCCCGGTGTATCCCTAATACATTCTATCTGGGACTGACCACCCTCCGCCCTAACCATCCTAGCCATTGTCCTCCCCGGCCTATCACCTTCCCCATATTTCCTTGCTGCACGTGGGCGGGCGAAGTATCGTAGCTCCTGCAGGGCGTGTGATTCATAAACTTCCATTTCCTCCCTTATCTCTGCTAGTTTGTTGGGGATTCCACGCATTCTTTTGCGCATTCTTGTTCCAGGTTTTTAAGTTTGGACTCAGAACGGCACAGATCGTTCCTAATTGCTTTTAGTATTCCTGCTTCCCTCGAGATGGACATGCCCCTTAGATACACCTTAAAGGTCTCCCAGCAGACTCCAAATGTCGTGTCCTGTTGTGAATTACATTCAAAGAAGGTCTCCATGTCTGAGAGGATCTCCGCTTTGAACACTATGTCCAGCAGAGCGTCCGACTTGAAGCGCCGGGTGGTGTGGGTGGAGTGGACCCCCACGACACCGATAATGTCACTGGGGCACGGATAACGTGCGGGTGAGTATCTGAGTATCTGTGACCTTGTCAATTAGCACGCCCGATGTTAGGAACAGGTCAATCCTGGATGAGCTGTCATGCACTGATGAGTAGTACGTGTATTTTCGCTCCCGGGGGTGAAGGTCCCTCCACACGTCCCGCATGCCAAGTGATGTCATGTGTATGTGTAATTTCCGAGCCGCACGTGACAGTGTCTTATGCGCAGTCCCTCTCCTATCTAGGTTATTGTCTAGTATCAAGTTCATGCCCCCCCAGATGATTGGAACCCCAACGTATCCCATAAGTAAGGAAACTACTGTGTGAAAGAATTCAGGGGTATCTACATTTGGACCATACGTGTTCACAACTAGATACTCCCCGTTTGCTATTGTACAATGTAGGATGATATATCTGCCTTGAGAGTCTATATGGCTCTTCTTCAATACGAATTTAACAGATTTATGAATTAACGTCAAGACTCCCCTGGCTTCTGTGGAATATGTCGAGTAGTATCTATCTGGTCCCCAGGACGGTGCTAGGCCTAATGCGAGGTGACCCAGGGCATGGGTCTCCTGTAATAGGAGTATTTTCACCCTCTGTCTCTGAGCATAGGCTGTGATTCTGCGGGCCTTTGTAAAATGACCTATCCCACGGACGTTTCATGACATCAGCCGAATAGCCATGTCATTACTTCAGGGGACATCCCAGCAATCGTGCCACTGTGCACATAGAACTGCATAAATAATAACACCATGGGCCTCATTACGAGTTGGGCGCAAAGGGATACCGGGCACCGGTAAGGACACCGGTGCCGGTAATCCCTTTGCGCCCTATCCCGAGTTCCCTTAGCGGGTCACTTCCTTAACACCTGGTTTTACCAGGCGTTATGGACGGGACCCGTTAAGGGACTTTAGAGCTAATAACGGTACCGCAATTTGCAGTACCGTTATTAGCGCCTTCTCCCTTCCCATTGAGCCCTATGGGGGCTCAAATGGGAATGGGGAATGGCTTTTTCAATGGGGATTTACCGGTCCCGCAAAGGTCGGAATAGACCTGTAAGTCCCCATTGAACCAGGGCGGACTTGGTACCAGTATTGGAGGTAGTCATGGTGCAAATAGCGCCATGATTACCTCCATACTCGGAATGAGGCCCCATGTCGCTCACTCGATATGTGCAATGCTGCATCGCCTCAGCCATTTTTGATATAACATTCCTCAACATTTCCACCCTCCTCCCTCACTACCCCTACCCCGCCAGCAGTGTGACCCTCCCCCCTTAGTCCGATTACCTGTGAGCCGACCCCAACTTGGCTCACGCGTGTCATGGGCCCAACAGGGGCTTGTGTACAACAGAACCGCCAGATCAACCACTGCAGCTGCAGTGGTGCGCGCTGTTGCCGTACAACCAACATTTTAGGAGCCGTGGTGTAGACCACACTCATGCAGCATCTGCGTGCCCTGCCCGTTCAAGCCCCCGAGTGTGATGACAGCAGGCCATCTAAGTGGCGGGTCTTCCCACTAGTATCTCATATGCAGGGGGAGCTGTCCATCCTGTGAGGACTATGATGACGGTCGTGAGCAGGTCCGATATATGTGCACCAGGTCGCAGCAGGTATCCTTTTGGATAAATGGATGGGATCCAAGTCCAAAAGATCTGAGTTAGGTTGCAGATGGCACCAAAGTGTTTAGAAATGGTGCCCAGATGTAGGCTGGGGGGGGCACGTGCAGTGTGGGCAACACTTGGCGTTTGGTGCCAAGGAGGAGAAGATCCTTAGCCTTAGAGATGGTGAAATGTCCAGTTTCAGTTGCCTCATGGTGCACGGTGAATGCCCACCCACCCCAGGGGAAGGCACCACTACAGCGGGCTGGAGTGTAGAGAGGAGGTATTGAAGATGGGTACAGCGTGAAGCTGGGCCTCTAGTTTGCGTCGGCGGAAGTCAGGATAACTTGAATAGAGTGCTGTACTCTTTTGGGGGTTAGTAGTGCGGTCAAAAAAGCAAGGGTAGGCCCAGGATCCCAGGAGAGGGCAATAGGATGAGTCCGGAGTAGAGTGGGGGTCCGGGCCACCTCACTCCCCACCTGGATCCAAGATGATCGGGCCACGCAGTCAGGTCCGGGGAGATGGCGCGACAAGGAGATGGAGGTGCCCAGGTGTCAGAGGGCACGCCTCGGCAAGGCGTGCACTCGGTCCCCAGCGCCGCATTATGGAAGACTCGATCACCAGGTGGCTGTAGGAGTCCAGGGGAGCGCACGCGGGTAGGCCAGGGCAGCCGGGGAGGTGCTGCTGGTCCCCCGACAACAAGCGTGGATGACAGAGCCCACAGTGATCAAGGGGAGAAGCCCAGGTCAACCTCTCCCAGCCCATCGGAGGTACGGTGCTAGGAGATGTTTTCATGTGGTATTGTGGGCGCAGATAGAATGGGAGCGCACTCACCGCCCTGCGGTCCACCGCCTCCAGGACCACAACACGGGACCCCCACGGACTGGCCCCACAGCAACGGAGGTGGCTGGAGATGCTGCGCAGGCTGACGTCACAGTGGCAGGCTGAGTCCCAGGCCAAGCACAGTCTGCGGCCCGGCCCGGATGTCAAGGCATTCTCCCAGGTGGGCTCACTCCGCAGTTTGCGCCTCTCAGGACGAGCACAGGCCGCTCACAGCTTCGAAGGGCGCAGGAGGCCAGTTATCCGCGCCAGAATGTCCAATCCTGGATTTTGAACCAGGGTGCCCCGCACCCTATGGTGATATGAGTACTACTTTGTAGAGTCAGATGTTTAGGGAAACCGCCATCACATTCGGATTGCCGTTGGTATCGCATGGAGCCGATGAGCTAGGTAGCCATTTTTAAGGCTGCTCAACAGCGTCCCCTTCTCTCCAGCATTTGAGAATGTTCCGTTTGGCGACGGCCCCTGCCACAGAAAAGAGTCGTCTGACTTAAATCGAGACTTTACCTATATCACCCAATAGATATTTCAGAGGTGTCACTGGGATGTGCATGTCTAATATGACCTCAAGCCTGGCGGCCACCTCCTCCCAGAATTCTTTGATTGATGGGCATGTCCAAAACATATGTATTGTATCCGCTTCCGGGGCTTTGCATTTGTGGCAGCAAGTTTTGTGTCACAAGGCCGTATTTCGCCATCTTGCTTGGGGTTATGTGAAGGTGGTTCAAAAGCTTGGACTGTATCAACATGAAATTGTCGCAGAGGGAAACCGTCTTGGTAAACTGGCAGTATTTCATCCATTGCGCTCCGTCTATGGTAACACCCAAGTCTCTTTCCCATTTAGTCTTCATTGTGTTCAGGGTAGGAGCATGTAGTTGGGCCGCATTATATAGTGTGGCTATACCCCCCTGAATCCATTTGTTTGCATAACTGTGGAAATAAATGGATGTATAACTGGGGCGGCTGGGAAGGAGGCCCATTTGCGCCTGCAGGCCGCTTGTATGCGGCGGTATTGCATAGCCGAAGTGAGATTGACCCCTATCTTTTCCTGTAGTACTGTCAGGTGTACGAATCTCCCTTCTGGAAAGAAGTCGCCCACCCGCATTTCCATACTCGGATCCATCTTTTCTGCAAGGCTGTGTCCAGCATGGGTTGAAGGTCTGGGTGGTGTCGCAAGGGCGTGTGCGGCCAGTATGGATCCGAGCACCCAACTCTCTTGAATAGTGCCAGCCATGCTCGCAACGTACAGGAGATCGGGTCTACTTCCTCCTTACCTTGTTTGTAATTGCTAAAAATGAAGGACTGCAAGTTCATGGGAGCTGCAGCAAGATTTTCGGCTTGGATGTGTGCATATTGCTCTGAGTCAGGGGAGTAGTATTTCACAAAATGTGCTTGTGCCGCGTGGTAATATAGTAGGATGTCCAGGGCGGTTAAGACGCCTGTGGCGTAGCGTTCACAGATTTTGGGCCAGCTAATCCTGACCATTCCACCCTGCCCCCCATAGGAAGGTGGAGGCGAGCCTCTGGAGCTTGTCGAAAAAAGGCGCCCTGGCCAGATTGTGATATTGCAGGGAAAAAAGCAGTTTGGGAAGAATTACCATTTTGAGCAGGGCTATTCGACTGTACAGCGAGATCGGAAGTTTAATCCAGAATGCTAGTTTGGATTCAAGGACTGCCAGGTAAGGTGCGTAATTTGAATGATATAGGGTTTGTTTCTCTGTGGCCATAATTATGCCCAGGTATCTGGCCGTATTCGGGGACCAACGGAACTGCACTGTGGCATCCGATTCCCCGTTCCTCTTGTTAATGGTATGACCTTGGTATTGGAGTGATTGATTTAGTAGCCTAAGAATTTTGCAAATTGTTGGATTTCTTGCATAACAGGGGGGAGGTTGTGTTTGGGGTCCCTTAGATATACCATGGTATCATCTGCATATAAGGAAATAAACTGGGGCGGGGGTCCTGATTCGGATACCTCGCAATGAGTTTGTGTGCCTCAAACAAGCAGCCATCCCCACAATGGTGAGAGTGAATGTAAGAGGGTACAACGGGCAACCCTGATGTGTGCCTCGGAACAGTGAGAACTCTGGTGAGATCGACTTGTTTGTTCTGACTCTAGCCTTCGGGTCCCTATACTATACCTGGATGAATTTTAAAAAGTCTGGTCCGAAATCTAGTTTATGTAGTATGGCGTACATGTATCCCCATGAGACCTAATCGAACGCCTTTTCGGCATCGAGTGCTACAGCAATCGTTTTGGCTTTAGGGTCTAGCTGTCAGGCTGTCACAAAGATCTGCGCAGATTCAATGCGGTGGAACATGTAGGGACAAAGCCGACTGGTCGGGGTGTACCAACTTATTCATATGAGGCAGTAGTCGATTAGCAATTACTTTAGCAATAATCTTGGTGTCGGAATTTATTAAGGATAGTGGGCAATATGAGGCTGGGTCTTGTGGTGGTTTCTGTGGTTTCAGGAGGACAGAAATCATGGCTACCCTCATGGAACTCGGGAGCATGCCCATGTTTAGGGATTTATCCCACATAGCAAAGCAGTGAGGGCGTTATTTCTGTGTTGAATATTTGTATAGGTCAGCCTGGAGACCGTCGGGTACATGAAATACAGAGACATAGATAAGTGCATGAGATGCAAAGGCATAAATACAGTATACATTGCATGAGCGGCTGGATACAAATTTATCGCAGTACAACACAACATGGAGAGGGTGTCCAGAGGGGACTAACACATAGTGGGTGACTCAGTGTGCGGGAGGATATGCGGTGATGGAGCATGTGGAAAGTCGAGTGAGTGTTAGTCCAGAGGGTTATTTATCATTTTCTTTTTGCCAGTCTGTCAGGTTATGTCTGAATTTAGAGAAGGGCTGGTGTTCTCTAAGATCGGGTGGTAGGGAGTTCCATAATTGTGCAGCCTTAACTGGGAAGCTGTGTCCCCCAATAGGGGAGAGTTTGAAGCATGGTACTTGGAGGCAATTCAGGTTGGCTGTTCTGGTCGCTCGGAGAGAGGTTTTCCTGCTGATTCTGTCAGTGAGATAGGGTGGTGCTCTATTATTGAAGCACTTGTATGTGAGGGAGGCAATTTTAAGTTGGATTTTATCAAAAGTAGATAGCCATTTGTGTTGTCTTCTGGTGGAAGAGATGTGTTCATTTCTGGTGATCTGAAGTGCTGATCTCAAGGCATTGTTCTGGAGTACCTTTATTTTTTGAATGATCTGTTTGTTTGCCCCAATGTAGAGCGTGTTACAGTAATCCAATTTAGAGAGTATGAGGGCTCTGGCGAGAGTGAGGCAGCTGTCAATGGAGAGGAATTGTTTGCTCGCTCTGATTAGTTTGCACGTATATGCAGTAGCAGAGGCTAGGGAGTTGACTTGTTTAGTGAAATTCATGGTAGCGTCCAGATAGAAGATTAGGGTCTTCACTTCCTTATCTACTTTTATGTCATTTCCATCAATGGTGAAACTGGCATAATCTGGGCTTAGTTTAGATAGGTGTATCGGGGTGCCTAGGATAATAAGCTCAGTTTTGTCATTGTTCAGACATAGCCCATGGGTGGCCATCCATGTCTGAATGATGCCATAAATTCTATTCACCAGAGCCAAATCCGCGACGTACTCTCCGGTGAGAGGTAGGAGGATTTGGGTATCGTCTGCATAATTTGTGTAGGCGATACCCAAATGGTCCATTTCGTCGAAGAGGGGCTTGGTGAATACATTGTACAGTGTTGGTGACACACAAGATCCCTGAGGTACACCGCAGGTTATCGGGATAGGGTCTGCTGATGCCGATGGGGAAAAGACTCTCATGATCCTGTTGCTTAAGAACAACTCCATCCATGTTATGGCTTCCTTGGAGAAGTGAGCTTCAGAGTCTTGGTGGCTGCATAGGACTTTATGGTCGACCAGGTCGAATGCAGCCGAGAAGTCTAGTAGGAGGAGTAAGGCTGATTGGCCCTTATCTCTGAGCTCATCTATTTGAGTCTTGAGATCAATTAGAGCTGTCCCCTTGTCGTGTTGGGGGCGGAATCCGGATTGGCGAGAACCTAGTAGGAGGTTAGATTCTCAGAAGTTCTGTATTTGGATGTAGGACACTTTCTCTAAGATTTTTAAGAGAAATGGCACAGTCGTGATGGGTCTGAAGTTAGTGGGTATGGCGGGGTCCAGGGTTTGCTTTTTGAGTAGTGGTAGTACCCAGGATTCTTTTAAATAGTTTGGGACAGTACCAGTTGTGAATGAAGAGTTGATAAGTTTGGTTATGAAGGGCGGGAGTTCTCTCGCAGCGTCCTTGATTAGTTGAGGCGGACATTGGTCACCCTTGCAGTTGGACAGTTTGAGTCCCAGAATGATCTTCTCCACCTCAATGACAGAGACTTTGGAGAAGCTAAAGCGAGTTTCATGTTCACAGTGCGGCAGCAAAGGTATACTATGAGAGGTTCAAGGTGCTAGAGAGGCCTTCTTGTGGGCAATTTTAGTTTGTAGGTTAGCCACTTTGTCAGTTAAGGAGTGCTGGATACTGGAACACCACTTTTTATCTTTGGTACAGTTTTCTTGCGGTACAATAGGTGTTTCCAATTCTTTTAGAATAATGAACATTTCTTTGATGCTAGATTTGGATTGTGATATTCTGTTATTATACGTCTCTTTTTTAGCTAGGAGGATGTCCTTTTTATATTGGGTAGAGATGTTGGTAAGGTTTAATTTGTTTTCTGCTGATGGTGATAGTCTCCAAGCAGTTTCCAGCTTTCTTTTACGTAGTCTGAGGTTTTTTAGATGAGGGGTGAACCAGGTGTTAAGGTGTTTTTTAGGTTTGCTCTTCCTTAATTTGAGAGGTGCAATATTGTCGAGGGCAGAGTTCATGATTGCATTATATTGTTCGACCAAGGAGTTAGGGTCCAAGTTGTCTGGTAAATAATTAAGATTAGGTAATATATGGGGAAGCAGTTTGTCAACTGTCATACATTTGTTATTCCTTGTGACAGTGGGTGGAGCAAGCTGGGAGGTCTGGACTGTAGCTAGATTGGTTGCCAATGTAAATGCTAGGAGATGGTGGTCTGTCCAGATCTGGGGATCAATGGACGTGATGTTGGCATTACAGTTGTGTTCTGTGATCCAGTCGAGAGTTCGACCTTTGTTGTACGTGGGTAGGTTTACTTTCTGAGTGATTCCAAGTTCTGTCAGAGTTGTGGCAATGACCATGGAGTGGGTGTCCATGATATCGTTGTAACCTAAATTAAAGTCGCCTAGCACTAGGGTTTGGAAGGTGTTTTTTAGATTGTTGGATAGGGCCATGGATATGTCTTCCGAGAAGGTTCCAATAGGGCCTGGCGGTCTATAGATAAGGAAGATATTCACCGTTTGGGAGTTAGCCGTGGGTACTTTGACCGTGAGGCATTCGCAAGATTTCATAGTAGGTTTTATAACTACTCTCATATTTAGGTTGGTCTTAGCTATAATTGCTAACCCTCCACCTGGAGAGCCATGTCTGTCTGCTCGAAGGATGGTATAGTTATCAGGGACTTCCAGAGATAGGGCATGGCCTGCAGCATCATGCAACCAGGATTCTGAAATTGCCAAGAAGTCAAGGCTGTTTGTTAGGATAATGTCCGATATTTCAGTTGCATGAGCAACTATACACCTGCCATTTATGAGCGCTCCTTTAAGATTAGGTGGGTGGCTTTCTGATGCCGAAGTGGCATTGGGACTGTCTTGAGTCATCTGTCTAGTGGGTCTTTTATGATTTGTGCGTCTAGTAGTGAGCTCTGTGTCTATTTTATGAGATAGCCACTTTTTTAGGTAGTTTAGTTGTTCTTTTTTGCCAGTAGTTCATAAAGTTTAGATAGTCGAGCTCGCAAACTTTTTTTTAATGTTTTTAATTTTTATATATCAAAAATATAAACATTTATTACAAGGCCTTTGTAACTCAACACACAGTAAAAGAATCACAGCAATCCTACTAAGCTAACACAACATAATCGATACAAGATATATACACATATTGGGGTCTAAAGGGTTAAAAGTACGAAATATGTTCACAACCTAGAGGGGAAGGAAAATAGACAGTGCAGGTAGTCTTTAGTCCCCTTCAACATCAAACACACACCTAACTAAGAGGCAGTCCAAACCCTAAGAAGAGAGGAGCCTTATGCTCAATAGTACATGTAGTGCAAGCGCACACGGTTGTTGCTATGGGGAAAACGGGGTCTCTTCAGGGGTCTCTAGCAGCTCAGGAAGGTGGGTGAGGCGATGAAGAATAGATTCCCACTACTCGAGGAGGGCCTCCGCTTGAAGGCAGAGGTGATTCCAAGGTTCGGGAATAGTTTGCTAGTTCGCACTAGCAGTGGAAGGTAGAGGGACCCCCAGGGGCCACTAGTGCGTAATAATAGATGGAGGCGCTAGGGGCCAATGGTTAAGGTTAGGGTTACTCAACGGCCCCAGGCGCACTCCGGACCAAACTTCACCAGTCAAGTCCACTTCGGTTGCGGGTTCTACTGCGGCAGTATGACAGCTCTGCGGCTTTCAGTTCCCAAGACACAGTGAGAATTCCCAAATGGGACAGTGGCGATTTCTCCGCTCCTGGTGGATGGACCAGGCCAGTTTCACTGCAGCAGGCTTCAGGGGCAAGAGGGTCACAAATGCAGCACACCTGGGCAACACGGTAACCGCGTTTACTCAGGTCCTGGCGCACTCGTCTCACTTCAGACCTGGGAATGCCAAGTGTTCGAAATTCGGTGTGAGGGTGCCGGGGACAGAGAGCTAGCAGTATACCAAGTTTCGAGGGCCTCCTCAAAACGATGGTGGAGACAGAGCAAAGGTCCTGCGCAAGCTGGTCAGATCACTAGTTGGCCCAGGGGCACTTCCGAGAAGGCTTAGTTGCAGGTTTTGCTGAACGTGCCGACAATAGTTGGTCCCACTATTTCTAATGGGTCGAAGCATCTTCGCAGACCTTCTAGGATGACCAGATGCAGAGGGATACCACGGGACGACAGCAGGCTTAGGCCAAACCACCAGCGGTTCCTTGATTCGGCTTCTTAGTTTCAGGATACTTGGATCCTATCCTTTGTTCAGTGAGAACTCCAGAGATAGACATGGTATGTGTTTTCAGCCTCCTCTTATCCAAAGTTCCCTTCGCGCCAAAATGAAGAGGACCCAATGGGAGATCTGCTCACAAACACACACTTCATACGTGGACCAATCATGGACCGTGGTGGTCTGAGTCATTCACAGCACTCCAGCCTCTCTGGCACCCAGGTTGTATATTGGGGACAGACACACCAGCCGACATCCTGGGGAGGGAGGGAGGGACGGACGGACGGACGGACGCACGCATGCACGCACGCACGCACGCAAGCGCACACACACGGACACACACACACGGACACACACACATGGACACACACACACGGACACACACACACGGACACACACACACGGACACACACACACGGACACACACACACACACACGGACACACACACACACACACGGACACACACACACGGACACACACACACGGACACACACACACACACACACGGACACACACACACGGACACACGGACACACACACACGGACACACACACACACACACACACACACACGGACACACACACACACACACACACACACACGGACACACACACACACACACACACACACGGACACACACACACACACGGACACACGGACACACACACACACGGACACACACACACACGGACACACACACACGGACACACACACACACGGACACACACACACACGGACACACACACACACGGACACACACACACGGACACGGACACACACACACACACACACCCCCCCCCCCCCCCCCCCCGGGAAACTGCATGTCCAAATAAGGACAGGAGAAAGAACCTTGTGGCATGCCCATGTTGGAGCCAAGCCACCTATTTGTGCCAAACGTGGTTAACGCGGTTCAAATGGCAGGAAAGGGTTAACATTATAGGAAAAGATAAGCTGCCACCAGCCCTGTCCAGGACACATCTGCACATCTCCCAAAAAGTCTTAGAGAGTATCTAGGGTCTTTGTAATTGACTAGGAGACCCAAGTGCACTGTACTGTGAGGTACTTGCACTTGTTACATGTTGCAGAAAAGTTGCAACATTGGAAAAGGACTAAGGGAAACAAAGTCTCCCAGCACTGACTGTCTTAAGGGCATGTCAGTTTCCCCATAAAAAGTGAGCAAAAGCCCAGAGGAGTGCAGAGGAAGGCTGTGCTTCCCTGGCAAAGTCAGACTAAGGTGTATTAAACAGCAGCAAAAGGTTTGGGGGTGTACAACTGGAGGGAAAATTGCATACAAAATGAAATCTTTCCTAACACCCGTTTATCGCAAGACGCAGCCCATCGCCCTCATATTTGCGAAGAGGAATCCCCACTCCACTCGATCGAAGGCTTTTTCCCCGTCGACGGCTAAGAGGTGAGCAGGGCCTTCTTTTGGGATTTTTCGATCAGATGTGCTATCCGTTTTATGTTGTCACTCGTTTGTCTGCCCCTTATGAAGCCTGATTGATCTGCATTAACTAATCTTGGGAGGATCGTTTCGGGCATATTGGCCAAACTTTTTGTATGGATTTTGGCATCAATGTTTTTTATTTTTTAAATTTATTTTTATTATTTCAACAAACAACACTGCAAACATTACAACTGTTTAGGACGTTCATGATCAATTTTCAGACATCATATTATTGCTCTCCACTGTCCTCCCCCCTCCCACCCCACAAACTTGAGCCGTTGTATCTGTGCCACCACCTTGGGCTTCTACAGGTCATTCGGTTATTGCCAACACCTCCCGGTTTTCCGCATCCTGATCCACCTGGTGGGGATTTGCCATTGAGGCCACCAGCTGTCTCCAGGCTATCAGGGGGCCTACCTCTTCCTCTCCCCCACTCGTGACTGCTTCATACCAGACCGTGGTTTCTGCTTCAGCCCATTCCAGGAGGTCCGCCCACCACATCTCCACTCTAGGCCTGTGGGCAGCTTTCCAGCTCATCGCAATTCTGCGTTTGGCCAGGATATAGGCCAGGTCTTTCATTTTACTGATATGTTTTAGATTACGTGGCCTAGGAAAACTCCCCAGCATGCATGCCCAAGCAGACCCCACGTCCAGCACCACCCCCCGGCTGGCCAATCTCGTTTGCAGTTCTACCCAGAATGTCCCCACCTCTGGGCAAGCCCAGAACATGTGTAGCAACCCAGCCTCTTCCTCCCCGCACATAAGGCATTTCTGTATGGTCGATCCACCAAACCTGGCTATTTTGCCGGGGGTCAAGTAGGCTCTGTGGGTGACATACAGCTGGATCTGCTGAAGTCTTGCGTTCCGGGACACCTTCTTATGGTACCTTTGGGCTCTGTCCCACTGTCCCTCTGTCATGGGTTCTCCCACCTCCTCCTCCCAGTCAAGTCTCAATTGGAGCAACTCCTTCCCCGCATTTGAGCTCAAGAGCTCATATATCCGAGATATGTCGTGCCCACCCTCCGAAACATCATACATCATTTCTGCGGAGGCATCAGGTTCTTCCGCCAGCACCGTCTCAGGCCACCTCCCCCTCACCTGTTTCATGATCCTGGTGTAGGTGATGTATTGGCCTCTATGTACCCCTGTCTCCTCCAGCAACCTCTCGAATTCCACTGCCTCCCCCTCCAGCCATATGTCCCCCAGAGTGGCCAGGCCCACCGGTTCCCAGTATCTGCGGACCCCTTTGATCAGCTGGGAGTCTTCCCCACATAATGCCACCAATGGGACCTGCTGAGAGAGCGGGTCCGGGTCACCCACCATACTCCATGCTCTACGCCAGACCTCCCAGCCCAGCACCAGCAGTCTCCCCATCTCTGCCACTTTCGTTTTATGCAACCACACTGTTTCTTTTAAGAAGTATGGGGCGGGGACGCCCTGTAGGAGCCTGGTCTCCGCCGATTCCTCTTCCGACAACCATCTTGCTACATATGATAACTGTCCTGCCAAGTAGTATAGTTCAAAATTCGGCAGGTTTATGCCCCCCTTGTCACACAAGTTTTGTAATTTCCACAGGGCCACCCTATTTCTAGAATTGTGCCATATGAAGCCCCTGCACAGGCTATGGAGCTTAGCAAAAAAGCATTTGGGGAGCAGATACGGTATGTTTATGAAGAAGTGCAGTAGTCTGGGCAAGACCACCATTTTGAGCAGCGCTGCCCTTCCCATCATGGCCAGGGGTAATCTGGCCCAAAATACCATGCTATTTCTTATACCTGCAACAGCTTCCTTCTGTACTGTATTTGTGTTCCGCTTCTAACTTGTGGTATATGTTTATGCCTAAGTATCTGAACGTCTCTGTCTGCCAGGGTATTTGTAAAATGGGTAAGTTTTTTAGTGGAACGTTTTTGTACCTTCCCAGGGGGAATACGCTAGACTTCCCGGGGTTCACCAATATGCCCGAAAGGGCGGCATAGCGGTCCATCACCTCCAACACATATTGCAAGTTCTCCTCTGGGAAGCGCAGATAGAGGAGCATGTCATCTGCGTACAGTGATATTAGGTGTGTGTTCCCTATAGTACGCACCCCCACCTCCCCATATTGTTGCCTGAGGCAAATAGCTAACGGCTCCAATGCAAGTATATATAACATGGGTGACCAGGGACATCCCTGTCTAGTCCCTCTACTAAGTTGCCATTTATCCAAAATTATAGCGCCTGTCCTGACTCTTGCAGTCGGGGAGCTATATAACATCTTGACCCATATAATATATCCCGGTCCTATCCCGTATCCTTTCAGGGTCGCTATCAGCCATGGCCACCTCACCGAGTCAAACGCCTTGACCGCATCCAATGACACTATGGCCAGCTCGCCCAGGTCATTCTCTGTTTGGTCCATGATATGGTGCAGCCTCCTGTGATTGTCAGTGATATTCCTGCCTGGAACATAGCCTGTCTGATCTGGATGTATTAGTTTGCCAATTACTCACTTTAGCCTATTTGCCAGCACCGCCGTGAGTATTTTGCTATCTTGGTTAAGCATTGATAGCGGCCTATATGACCACATTCGGCTTTCCCGGGTTTCAAGAGTGGGATGATCACTGCCTCTCGGAGAGACTCGGGCAGCTCCCCCTGTTCGTAGGCCTCATTGAACGTGGCCAGAAGCGGTTGGAGTATCTCTTGCTTATACGCTTTGTAGAATTCGCTACGTAATCCGTCCGACCCAGGCGCTTTGCGCGTGGGAAAGTGTTGGATCACCGCATCCAGTTCATCTAAGGTGATTGGGGCTTCCAGGTCGGCCCTCTCTAAGTTGTGTAAAGTGGGTAGCCCGATATCTTCGATTGTTTCCAGAATCTCCTGGCCCATATCTTCTCCCACGTCCTCATACAAACGTTTATAATATTTGTGGAACTCCTCATTTACCCCCTCCTGTGTATTGCGGATCTGGCCATCCGCATCCCTAACTTCTCTAATCACCTGCCGGGGTCTCTCATTTTTGTAAAACCAGGCCAGTAGTCTGCCGGGTTTATCTCCTCCCGCATGTTGCCTCTCGATATATTTCTTATAATTTAGCTTACATAATCTATCCCAGAGTTCGCTGCTAGCCTCTTGCAAATCTCTCATCTTGGCACTATCCTCTCAGGTGGTTTCCCCCTTTCGCATCAAGTCCTCCAGCTCCCTTTCAGTATCCCGTCATTTTTGTTCTATCCCCCCTTGGAGCCCTTTAGATTTTGATATGGCTACCCCTCGCACCACCACCTTAAATGCCTCCCATACCGTTCCCATAGATCTTACGCTTCCTGTATTTATATCAAAATATTCCTCTATGGCCTCCCTCAGGTCTTCCCGGAATCCCGGATCCTGCAGGGCCTCCGCTCTAAGCCTCCACGTCGGGACACGCGCTCTGCGGGGGCGATGTCGCCACTCCAGGACCAAAGGTGAATGGTCCGACAGTACTCTGGCTTTATATTCTGCACCCACCATTTCTCCCGCTATCTTGGCAGAGGCGAACAAGTAATCTAGCCTAGTGTGTAGGTCATGTGGCGCATAGTGCGAGTATTGTCTGTCCTTTGGATGTAGCCGCCTCCACACATCCTCGAGACCAAGCTCTACCAACAGTGTCCCCAACGCTTTGGCCGCTGGCACTGGTTTCAGTGTCTTGCTGTCTGACCTGTCCATCCCGGGGTCCAGGGTGCAGTTGAAATCACCCCCCCACAGTATTGCACCACCTAGCAGGGGGCTAACTCTACTATACAGGGGCCTAAAATAGGCTGCAGTATCATGATTGGGAGCATACAAGTTTATGATGTTCACTTCTCTGTTTTCGAGGAGTCCCACCACCACCACCATTCTGCCCTCCGGGTCTGTTGTCGAACGAAGCAACTGAAACGGCACGTGCGGTGCCACCCATGTCAGCACCCCCCTCGCATATGCCGAGTATGTGGCTCCTGTAACGCTACCCTTCCATTTCCTCTTCACCACCTCCAGTTTCTCTTTTGTGAGGTGGGTTTCCTGTAGCAAAGATCCCTGGATCTCAGGCCCACCCGCGTCTGGTCCTGTCTCGTGACTCCGAGTGCAAGGACCCCGCAGGGTGTCACCAAACTAGTAGTAACCTAACTAAGCGTAAAGCTATGGGGGTTCAAGGGTCATTTCCCTGGAGCTCCCGCTCATATGATTGGGATTATTCAGTTCAACCGGATCTTACAAAAATATATACTGTCTAAGCAGCACCATCCCAAAGTCTCATTCAGTGCTATATTCTAGTCCCAGTATCTTACGCTCTGTCACCGAGGGTGCCACAGCCTCATGTTACTTATCTTCTTCAGCTGCCGTCTGGCTATCCGACTCCTGGGGGCGATTCTGCATGTCTAGCCAGTCCATAGCACTCCTCTGGCGTTTCGAAAAACAAAGTTTTGTTCTTGTGGAACACCTTCAGCTTGTAAAGCAGCATGTATCTCTGACCTGTTTCTCTCAGTCTCCTTTTCACCGCTCCGAAGTTCATTCTGCTACGCTGTACCTGCAAGGTATAGTCCGGGTATGTGGTAATTTTTTGCGGGCCCCCTCTCAATCGTTCCCCCCTTCCGGAAGAATTCGAGTATCTTTTCCCGATCTCGGTAATTCAGAATTCTAGCGTTCACTGGCCTGGGAGGGGCCCCTGGGGGTGGTTTTCTTGTCAAAGCCCTGTGCGCTCTTTCCACAGCAAACCCCTGGGTCAGGCCCCCCCCCAGTTATCTCCTGCAATAACATGGTTTCCACATATTCTGTTGGGTTCGGCCCTTCCATTCCTTCTGGCAGACCAACTATGCGGATGTTGTTGCGTCTAGCCCGTCCTTCCGCTTCCTCCACTCTATTCTCCAGGTTGCCTACTCGCTGTACCAGGGCATGTATTTCCGATCTGTGGGTGGCACAGTCTGCGGTGTTTGGGGCCATATCCTTTTCCAGATTTCCAGTGCGCTCCGCAAGCGATCTCACATCTTGTCTAAGCAAATTCATGTCCTCCTGGACCGCTCCGACCTTAAGATCCAATGCCACTTTCAGTTCGTTAATAGCCAGACCCAGTTTGGTCTCCCAGGCAACTTTCAGGTCCGCAATTGCCGCCAGCACCTCCTGGATGGTGCCCAGGGCCTCCTCCGTCACAGTAGTGCTTTTGTCCTTGCTCCAGGCTCCCTCCGCCCCAGGCGAAGTCTTTGCATAAGCCTCCAGCGTGGGCTGCTTGCTCTTTGGTCTTACTAATTTGTTCGACATTATGCCGTACCGCCTGCGTATCTGTTGGCGCAGCTGCCTCTCTTGCGAGGGTCCACTTGGTGTAATGCTGTTCTGGAGGCTGGGGCTTGGTAACCTTGTTGGGGGACCTCCCCTGCTGCCTGCTGCACTCTAGGAATGGGCTGTGTCCTCCCACGTATGTGCACCCACTTGTTACCATTCAGCTGGCCCTCTGGTGGTCGGAAGCTTCTGCTTTTTCTACCCCTTTCTTCGCCGTGATCTGTCCAGGCCCCGCAGTAGTCAAGTTCACAGTCGTGTCTCTGGCTTCAATGTACAGCCCAGTATCAGTATAAGCTCTATCTCACCCTACTCATAGGTAGTGGGGCATCCCAGGGCTCGTATTCGTGCAGGCAGCTTATGTGTCTTGTGCCTCTGCACCACGTGCATGGCTCCCGAGATGCGGTGTCATTGTTATTACTATTGTCATTTATTTTATTTATTTTTTATTTTTATTTTTTTTTCCTTTTCCCAGTGAGTCCCCCAAAGAGTCATGCCATCAAAGATCCAGCCGCAGCCCCGAGCGGGGGGAATCCCGTGCGGCGGCGCTCTCCTGAGCTACTTCCGCCACTTCTCTTCACTGTCGTGCGCCTCCGAGAGGCCCGGCTGGGCACCACCCTCAGGGCGCACCCCCCATTCGGCTGGGCCACTGCGTCCGTGGAGGCTATCCCCCTTGTCCTTTTTGCACCTTACGCTGGTGCATTCCCATCAGGCACTGCCCTGTAGGGTCCCGGCAGGGGGGCCCTCCTGTCTGTGTCAGCCCTCACAGGGGCTGGCACCCCCAACGTGCACAGCCCACCTGGCTCACACCCCGTGTGAGCTCTTCACGACTGGGCGTCCCGTTGGCAGGTGCCCGCGCCCGGCAGGCACCGCTACAGCTGGCGTTTTCTCAAAGCACCCGCCACCCGCAACACTGTCAGGCACGTGCTGCTTCGGGACACCGGCCTCCCACGGCCCGCCGAACACCGACCAGGGCCAGCGCTCCACTCCTCATGCGGCCCCATCAGCTTTATCCCAACGGGGGCTCTGCAGTCTCTGGGCGGATTCGTTTCGGGCCGCCTCTCAACCCCGCCCGCGGTTTAGGCTATGCAGCCCAGCGTGATCCACCGCCATCTTCCACTGTGTTTCCCAGGCAATGAAGTCCGGGGTCTTCCGCCACCCGACTGCAGCCTCCAATGTCGGCGCTCACCTCCTTGGTCCGACGGGCTGCTTCCAGCTGGGCTCAGCGCCGGGCTTTCGCTGCTGGGTTCTATACTTGCCGCAAAGCTGCAGTGGGTGCCTCCGCGGCGCCAGCCACCTCTGTCCGCGGCTGTGATGTTACGGTCAGTTTATGACCCTTTGTGTGCCGCCACCATTTTGGTTGCCCTTCAGTTTCGGGCGCTCGACTGACTCCTTTCGGCCGCAGCTCCCTCAATCACCGCCGATCATCCTCGCACTGCATGCAGTGTGTGCCCTGGACCTTCATGGGTCCCCGGGTGTGCTGCCAGTCTGCTATATCGCCCGCATTCTCCCTTAATTCAGAGGATCAGTAAAGAATTCTTGTTGCAGGCTGGTTTTGTATGCAGTTTTGCAGTTTTGTGTGTCTGTCATTATGGGGCAGGTGGTGTGAGTATTGTGTGGGGACGTTGTGAAGGGGAATTTAATGGTGCAAGTGTTAGTGGCCAGACTATTGGTCTGTGATGCTGAGAGGAAGGAGGAGGTGATGAGCAGCGTTAGCCAAGCTAGCTTCGGTAGGCCACCGGTTGGGAGTTTGTATGAGCAATGGGGGTACATAATGACAGCAGGTTTGGAGCCTGTGTCCTGATTGGGACTGAGAGGCTGATAGCGGCTAATTCAAAGGTGGGTGCGAATGGAGTGCAGAGTGGGCAAAATACAGCAAGGTTCAATCAGTTTGCATGGGCTAAGCTAATACTATACAGTGCAGCCGATGCTGGTGCAGTGGGTGAACACGATAATTAGGTTGCAGGCTAATACAGTAGCAGCAACCATCATGAGGAGGCAAGGCTAATGCAGTGGCAGCAACAAGCATGAGGAGGCAAGGCTAATGCAGTGGCAGCAACAATCATGAGGAGGCAAGGCTAATACAGTGGCAACAAACTAGAGGCAAATGACAAGGGAATTGTGATGATAAGGCGCAGCGATTAGCCTGAGGCAGGGTTAAAGCCACAACCAACGCGAGGCAGGCTGTTACAAATGAGTCATAACAACTAGCGTGTACATTGTGGCTATATTAATCATGGCGGTAAGCACCTGAAAATGGTGCAAGCAGAGTTTCATATAATGCGTAATAGTGCTAGTGCATTCCGTGTAATAAGAGGCATGAAGGAGTGTAGGCAGGTATGCAGTATTCAGAATTTAAAAACAAGAGAAAAGAAAGGAGGTGGCCTGCGGTTAGGCTTACCAAGTTTCAGAGATCATGCTGAAGATGCCCTGATCAGGCGGGTGTTCCGCCGCGTGGCTGGCGGTCTAGTAGTTTGCAGGGACTGGCGGGTAGGCAGGGGCTCGGAGTAGGACTTTTGGCCCGAGGCACAGAGTGGCTCCAGACAGGCTCACAACAGGGGCGTGAGCCTTTGTGTGAGCCTTCGTGTCGGCCGGCTTGAGCCTGCCGGCTCGCGATAGGCTAGTAAGAATGGTCTTTCAGCCAATGGCAATGGTCAGAGGCCCGGGGGCCTGCCTCAGCAAGATGGGAGGCTTCTGGGTGGTGAGGCAGCAACGGGGGCGGCCATCTTTAAAGGAATATTCACCTCGTGGTAATCAATGGAGAAGGTATGCTGGGGGTCGAACAGCATACTCCAGCTGCAGTTCAAACGTAGTGGCGGCTGATTAATGGTCGCAGTCGGTGCTGTGCGCATGCAAGGATATTTATGAGCTAAATATCAGCATCGCGCAGCGGAGGTAGTTAAGTTACAAAAACCGGCAGGTTAATCACCGCGGGATGCGGTTTTCATCTGGGGGCAGCTGGGGAGCATCATGAGGCCACTGCTCCTCCAGTGGATGGTAGGAGCTCCAGCTCCTCCAGGTTCAGGAAGCACTATGGATAGGTTCGGGCTCACGACAGGGGCGTGAGCCTTTGTGCAAGCCTTTGTGTCGGCCGGCTTGAGCCTGCTGCCTCGCGATAGGCTGGTAAAAATGGTCTTTCAGCCAATGGCGATCAGGGATGTTTTCACCAAAATGCCAGGGGTAGCGGAAGTGACATCACACAGCCCTTGACACCTGATGACATCACAGGAAGTGATGTCATTTGACCCCACACCAAAGTGATATCGTGGGAAGCGATGGAACACAACCTTTCACCCGTTGACAAAACAGGAAGTGGCATCACATAGCATTGTACACTACGAAAAATATTGTTATGATATCACTATAATGTGATGTACATTTCATACAAGAATGAATCGCCATATGCATTGTTAAGATCAGTGTGTATAGGCCCATATAACCAAATTACTGTGAATGCAACCAGACGTCCATGACTAAATGATAATGATGTGTTATCATAAAGCACTTACGCTTAGGCGCTTTATATAGAATAAATATACACCTAATATCACCCAACCTGTGTCGGTACTCATTTATCGACCTCAGAAGGATGAAAGGCTGAGTTGAGGCGTTTAAGAACAGAATAAATTACTGACTCGCCCCCTAAAGTGTGCCTGAAATAAACCTTTAATGAGTCTAGCAATTATTGTATAGAATTCCAGAAAGACACATTATTTGGTATTCCTATTCTTTCTTATTCAGGGTCAGTGCTGAAAGTGTTAGACTTGTGGCACTCCGGTTCTTATTTTTCTTGTTTTTATAAGGGTCCTGAACAAGAAAGCCAGCCACTCCAGAAGTAAAGAGCCACACGGTGCTGGCCACAGACCAGGAGCTTGCGTTACTTCTTTTTTTTTTTAGAGGTCGCAAGGGAGACCTCAGAGGTCAATGTTGCGACCTCTGGCGACCCCTAAATGACATCCCTGATGGCAATGGTCAGAGGCCCAGGGGCCTGCCTCAGCAAGATGGGAGGCTTCTGGGTGGTGAGGCAGCAACGCGGGTGGCCATCTTTAAAGGAATATTCTCCTCGTGGTGATCAATGGAGAAGGTATACTGGGGGTCGAACAGCAGACTCCAGCTGCAGTTCAAACGTAGTGGCAGCTGATTAATGGTCGCAGTCGGTGCTGTGCGCATGCAAGGATATTTATAAGCTAAATATCAGCATCGTGCAGCGGAGGTAGTTCAGTTACAAAATCCGGCAAGTTCATCACTGCGGGATGCGGTTTTTGTCTGGGGGCAGCTGGGCAGCTTCATGAGGCCACTGCTCCTCCAGTGGATGGTAGGAGCTCCAGCTCCTCCAGGTTCAGGAAGCACTATATAATGGAAATGAAGCGAGATAGTTCTCAATCTCGTCTGGTGTGGCTTGGTCTTTGTTAGCATATAATGAGGAGTAGAAGTTCTGGAATGTCTCATTTATTTTTTGCTGCGCTGTATGTATCACCACATCAGGCCCTGTAATTGCTGTTATAGGTCTAGCATCATGTTCGGCCTTAATCAGATTGGCCATTAATCTGCCAGCCTTGTTTCCTTCCCCATACCTTCGTGCTCTTATGGGCTGCAGTGTATATTTCACCTCGTGCTTGGCCAAGGCTCTGAATTTCACAAGCTGGGCTTGCAGGGCTCTAAGGGTTTCGGGGCTGGGGGCTCGGGCATATGTAATTTCCACGGTTTTCAGAGTTTCCTCAGTCTGACCCAATTCTCCCCTCAGTTTGCTCATCACTCTCAGTGTCAGCGACATCAAGTACCCACGCACCCATACTTTAAATGATTCCCACACAATGGTCGCCGAACCCACCGAGCCGTTGTTTCATTCACAAAATTCTAGGATTTCAGTCCTTAATTGCTCAATCATTGACTCGTCCCTTAACAGAGCCGGGGGGCATGCGCCAGCATCTCAGGGTTTGTACAGGGTTTGCTTTTGTCATGTGGAGGAGGACCGGCGAGTGGTCCGACAATGTACGAGGCAATATGTGGCAGTCTTGTGTCTGCGTACTCAATTAAGGGGAGCATAACCAGTAATCGATCCTCGAGCTAGAGCTATGGACGTGGGAGTGAAATGTGTATTCTTCCTGTGTCGGGTGGGTTTCCCTCCACATGTCTACAAAGGGGAGAGTTGACATTATCTGAAGGATGGTTAATGCGGATTTGGAGTGATGTCTCTGGCCTCTTCATGTCATGTCTTTGTTTAGGTCGAGTTTTGTATTCAGGTCTCCACCCCACGCCACGCTGGCCTCCCCCAGTGGCATGATCTGCGAAATAACTTTGAGATAGAACTCAGGAGTGTCCATGTTCGGCCCGTATGTATTTACTATGATCAGTTCCTGGCCATCCAGCACACCCCACAAGATTGCATATCTTCCATCATCATCAACTTCTGCGTTTGTAAGGTGGAACCCCAAGAGGCGGTGGACAAGGGTTAAGATACCCCTAGATTGTGACTAGTAATTAGTGCCGACTCTGATTGGAACCCAGTCTCGGGCAAAGGTGGATGTGACCCTGGAAGTTGCATGAGTTTCTTGAAGCAGAAGGAAATCAACTTTGTGTCCACTGGCGTATGTGAGAAGATTCCTCCCTTTAATGGGGGTGTCAATGCCCCTTACATTCCATGACAGGAGTCTACATGACTGGCCTCGGCCTAATGTGGGTATTGCGTGTATTCGGTTTGGGATGGAATTATTCTGGTGCCTCTGTAATCTTTCACGAAATACATGTTACCGTCAGGTTTAACTTTTACATCAACTTTACCTCCTGAACCTTTCGAATCGCTACTGGGGCAACAGGGACTCCCCCTCCCATTTATCCCACCCTCACCGTCCCCACAACTGGACAGTGTATACCCCCTTTGTTACGCATAACCTGTGACAATGGGTGACAGCGCTTCTCCAGGTCCAACCTGGCTCACCTGGCCGCATTAGTGAGCTGCCGTTTGTTTCTATGCGGTGTGAGGTGTAATCAGAACGCTGGGGCATGTCCGGCATCTGGGATCATTCAAGAGGCATCTTGGGGCCTCGGAGTACCTGATTTCTTAGTTGGGGAGGCGGAATGTTATGTTCGATGTAAGATGTAGCCTGTTCTGGAGTCTCAAAGAAGGGAGCTTTCTGTGCATGTAGCAGGCAGAGTTTTGCAGGGAACAGCATGGCTTATGGGATAGACCTGGCCTTTAGGGTTTTCTTCACCTGGTCGAATGTGCGTCTCGCTACCTGGACCCCACTGGAGAAGTCGGGATAAATGTGTATCCGCATAGATTCAAGTGACGGTGTTCCCCTCTCCTGTGCCAACCGTAGGATCAAGTTTCTATCCCTATCAGTGCTCAGTGGGGCTCCCGGCTTTGGCGGAGGGGCAAGTGATCTATGAGCATGTTCCACCAGGAACTGCTGTGAGAATTCAGCCTCCGGGAATAGTTTATGCAGTGTCTCCTCCATATAGATCTCCATTGGTTTATAGAGGGTTCGTTCGGCCAGCCCCACCACTCGTATATTATTTCCGCACAATCTGGACTCCAAATCCTCACATTTGGATTGCAGTCCTTGCACAGATCTCTGTATGCTCTCTATCTCCTTGTGTGCGTCTTGGAAGTGTCCTCCAGAGTCCTTATTCTCGTCTCTGCCTCGGTCACTCTGGAATTCACCTTTTGCATGTCTGCCCTGATAGATGCGATATTGTTGCCAATCTCGTCCAGCCTGTTATTCACTGTTTCAAATCCGGCCTGCATCGCGGCCATGTATGGGTCCATCGGTTTTTCAGGTGGCGTAGGATTGGGACTTGATGTGGCACATGGTGAGTCTGGGCTCTCTTCAGCTGTGGCGTTGCTGGCATACGCATGCATGTGGCCTTTTTTGCCCCCTTTGGCCCTGCGTGTAATTTGCGTTTTGTGGAGCGGTTTGTAACCACTATGGCCATTCCGGGGTTTATTGTTGAGGCCCCAGTGGGGGTTCCAAGTTGCTACAGACTATATGTATGTGACCCAGAGACGTTTTCAGCTGCAGACTGCATCAAGGGGTGGGCAGAGCAGACACATCGTCTCCCGCCGTGGCTACGGTGATCCTGGTGCCAGATGCCAGGATTTCAGGTAATGGGATATGAGTTAGTGTTCCGCCAGATTATGTCAGCCACCCAGCTGTCCCCCAGGCAAGGGCTGTGCGAACATGTTGCACCCGAGACGAGGCAGTGCGGGTCAGACCTGCTCAAGTGTTCGGGCTGCAGTGGGTTCCAGTCAGCGGGGCGCAGGGTTGTCACCCCTGGGTCACCTTATCTGCTGGATAAAATACCGCCTCCAAAAGAGTCTGTTCGGGGGTTAAGGAGCGCAGTATGCGCAGCTCCGGCCTCTCACCAATTATGAGGGTGCCTATGTGTGTGTTCCTGTTTGTTGGGACCTCCTTGTCCAGATGTACGTTGTTGTCGGCTTGCCTCACTCCAGCTTGCGAGTTGGAGGACCTGCGTGTAGGGCTCGGTGTTCCCGTCAGGGTTTGTGAACTCACACTCTGCGCTCTCTCGGGGGCAGCGCTGTCACTGCTGCTGCTGCTCGTCAGTCAGGCGCCTCGTTTTGCAGGTTTCACCAATCACAACAGTGGCAGCCGCGCTCCTCCGTCCCACAGACCAGGTATGCACCTGTGTGACTGTGTGTCAGCCCTCAGTTTAGTCCTCAGACCGGTAGCCACTCCTCTGTGATCAGCGTGTCTGCCCCTGTCACGGACCTCACTATCACTGCTGTGCCACGCGACTCCAGGTGGCTGCCCCTCGGATGACTTGCAGGCGTGTTTGGATTACGGTCTCCCGGGCCAGCGTAAGTTATAGGATCTGTTGCATGCCCGTTAGATGGGTAAACTTCCCCTCGATATTTCTGGAGGAGTTCGGCTCCGATTCTGCTCAGGGCTTCATCAACCGTCGCCGCAGCAATTCCAAGGTTCCATGTGTTAAAATTGCAGCAAAAATGACTGTGGAAACAAAATATTGCAGCAAAAAGGCTGTGGTTTTGCCACCGCAATCCATGTAAAAGCTGCGTGGGACACCCCCGCAACCCCCAGACCCATTATACCATTTAAGGGGAGCGGGGGACACCCCCGCAGCCCCCGCTCCCTTTGAATGGTGTGATGGGGTACACCTTTACCGGGTCAAACCATTACATTTTTGCAGCAATTTTTTGTACAGGCAACATTTTTGCCGCAATTTTATCACTGTATACCATTCCAATTCACTATTCTGCCTTCAGGATTGTAAACGAGTGTTGACCACTGCAGGATGATCTCGGTAGGATGTATGATACAGCGCTGCTCCCAAACTAAGCGGCCATCTTAGATGGCGTCCAACAGCCCCCCCGAAACATTTATTCTTGAAGTCCTGACATTGACTAAATGAACAAGCATTACCCAAGCCAAGAGGCAAACCCTTTCCATATAAAAAAGTGCCCTTTTAAGAACTATCCATCTGGTTTATGAAGTTGTTAAAGGTCCAGTGTCCTCTGACACAAGTGTGGTATTATAACTTGAAGCTGGAAGAGTGGCAGTACAGCTTAAGGGTAGTTACTGGAAACAAGAAGGTATGAACAAAGCTTGTGAATGGAGCTGGGTGCTTGTAAAGAGTCAAGCAGAAGTACTTTAGTGGCAGAAAGGCAGACAGAAGAGGCAAAGAGACTGTCCTTTTCTTGAAGTATAGGAAAGAAGAGTGCCTTGCCTACCAGTAGGGGTTGAAGTTTCTTGTCTTTAGATGCCTACAATTCTGAAATATGAAGTTGTATAATGAGAAGTAGATGTACCTGAGTGCCAGTAAGGCAGACAACCGAAGAGGCAAAGAGGCTGCACTTTTCTTGAAGTATAGGAAACAAGAGTGCCTTGCCTACCTGTGGAGGTCAAAGAGTCTTGTCTTTATATGCCTAACCAACATTGTCGAAGAAGTAGAAGGAGGACCTGAACTGTAGTGGTGTATAAACTGTCAGTGAATGTCACATTGAAGTTGGTTGAAGTAGTAGTACACTGTGGAATAAAGGAGACTGTTCCCACAGTAACAGTACAAGAAGGTTGGTTGTCAAGAGGAAGGCAACAACCCAAGAAGAAGCATCCTGACAATTATACCAAATGGGCTGCAGAGGATTTAATCAATTATAAAGTTGTTGAAGAAGATGTTTGTTAACCTGATCCTTGAACTGTGGCTATTAATTGTTGAAGGGGAACGTCCAGGATTACCATTGGTGCTATTTCCTTGGCTGAACTTGGAAGGGGATCTTTTCAACTGAAAGCTGAAGAGTTGTTAACAGTGTATTTGTGTTTGATGAACCTTTGTATTGATTTGGAACTTATAAGAACTGGTCCAAGACTTTTCTTTTTCTTTGAACATTTGGAGAACTGACTTTGAAAAACCCTGGGGAAGGGATTTACCCAGGAAAGTTGAAGCTCATCCAAATACTGTTAAATATTTTTTATCTTTTTTATGTTGTTTATGATTTCCTTTTAATGTTTTGTTGTTTAGTGTGAGCGCCAGTTTTGCTTATGTTAGGAGGTATTCCCTTAGTCTTTTGACCAGGTAGGGAATTCCCTGATAGAGTAGGATTAGCGAAGGTTTATTTGCAAATTAGTTTCTTAAAGAAATGGTTATTCTTGAGAAAAACACATGCAGTTGTCCACCCTGCATTACTGACCCTTCACAAATGGCATTGCATGAAGGAAAACATGAAGGAAAACATCATACGTGATCTTAATCAATGTACCAATTTTGCAGACTTGTGTGCATGCGTGAATTCCTTAGATAAATGCGCACTACAGGTCCGGCTGCACAAGTTGCATAAAATGAGTCAAACCGACCGGTTACCTTTGAAACTGCGGTTACTATACAATCATTGAAAGATAGCAGGGACAAGAATATTTCAGGTACTCTGGACAAATTCTGCCAGACAGACTTAAGTGGGGTGAATCTCCTAGAAGATAAACCTGTTAATATTCTAAAGGTGATGTTTGACCATTTAGCCTTGACATCCACACTGTCTGTGGTAGCCGATGAGCTAACTCAGGCATCTGCATGTCCTGTTCTCCCTATTATGTCCAAATGAACATTTCTGTCTTACTAAGAGCTTACAAGTTGGTAAGGTTCTTATGCCTGCAATCCTGCACAAGTCCATAAGTGGTTTTGTGATTTCTTACTCACAGATGTTGAGAAGCTGACATGGCATGAACCAAAGAAGGCCCTCAGAAATAAAGTTTTGGCTTGGCTACGATCTAAGACAGGGTCAGGGCTTATAAGAACTTCCGACCTTAAGATCTTGCGTAGGGTTGAAATGGACAACTGTTGCTCCCAGAACAATAGAGACTGTTTTATTGTGGGTTGTGGTGCAGTAATCGCCCACATTTTATGAGCAGTCTCAAAGATTCTTGTTTTTATAAGGGTCCTGAACAAGAAAGCCAGCCACTCCAGAAGTAAAGAGCCACACGGTGCTGGCCACAGACCAGGAGCTTGCGTTACTTCTTTTTTTTTTTAGAGGTCGCAAGGGAGACCTCAGAGGTCAATGTTGCGACCTCTGGCGACCCCTAAATGACATCCCTGATGGCAATGGTCAGAGGCCCAGGGGCCTGCCTCAGCAAGATGGGAGGCTTCTGGGTGGTGAGGCAGCAACGCGGGTGGCCATCTTTAAAGGAATATTCTCCTCGTGGTGATCAATGGAGAAGGTATACTGGGGGTCGAACAGCAGACTCCAGCTGCAGTTCAAACGTAGTGGCAGCTGATTAATGGTCGCAGTCGGTGCTGTGCGCATGCAAGGATATTTATAAGCTAAATATCAGCATCGTGCAGCGGAGGTAGTTCAGTTACAAAATCCGGCAAGTTCATCACTGCGGGATGCGGTTTTTGTCTGGGGGCAGCTGGGCAGCTTCATGAGGCCACTGCTCCTCCAGTGGATGGTAGGAGCTCCAGCTCCTCCAGGTTCAGGAAGCACTATATAATGGAAATGAAGCGAGATAGTTCTCAATCTCGTCTGGTGTGGCTTGGTCTTTGTTAGCATATAATGAGGAGTAGAAGTTCTGGAATGTCTCATTTATTTTTTGCTGCGCTGTATGTATCACCACATCAGGCCCTGTAATTGCTGTTATAGGTCTAGCATCATGTTCGGCCTTAATCAGATTGGCCATTAATCTGCCAGCCTTGTTTCCTTCCCCATACCTTCCTGCTCTTATGGGCTGCAGTGTATATTTCACCTCGTGCTTGGCCAAGGCTCTGAATTTCACAAGCTGGGCTTGCAGGGCTCTAAGGGTTTCGGGGCTGGGGGCTCGGGCATATGTAATTTCCACGGTTTTCAGAGTTTCCTCAGTCTGACCCAATTCTCCCCTCAGTTTGCTCATCACTCTCAGTGTCAGCGACATCAAGTACCCACGCACCCATACTTTAAATGATTCCCACACAATGGTCGCCGAACCCACCGAGCCGTTGTTTCATTCACAAAATTCTAGGATTTCAGTCCTTAATTGCTCAATCATTGACTCGTCCCTTAACAGAGCCGGGGGGCATGCGCCAGCATCTCAGGGTTTGTACAGGGTTTGCTTTTGTCATGTGGAGGAGGACCGGCGAGTGGTCCGACAATGTACGAGGCAATATGTGGCAGTCTTGTGTCTGCGTACTCAATTAAGGGGAGCATAACCAGTAATCGATCCTCGAGCTAGAGCTATGGACGTGGGAGTGAAATGTGTATTCTTCCTGTGTCGGGTGGGTTTCCCTCCACATGTCTACAAAGGGGAGAGTTGACATTAGCTGAAGGATGGTTAATGCGGATTTGGAGTGATGTCTCTGGCCTCTTCATGTCATGTCTTTGTTTAGGTCGAGTTTTGTATTCAGGTCTCCACCCCACGCCACGCTGGCCTCCCCCAGTGGCATGATCTGCGAAATAACTTTGAGATAGAACTCAGGAGTGTCCATGTTCGGCCCGTATGTATTTACTATGATCAGTTCCTGGCCATCCAGCACACCCCACAAGATTGCATATCTTCCATCATCATCAACTTCTGCGTTTGTAAGGTGGAACCCCAAGAGGCGGTGGACAAGGGTTAAGATACCCCTAGATTGTGACTAGTAATTAGTGCCGACTCTGATTGGAACCCAGTCTCGGGCAAAGGTGGATGTGACCCTGGAAGTTGCATGAGTTTCTTGAAGCAGAAGGAAATCAACTTTGTGTCCACTGGCGTATGTGAGAAGATTCCTCCCTTTAATGGGGGTGTCAATGCCCCTTACATTCCATGACAGGAGTCTACATGACTGGCCTCGGCCTAATGTGGGTATTGCGTGTATTCGGTTTGGGATGGAATTATTCTGGTGCCTCTGTAATCTTTCACGAAATACATGTTACCGTCAGGTTTAACTTTTACATCAACTTTACCTCCTGAACCTTTCGAATCGCTACTGGGGCAACAGGGACTCCCCCTCCCATTTATCCCACCCTCACCGTCCCCACAACTGGACAGTGTATACCCCCTTTGTTACGCATAACCTGTGACAATGGGTGACAGCGCTTCTCCAGGTCCAACCTGGCTCACCTGGCCGCATTAGTGAGCTGCCGTTTGTTTCTATGCGGTGTGAGGTGTAATCAGAACGCTGGGGCATGTCCGGCATCTGGGATCATTCAAGAGGCATCTTGGGGCCTCGGAGTACCTGATTTCTTAGTTGGGGAGGCAGAATGTTATGTTCGATGTAAGATGTAGCCTGTTCTGGAGTCTCAAAGAAGGGAGCTTTCTGTGCATGTAGCAGGCAGAGTTTTGCAGGGAACAGCATGGCTTATGGGATAGACCTGGCCTTTAGGGTTTTCTTCACCTGGTCGAATGTGCGTCTCGCTACCTGGACCCCACTGGAGAAGTCGGGATAAATGTGTATCCGCATAGATTCAAGTGACGGTGTTCCCCTCTCCTGTGCCAACCGTAGGATCAAGTTTCTATCCCTATCAGTGCTCAGTGGGGCTCCCGGCTTTGGCGGAGGGGCAAGTGATCTATGAGCATGTTCCACCAGGAACTGCTGTGAGAATTCAGCCTCCGGGAATAGTTTATGCAGTGTCTCCTCCATATAGATCTCCATTGGTTTATAGAGGGTTCGTTCGGCCAGCCCCACCACTCGTATATTATTTCCGCACAATCTGGACTCCAAATCCTCACATTTGGATTGCAGTCCTTGCACAGATCTCTGTATGCTCTCTATCTCCTTGTGTGCGTCTTGGAAGTGTCCTCCAGAGTCCTTATTCTCGTCTCTGCCTCGGTCACTCTGGAATTCACCTTTTGCATGTCTGCCCTGATAGATGCGATATTGTTGCCAATCTCGTCCAGCCTGTTATTCACTGTTTCAAATCCGGCCTGCATCGCGGCCATGTATGGGTCCATCGGTTTTTCAGGTGGCGTAGGATTGGGACTTGATGTGGCACATGGTGAGTCTGGGCTCTCTTCAGCTGTGGCGTTGCTGGCATACGCATGCATGTGGCCTTTTTTGCCCCCTTTGGCCCTGCGTGTAATTTGCGTTTTGTGGAGCGGTTTGTAACCACTATGGCCATTCCGGGGTTTATTGTTGAGGCCCCAGTGGGGGTTCCAAGTTGCTACAGACTATATGTATGTGACCCAGAGACGTTTTCAGCTGCAGACTGCATCAAGGGGTGGGCAGAGCAGACACATCGTCTCCCGCCGTGGCTACGGCGATCCTGGTGCCAGATGCCAGGATTTCAGGTAATGGGATATGAGTTAGTGTTCCGCCAGTTTATGTCAGCCACCCAGCTGTCCCCCAGGCAAGGGCTGTGCGAACATGTTGCACCCGAGACGAGGCAGTGCGGGTCAGACCTGCTCAAGTGTTCGGGCTGCAGTGGGTTCCAGTCAGCGGGGCGCAGGGTTGTCACCCCTGGGTCACCTTATCTGCTGGATAAAATACCGCCTCCAAAAGAGTCTGTTCGGGGGTTAAGGAGCGCAGTATGCGCAGCTCCGGCCTCTCACCAATTATGAGGGTGCCTATGTGTGTGTTCCTGTTTGTTGGGACCTCCTTGTCCAGATGTACGTTGTTGTCGGCTTGCCTCACTCCAGCTTGCGAGTTGGAGGACCTGCGTGTAGGGCTCGGTGTTCCCGTCAGGGTTTGTGAACTCACACTCTGCGCTCTCTCGGGGGCAGCGCTGTCACTGCTGCTGCTGCTCGTCAATCAGGCGCCTCGTTTTGCAGGTTTCACCAATCACAACAGTGGCAGCCGCGCTCCTCCGTCCCACAGACCAGGTATGCACCTGTGTGACTGTGTGTCAGCCCTCAGTTTAGTCCTCAGACCGGTAGCCACTCCTCTGTGATCAGCGTGTCTGCCCCTGTCACGGACCTCACTATCACTGCTGTGCCACGCGACTCCAGGTGGCTGCCCCTCGGATGACTTGCAGGCGTGTTTGGATTACGGTCTCCCGGGCCAGCGTAAGTTATAGGATCTGTTGCATGCCCGTTAGATGGGTAAACTTCCCCTCGATATTTCTGGAGGAGTTCGGCTCCGATTCTGCTCAGGGCTTCATCAACCGTCGCCGCAGCAATTCCAAGGTTCCATGTGTTAAAATTGCAGCAAAAATGACTGTGGAAACAAAATATTGCAGCAAAAAGGCTGTGGTTTTGCCACCGCAATCCATGTAAAAGATGCGTGGGACACCCCCGCAACCCCCAGACCCATTATACCATTTAAGGGGAGCGGGGGACACCCCCGCAGCCCCCGCTCCCTTTGAATGGTGTGATGGGGTACACCTTTACCGGGTCAAACCATTACATTTTTGCAGCAATTTTTTGTACAGGCAACATTTTTGCCGCAATTTTATCACTGTATACCATTCCAATTCACTATTCTGCCTTCAGGATTGTAAACGAGTGTTGACCACTGCAGGATGATCTCGGTAGGATGTATGATACAGCGCTGCTCCCAAACTAAGCGGCCATCTTAGATGGCGTCCAACAGCCCCCCCGAAACATTTATTCTTGAAGTCCTGACATTGACTAAATGAACAAGCATTACCCAAGCCAAGAGGCAAACCCTTTCCATATAAAAAAGTGCCCTTTTAAGAACTATCCATCTGGTTTATGAAGTTGTTAAAGGTCCAGTGTCCTCTGACACAAGTGTGGTATTATAACTTGAAGCTGGAAGAGTGGCAGTACAGCTTAAGGGTAGTTACTGGAAACAAGAAGGTATGAACAAAGCTTGTGAATGGAGCTGGGTGCTTGTAAAGAGTCAAGCAGAAGTACTTTAGTGGCAGAAAGGCAGACAGAAGAGGCAAAGAGACTGTCCTTTTCTTGAAGTATAGGAAAGAAGAGTGCCTTGCCTACCAGTAGGGGTTGAAGTTTCTTGTCTTTAGATGCCTACAATTCTGAAATATGAAGTTGTATAATGAGAAGTAGATGTACCTGAGTGCCAGTAAGGCAGACAACCGAAGAGGCAAAGAGGCTGCACTTTTCTTGAAGTATAGGAAACAAGAGTGCCTTGCCTACCTGTGGAGGTCAAAGAGTCTTGTCTTTATATGCCTAACCAACATTGTCGAAGAAGTAGAAGGAGGACCTGAACTGTAGTGGTGTATAAACTGTCAGTGAATGTCACATTGAAGTTGGTTGAAGTAGTAGTACACTGTGGAATAAAGGAGACTGTTCCCACAGTAACAGTACAAGAAGGTTGGTTGTCAAGAGGAAGGCAACAACCCAAGAAGAAGCATCCTGACAATTATACCAAATGGGCTGCAGAGGATTTAATCAATTATAAAGTTGTTGAAGAAGATGTTTGTTAACCTGATCCTTGAACTGTGGCTATTAATTGTTGAAGGGGAACGTCCAGGATTACCATTGGTGCTATTTCCTTGGCTGAACTTGGAAGGGGATCTTTTCAACTGAAAGCTGAAGAGTTGTTAACAGTGTATTTGTGTTTGATGAACCTTTGTATTGATTTGGAACTTATAAGAACTGGTCCAAGACTTTTCTTTTTCTTTGAACATTTGGAGAACTGACTTTGAAAAACCCTGGGGAAGGGATTTACCCAGGAAAGTTGAAGCTCATCCAAATACTGTTAAATATTTTTTATCTTTTTTATGTTGTTTATGATTTCCTTTTAATGTTTTGTTGTTTAGTGTGAGCGCCAGTTTTGCTTATGTTAGGAGGTATTCCCTTAGTCTTTTGACCAGGTAGGGAATTCCCTGATAGAGTAGGATTAGCGAAGGTTTATTTGCAAATTAGTTTCTTAAAGAAATGGTTATTCTTGAGAAAAACACATGCAGTTGTCCACCCTGCATTACTGACCCTTCACAAATGGCATTGCATGAAGGAAAACATGAAGGAAAACATCATACGTGATCTTAATCAATGTACCAATTTTGCAGACTTGTGTGCATGCGTGAATTCCTTAGATAAATGCGCACTACAGGTCCGGCTGCACAAGTTGCATAAAATGAGTCAAACCGACCGGTTACCTTTGAAACTGCGGTTACTATACAATCATTGAAAGATAGCAGGGACAAGAATATTTCAGGTACTCTGGACAAATTCTGCCAGACAGACTTAAGTGGGGTGAATCTCCTAGAAGATAAACCTGTTAATATTCTAAAGGTGATGTTTGACCATTTAGCCTTGACATCCACACTGTCTGTGGTAGCCGATGAGCTAACTCAGGCATCTGCATGTCCTGTTCTCCCTATTATGTCCAAATGAACATTTCTGTCTTACTAAGAGCTTACAAGTTGGTAAGGTTCTTATGCCTGCAATCCTGCACAAGTCCATAAGTGGTTTTGTGATTTCTTACTCACAGATGTTGAGAAGCTGACATGGCATGAACCAAAGAAGGCCCTCAGAAATAAAGTTTTGGCTTGGCTACGATCTAAGACAGGGTCAGGGCTTATAAGAACTTCCGACCTTAAGATCTTGCGTAGGGTTGAAATAGACAACTGTTGCTCCCAGAACAATAGAGACTGTTTTATTGTGGGTTGTGGTGCAGTAATCGCCCACATTTTATGAGCAGTCTCAAAGATTGTTTTTTTAAATATATTTTATTTATTTATTTTTGCATTTTTAAAGCGCTCACACAGCCCGCGGGCATCGAGGTGCTGTTACAGGAATTGTTTGTTTTTTAGTTGCCTAATTGTTTTGTCTTAGTTGCCTATTTATAATGCGCTTAAATACCCAGAGGTTTCTAAGCACGGACCCGGGGGTCGAACCTGTGTTGTTTCGTGTCGTCTTGCTTCCAAAACGAGCATGTTGCCAATGATCTATCCTCCTGGGACAATACATATCATGCTTCGTGTTTTCTCTGTTGTTAGTCAGCGCTCTGAGGCCGTTGGGCAAGTTTAGCAGTATATAAATAAAAGAAATAATAATAATAAAGAAAAATGGTGCTTGGGGTCCTCAAGCCTTCCCTGTTGGTCAACGGACTCTGTTCCACCACCACGATGAGGAGAAGGTCTGTATGCATTACGATTACAAAGGTGCCTAGGGACAATTGCATGCAGCCTCTTCGTAAGCTACCCCGCATCCGCTCTGGGTCTCCCGTGCCACCCTTTCCCTTGTTGGGATTTTTGGCACATCGCCGGGGCTTCCTGGGATGGTGGGCATTTGGTTCGGCTTCTCCGGTGTCTTGCTTTCCCTACGGCTGTGCAATGGCGTTCCCGGCTACCTTCTGTGTTCCTTCCTCTTCTCAACACTGCTGTGCATAGGTCTGCTCCTGCAGACCTTCTGATCATCAGATGCGGCGTACTGCCAGCATCCTTGGAATGCTCTCCCTCCGGATCAGACAAGGAGGTTTGAATCTAGGACACCTGCCTTCTTCGGTGGCTGCTCAAGACACAGTGTTTAGTCCATTGTCTATTTTTATACAATGTTGTGTGAGTGGTCAGAAATGCGAGGTGGACAATCTTTTGATGATTTCTCTAAATATGCAATTTTTATTAAATAAATGCCTCACTAGCCCTACCCTAACGAGGATTTCCCTGCCTTTCATAAATTAAAGGACACAATCTAATAAAGGATATCTGGCCCTCACATTTGTAAATGTACTGCACAAGAAAACATATGGCAATTCACGACAAAAACACTAACATTTGAAATGTGTTCACAGTCTCTCTTTACAACGTGGACGGACTCCCCTTCCCAGGTTTCAAGTTGAATTCATTCCTAATGTTCAACAAAAAGAAACAATGAAATCCGGGTTCATAATAAAGTTCTGACACAGTTCTCTGTTCCTTCAATTTGTCAAAAGAAAGTGTTCCCTTCCTCCTTGAACAAACATAAATGTACACATCATTAAATAGCATCAATGATATTCCTGGTCAGAATGCTTTGCCTTGAATGTTAAAGAAAACACAACTTCTTATTTATTTATATATTTATTGTGAATTTGTTAGGCGCTTATACAGTAAGTGAATTCTGTTTCAAAGCACTCACAGAGCAGCAAAGAGGTTCACTGGGGAGATACATTCTCTGCAGAAAAGGAAATCGTCTGTGGCATCCCACAAGGGGCCAGCAATGCACCACTACTATTCAACCTGTATCTGAGATAACGTTACCTTGTACTGGATCACAATGACAATTTTTTCACCAACTACGCTGATGATACTCAGCTGGTGATTGAACTTAGTGGAGATCACAAGAAAGACAATGATTCACTTCTCTTGGTCTATACCTTCATAGAACTATGGATGGACACAAATTGGATGTGCCTTAACGGCAAGAAAACTGAGTTAGTGGTATTCGGATCCCACCAGGTCAGAGCCACACTCTCTCCCGAATACAGCTCATTTCTGATAGAAAACACCCAAATACAGGTTCTCAGCAAAGTCAACACCCTAGGACTGATGCTTGAATCTTCCCTGGGGACTGAAGCACAAGCCCAGTACATAAAGAAAACATGCACCTACTACCTCAGACTTCTAAAAGCCATTAGGCCCTATCTGACTGAGGGTAACTGTGCCACTATTGCAATTGCGACAATTCTATCCAGCCTGGACTACGGCAACGCACTGATGCTAGGGTCTAACAAAAAAGGCCTCCATAGCTATCAGGTTATACAGAATAACACAGTGAGGATCATAAAGAAAAAAACAAATCCGTCCACATCAACGACTCCAGAAGTCAAAATCGAAGATAGAGTTCAATTTAAGGCCCTGAACCTGTTTCACAGATGCATCCATGGGAAAGCACCAGAGTACCTAAAAACCAAAATCCACCTGTATGCACCCAAACGCTCGGTCAGATCTTCAGATCAAGAAAAGATCACAGTAGCCACTCACAAGCGCAAATTTGGCTCAGGGAAATCTTTCCCCATCTTAGCCGCCAGCCTATGGAACAACCTCCCTGCCACTATAAGAAGGGAAGCCAACTACTTGCGCTTCCGTAAACTATTGAAGACCCATATTTCAACTGATCCCCTACTCTCAACAGACTTCCCATCTGTAATTGTACGTTGAGTCTTATCTCATGGTAATTGTTATCGTACCTTGCGTCCATGTTTCTGCGCCCCGAGACTTGCGAGTTACCGGCGCAGTACAAATAAACAAATACAAAATAAATAAAAATAACATGGGATTGTAAAACAATGAATGTAGTGGAAGATAAAAGACAAACCTACTATGCCTTGTGATTATTCAAAATGTGCAAGTGCAGCGAGAAGAGGGGAAGCAGGGGGTGGGGTAAGTGCTGGAATGTCCATGCTTGTGAGTGAGCAGCAGATGAAGTGCATAGTACGGTAAGTGCTATGTGGCCTAGCCGCACGGGGTAGAAAGTGCAAGCCTACAGGATTGAGGCTGGTAGGTTTCGAGGCAAGTGCTGAGAGGTAGGCAGAGGCTGAGGCAATTGGGTATGGGAGGACAGATACAGAAGGGCCCTAGCCACCAATCACAGCGACTGTGAGATTAGCAGAGGAGGGACAAAGGGTAGGAGGAGGCGAAGAGGAAAGTCTTGAAGAGCTTTTGAATTTGAGGAAGTCCTGCTCAAGACGAAGAGGAAGGGGAAGGCTGTTCCATAGGAGGGAGCCAGCTGAAGAAAGCGATCGACCTGCGGCCTCTGTTTAGCGAAACGCTTTACACACAGAGAGTTAGTGCCCGAGGGCTGCAGAGGTCTAGAGGGAAAGTATTTAGTAAGAGAAAATTGCAGTTAGCGTGGTTCCAGGCCCCAGACAGCTTTATAGATGATGCAGAGGGATTTAAATTTAATCCGTGCTGCAACCGGGAGCCAGCGAAGAGTTTTTAGGGCAGGAGAGGTGCAGTCCCTGGGCTTAAGGCCAAGGATAAGTCTCGCTGCCCTATTCTGGATTAGCTGGAGGGGTCGTAAAGTGGAAGAAGGTAGATTCAGGAGAAGGCTATTGCAGTAGTCAAGCCTAGAGAGAACCAGGGCTAAGGTAACATTGAGCTTCTGGGGAAAGTGAGAAAAGGGAGAATTCATTTGAGGAGGAAGAGTTGAAAGTGGGACTTCTTGACAATGTCCTCAGTGTGAGGGAGGAAGGAGAGAGAGGAGTTGAAGATGACTCCAAGATTTCTGGCTTCAAAAGAAGGAGCAGGGGGAGAGCCCATGGAGGATGGCCAAAGTGAGGGGGGAAAAAGAGGGAGCAGGTGTCCCAATGGGAATGATCTCAGTCTTGCTGGCATTGAGTCAGAGATCATTGGAAGTACACCAGGACTGGATGTCAGTTAGGCAGTCAGGAATGATGGAAGATGCAAGAGGGTCAGCAGGAATTTGAAAAAGAGTTGTGTGTCATCTGCATAGCACTGTTGGCAGAGAAGGAGGCAATGAGGAGTGCTAGCTGAGAAAGGTTCAAGAGCCATGGGGAGAGGTTTGAGCCCTGGGGGACACTACAGGTGGAGAAGGAAGTAGGTGAGTAGAAGGTGCCCAAAATGACTTTGGACGAACGGTCAGTTAGGAAGGAGGTAAGCCAATGTAGTGCCCACTCCGAGATACCAAGGTTATCAGGAGCCATTTTTTGAGGATTGATGTTAACCATATCGAAGGCAGAGGAGAGATCGAGTAGGATGAGGACAGCTGGAGTGTCAGAGTCCAGTGAAGCCAACAGTTCTTCATGGGTTCTCAGAAGAGCACGTTCCATGCCTCTGGATGCTTTGAATCCAGATTGATAGTTGTGGAGACCACCAACAAGTTTAGTGTGTGGGGTAAGTTGTAGCAAGGCCAGCTTCTCCAGCAGTTTCCCAAGGAAGGGGGTGATAGAAATAGGGTGGAAGGAGCAAGGGGAAACCTGTTTGGAAAAAACCTTCATGGAGCAGACAACTCTGGTGACTTTTCCAGGTGTGACAGGAGAGAGTAAGAGGAGAAAGGAAAAAGGAGGGTGAGAAGCCATAGCAGGCAAGGGAGTGATGGAGGGTAGCAAGGGTGCTCAGATGTCCAGAGTTTTAGTGGTGACGTGTGTGGCCAGTGCATTGCAGAGGGCCTTGGATGGAAGAGGGGAGACTGCAGAAGAATTGACTAGTTCCCTGCAGATTTTAAAGAGTTCAGCCGTGTTGTTGGGTGCACCTGATAACTGTGCCTGGATGTGGGCCCTTTTCTTGGCACGGATGGAGAGTCTGTATTGCCTTTAGAGCAGGCTGCAGGCCAGTTTGTCAGAGGGTAAGCCTGCGGTTTGCCACTTCCGTTCTGCAGCTCTGCACTTTCAGAGTTGTACCAGGTGTTACGTTTGGAAGTGGGTTTCAGGTGGATACTCTTCACTGGGGCAAGAATGTCAAGGGTGTTGGTAATGTCCAAATGGAGTTTGCTGAGAGCAGAGTCGGTGGTAGAGTCTGGGGGTGGAGGAGAGAGGGGAATGAAGGTGGATGTGAAGGCAGCAGCTGACACTCGTTTCATCGGACGGATGTTGATGAATGAGTTTGGCAGGGCTTTTGGTGGGGTGGTCAAATGGGCGAGGGGAACCTAGGTGCAAGGAGAGGAGAGAATGGTCTGTCCAAGAGGGTGGAGTGACCAGAAGATGGGAGAGAGAGAGGTCAGAATGGATGAGGGCGTCCAGAGTGTGTCCAGCTGAGTGGGTTGGGCCTGAAGGGAGAATGGAGAGGGAGAGTGATCTGCAGAGGTCAAGGAAGAGAGTGAATGCTGTGACAGGGGAGTCCAATTGGATGTTGAAATCGCCCATGAGGAGGAGATTAGAGGTTGCTGAGAGTAGGGAGGAACAGAGATCAGCCCATTCAGAGAGGAACAGGGTGGTAGCACCAGGAGGCCTGTAGATGGTAGCAATGGTCAGAGAAGAGGGGGAGAGAGGACCAGCTTGCAGACCAGGCTCTCACAGGAAGAGTAGAGCTGGGTGGGTATGACGGAAGAAGAAACCCACTCAGGGAAGATTAAGGCAACTCCACCGCCGGTAAGTTTGTGGCTTGGAGATGATCTTGAAGCCATCAGGGAGAAGGGAGTCAGAAGCAGTGACTGAGCAGGTATTGAGCCATGTCTTGGTAAGAGCGAGAATGTCAAGGTCAGTGTCTTCAAGAAGGAGGCAGATGTCGGCGGAGTGTTTGTTGGCTGAGCGGGCGTTAAGAGTAGCCAGGTGAAGGAGATCTCCGCTTTTGAAGGTTTTCTGAGGTGGAGTACAGGAATGTGGTACACCAGTCAGAGGGGGAGGGACAGAGAAAGTGGTAAGGGTAGAGGCAGGTGAAGGAAGGAAGTTAATGAGGGTCGGCAGGAACCAGTCTAAGAGGAGAAGGTTGGGTTGAGGACCCTGAACCAAGATGGTTTAGGTGTGTTTGACCGTCTGAGAACGGATTGCAGCAAGCTGTTCGAAAAAAACTAGCCTGCATGCGGTCAGTTCTCAGAGGTTCAAACACACTCACACCAATCCCCGACCCCCAACCCCCTTCCCTACTTACCTCTACGCTCGCCGCCTGGTTGACTGCAGCCCTGCGGCGTCAGATCCCTCAAACGCAGGTCGGATCTCAGGTCGGATCTGACGCTGCAGGGTCCTTTTTTCTTTTTGGTTTTAGTCCCCCGCCTCCAATATTGAGGACGCGTGGGACACCCGCGCAACCCCCCAAGGCCGATATATACCGATCATAGGAGCGGAAGACACCCCTGCAACCCCAGCTCCACATATTTGGTATGTATTAGCCAATTGGTACGTTTTTATTCGGTCAAATTGTACAGGCCAAATACGGTCAAATATACCATTAGGCCAAATAAATACATACAAATGTCCTAATACCAACCAAGATAGTGCCTGTGTGGTAGACATTAATGATGCAGCATGATGATGAGAAGCCGAACAAGAGGACTTCCCTCTTGATGCCACCATTAATGGGAGAGGATGTGAAAGGGAGGACAGTGGATATGAGATGAGGGGCCCATAGATCTGGAGAAGGGACAGTGAAGAAGATATCAGATAAAACCTGTCAGGAAGTTGCACTGACGTAGGTGTCTGCGATGGGTAGGCCAGGGTTCGTGGATAGGATGTCTTTGTTGTGCTTTTTCCTTTTAGACCTCGTGAGAGAGGGAGGATAGGTGATAGTGTAGCAGTTAGAGAAGATGGGTGAGATGGTGAGAGCTATAGGGGTGGCGGGGGATAGTAGAGGAATGAAAGAAGAGTGGCTGCACAGCACAGTTCTAGTTAAACTCACCAGGTGGCCTAGTAGTCGCAAAGGGCAAAATGCAATCCAAAAAGGAAATTCGAATTTCAAAAATAGTGGCACAAATGCAATGCAAAGAGGGTGTAGAGATGTAGGAGCACACACGCCTACATTCAAATTGAAATAATAGTGGCACAAAAGCAATGCAAAGAAGGTGCAGAGATATAAAAGAACACACATACCTAATTTCGAATTTCAAAAATAGTGGCACAAAAGCAATGCAAAGACGGTGCAGAGATATAAAAGCACACACACCTAAATTTGAATATCAAAAATAGTGGCACAAATACAATGCAAAGGGGGTGTAGAGATGTAGGAGCATACACGCCTACATTCAAATTAAAATAATAGTGGCACAAATGCAATGCAAAGAGGGTGCAGAGATGTAAAGGCACACACACCTAAATTCGAATTTCAGAAATAGTGGCACAAAAGCAATGCAAAGAGGGTGCAGACATGTAAACACATTAAATAGGCACAGTAATTGGTTCAGAAAGTTAGTGGAGGAGGTGATAGGAGAGTTGAGCCATCACTCACTGGTAGATCTGCAGGGAGCATTGAGGTCCAGGGGGCCAAGGTCCTGGGGTAGCAGCATGTAAGTCTGGAGGTCGAATCATAGTTTGAGAAGGGGGGGCAAAAGGTAGAGGACTTCCTGGCCCTCCTCTGCCCTGAAAGGCTCAGACAGGGGCCTTAGGAGAGGGCCGGCTATAGCCTGCCAGCATTCCAATTGGCCTGATGAATGCTGCCCTTACAAATCAGGAAAAAGAAGGCAGGTCACAGTGGGGCTTCAGGTGCCTGGCTGCTGTGAATGAAAAAGAAGCTGGTCATCTTGAAAAGCAATGAGGAAGGCCTGGCAAATGAAGATACAGCTGTACAAGAGGTATGCAGACAACAGCAAATTGCCACGTAGATCAGAGAGGCATCCTGATAGTTGTAATCACATTCACCGATTGAGAACATGATTTTGAAAATAAAAAATACATTTTCATTCGCTTTTTCCATCTTTTGCAGTTTGTGCAGCAAATGCGCCAAAATGCACAATTTAGCTGCCACAATGGCTCTGTACTTTGTGGATTGCAGGAGGGTGCCTCTGCATGACTGGGGAGGCAAGCAGAGAGAGACCAGCTGTTTCAAGAATTGGCAGAAGAATATTATATATGCACAGAAACAGCTTCCTCCACGTGTGCAGGTGATATTTCACAGCAGGTGTGCTATAGTTATTGAGACCCCCAGCCAGCAGATGAGCAAATAGGGGGCAGGTCCAGCTACTGCAGGCAGGCAAGCAGTGGGTGGGTATACGCAGAGAACAATCCTCACACAAAAGGAGCCTTGACCACTTCCCCCAAGGCCAAAGCAACACCAATACTGCTGCGGCCACTGGGGCGATTCACCCTCTCTCTCACGGTCAGCGTATTACTTTCATCAATGCAGTCTGAAAACCACAGAGGGAGCGCTTGGGCTCCCCGTCTGGCTGCTGCTGCCTCTGCCTGTCATCCACCACAGCAGAGAAGCCGCTGACACCAGCCAGCACCTCCCGGCTGCCCACAACCAACAACAGGTTGCAGGAGGAAGCCACCTGCATGCCACAGCTTATCCGGCCAGCACGTCGGGTGTGCTGGTCTGCCTGCCTCCGCACCAGCTACAGCTCCTTAAACCCAGCACTGCCACTTGTGGCTGCACTCCCTCTGTTTGTTGCCTTTTTATTTATTAATTTCTTTATTATCATTTATGTTTTTTTCCTCCTTGCTCTGCACTCTCCTTTTTGTTCCCCCTTCCATGCACTTCTCCCTCTCCTCCTCTTCCATGCACTTGCGCGTTCTCAATGTCACTGGGCCTAGTAAGATTGTTGTTTTTGTTTCTCCTCTGTTCCCCTTCACTTGCCTTGTCTGGCTCTGAAACACTTGTGTATGAGCGCGATAGAAATAAAATATCACTATAAAATATCAATATCAGTCCCTGCCACTGACCGTGCGCAGCTTCACCTTCAGGAAAGCACTGTAGCGCGCTGTCAGCAGACCAGCCGGACTCTTGTCAGAGTCAAAGAAACACAGCTTCTTGTGGATTCAAAGAAACAAAACCTCTGGTAGATTCAAAGAAACAGTTTATATCTTTGTCAGGATGACTTCACAGGACCTCTGCTTCTACCTGGTTAACTCTCATACCAGGTTCACTTCTACAAGGATTCACCATGCAGGTCTTAATAGTGCTTCTGAAGCCTTAAATCTACTAATAACCAAAAGTGTTACCACAGCTTCAACAAATTTCAGCTTTGTGACTTTTCAACAACATTTGGCAAGGCACTCTTCTTCTGAACATTCACCTTCCAGAAGGGCATCCTCTTTGCCACAATTGTCTCATAGTTTCAAAAATGTGTGACTTTGTGACTTTGTGACTTTCAACAACTTTTCAGAAAAGAAAGGATTCACTTCAGTGCCTCTCAAGACTTCCAAGTAAGCAAGGCACTCTTCTGCTGAACATTTACCTTCCCAAAGGGCAGCCTCTTTGCCATTCTTGTCTCTCTGCCCCAACAACCAAAATGTGCTTAAGGATGTCATTCCACCTTTCCTCCTTTTGGCTTTGGCAATGTGAGTTTTTTATACCAGCTTTTATGGAACAATCACCATCAATCAGCTTCACCCTTTTACAACCTTGCATTCTCCCCTTCTCTTCCTGCCAACCAGAGCAGCTTAATTGTATGCCTTGCTGTTAATCTCTTTTGGCTTTCGGAATGCCTGTACAACTCTTTAGGCTTTTGCAATCCTTGTGATACTCTTGGTTTTGGGTAATTCTTGCACCCTTCTTGGCTTTGGGCAATGCGTGTTCCCTTCTTGGCTCTAGGCAATGCGTGTTCCCTTCTTGGCTCTGGGCAATGCTTGATCCCTTCTTGGCTTTGGGCCAAGAAAGGAACGAGACAGAGATAAAGAGACAGAGAAAGCTTGTTCCCAGGAACACACAATTCATAAAGGTCAGTCACTTTAAATTCAAAGTTACAATGTTTAAAACTGCTTCCCAAATCACTCTTCAGTTAACATCCCTATCAGGGTCATTTTTAAGCACATGCGACCACTCTTTCATCTGTTTTCTTCCGATTATGATTCAAGCAGTGTGCTTTGAAGAGTTTTACTTATACGCGAGTGCTGCTTTTGTTGCATTCCACTGTCCGACATTTAACGGTTGGGTAACAATGCTTTCACTCGCACGTTGCCTGCCTTTATTTGCGCATTGGAGCAGAATGCTCAGTGGCACTCACCGGCATCTGTCTTCACTCCCTCTGCGTGTTGCAGGGATTTAACTCCTTCTGGCCTCCTTCGAACAGGCACTCTGCCTCTGTGAAGCAGTCCTTGTGCCCACCATGCGGTTATGGAGCTTGTCTTGCTCCTAAGACCCTCGCCTGCACACCACCTTTCAGCCACGGTCTTCGGCACGCTTCCCGCTGCACAGACTCTGCAATAAGTCTCACATGGGGAAAAGCAGCTTCCCTTCATGCTTTACACTCCGCAACCTCTGCACTTCAGAATAAGGGGGAAAAGGACTCTCTCAGGACTGCCATCTGCTTCACAATGGTCCCAGGGTCCCTTCTTTCCTCCAACCTCTGCAAGTACTGCCAACATCGTGTTCTGCCACTACAACTGCTGCTGCCACAACTCCCTCTCCAACTCTTGCCAATTCTAATGGCCTGCACCTGAGGTAGCCTCTCTGCCTCCCTCAGTTGTGGGTCATTGGCCTTAACAAGCTGACCACTCCTGCAACATTGCTCCTGGGCCCTCTTCCTCGTCCCAGTACATGGGGAATTCTGGGACTTGAAGTCCCCAAAACCAGAATTGGATTTTATAGTCAGCTTTCTATTGTTAAATTTAGATTTATTTCTCTTAAGTAGGTCTAAGGAAATATTACAAGGATTTGTTTGAAAAGGGGAAGGCAGTTCATTGAAGTCATCGGTTACAGATGTCCTTTCACTCTACCTTTGGGAATTGAGAGTGTTTCCAACTTTATAAGGTTCAAACAGGCTTTCCTTTCTTAGGATACTTAAGGATTTTATATTAGCTTTAGTCACATTGTTCACTTTATGGATTACACAGGTCATAACAACAATAAGCCATTATATGTGTTGGTACTTGGAAATGGTTTTTCCCTTTTGGAAACAAATACTGTGTCTCAGACCGCGAGATCTCACCACCCAAGCCTTGTCTCCTCTCAGGTGAACCTCCCGCAGAGCACCACCCCAAAAGTCAGGATCAGGAAGCGTCTGTCTTTCCGTGGCCCCCTGATAGGGGACTTTAGGTAAGGGTTTAGTGAGGGATCCTCAGGATTCATCACAGTTGACAGCAGTGCCTGGGTCCATTGTATAAGTCCATCATCTCTTTCACAAATTTCATCTTCACTGTTCCGTGGGGCCAACTCATCCCAGTACTTGGATTACCCTGCTTCCTGTTGTTTTTCTTTGTTTAAGTACTTTCAAGGTCCTTGAGGTACTCTGCCTTGGTTTGCTTTTTTATTTGTATAGCGCACATCACCCTCAGGCATCTCGGCACTTAACTTAAGGCAAATGGTTACAGTAAGTGCATTACCATAGTTCCATATCAGGCATACAGACAGCCTGGGTAGTGCATGCGAATACATACATGAAAAACTTTACATAGTGAGTAACGAATTAAAGCATATGTAATTAGGCATATCGAGAGCAGACAAAAAGCAATATACTGGGCAGGCTCACCTCTGGTTGCAGGGAGCTACAGCCCGAACATGATGGGTTGTGCTAGGTGCAAACAGGTACTTAGGACGGCTCATCACACACTGTGAGGAGCTGCAATCAATACATGGTAAGTCATAATTAGTTCAAATAAGGTATACTAAGGAGCGCTCGCCTCATTTGGCGGGGAGCTGCCTCGAAAGCGTAATGGGACAAGGTCAGGTGTGAGTTTAGGCCAGCTGGCTTCTAGCTGCAGAGGAACTTCGGCCATTGCAATAAACATCCTAGTTCAGTTAAATAAAGTAAGCTAAGAAGAACTCACCTTGTGTTGCGGGGAGCTACATTCAGAGCATTGTAGGTCATAATAATTGTTTAGTGTAGAGTGTGCTGCAGACAGCGTACTCCTTGCTGTAGGTGCTATCACTAGTACAAGATACATAATGGTTGATACAAAGATAAATATGCTGCAGGGAGCTCACCTCATGTTGTGGGAAGCTACATCCCACGCATAACAAGTCAAAAAAGGTGCATAATCAGATCTAAGGAGGCGCTCTCCTACCAAGTGGTGGTGAGCAAGGACAAAACAGAAGCAGGAAATTTAGTCACAATGGGGAAGTGGAGGAAAAGGTGGTAAGCTAAAATGATACGGCTGTATGCATGAAAGGGCTAGAGCATGGCAAGCATAACAGTACAATACAGCAGTAGTTGCGGTTAAAATCTAAGCAATAGATATAGGTAGCATGGGTGATGGTATAGGTTTCATATCAAAACAGTAGAGCAAGAAAGATGTTACGATAAGCATATGCAGGATACCATAAAAACAGGAAAGCTGGTGAGTGCAGTAATGACATAGGATCTGAGAAATTACAGTAATGCCACTATGATGACAATGGGAATGGGCGCAGAAATTAGGGTGCAGTGATGATAAAGCATTTATGAAAATGGCAATAGCAAACTTATTTAACAAGATTCCTGTAAATTAGATAATGCAATCGACGACGATTAAACAATTGTGAGAGTAGAGGCTGTTGGTTATAAGTTCACAAGTAAGAGAGTAGCGAGCTCACCAAGGAATGGATTGCAAACTGCAGAAAACAAATACAGATTACGTCTTCAATAAATTATAGGCGTTAGGTGACACTCAGGAGGGCAGGGTTGTGTCCGGGAAGAGTGAATTCGATTGCAAAGAACCATAGAGATGAGAAAGTCAGTGAGAAGGATCCATGCCAGTGCAACGTAGATGACGCAGGTCAACAAAGTTCGAATTGACGCTGAATATTTCGATAAGGTTCCAAGTGGGATTGAGGGGGGAAAGCGTTGATAAACTGTAAGAATGTCATAGAACAGAGGCCATGTTGGAAGAAAGTTAGAGCTGAGGGGGGAGGATCTCATAAAGTAGACAGGTGGGTCTTAGGCAACAGTGGAAAAGGAGATGCTCGGAGATCAATTAAGTTGATCACATGCACACACATCTTACCTTGTATAAGAGCCGGACGTGTAGGCATTGCGATTTGGCAAGCGTCCGGCAGGCAAGTGTAGCAAGTGCAAATCCAGGGCAAGGACAGGGAAAAGACAGGGTTAGCCCTTAAGCGCAGCCATTAAATGCGCGGACCCGGCTTCACCTCACGGCTCAGCCGGGCCTCTGCATTTGTTGGGGGCAACAGCCAATCAGGCTGAAGGGTCTAGGGACGTGCAACCAGGCAGCATGGTCAGCTGCAACAAAGGAACAAAGCACGGCGGACATCTTGGTGTGTCCTCGGCAGCTGCGACAGTTAATGGTAAAAGTAGAAGACGTGGTCCCACGGTGGACTGGGGAACATCCTTCTTGCCGGAGAGAGCAGGGAAAAGACAGCGTTAGCCCTTAAGTGTGGCCCTTAAATGCGCGGGCCCGGCTTTTCTGCCGGGCCTCTGCATTTGTTGGATACTGCCTTATAACAGTACATAGGTATACTGTATACAAAAAGGTTAGCAGAGGAAGGAGAAGCTAAAGAATGTGGGGGTGATGTTCTCATAAGGGCTGTACCCTAAATGGTCATCCTTTTCCCCAGAGGAGAGTCCCTCCCCATGAGATCCTCCTGCATTATACAACAACATTTAGTAAATCGTCACAGCATGCACACACAACATGTTTTCAAAATGATATTTGTTTGCTCATAGCGCTTGTTGCCTCAGCTCTGTATTCCCACTCACGTCTCTGCTGCTTTGAAAACCCCATTTTTCAGGGTGCAGGACATCAGCCAGCATTGCCAATGGGCCATGAAAGGCTAGGGAAGCAAACGCCTCTGGCGTTGCATAGCTCATTGGGCATGGGCAGCTTGGGTAGATCAGCCAAGTTTCGGCACAGCAAATCTGACCCAGGAGTTGTCCCTCAACTACAGCTGCAGTTGAGGGTGTACTGGGTGTCACTGGGCAGTCTTTGGCTAATTAATAAGTGAGGAGTCAGCACCCCAGCACCCATTATGGAGTACCCGCCAGTGCATAAGAGTTCAGCTTCTTCTGGCATATATACCCACTCTGTGGCTATGTTTAGCATCACTTGTTGTAAGATGGGGATGGACATGTATCAGTGCATTAGATCCACAACGACATACATCTTTAAATATTTTCCAGAGAGTTTGGATCAACACAAAGAGAAGACAAATGATTATGGGTCTTTAGTTTGAAAGCTTAAAAAGTAAACCGTCAAATGTTATTGAAAGAAGCTTGCAAATACACACTTTTATATACTTTGCACTTCTGTACCCTTAAGTTTGAAAATTAAACTTTTAAAATACTTTTCCTTGGTGCAGATGCATTTGTTACTGTTATGATTGAAGAGCTTTTTCCTCAACTTCCTGCCTGATATCCTCCAGCCCATTGTACCCCCTCTTCTTATAATTCATGTTTCTTAACCCACAGTAAGGCATTTCTTAAAGCTATAGCAGGGCACCCTCCATTGCCCCCTTTTTACCCCGCTGACCCATACTGCTCCTTTAACTAAAGCCATATCACATTCTCCGTTTGAATGAAAAAGTGTTATTTTGATATTAGGAAGAGAGGGCAGTTTCGGTTTCCCCTTGACACCACTCTTACAACTGATTATTTTGACATTTTACCTTTGTATTCTCACATTTGGTTTTCAAACATTTGTTTTAAATAATATGTTATTTTTAAACCTGTATTTATAATGTACCACTATATATTATTGGTTGAGATGTTAACATGTTCCTCGATGGTGAGGTGAAGAAGATATCAAACGCATGACCTCACAGCAACAAAAGTGCAAAAGAACTTTATGTAATAATGAATAAATAATGCTCTAATTGATTTCCCGGAAATATATTGCTAAAGTGATTGTCATCAGATTTTTTATTCTCTCGGTCATTGCTCACAATAAAAAATAAATATTTCTTTCCCTCAGAATGATCTAAGGAGGGGCACGTGGCTAGGTGCCAAACGAGATGGCGGCGTGGTCCACTTCCGCAAACAGGTGTATCAACAAAGGGACATCGGACTGAAGTGGCGGAATACTTCTTCTGAATCAGCGTGTGGCGGTGCGCAGCTTCCTACTCAGCAGAAGGCGGGAGGCAGTTGCTTAAAGTTACCTCAGGGCTGAAGTGCGCTCACTGAAGAAAACTGAAGAAAACTCTCAGTTGGCGCGTCGCCGACTGGATAAAGAGATACTTACAAAAGAAAGAGATGACTAACTTTTATTTGAAATAATTATTATATCTCCCCCAAGGGACGAGCAAGTGAAATTGTTTGCTATTAATATTTTGAAGGCACAGCAATGTTTTTCCACAAATAACAGAGCTTCTTTACTTCAGTTATTATTGTGGACTGAAAATTAAATATCTTTCTTTTTGATACATGTTTACGGCACACCTACTCTTTACATTGCCACTGTGCCCTAGATACTGGGGGAGGTGCATACCCATTTCTTTTTCATATTGAAGTGCTCTATCAAGTATTCTTGACTAAAAGCGATGGCTATGTCAAAAAAACGTAAAAATAAGGAAGCAACAACTGCACTTTCCAATACATTTAAACGGCCTAAAAATGACTCCCCTGCACCCAAAGATGACATTACTGGGCCACTTATACAAACCATATTGATGGCGCTAAAGCCCTTCATGTAAGCTACCAATACCAAACTACAACAATTGGATAATAATTGGTCAACATTTGAAACTGGAATGGTGGAAGTCAAAAGAAGAGTGAGTGACGCAGTAGATGGGAGTAATAGAGTTGATGCGCTAGACACAGTAGTTAAAGATTTACAGAAACAGTTGTGACGAACGAGACAATCTTATCTTATTCTTAAATACCATACTCACAAAGCACTTGGACCGTCTGCCGTCATTACAACTTAACATCCAAGGGCACATCGTTTAGGATCTGTAAATCCTATAGGTAGTGCTGGTAGCTCCTCTAGAACGTTAATCTTTGCTCTTTTGGATAATAAGCATATTCTTGTTAAAATGAACAAGGTGAAACAAATTAATTTGGGATGGCTGAAAAAAATATATATTTCTCAGGATGTGTCCAATGCAATTGCCATAGGAAGGAAGGAACTACTTATTGTAAGACCTGCTCTTAGGTAATTAAATGCAAGATTTGGCATTATTTATCCAGGAATTATGAAAGCCACCCTGAAAGGCCATACTTTCACTTTTGAAGACCTAAGAGACTTGAGACACTTTATTGAAACTCAGAAGATGGAAGAGAAGGTCTCCACTCACCCGGCTCTTCACCCCGGGACGACTACCAGTCAACATGATTTCATGTGGCTGTTTCTAGTTAGCCACGTTATGACTTTTAATTGAATGTTGGTATCTATTACAGATTAATTTTGTGTTGAAGATGTTTGTCTTTTCCCCTTCCTCCTGTTTCTTTCTTTTTTTTGTTGTTGTCCCTTTTGGATAATCTGGAATTGATCTATAAGCATATTCCTTACTGTTACTTCACTTCCAGTCTCAAAAAAGCAGTCCAAATACTCATACTCACCTTAAACATGATGGTTTGTGCTTGCACCTAGCTTTGTTGCCATGGCGCTTAACATACCTTTGTGGAATGTTAAAGGACTGCATACTCCTGTCAAAAGGAAAAAGGTCCTGTCCTATCTGAACAGATCCAAACCGTACATTGCATGCAGGCATCCAGGGTTGTACTCTTGTAAATAGGACAGCCTTATTGTTTTCCTGTGAACATTTTGGCATAGGTTTAGAGCAGAGGGCAGTGCAAAGGTCAGTTTACTTGACAGAAACCAGAACACTTATTTTAATTTTTATCTACATGAATGTAATTGCAAGCCATGGAGAATAGCTTCTGAGACAGAATTATTTTCTCGGAAGCCTTTCAAAAAAGAAACTGCACACTGTGATAAAAGGAATGGTTTCTTTCTGTTCAGATTCTGCTGTGTTGGGTGTAGATGCTCATGGAGCAAACATAAGCACTGTGCATATTTATTTTCATAGAATTTCAGGATTCTATAATTAATAAGACGGAGAACTAAGTTGCAACTGAGACTTAATCTTTCGAAACAAATTATATTTTTTTGCCAGTGAAAGCAAAGCAGTATTGCACAATTTTATTTTTCAGAGTTCCTGTGCTGTGTGCATAATCATGCAAAGGCAGATCATGTTTACACTTATAATTTAATGTACACTTTAATTATAAAAACAGTGTGTAAAATGATGAGTGTGCACGGTCTAGTTTACAACCATTCAACCTTGCAGTCAATGGGGTATATTACTATGAATTGTCAGTGGCAGCAGAGTCTTCGCTCAAGGTTGAGTGATTGGCATTACACCAGTCATAGGTGGTTTGCCCTCTCAAATCTTCAAGAGTACAATTAAAACCTCCAAAACCTGACTCTCTAGGAAGTGCGAGCGCTGTTAAAAAACCAACAAATGAAAGTCACATTTGTAATTGAACTAGAAACTCAGCAAAACCTGTCCCTGTGATAATCCAGATAGGTATTTAAATTTATCTAGTGCTTCGTGCATGGTTCATCCAACATCTAGGCACTGTGATTATTATATTTCAGGCTATACTCAGTTTACCGACCTTTGAAGGACGTTAGCTATTAAGATAGCTTAGCCGGTTGAGCACTCATTGCTGTGATCTGTGCATGATCTGTAGGTTGCAGGTTTGAAACCCTGCAAGGCCAACTCAGCCTTTTATCCTTCCAAGGTCGATAAAGGAGCACCAACTTCAGTTTGGTGATAATTGTGATAAATATGTTCTATATACAGCGCTTTGCCAAAAGCGCTATATAAATAACAATTTGACCATGAGATTAGGTATAGAATATGGCATGGAGTCGTTGCCTCTCTGCACTCTTGTATCATAACATTGGCATACCATTACGTAGTTATAGTTCCAGGAAATGAGGACTTTCATTAAACATTAAAAGACAATTCTGCTATTGAATCTCAAAACACACAATGCAATTCATGTTTGCTTCACTATGTAACTGCCTAGGTTTTTGTGTTTTCAACAATTAAATATATATAGTGGAGATCAAATGGCCAGACCGTAGAGAAATAATGAAAGGTGTATTCTGTCACAATGCAGAAAGCTGCCGCATAGTAATGATTTCCATGCAGTTTTTGCACGCGTTGGCTGGATGTCACATATATGTTACTCTCTTGCAAGGGAGAAAAAACATTTTTATTTTCTTGAAATCACAAATACTTTCACAGTTTAAAAATAGGGAGTAAAATACTCCCACCTCAAAATCTGGAGCACTGATTGCATGCATTCAGGAAACTCATCTCTCAGTAGCTGAAGCTTCTAAACATAAACCGTCGTGGGTGGGTGAAGTTTTCACTTGTGCAACACATGGAAAGAAGAATGGGGCGATTACTCTAATTAATAAAGCACTTAAATGTAAAGTGATGCAGATGGTTTAGGTAGGTGGCTCTTAGTGAAAGTTCTAGTCGAATCAATAGAATATACTATCCTTAATATTTATAATCTTACTTCATCAGACTCCAACTTCTGGTTGCTCCAGGGCATCTATTGCAATCCAACATTAATTATCCAATTATTTGTGGAGATTGTAATGAAGTTATTGACCCTTTTCTTGACAGAAAATCTGGTGTAAGGTTTATAAATTCTGAATTGCATAAGCAGTTTTTGAATTTTATACCTGAATTAGGCCTGATAGATGTCTGGCACATAACTCATATCTTACATTTTGAATTGACTTTTTATTCTGCTCCCCATGACTCATTCTCCAGAATTGATTATAGACGCCTCTCCTAATCCATGTCAAGCTTCCTGTTAGATATCAGCATTTACTGTATTTCACTATCAGACCATGCTCCAGTCCATATGAAACTGGAGATTGCACAAAATGATCAGAAATCAAATAGATGGAGATTTAACACTGCTCTATTGAAGGATGAGTTTTTCACAGTGTTCCTAATAGAATCACATCGTAGTTTCTTTTCTAAGAACAAAAGTGAAGATACGTCTTTTGTAACTAAATGGGACTGTTATGAAGCGTGCTTACAGGGCAAATTATTACATTTGTTGTTAAGAAAAAGAAGAAGGTAAGACATGAGTCAGAACCAATTCTGAAACAACTGAAAACCATTTGACAAACAATATATTCAGAATGCAACTCCCGCCCTCCTTAATAACATTATGCAATTAAGAATTAAGTACAACAAAATAACGTTGGAATATTCATGTGCTAAACTGTTAAAACATAAAGCAAAAATGTATCCATTTTCCAATAAAACAAGCAAATCACTTGCTTCGCATCTTTAAAAAGGAGAGGATAAGTGTTACAATTAAGAATGTGTTGGGTAATAGAACATTTCTAGATAAAAACCTTGGCAATGTCTTTTCTAAATGTTATAAAAAATTGTATAAGTCTGAATCAAAGCAAACAATCCTCATTGCCAAACACCTACCTCACTCTACTTATCCTAGGTTGAATGTGAGTTTGCTAGATAATCCTTTCACTCAAGGTGATATTCATAAAACAATACTGGACCTTAAAAAGGGTAAGGCTGCAGGCAGAGATGGCTTTTCTATAGATTTGTATGCACACTTCAATAATTTAATAGTAGCCAAACTTGAAGAGCTTTTTACTCGTTTTATTGTTCAGAATAAATCAGAAGGAACCTTCTCAGAAGCCATGCTTATTGTGTTTCCTAAACCCAATAAAGGTCCTCCGCTCCCTCAAAGTTACAGACCAATCTTTCTGAGAAATAAATGCTGATTGTAACATTTTTGCTAAGATTTTGGCCAATCACCTTCTTCCATTTTTGCCCAATGTAATGAAACATGACCAGGTGGGCTATGTTTAAGGTAGACTGTCTTCATCCAACATAAGACTATTCTTGGATATTTTAGACATTGCTTAAAAAATCCAAGGATAGTTGTGCACTAACATTAGCAGGGGAGGAGGAGAAGGGAAGGAGGAAGAGGAAAGGTGGGCCTTGAGAAGCTTCTGGAATTTAAGGAGATCCAGCTCAAGTCTGAGAGGGGCAGGGAGGCCATTCCAGAGGAATGCACATAATAATAATAACTCGTTTTTATATAGCGCTACAAAGTCGCAGGTATCTAAGCGCTGCAATAACAGTTGTTATTATTATCCCACTGCGTGGTACTCAATTTATTGACCTTGGAAGAATGAAAGGCTGAGTTGGGCCTGCCGGGATGCAAACCTGTATCAGCAGGCTACGCACGAATGGCAGAATGAGTGTTTAACTCGCTGTGCTATCTGACCGGCTCATTATGGTTTGGAGGTATGCGGAGGAGAGAGATCTACCCTCCACTCTCTGCATGGAAAAGGGTCTGATCTGCAGAGGGTTGGAGCTAGAAGACCAAAGGGATCTAGAAGGGAAGTATTTGGGGAGATAGTGTTAGATGTAGCGGGGTGCCAGGCCCCAGAAAGCCTTGTGGATGATGCAGACGGTCTTGAATTTGATCCTTTCAGCAACAGGTAGCCAGTGGAGATATTTTAGGGCTGAGAGATGCAGTCCCTGCGCTTGAGGCCAAGGATAAGTCTTGCAGTCCTATTCTGGATTAGTTGAAGGGGCGAAGAGAGCAGTTCAGAAGATTGAGGACGAGGCTGTTGAAGTAGTACAGCCTGGAGAGTACCAGATCTCTGGATACATTGATTTTCTGGGGGATGGTGAAGAAAGGGAGAATGCCCTTGAGGAGGTGTAGCTGAAAGTGGGCCTTCTTGGCGAGGTCCGAGATGTGAGGAGAGAAGGAGAGAGAGGAGTCGAAGATGACACCAAGGTTTTTTGCCTCACAGGAGGGTGAGGGTAGGGTACCATTGGAGGGCAGCCAGAGAGTAGAAGGGAAGGAGGGAGCTGGAGTCCCAATGAGAATGATCTCAGTCTTATGGGCACAAAGACCAGAAATCGATAGCAGTGTGCACCATGACTGAATAGCAGACAGAAATTAATGAATGAGAGAGGAAGAGGAGGTGCCAGTTGAGGGAAGCTTGAAGGAGAGCTGCGTGTCATCTGCATAACACTGGAAGTTAGGAGAGAAGGAGGAGGTCAGATGGGCTAGAGGAGAAAGGTAGATGTTGAAAAGCCCTGGTGAGAGGATAGAGCCCTGAGGGACACCTCAGGTGGAGAGTGAGATGGAGGAGAGAAAAGGGCCCAGTTGAACCTAGGAAGGTCGATCAGAGAGGAAGGAGGTCAACCAGTCCAGAGCCAGGTCTGTGATGCCAAAGATAAGCACAGAGCCGATTTATAAGGGTGGCATGATTGACAGTATCAAAGGCAGAGGAAAGTTCAAGAAGGATGAGAACAGAAGGAGTGTTGGAATCGAGATTAGTAAGCAAGTCTTGTTGGGTGTTCAGGAGTACAGTACCCATGCTGCTATCTGCTCTGAAGCCAGACTCATGAACGTGGAGAGAACAAACAGATTCAGTGTGGTGGATAAACTGGGAGATGGACAGCTTCTCCAAGAGTTTAGTCAAGAAGGCAGGTAATGGACAGTAGGGCAGTAGCTTGTCGGACAGGAGGGGGTGGCGGAAGGTTTTTTGAGGAGAGGGTGCAGAAGGGATTGCTTGAGGAGCAGCGGGAAGGATCCAGTGGCAAAGGAGTAATTGCATAAATCAGCCAAGGCTGAAGCAAGGGAGCTAATGTTGTCCTTGATAGGTCTGGAGGAGCAGGGGAGCACCTGTTTGGATGAGACTTTCATAGAGCAGACTTGTCTAGAGACGTCATCAGGTGATATGGGAGAGAATGAGGAGAGAAGTATGGAAGAGGAGAGGGGGGCCAAGGGAGTCCTGGGAGTGGGTGAGGGAGAATGGAGTGGTGTAGAGGAGAGTGGGGACAGGATGTCCTGAGTTTTAGTAATGAAGTGTGAGGTCAGTGCAGAGCAGAAGGCCAGGGGGGGCAGAGGAGAAAGGGAGACTGCAGAAGGATTGGCTAGTTCCTTGTGGATTCTGAAGAGTTCAGCTGTGTTGTTAGTGGCCCAGAGATGCAGGCTTGGATATAGGCCCTCTTCTTTGAACAAATGGAGAGTCTGTATTGCCTTTGGAGCAGGCCAGTCTGTCAGAGGATGGTCTCGAAGCCTGTCACTTCCACTCAGCAGCTCTGCACTTGCGTTTCAGAGAGGCCAGGTCAGAGTCATACCAGGACTTGCACTTGGAGGCAGGCTTCGTGTGGATCCTCATGACAGGGGCAAGGATGTCTGGAGTGTTGGAGATGGAGAGCTGAAGGTTAGCAAGGGCAGTGTCAGAGTAAGAGTCAGAGACAGGAATGGGAGAGGAAATGAAGGTGGAGGCAAAAGCAGCAACTGAACCTCGCTTCATTGGTCGAATGATGGAGAAGGAGACTGGAAGTGCAGGTGGGGGCTTAGCTGGTGTACGAAGGAGGTCCAGGTGAGCGGACAGGACAGCATGATCAGACCAGGAGAGAGGTGTAGAGAGAGGGCTGGAGATGGGGATGTCTGCTGAGATGAGCGCATCCAAGTGTGTCCAGCTGAGTGCGTCCAACTGGATGGAAGAATGAAGAGGGAAAGAGTGTCACAGAGGTTGCGGAAGAGTCCAGGGGCCACATCAGGGGAGTCAAGGTGAATATTGAAGTCTCAGAGGAGGAGAAGCTTGGAGGTGGAGGCAAGGGGAGGTCAGAACACTCTGACAGGAAGGAGGAGACTGGACCAGGGGAAACTGCACATAGTGGTCAGAGTCATCGAGAGGATAGGAGAGACCCCAAGTCTGCAGACGAGGCATTTGAAGGAGGAGTAGGACTGAGTGGGCATGATGGTAGCAGGGACCCACTCAGGGAAAATCAGGGCCACTCCACCCCCTAACCGTGACAGTGCCATTCAGGTAGACATTAATGATGGCCCTAGAGGAAGGGAAGTATGCCAAAACTACTTCCAAATGGGGGCCACCATTAATGGGTGAGGAAGAGAAAGGGGAGAACACTGAGAGTGAATGACTAAGAGGATGTCAGTGACAGACGGCCTGGAAGAAGCAGTGGCGTAGGTGTCAGCGATGGGCAGGCCTGGATTGGACCTTCTTGAACTTTTTCCTTCCAGACTTCGAAAAGATAGGATAGATGATAGAGTAGCAGTTAGAGAAGATGGGGAGATTGAGAGCACGATAGAGGGAGAGTGCGGAGAGAAGGCGGGGGAGAGAAGGAGATAGAGAGAAACTGCAGTGCACAATGCACAACTTCAACACACAGCAGTGCAACCAGCTAGCTAAAAATGTCCAGGAAAAAGGGAAAAGCCTAGGTTTCAGCTTACAGAAGAAAAGCAAAACACCCAGGTGCAACATTCCTAGAAAGAGGGAAAAAAGCCTAATTTTCAAACACAGCTGCAATGCAAAACATGCAGATTTGACATTCCTAGAAAGAAGGAAAAAAAGCCTAATTTTCAAATACAGACGCAATGCAAAACACCCAGATTCGACTTTCCAAGAGAGAGGGAAAAAAGCCTAATTTTCAAAGATAGCCACAATGCAAAACACCCAGATTCGACTTTCCTAGAAAAAGGAAAAAAAAATGCCTGATTTTCAAACCCAGCCGCAATGCAGAACAGCCAGATTCCACTTTACCCAGAATGAGGGGAAGACCCCCAAAGGCTAAACTAAATACGACAATTCACCTAATGGTAGATTTGGTATGCTACCAGTTGCCCTTCCCTCTGCTTTCTATAAATCAATTGATTCATGTTTGACGATATTTTTATGGAGTAAAAAGAAACACAGAATATCGCTGAGCAAACTTAATCCACTCAAAATGGTGGTGTGGGGTTTCCAGATTTCAAAAAATACCACTCAGCATTTGTGCTGAGACAGACTCAGATGTGGTTTGCCCCTGAACATTACAATAACGTACCTGCTTGGTTAGGTTTAGAAAAAGTTATGGTATTCCCCTTATCGCTTATAGATTGTTATACTATTAAATGGAAAAATAGATTAATGAAATGTACTATGTAAATGTACGTGTATCCACCCATGGAAAGCTCATCTCAATTTGTCTCACAATATCTCCAGTTTACTGGCTTGACACGTGTGAACGGTAGGTCTGTTTTTTGGAGAGCATGGCTTGAAAAAGGTATTAAAAACGTTAACCAGTTACTCATTCGGGGAGTACAGCTTTTATTTTATGAATTGAGAGAGAAATTATCTATCCCCGTATCCTGTTTGCATCAATATGCTATTATAATGAATGCACTATGTGATAAATCATGTGGAGTCATCACTGATCCCCAGCCTAAAATCTCCTCCAATGTGGCCAGGCCAAGGCAGTCGCTACCTCATCCTGTCCCTCGGGGTGGTATTGCGAGGGAGGCTCATATGGGAGGAGATGGCTGTCGGGAGATGTGGTGACCCCATCAGGAGGGATCCAGTATTCATCCTTTCCAAAGGAAGACCCTATAATTCCTAAATTCCTGATGGCTTGCTCTCACTTCAAAAATCTCTCTCATTGCAAGACTCAAAAACCTCTTCTTGCCAAACAATCCAAACAGAACATCATCTACACTTCATGTACACATAATAATCACTTAAATCTGTCTATTATGTTTTTTGATCTAAACAAAGATCCAAAACAACTCAGCTTTGAAAGATCTAAAGTTCATATGAACTCCAACTCCCACAAAAGCCTCAAGTACTGAGACGAGGAAAAGGAGGAAGGAGTTAATGTGGACTGAAGGAAATCCCAAGCCAAACATGCAGACTAGTTGTCATAATGAAAAATCAGCTGTGCAGGACTTTTAAACCTGGGAAATACCTTCCAATGACAGGTGGAGATGAGAGATGCAGAGCAGGCGGAGCTGAAAGCAAAACTGGAGCAGACGCCAGTACACGGTGGTGGACCGTGCTAAGAGAAACAGGTCCTTGCAAGCCTGTCTTATCGGAAGTGCGGGACGCCAAAAGCAGCACAGCAGATCCTGTGAAAGGACTGCTGTACCAGCGGCAATGGCAGTGAGGCTGATGGTGATGCAGTCTCCTGGGAGAGGAGTTAGACATCAGAGTGGTCATGCCTGGGAGGAGCAAAGAACTGTAGGGAAGGCATGGTATCACAAGTATGACACTGAGACTATTGATACAATTTGTAAAACCTTTATTGAAAATGTTGGGGTCAGAGCAACTCCTATTTTGCCCTATAACTAAGATGGGATTAGTCTCGACCATCAAACGATAAACAAAACAGTCCTAGTGGAGTCCGTCAAATCAAAATGGCTTATGCTAACAAAAACCTAATGCCTGTCCTATCTCTTGTACAAAAAGTGTAAAAAGGAGAAATGTATGCAAAGGATAAATCATTGTTTAAAAGAATAAAGGTAGCTGAACCAGATCTCTCCTCACGTTAAACCTCACGTAGTATGGATGTACTCTGGCTTGGTTTCTAACACTCTAAGCAGTTCCAAACCGTGGATTGTGGCCTGCCTGGCCTTTCACGTTAAAGTCTCTTTCTTGACTTTCAAAATTGTATTCCAACGTAAAGTTCACAAAGGTCTGACTCTGCCAGGCTCAGACCTCTCACATCAAAGTTCAACACAAACTTGCTGGGGGGCTCCCTTCCCCAAGCTTATTGTACTTTGGGTATACCCTCAATTGGGCTCGGCCCCCTTTCGGATGTCAAAGACATTTGAATGTGCGTTGCTCTCTTTACAGACCACTGCAGTAGGGAACCCTTGGAGTATTCGACTCGCTGCTCTCGTCCCTTGGTCCGTTGTTCTGCTCCAGTGGGTGTGCTCATACTCGTGTTCCGCCTTGCTCAGAGTGTGCCTTTAGGTGTTGCCTTTTATTTGTGTGAGGAGAGCTAACAGGTATTAGGTGTACGCACTTAGTGTAAAGTGCCTGACTTTGCCTGACCGGATTAACATGTGAGAGAGTTAGTCTGGTTACTGTCAGTCACCCTCTTCCAAGGCCCAGTGTTTTCGTAAAAAGGGGCAGGGGGAGTTGGGACTTTGGAAAATCCTAGAAAATATGATGGGGTAGATGAACAAAAAAGGGGGAATACCACGTCTCACCATTGGCTATATCACCCCCACACTCTGAAGACCCCTCACCCAGGTGATCCTCCCACACTGGTCCACCCCAAGGGTCCGGATCCAAATGCGATGGCTGTGCCCTGGCCATCTGAGAGAGAGATCCCCAGGGACTAGCGGGTGAGACACCATCTGGTTTCTTACAGAACCCATCGTTCTCAAAAGTCTCTACTACTACCCCATGAAAGAACTGTACAGTTAAACTGTACATCCTGAAAAGAAGAACGTTTTGTTTGTTTGTTGAACTGCGTAAAGAGGGGCCTAGGATTGGCGAAGGGAACCCTAAAAGGCCCACTAAAGAAATTTTTGAACTTTGTGAAAAGAGTCCTTGACTTGGGGAAGGGAACCCTGAGAGAGAGGCCTAACAGGAACTGTGTCTTTTTCTTTGGAACTGGAAGGAGCAAAGTTTGGGGGAGGGAACCCCAAGAGACCCAGAGTCATTGTGAACTCTATTAACTTGCTGCTAGAGCCCTACATGGAAGGTCCCAAGGGCAACCCTGTTGAATTGAGCTACTTTGAACTGGCAGAACTACGCCTATAAATAAGTCTACCTGAAACCAGTTGAGGTTTACATTTCCTTTTGAATCACCATTTTTCCTTTAAGAAGATCCCTATCACATTTAATTTAAGAGTGAGGGTAATCATAGGTTTGGACACAGTCAAACTTTGTTTTTAGACTTACGGACATCGACGGCCCTTAGAAGCATCAGTTGTGGGAACTATGCTCTTAGAGTTAGGGCCAGGTAGGCATTACATCAACCCACAAAGTTTGATAATAAAGGTTTTCAAACTGTTGCTTTTGAGTCTGTGTCTCTCTGATACCATGCCTGTCTCACACCATGCATTCAACTCCCTTAATAGGAGAGACGCAAAGATCTTGCCCGGGGCATCCAGAAGGGCTATCAGACAGTAATTTGAGGGGGATGTTCTGTTCCCTTTTGGGATAATTATAGATATCCTCCAGGAGGAGGGAATCATTCGCAATTTCAGAATTGTTTTGAATATAGTTAATAAAATGTTAGCCCAGATAACAGAGTGCTTCTTTTTGAATAGCAATCGATAGCCCATCCATACCCGGGGCTCTGGACACACTACTTTTCAAAATCAATGTTTGAATGTGCTCTTCATCTAACAGAATATCCCACTCTACTGCCTCTGTTCAAACGTCACATTCATCTTGACTTGGAATATTTCTATATGTAGAGGTAAAATGTCCCACCCACACTTCCTCTGCCATAGGGTTTGTTTTCAGAACAGTCTGAGACAATATGCACTCTTTCAACAGTTGCCTTAATTGGGCACAGTCCCTGCTAGCTAAAGTTTTCAGCATAATTTCTGAATCTTGTTGAAACAAAAGCACTCTGCGTGGCCTCGTCCAATTTCTAAACCTCAACCTAAGTGTGGATCTTTCTTTTCCCTGCAGTTCTATGGGCTCTTTTTAAGTCCTTCATATCCATTCTTAATTCCATCTTCTCGGCTTGAATAATTGGGTCAAACCAGTGCTTATAAAAAGGTATCCACCTAAGTTAAAGACCTTTCTGATTTACAAAGTGTTTAACCACTATACGTACAATTCCACATATCTGTTTCAAGGCCGTTTGATTTCTTCTGACCACCTGATTTTGTTTCTTACGCCTGAGGCTGTAACTTCCAAAAATGGATTATATCTCAGGAATTCCTGCTTCACACCCAGAAAATTAAAACGAACCAGTAGAAAGTCATAATCGCTACTTTGGTCAGGTACTGCTTTGAATTTTGTTATGCTCAATGTCAAAATATCAGAGAAATAGGGCCTCATTACAAGTATGCTGGTCCAGAAATAGGATAACCAGTCACGCCGTACCAGAACCTTACTCCGGACCGGCATACTCCGAGTCACGATGCCACAAAACTCGTCACTGCAAGTGACCTACCATATCCAGGAGCACCGTGAACAGAATCTGCGGAATGACGCGTCAGCCGTGCCTGAAACACTGGTATGGCGGTAGTACGGGCACATCCTGAGTACCGACTTAACGGAAACATCGGCATACAAGTGGTGGTGGCACCGTGATGACTGTGCCGGAAACACTGGCATCGTGGACCAGGTGTTAAACGGTGTCAGGTGTGCAAGAACAGGCCACGGGTGGCCAAAATCAGCTCATGTGCACACCATGAACACTGTAAAAGCACAAAAGGACCACTCCCACACCCCACATCTCTTCCAACACAACCATGCTTGCAGTAGCAGTCATACTAATGTAGCTGGAAGCCCTGCATGCAGGGATACTACTGGAAGAGGCAGAGAGGCAAAGGAGGCAGCAGAGGTGCAGGAGGAGAAGGAGGATCATCATGGCCGTGTATAACAATGGCCAGCAGGTAGCTCCCCGCTGAAAGCCACCCATACCCCGCATAAGGGCCACACCCTTCAACCACAGCCAAACACAGATTCACACCCTGTACTGGCTAAACAGGGACACCATCACCTGATGATGACTTTGTCAGCCTCATCCAGATCCATATTACCATCCCCCCCTTGCTCACGGTAGTGTCTGTGCTACATTTCCTTGCAACCAGCACCTACCATCACACTGTGGGTGAACTGCATGGGCTATCCCAACCCTGTTTTTCTAGGGTCCTTTTTCTGGTTCTGGAGCCCTCCTGCGGCACGTGCCTGATCATATAGCCCTACCCAGAACACTTGACCAGGTTAATGCCACCAAAGTTGCTTTCCATGCCCTGGCCGACATGCCCAATGTGATTGGTGCGTTGGACTTCACACATGTGGTGCTGGTGGCCAGGCATGCCATTGAGGCAGTGTCCAGGGACCGTAAACTGTACCACTCCCTCAATGTGCAGTTGGTGTGTGATGCACACCACTTCATCACCCGTTGCTGTGCAAGATTTCCGGGATCAACAAACGATTATATCGTGCTGAGGAACTCTACGCTGCAGATGTGGCTGCTGGGTGAGTGTAATTACTAAAGCATGTGCACTGTGGAATTGGGGGGAGAGGGGAGATAACTGTCACCAGTGCATGTGTGTAATGCAATACCATACACACAAATTACATGCATGAGTTGAAGGGCATGACTCGCGTGTGTGAAATGGCCAGGCTGAAGAACATGCACAAGCATAATTACAGCAAAGCTGAACTGGCACATAAAAACGCACTTCAGGTAACAGAATGCATCACACTAATAGCAAATACCCCTCAAAAACACACCGAGCACAACCCCACCACCTGCAGCACAGACAAGTCATACCAATTCAGGCCCCCACCCCACCTCCTCACCACTAGTGTACCCCACAGCATGTAGCCAGTTCACTTACCTGTTACAAGTGCACATACCCATATGCTTGTGAGATGCATGGCAACAAAATAGTAGGACATATGAATGGCTGGGTGATATGAACATCGTATGACAAATAGGCACACCCATTGGGCAAAGATGAAGGTGGCGTACAAATAGGGGTATAGGTCAAGGTGGGTGTAATTGGGCGATGGGAAAGTAATAGCAAACCATCCATCCACCTCGCATAGGGACCAAGGTTATTGCCTGCATGGCAATAATTATCCTACCATCACTGCCTCAATGAAATAAAATCATTTTTTTTTCCTTTCTGTGTATACATCCACATTGATCAGTTTGCATGATTCATAGATGATCATCAACCACTCCCATGATGCATATCATTAAATGTAAAATGCAAGTATAACTGCACACATGTAGTAATTCCCTAAATAAAGGCAAACGAAATGTGTGCACATTAACAAATGTCAGCTCCCGTGACAAGCTTGCCTACCATCTCTGCGGCACCCGGCAGTGTCAGACCTCTCGGGCAGACAGGCTGCAGCAGGCCGAATTGTATTTTGCCGGCCTGGAAACAAGGGCCCTGGTAAGGCCACTGGCACACTTTGATCCGGACATGCAAAATTACAAGTTCTGTTATTTCATTCCATTGACATTGATGTATGCAGACAGAAAGCCGATAGATCACTGATTCAAGGCCTAACTATCCGTACAATTAAGAAAGAGCAATTTCCATTGACAATGCACAGGATACTAGGGTCAGCTGTGACATATGCTACGTCTTGTGCCAATCGCATGTAATAACTTGCATGTGTATACGACATACATGCAGACTGTACTAACATGATACTGGCACCACAATGATTGCATCCCCTTTCTGTCCCACTTGTGCAGGTGATGCTGGATACCCCTTGATGCCATGGCTGATGACCCCGTCAGGCAACCACAGAACCAGAGTGAGCAGGGCTACTACCTTGCTCACATCATGACACAGTGCACAATCGAGCAGACATTTGGCTTGTTAAAAGCAAGGTTCCGCTGCCTGGTAAGATCGGGGAGGACACTGATGTAAGCCCTGTGAAGGTGGGCAAGATAGTCCTGGTCTGTGCCATGTTGTACAACATGTGTATCAAGCACACAATCCCACTTCACCCAGACATGGACATGCACCCAGCTGAGGTGGAGGATGAGAATGACAGTGACTATGAACTGGCATTGCCACATCGCAGGGATGCCATGGATACGGGTGATGCACGTGATGCACGGATTAACCACTATTTGCGAGCACATCAAACAAGCACATGACCTAGGCCAGCTAATGCACTCTCCACTGTACAGGAAATTAAACACTCACTCACACCAAAAATGAATGTCCAGTCATGATTTCTTTTTTTTAAAGTTTTTGTTTTAACTTCCACAGGTACAGTATACCTTTAATCACATTGAAGTTACCCATTGCGCATGTTGGTATCACATATTTCAAATCAACCATACTCTATCATTACACAATTGCATCCTCCTCTTGAATTACACTGTCGGCCAAATATTGTTTATATCTGTCCCAGATGTTCCTGGGTCGCATTGCAGGATGCATTAGTTCAATATATATTTCCTCATCGTCATTTGCCCAGAACATATCCTTATCCCAGTCACTTCTGGAGGGTAGGTTCTTGCTTTTCGATTTCAGAAGTATAGCCCTTTTTTGCCAATAATAAGCCAAAGGTAAGTAACTTCCGCCATGTAGGAGTCGTCTTCTCCGAGGATCCCAGTAGACATTGGGGACCATTCAATGGGTTGGTCCGCCATCGCGTCCATTACACTACATATATCCTCCCAGTATCCCTTCAAATGTGTGCATGACCAGAACATGTGTAGAGTGTCAGCTTCCTCACACCCGCACCTGGGGCATGTCCCATCTGTTGTTGGGAAGATGCGTTTCAATTTGGCTGGTGTGTAATGTATCCTGTATATGATCTTGTAGTGTATCAACCTGTAGCGCGCGTTGCATGAGATATGTCTTGTGAGACCATATACTTGTACCCATTGATTGTCAGTAATTGGGTGTCCCAGATCCACTTCCCACCTCTCCATGGCACCATGAACCACTGGTGTTCGGGTAGCAATTATACATTTGTACAGTGTGGAGGCCGTCACTTTACCCTTACCCGCAGTGAACATGTATCCCAATCCCAGGTGTATTGCTGGTTCAGAAGGGAATGCCTTCCACAGTTTTGCAATGGCGGACCTCCGATATCCGATTGTAATACATTTTTAGTCTTGGTGTGTCACCCACTGTCATTTTAATTGCTTCCCACGTTATATATTCCTTATCAGGGAACAGGTTGCCTAATTGATTGATGCCCTAAGCACACCAGTACGCTGCTACCTCTGTGTCTAGTGTAGGAGATATGTGATGAGCGCCCCAGATCGGCATGCTCGAGTGGTATAGCATTTCCAGTCCTTGTGTGTCAGCTATCTTAGCCCAGGATGTGCACGTCACTAGTGCCGGATCTGTAGTGTTGTAGCGCCACTCCATGAAGAAGCTCAATCGATTTCGGGGCTGGTATGGTGTTTGCGGATTGTTTGTGGTCGAGAAAGTCAGACTCCCACTGTGATGCATAGTGTGCTTGAACTGCCAGGTAATAGATCTCGAAATCTGGAGCTGCCAATCCCCCTTGTGGGTATTGATCTGTAATTACCCGCCAATTTAATTTCAACTGTCCATTCCATATCAACGAGATGCATGCGCCCCTTATTTACAAAAAAAGGGCCCTGCCTGGCCATACCGGGACAATACTGAACAAATAGAAAAGCTTCGGCAAAGTTATCATTTTGACTAGGGCTATTTTGCCCATCATTGATATTGGCAGGGATCTGCAAAGTTCCATTTTAACACAAAGGGCGTCCAACAGAGCCCCATAGTTCAGTGTGCGGGAGAGTTGTGCCGTCCTCACCACATGTACCCCCAAATATTTAATATCTATGGGGCTTCATTGGAGTCCGTGGAGCTCCGGTGTTTGGACTGTTGCCTCGGTAATGGGAAACATTTCAGATTTATCTGCATTCAGTTTTCATCCCGAGTACTCCCCAAAGGTTGTGACCACCGCCAGTACTTTACCAAGATTGCGTTCTGGGTTTTTCAAATATAACAGAATATCAACATCATAAAGTGTAATAATATCCACCCTTCCTTCTAGCAGCAGTCCTAATCTCCCATATCAGGCCCTGAGTAAATCCGCTAATGGTTCTATGACAAGCGTGAAGAGTAAGGGGGACAATAGGCAACCCTGGCGTGTGCCTCCTAGTAGTTCCAGCACTTCCGATAGGGAGCCGTTAATGCGTAAGTCTGTGTGTACAGTACCCTGATCCACTTTATGAAGTTGTCGCCAAACCCATAATTTTTCAGGACTCTGAATAAGAAGGGCCAGTAGACCGTGTCAAAGGCCTTTTGCATGTCCAATGTCTTTGCCACCCCTTGCCATTCCTTCAGTATAGCTGCTAGTATGTTGTAGCAGCGTCAAATATTTGTCGCTGTGGATCTGCCTGTCACGAAGCCCGCTTGGTCTTCGTGAACCATATGTGGCATAAGTGTCAAGCGAGCTGCCAATATCTTGGCAAAGATCTTGGCGTCTGTATTTATCAACAAAAGTGGCCACAATCTTCAGCCGGTTTCCCTGGCTTAAGTAGAAGGGCAATGATGGCTTCCCTTGTGGTTCCAGGTAGCTCCCCCTCCCCCTGGGCCTCTGTCCAGACCGCGTGCAATTTAGGAGCGAGGAGTCCAGCAAACTCCTTGTAGAACTCTGCGCCTAGGCTGTCCGAGCCCAGTGCTTTGCCGTTGGGCAGAGTTTTAATGGCCTCCGCAATCTCTGCCACTGTGATCGGGCCTTCTAGTGCTTCCCTGGCGGTGGCAGATAGAAGTGTTGTCGGTATTTTGGCTAGATACTGGTCTATCTCTTGGTTGGAGGCCACTCTCTCGGGGGAGTACAGGTGCCTATAAAAATCATAGAATGTTTCCTCAATATCTGTTTGTTGTGTGGTCACCACCCCATCAGGGTGTGCTATGCATGGTATGGTTGTGTGCCCTTGCTCGCCTCTCACCATTCGTGACAAGAGTCTACCAGGGCGTTCCTGTTCCCCATATCGCCTCGCTGCTGTGGGTCTGTCAAAGTACCAGATCTTTCGATCCGCTGATTTCCTAAATTCTTCTATCTGGGTTTTAAGTACAATCCCAATCAGGGGGACGGATCTTGAACATACCGCTCCTGCATACTAGAGATGTCCCTTTCACACCGTTGGAGTTCCCTGCGAATATCCTTCAGTACCCCAAATTCTGTGGACTTTGCAGTACCTCTTATGCAAACTTTAAAGGCTTGCCACAATATTGCCTGGCTCATCACTGACCCTTCATTGTGTTCGAAGTACCCCTCTATATGTAGGGCCAATGTAGTTTTGTATACGTGATCCGACAGTGCATCCAGGTTTGAATCTCCACAGGGGTCTATGCATTTTCATCTCTGGAACTGTATTGTTATTTGGATGGGGGTGTGGTCGGAGTACGTTCTTGGAAGTATCTGTGTATCAGTGATCAAGCTTAGGACATCATGGGATATTAGCCACATATCTATCCTGAAGTGCATATCATGGACTGAGGAATAGTACGTATATGCCTGCTTCATGCCGCGTAGGGTGCTCCAGGCATCCCGTAGGCCTAGGTCGGAAATATGGATCAGTATAATTCGGGCAGTGTTGGTCATAGCCCTGGGTTGATCTTATGTACGGTCTAGATGCATGTCCAGAATTGTTTTCATATCACCGCCACATATCAGATGTGCTGTGGGCTATTTGGTCAGTTTTTCAAATAGTGTAGTGTAAAAGCCGGGGTCATCTACATTAGGGCCATATATATTGATGAGTAGCACTTCTTTCTCTCTGAGGTTGCCATGTACTAGGACATAGCGACCCTCACGTTCAGGTGTGTGAATGGGACGGTTCTATGTATCAATGTCACCACGCCCCTAGCCTGGCTGGAGTATGACATGTAATGACGTTGTGGTCCCCAGCTGAGAGACAACTTTCCAGCTATTTATATAGGCCATGATTTTCCTTCTCTTTATTGGGATCCCAATCCACAGACATTCCAGCTTAATAGCGTGATTTTATCTTTGTCCCCCCTAGCCATAGTCGCGTAGACGCCTCATACAATGTGCAACGTGTCTGCATAAGTGGGTAATTACCTATTTCTCGAATGTCGGTACCTGTGGTCTTTTAACTTTTGCCCCCCCTTACCCATCCCACTTTCCTCCCCCACCCTCATAGTTCCCCAAACTTCAACTATGTACCCCTTTTCCCAACCCTCCCTTTCCATTTCCTCTAACGTGTGCCCGCAACTGGGGGTGTCTGCCGCGGCGTCCCGGCCCTATTAGCTTATGCACTTCTGGCTTGTCTCATAGCTGTCTGTTACTAGAACACATTCTGAACCTCTGAAACACCCACAATTCCCAGATAAATTGAATTGTATCTTTCAATAATATAAGTAGCAACCAACATAAATGCAATTAAAATTGAGCTGTTCCAAAACTTGTTGGTGTCTCTTGTTCAGGCATTACTATGTCACATGATAGATCTTGTCTCAATGCCCCAATGATCTAGTTATCGGTGTCCTCCCTCGGCTGCTGTGATGGGAGTGGGATGTTGGCCTCGATGAAACTCGTTGCCTCTTCTGGGAGCGTAAAAAAGGATGTTTTGTTGTTGTGCTGCAATTGCAGCCTCGCGGGATACAGCATTGCATAGGAGATATGTCGTTCTCATAGTAGTTTCTTGATGCCGGTGAAGGAGCGCCTTTCTTGTTGGTCCGCCAGCGTATAGTCTGGGAATATTCGGATGGTGTTGGCTTCCCAGTGTAGGTCTTGTTTATCGCAGGCCACTTCTAGTACTAGATCTCTGTCTCTGTAGTTCATCATGCGTGCTATGATGGGCCTGGGGTATGCCCCTGGTTTAGGACGTGGTGCCATCGTTTTGTGTGTCCTCTCCACAACAAACATGGGTGACCAACCAGGGTCTCCTAGCAACTCTCTCAAAAGTGTTTCCACAGCGAGCTCCATGGAGCCCTTGAGGGCTTCCTCCGGGACTCCACTAATACGTACATTGTTGCAGCGCGATCTAGCTTCCAAATCTTCATATTTTAGTTTAACAGATCCTAAATCTTTTCCCATAGTCGTCACCATGTTTCGTAGCGCCTCCAATGCATCTTCTGTGGTACTAATATGGGTTTCCGCCTCTGTTATGCGGCCGGTAGCTTTATCAAGCTGATTTTTGATGGTTGGTACATTTGCCGTGATCCCATCCAGTTTATTGTTGAGGGCTAAGAAACCCTGCTGCAAAGTGGTGAAAACTGCTTGCAGGTCCATGGTCACCAATGCGGTGGTAGGTTCCACCAGTGGTGTCTGCCCGGTAGCCATGACCACTGTGGGTACTTTCCTTGCTGGTGTGGTGAACTTATCTATGGTTCCTTTGCCTTTTTTAGGGCCTAGTCCTTTGGCATCGTCTACTATATCCCTCAGTGATGTATTGTAGCCTTCACAGTCCAATACGATGTCAGCTGCGCAGCGTAGGTCGTCTACAATGGTCACTTAGCCTGTTAGTTCACTGAGGTCTGAGAGAGCGGTTCACTTGTAGTGCCCGCGTAGCAACGTGAGGGGGGCTATCTATAGTGTAGCTGGTCCAGTCCCGTATTCACTTTGACTTAGTTTGCAGCTGGAATACTACTTCTCTGCCCCGCTTCCCTGAATGATGAGAGTGCGTGCCCATCAGTTGATCTCTCAGAGGGAGTCTGTTCCACGTATCAAGGGGTCTGCTACCAACACTGAAATGAGGGGTGCACGGAGCCCCGCTGTTCCCTCACTGTTGAATCTTCACTGAGATCGTGCTCCAATGTTATGAAGAAAATCTCAGTGATCCGCCTTACCGGTGTAACTAAAAAATGCTTGTGAAAGCTATGCAGAAAAATTCCTCTTCTGCTCTCGTGCGGTGTCTGCCCATCACCATATTCATCCATGTGCATTGTTATTCCCTTCGTTGTAACCAAAGTGTCACAAGGTCTCCAGGGAGTCTTTCGTGTGATGCAGGCCTCCCCACAGGGTCCCCCCCGGCTGCTATCTGTCCAGGGTGGGGATCGATGGTATTTATAGTTGCCCTGCGCGTGGCTCGCCAACGTTCTGGTAGCTGTCTCCAGCTACCGTGGGTATCTTGGGAGGGGACCGTTAGTGAGGCTCCCCTGTTGTCCTGTATCTCTGTGCTGTCTGGCTGGACCGAGGTGTACTGGGCGCATTGTTTCCCTTCTGAGCATGGTGGCACCACGTTAAATATTTCTGTTCTACAGAGTTTCCCTTGCCCCGCTCGGGTGCAGGAGCGTAGCGGGCATGTGGGGGTCGATGCGCGGTGCCTGAACCGTCCAGGCGGCCCCTCGCTTCTGTGGTGATTTGTTTAAGTCTGCCCCTCTCCATAAGCGTCTTCTCCAGCAGTCATGGGCACATTGTTAATAACAGGCCATGTGGCGCTGGTCAGATTACGCTGCTTTGCTGTTCGGGCCGCGGGCTCGCTGGCATTGTTGCGCAGCTCGGGTGTCCGGGTGCCATGTAACGGCCCGTGGCCACGCTCGAGGGTCTACGCTGGCCATGGCAGATAGTAGGTGTACCAGTTCAACTATATGCCTTACCGGATACGTTGTCCCACGAGGCTGCAGTCTGGCCGCAGTGTCTGTGGCTCTTAGCAGGTCCTCAACGGGGTTCCGGAGCACCCGCGCACTCGCCAATGGGCCGAGTCCCGATAGTGGTCAAGCCCACATCTGATACCAACTGCCTCCAACCATGGGTGCAGCTTCCCCCCTCCGGGCTGCCTCCTGGTCCGATGCTGTGTGCGCTCCGTTCCTTTGCCACTTCGGACCTCGTAATGCATTATGCAGGGGTGTTCAGAAGAACGCTCAATGTTTCTCAGCCGTTCCGCAACGGATATCTGCTAAATTTTCACATCATGTCTCGTAATACTTCAGGCATGATTCCTCTAAAGCTTGAGCAAAACCGGGAATTATTGGCAAGGTTATGATATAATCGCCCCCGGTCGCCACAGGAGCTCACTCGGCGAGGATCATCTCGCTTTGCGCACAACAGCACCCCGGCCTGGTCATGATTTCTATGTAACACAAAGTGTAATGTAATAATGAAATGCAAAACAAATATGGAACTACACCTCCCCAACTATCCCTCCCTACTTCCCCACCCCAACTATCCCTCCCCACTCCCCCTCCCCAACTATCCCTCCCCACTCCCACTCCCAAACTATCCCTCCACAACTTGTGTCACATCGTCCATGTAGTCCCTGCCAAAGACACATCCAGGGCACATGTTTGTTGTCTGCCTATTTGCATGCCCGCTTGCCATCTGGCATGCCACTGTGTGGAGTGGATGACAGTCACATTGCCCTATTCATTGGGCTGCTGTGCGCTGAACTTGCGGGCGTCAAGCTCGTGGATGGCATGTGTGTCTGCTCAGTAGCCCGTCTATCCAGCGACGCCTGAAGGGACATTGCCATGGTCTCAGCAATGGGGGACATTATGCTATTCCCCTTGCGTACCCTCCTGGCCATCAGCACAATGGCAGTTGTGGCACATGCATTGTGCCGGCCACTGGCCTGCAGGGGCGGTCTGTCCAATAGGAAACTCTGGAGATTTCCCGGTGGGCCTCTACCCCCAGGGCCTCTTTTGTGTGGTAACCTATTTTATTTCCACATTTTCCCATAGGAAAAGGGTTGGGCTTGCTGAAAATGTGTAATATGGGGCCACTTTGAACATTATTTCCAGGGCCTCTTTTGGTTCCCAGTCCACCCCTGCTGGCCTGTACACTTTCCCTCATCAACTGTGCCTCTTCAAGGTGCTACTGCACTAGGGCAGTTAAGGCATCCTCAATACGGCATAGTCGGCCATCCATTTCCCTCACACAGGGGAAGGGTGGGCGTTGTGGGTTCATGAGGCTGAATGAGCTGAATTCTGAGGGCTTGTAGATTGTGTGGTCGCTGGTCTCCCCTGTGTTGTCTCCAACATTGTCGGCTGTGTCCTCAGCACTTGATTCCTTCCCACATGCATATGGCTGCTGTGATGGTGGTGGTATGACAACAGCAGGTGGAGCTGCCTGGATGGGCGCAGCACTGGTGACAATGGCAGGTGGGGCTGCCTGGATGGGCTCAGCACTGGTGACAAGGGCAGTCAGGGGCTGCATGGACGGGTGGGGTAGTGGTGTCAGTGGTCGCAGCTGTGTCCTGGGTGGTGGTGGTCTGTGCTGTCCTGCGCCAGCAGTCTCTGGTACCCCTTGAGTTGCTTGCTTGGGCCACTTCACTGTAAGATGATGTGCCTGAGGGAGTCAGAAAGGCATGTTGTTAGAGAGCAGCGTGGATTGAGGAAGCACAGAGACATGCATTATGTTGGTTGTGGCTGTGCTGTGTTGGGAACATTGCGCAGTACATGGCATGGTGCACACATGCTTGTGTTATGCATACTGTGCTGCAGTATGTGTGATGTTTGTACATGGTAGACTCTGTGCTAGGGATACTGTCATTGTGTACTTTCACTTGCTGGGTATAGTGTTGGGGGGGTGGCCGGTCCTGCTGTGAGATGTTGGGGTGGTGAGGAGTGTGGTATGGATGGGGCAAGCATGGGCTTTCTGCCTGACCCAGTTGCAGGGCCAGTATGTGCATTTGGGACCAGGAATCCGTCTGGCTGGGATGAGGGGGGCACATATCATTGCCATTGTGTGCAAGGGTGGTCATGTGTGGGTGGAGATGGGGGTCAGCATTGCGGTGTTCTGGTGCCAGTGGAAGCACAGCAGGCACACATGCTTGGACACTTGGCAGTACAGGGTGCTGGTGCGGTGTGCAACATTTATTTCAGGCATGGGTCATTGTTAGGGGGCCAGGGTGTATGTCCATGTATGAACCCTGGATGTTGGTTCTTGTGGGAGGTGCAGCAAGTTCGGAAAACTCCCGAAGACTCACCTCTTCAGGTAATTTTAAAATACCAGCTACTGTTTTAGTTCACTTTTTTAGACACAGGAGGTCCTCTTGATAGTTTTATGTTTGTCTTGTCAGAGCACCCTGATGCCTGCGGGCTGCCGGCGCTATAAAAGATGATATACAAACATACAGGGTGTTTTAGGGGGTGTGGACGGTACAATTCCCATTTCAGTGATATGTTGGTACAGTGGTGGGAGCAGAGTGGACAAGGATGTTGATCATTACATCAGGATTATGTGTACTCACCGGCCTCTTCGGGTGTCCCAGCTGCGGCCTCCGTAGCACCAACCACTTCTATTGACTCCAGGTGCAGCACACTGATGCACCTCTCCTCCCAGGGCATTAGGCGTATTGGTGAGGAGCTCCCGCCACCTGTGGCCATGCCCTGTCTCCGCTATGCAGAGAGGAGGTTCCGGGACCTCAGGCAGAGGTCGTCCAAGCTCTTGTGGCAGTCTTACACTGTGCGTGGTGTTGTCCCCAATGCCGACACATTCTGTGCCACCTCCTCCAAAATGCTCTTCTTGTGCAGCTGTGTTTGGCGGCGCTGATCATTGGTGAATAGTTCCCCTGCATGCAGGACAATGGTTTCTGCAAGCATGTTGAGCTCTGGCTATGAGAAGCGTGACTTACGCTTGCGGGTCTCACAAACTAGAGATGACATGCTACTAGTGATATTTATTTGGTCAACAGGGGTGGATGTTGCCTATGGTTTGCAGATTGCAATGGATTGTGTGGTGATGGCCGCCGCCATTTTCCTGTTCCGGCGATCACTTTGTTTCTGGTCACAGTAATAGTGGCACTGCAGTTTACGGTGCTGCTGGGTCAGGCATTCGGGGGCACCGGCACCAAGGGCACCGGCACCAAGGTAAGCTTACCGGCAACCTTGTTTCTGGACCAGCAAACCACGAGTTTGCCTGGCATGGCCGTTGCACCCACCAGGTCTGATCCTACCAGGTGCAGTGGCCACGGTAGGCAGACTCCTCACGGAAGAACTGCCACTGTCAGCAACGGTGCCAGCGCTTCCGAGTCCCCACTCCCATAGAGTTCTATGGGACTCTATGCGAATGGAGACTAACATTTTACGGGCGCCTGACTTCCCGGGCCGCCGGACTTGGAATGTCCCGGTGGCACCGGGAAGTCAGGCGGCGGTAGAAAAATTACGAGTCTGGTGGTAACTCGCTGGTAGCACCGGCAGGGTTACCGCCAGACTCGTAATGAGGCCCGTAACCTAATATGGATTTTTGGTTTAGGCGTGTCCATGTTGCATTAGCCGGTATGTCTCCGACTGTAGCTCCGTTTAGCATTGTTAGACCTCTTGAGTACATTAAATCAGTCCATGTTCTCACCTGGGACCTGATTTTGCCCTGTACATCCCTCTGAGTAGGAAACTGGCCATCTAACTCTTCACTGATCACGTTCAGATCTCCACTGATTATAATGGCTGTTACTGAGGGATCAGCCTAGCTTTCATCCAAGAGCTAGCCCATTAATAAAGGCCACTGGCTCCATACCGTCTGGGTTCCAATATCGATTGAATTTAACAAACAAACCTAGTCCTAGTCCAGAAAAGATGTCATTATCCCAAGCTAGTTTAACAGTCTGTGTGAAGACTATCCCAATCCCAATTGAGTAGTGAGCAGTCACACCCTGATCTAACAGGTAATAGCAAGCCCGCCATAGGTCTACCTTTGCCCCCCCTTGATTGCTGGGATTGTTAAAATAGTAAAGCCATCTAGAACTAGGTCTTCTAGGAGCCAAGTCTCCTGCAAAGCTATTAGATCACCGTGTGCAATGGTCATATTTTTACATCCAAACAATTGATAATGCCCTTGAGTATTCCACAAACCCATTTTAAATGGTTGCCCTACTCCGTCTATGTATTGCTAATAGCCAGAGTTTCTAGCAGCCAAAATACTTGGTAACCAGGACCACAACTGATCCAGTCGCTGTGATCCCTCGAGATTTGAATGGGTCAGGACTTTCCGATTAACAAGACATCCGTTAGAACAACTAACTCTTAAAGGAGGGTAAAGTATGGTACTTACTTGCGAGGGTTTTTGTGATTTATGTGTCTCTAAAGTGTTACCTCATATATGTCAAAGCACATAGGATATAACAGACCTGCATTTTCCAAGATAATGATCTTAATCAGAGTCGAAGGGACATGCAGAAAGATTTTATCAAAATGTTTTTTAGCCACAAATTCCACTCTTCAAATATCTCTTGATTGAATCAATCGCAGTGGTGGAATTAAATCCAGCAACATCAGCACATACGATCGAATCAATGTGACCGGATCCTCAAAGTGTGGCAAACATTCCATTAGCACCTGGCGGGAAGAAACGCACCCTCAAGCACAACTCATAGTTTGCCGGTCCGGTAGTAATGGTGCCGGTAGCTTACCTGCGCCGTTACTACCGGACCGGAAAACTTACAATGAGGCCCACCGTTTTTGGCTGGGGAGACATTTTCCCAACATTTAAAAGCTTCACTTTCGCTCCTTTTTTTATTCAAACCTGCGCTCAAAGAATAACCTCTTTGTAATATGGGATGACATGAAGGCGGCCATCCCCAATATGTTTTGCTGCTTATGGAAAAAGTAAATGATTTGCAGAGCAAACTCAATTGTAAAAATATATTCAGAGACAGAATTAGAGACTCACAAATAAAGATTAGCGAGGGTTGCGTGGAACAACGTAAACTGTCGTCGTGTACAACACTAGGTTGGCAAACGGTGCACAGAAGTGACAATAAGTGCTTTTAAATGACACGAAGAAACCACAACTGTAGACATGTTCTCATTTACCGGCATTCATGAATCGAGAGTCTCATATATGCAAAGGCTTTTTTTAGGACGTTTAGACTATGCTCATTAAATACTCTTGATATGTGCTTTTTTTAAATAATGCGAAGTTTAATATCTGGTTATGACTGTGTTCACTTAATACTAACCAAGATGTGCTTTTAAAGTTAATATGAAATTTTACATCTTTAACATTAGCATAAGATTGCGTTCGCATAATGATATTTCAAATGTGCTCCAAAATGTACTGTGAACCGGAAAACAAAGCTGCTATTCACATATGCACAGACAGGATAGAACTCTGGCATGTGGTCTGATGGAACTGCTGTTCCAACCACATACACCATTTCTACTCTGCTTGTTAAGCAGTATGTGTCTCATTTTGAGTTTGGCAGCATAACTGCCTCCTGTAATACAGGCAGCCGAACTCATTTCTGGTTACCCCATGTGGTAACGGGATGGGGCTGCATGACTCAGAGTTATACAGGCTCTTCAGTTATTGCCCATTGAGGAGTAGTCCCGTAAGACACCATGGGGAAATACTATATCCCCGCATGGGTAATATTGCATCTGGTGACACTTTTGTGTGAACGAAACCTCATCCACATAACGCAGGCAGTCTCAAGGAGTTTCAGATTTGAAACTCAGAATTTGGCAGTACGGTAAGGGTGGCAGTCATTCCATTACAATCACTTTTTTACTGCACTGTCAAACTCTTACTGAGGCCCTCATTGCATGGGGTTTTGATATACCGGCTACAGAATGGCTATGCTTAAGTGACCTGCTTTAAAAAGCTTCATACCGGTATACACAATGAATCCTCTGGTTGTTAAACTCTAAGTACACGATTCATGGAATGCGGCCCAGAAATGGTGCAAGGGCTGCGTGCCAAGAAGGACACTGCGCGAGCCGTGGTGCAGAAAAAATATTGCTTGTCATGTGTATTCATGGATTCCAAGACGCATTACTAGCCATTGCGCAAGTCACAACAAGCTGCGCGAGGAACTTCTAGAACACTCCCCCACGCACACCAAAAAGCAAGCCCAAGGACTAACACAGCACAAGCCTCAGCACTACCCCTGGTCCAGCATCCAATACCCCAGCGAAATTGTACGCCTGACTTCCTGGGCTGCCGGACTTGGAATGTTCCGGTGGCACTGGGAAGTCAGGCGGTGGTAGAAAAATTACGAGTCTGGTGGCAACTCGCTGGTAGCACCGGCAGGGTTACCGCCAGACTCGTAATGAGGCCCATAGCCTAATATGGATTTTTGGTTTAGGCGTGTCCATGTTGCATTAGCCGGTATGTCTCCGACTGTAGCTCCGTTTAGCATTGTTAGGCCTCTTGAGTACATTAAAGCAGTCCATGTTCTCGCTACAGAATGGCTATGCTGAGTGACCCGCTTTAAAAAGCTTCATACCGGCCCCTGGTCCAGCATCCAATACCCCAGCGAAATCGTGTGCCTCACCTCGCAATCCTGCACCTGCACATGAACCACTGTAGTCCACACACCACCCCCATCCCCACTCACCTGTGACACACCCCACAGGCAGCCCCCTCCAGGTGGGACACCCCCCACAGGCAGCCCCCTCCAGATGGGACACCCCCCCACAGGCAGCCCCCTCTAGATGGGACACCACCCCCCATCCCCCTCACCTGTGACACCCCACACAGACAGCCCCCTCCAGATCGGACACCACCACCCCAGCACCCCTCACCTGTGACACCACCCACAGGTAGCCCCCTCTAGACTGGACACCCCCCATATGCAGCTCCCTCCTGACGGGACACCACCCCCAGCTGCCCTCACCTGTGATACCCCCCACAGGCGAATCTAAGTGATTTGCCCGCGACTGAAACTACCGCGGGCAAATCATTCGCATGAGAAAGGTGCAAACTACCAAAAGTTTGCACCTTTCTCATGCTAACACACATACATTCTCCCACCCACACACACAACACACCCATAACACCCCCGACCCACACCCTCAGCACACCCTCACCCACACCCCCAACATAAACAAACCCCACTTACCTCCATCTTGATGCTGGGTTCCTGCAGCGCCAGTTCCCTTTCACATCCGTGATCGGGAACCAGTGCTGCAGGGTCCTTTTCTTTTCTTTTTGTTTTAAACGGAAGGCAGCGGGGTGTCCCCCGCAACCCCTGCTCACTATACCTGTGACAGCCCCCCTCACCTGGGACACCCCACACAGGCAGCCCCCTCCAGACGGGACACCACCCCCCAGCACCCCTCACCTGTGACACCACCCACAGGCAGGCCCCTCCAGACCCCCCCCACAGGCAGCCTCCTCCAGATGGGACACCACCCCCTAGACCCCTTCACCTGTGACACCCTCCACAGGCAACCCCCTCCAGATGGGACACCACCCGCAGCCCCCCTCACCTGTGACACCCTCCACAGGAAGCCCCCTCCAGACGGGACACTACCCCGTAGACCCTTTCACCCGTGACACCACCCACAGGCAGCCCCCTCTAGACGGTACACCCCCCACTGACAGGCGCACCCAGATGCCAAACACAGAGTGATGCAGCACAGGTAAATGCAAATCCTAATATACAGTGCACACCCATTTGTCTGATGGACACACCACCACATGTCAGGCACATGTGCATCCTGCCATCCGCAACCACCCCTGCAACAACAATACACAAGCATGAACGCAACAAGACACATGACTTGCAATGCAGAGATGCACTGGCTGAAAATAGAACTAGCAAACAGGCCAACACACAAATGAACTGCACGAAGCATGGAATTTAACAAACAAAGCATGGAATTTAACAAACAGAATGATGTATATTGAAGAAATATGTACACAAAAATATTAGAATGAAGGTAGAAGTAGTCCATGTAAAATAAGTACAAAAATGGAATGCTTAAGCCTGAAGAACTATATACAATAAAAACGGGGAAGGAATGTCTCAAAGGTCTGGGTAAATATAATAAGGAAAGAAAGGAAAGCTACACCTAACTAACTATGTACACAAGCAGCGGGCTAATCCAACTCCTCTTTGCCAATCTCACTCAGGCTCTATATCAGTGCTGAGTCCAGCACCACGTCCTCTGGAGGGCTTGCAGGATCTCCAGCATCTGTGTCTCTATCACTACAGCTTCCCTGCAAGTGGCCTCCAGGATGGCAGCCCGCCTCCTTGCCCGATGCAGCGCAATACCAGCGCTGGCCAACACAATTCTCGCTCCCGAGCCCGCTACCTCTCTGCTCTGATCTGCTTCCCATATCTCCCGAACACGGAAGCCATTCTGTCCATCAGGTCCACGTGTGCCTCCCGCCACGCACTGCGCACCTGCCCCCTTTGGGTGTGGTGCCCTGATAATTGTAGCCTCCTCCTGGTTAAGGTAAATAATAAAGGGCGCCTGGCTATGTCCTGATATGCCCAGGGGGGGGAGGTAAATAGTAATTAAGAAAAGAATCAGGATGGGAGATCCACACAACAAGAATTATGGATTAATTGATGTAATCTCAGAATTATGGTACAAATACAAAAAAAAGTTCACTTAATCATAAAATAACAGACGGATTTTGAATTGGCATTTAGGGGTACAACTGCGTACCACCCTCTTTAGTGTTGAGGGTATTAGCCTCACAAAGGTGCAAAATCTCTCAAAGACAATTTGGACATTGGTTACAGACAAGAGTAAATGCTGCCCAGGACCACTACTGGTCCGTGGGTTTTGTCAAAAATAAAACACAACAACAAGTGTGAACAGGTAGATGTGTAATAATGTTGTGTCATAAATCAGATTACAGTCTACGTGTAGTCTGCCCATCATCATAGATGATGGCTGTACGCCTCGCCACACCGGCCTGCAGGGGTATCACATAGTCTTGATGGCAACACCAGATGGTAAGGGGGTGTCAGTTTGGGTGGACACAGCTGACACCGCAGGGTGGGTCTGGGTGGAGGCATCCCAGCAGGCACATACATCTGCATCCAATGGCCCAGGGACTAGATTTTTCACAGGCACCCCGACGATGGCCTGCACAGCCTCATGCCCCTGTACAGGACTGCAGTAGGCACGCCCACCTCAAAAACCCCAACTGTCTCCATGGTCTGGTCTTCAACGGCCACCTGCTCCACCTCACCCCACCACCCTGGATGTCTCTGGGGCATTTTCTACCATGGATGGCCCCTGTGTGGCATCACCTGTCCCCCCACTGCTGAGGAGTCCCCTCCCCCCTTCGCCTTCTTGAACTTACCCCGAGCAGCATTGCTACAGCCACAAAAAAGAAGTGCTTTTATGGGGGCGTGGCTGGGCCTTTCATCTCTGCCTGGTGGAGGCATCCCTGCTGCCATGCGTCACAGCACTGCTTACGCCCTCTTCATCAGATGCAACTGTGGTAAAGAAGACACAGAACAGAAACATCAGTGTACGGCACCAAATTGTGCATGGCAATACCAACATTCACATGAACATGACTAGTCAAGGGAACAATCATCATCCTCCACCTCCACACACATGGACTTGCAATCCACATCCATGCAGACACATGTGTGCCCATCATTCCAGACATTCACATCAGGCTACGTGCCACTGGCATGACCAATCAATTGCGTATGCTCCACACACATGCATCATGTGCACATGAACATGTCAGCATGCCACAGCAGCAAGCACATACACATGTCATGCACAAACATCAACAAAGAGGCCACAAGCAGTCTGATGAGCAATCACATCAGAGTCCCGTTAACTGTAATCTCTCTACATGACTATGTCAGACATCCAAATGCATGTGTTGCAACCAGGCGCGAGTGCTGGCCAGTCACACATTCCCATCTTTGGCACATACACATGAACATCATGCATGCACATGACACGGGCAACAGTACCTGAACTGTCACACTTGTCACACGGGCACGTCTCAGACACAAGCAACAAAACATATTCATGGTCTGAAAGGCAGCAGTACAACACACAATGCAAGTGATATCTCATTTACAATATATATCATCCAATGCACACATGTACAGCAATGTCTGGGGCATGCACGCAGATATCCGTCTCATAGGCATACTTGCTGTAAGTCTAAGGGGCTCACTGCCAACGTGCAGCAACATGCACATGCACCGTACAGCATAGCAACACATAGATACTCACCAGTTGACTACAGACGTTCACGCAATTTGCAGTCCTGGGTGTGCAGCTTCAGGTAAAACTTCTCCAGGACCCACATGTTGGTATTGGACAGCCGGCACCTGCGCGCACGGTGCACCTCTGTGGTGGCACTGACCTGGATGTAGGGCAGGGCCATGCTGTGGGTCCTGGATTTCAGGTCCTCCCAGCAATTGTGCACGTTCTTGAATGTCTGGGATGCCACCCCCTCCACATTGATGGCCTCCGTTATTCTGTCCCAGACCTGCTGACGTCCTTCCTTGCCGTGTTGCATCACTGAGTTGAAGAGGTCATCATAATTCTTCAGGACCTTCTCCACCAGGATGTCAATTCCCTGGCAGTGAAGTTGACAGCCCTCTGCCTCGCTGCCATGGGGTTACCATTCTGGTCTGAAGATGATGGTGCAGACATGGCAAACCCCGTGGCAGGTGTGGGTGGGTAAGGTGGTCCTAAAGCTGGGCTTTGGAATGTTGGTGGTGGTATGGCATGGTGGGAGTCCGGTGAAGCAGCTGAGATGGTCACAGGGCCAAGGACAGGAGCTCTGTCAATGGCTGAACAGCAGGCACTCCAAACGCAGTGCAGATGGTGAGCAGGCATGCACACTGGACAAGCAGCAGCATATGGCTAGGCACGAGGTAGGTCAGGGCTATAGGAGGCAGGTAAAATGGCTCCGAGGCCGGAGCGTGGGTCTTCCTGTGTATTAATCCATGGGCAGCCGGAAACAGAGTGACAGGACTTTGTGCGTAAAAGAGTGGACATGTGAAATCCGAGGAAAGGCCCTTATGTGACACGCTCAGCGTGCTGGCATTGAGCATGCCAGATTCGGGGATACATAAGCACGCGCAGAAGCAACTGCGACTGTACGTGTGAAGGGGAGTAGACGGACGAGTGAAATACTGTGAATTTTGGGGTGCCACACAATTCGTTCACTTCAGGGACCATACAAACTTCTTATTTTGGTGGGGGATTTGCCTCTGTGCATGCGCGCGTCTACTTTTATATTTACAGAGGCTAAAGGTGAGTTGCATACACATTTTTCCTAATCTGGGTACTCCTGTGTATCGCGTACCTCTATTCCTTCCTTTACTGTAGCTTTCCAGGGTTCACATTAGCATTTTTAGTGTTGCAGGGTAACACTGTGTTTCGCTTTTTGTTTTTACGGATGCTATTCTGGTCTTGCGTACACAATTATTCATTTTTTGGGGTGCCTGTGCATTACGCATCCTCTATTTTTGTCACCTGGGGTACTTTTGAACCTTGATGACAACAGAAGTACGTTTTCCATCATGTAAACTTCCCCCTCGCTCTAATTGCCCAAGACAATTGCTTTGTGTGCCTTCCATTGTTCACTTACACCTGGAAGATAAGTGGAAAGGCCCCAAGAGGGAAAGGTGGCAGATGTGGCCAGGGTCAGGGACGTGCAGCGGAAGCAGCTGTCCCAGCCCCAAGGGTCCAGGGACGTGCCGTGGAAGCAGCTGTCCCAGCCTCAAGGGTCCAGGGATGTGCAGTGGCACTTCTGCTCTCCCAGCATCAAAGGGTAAGGGACGTGCAGCTAAAGCAGCTGTACCAGCCCGGATGGTAAGGGACGTGCAGCTAAAGCAGTTGTCCCAGCCCCAGTGGGTGATGCCATGCCTCAGGCCACTAGTGGTCAAGCATCTGGAGTCCAGAGTGGTCCCAGCCACACAGGGCCAACACCACGTGCCAAGAAGGCACACAGCAGGAACAGGCTCAACCCCATGGCACAGCACAGGACACTGGCACGTTGAGGAAGAGGAACTTCAATGATGAAGAACTCCAGATCCACATGGAGTACGTGACCAAGCACCACCGTGACATGTGCCTGCAACTGGGGGGGGGGGACATCCACCTGCTCATCGTATCATGCATTGGCAGCATGTAACGGATCAGATCAACGCCTTAGAGTGTGAGAGGCGCACTGCTGCTCAGGTAGTCAAGCGCTGGAATTACCTTAACCCATCGCACCAAGTCCAAGCTGGATGACAACCTCGCCTCTGCTACGGCAACTGGAGGGGGGTCACCAGAGGAGGAGGAGCTCACTCAGCATGAAGAGACTATGGGCTAATTCATTGTAATGGAGCAGGTGCAAGGTGTGGGAGGCCTGCTAAATTACGAGGGCACGTCCGGTGAGTGACCAAGATTGTGCATACGTCTAGTGAAGCATAACAATGTATGATTCTGTTGCGCATCCCTGCTGCATTTGAATGACTGCCCTGGGTGTGCTTGCTAATGACCATGTTTGTTGGCAATGTTTCCACTGGCTGCATGGCCCTGAGTAGGGAATGTTGTTGCCAGTCTGCATATGCCATGATCAGATGGCTTCTTGTACATAGTGTGTGGATGCTGTTTCTCTCATGGTGACATGACCTGCATTTTGTTGCATGACAGCAATGTGATACAAATTTTTACTGTGGACATGTTGCACATGACTCCTCATGTCTTCTTCTCTCCTAGTGCAGGTGAGGAGGCACCAGAGGCAGAGGAGGAGGAAGAGGAGGAAGAAGAGTCTGTGGCATTCCAGACCACCAGTGGAGGATGTGGCGTGGCAAGCCGTGAGAATCCACCGGTGCCACAGACCATCCTGTGTCTTTCTGCATACGATTCGGACTCTTTGGACTCCTGTAGCTCTGATGCTGAACCGGATGTGCAGTCCTCAATGCTGGCAGAGGTGAGTGAACTAATTGTTGGAGCAGTTGGCTCCTGTAAGTCTGCAGGGGGGTCAGGTACCTTCCCAAGGCCAGTCAGTGGTGTCAGGGCAATCTGTGGTGGTTACGGATGCAAGGCCAAGCTCCCATGTATTGGTTTCTGGTCCTGGGGCAGATGTTCAAGGGAGGGTAGCAGTCCTGCAGCCAGAGACAGTGGCATCATAGCAAGGGCCATGCTCCCTTGGGTCAGGCAGGCGTGGGCACCGCACACGTGAGGGACGTGTGCAGCCTGGGCAGACCGAGACGGAGAAGCAATTATTGCGTTCCACACACCAACAGGGTGCTGCCTTTGCAAGTTTGGTTGAGGGCATGAATAGGGTGGCCAGTTCCATGATCCCACATGCTAAGTATTTGTGTACTTGCATTCCAGTGGTTTGCACCACAGCTGCACTCTACAAAATGTGCTGCCAACTTGCTAACCCACCCACTGTACCTTCTGCACCTACTCCCTCACAGTCCCTTTGCAATGCACTTCCATCTCATTTATTTTTAAAAAGCCAGGACATGTTAAACCTCCTTGTGACATGCTCTTCCAACACAACTCTCCTCCCTCTGCCCCCCCTACTACTCACCCTCCTCCTTCCTCCTTTTCCTCCTTTGCTCCTGTCTCTCCTGAAGAAGAGTGCAGAGGGGTTACCTGTTGGTGACAACAGGGTAGATAGGTATTTGTTCATATTGGTCTCCACGGGCCAGGAGGTGACACCCCACTGCACCAGAAATCGCAATAAAACCCAGTTTAAGTTAAAAAGTTAAGGGAATTTCAAGACTTACTAACTACTGACAAAGATTGGAGTGCCCCTCGACGTATTATTATGTCCTTTTCTTCTCCGCTGAAAAAGTCACCAGAGTTGTCAAGTGCATAAAGGTCTCTTCCAAACAGGTGGGCCCATGCTCATCCAGAACCATCAAGGGCAACATCTCTTCTCTGGCCCTTGTTCTTGCTGAGCTCTGCAACCACTCCTTTGCTGCTGTCCTCTCTCAAGCACTCCCTTGTGCGCTGCATCCTTACTATAGCATCTGCAGAGCCTTCCTGCCCGGCCAACTACCATCCCACTTCAATCATCCCCTTCCTGGGGAAACTGCTTGAGACGTTGGGCCTTATCCAAATGGACGCTCATGACATACTTGTTGGCAGTGTACACTAGTATGAATTCCAACCTTCCTGAGCCTTGGACACTGCTCTCCTGAACACCCATGAAGAACTGCTAGCATCCCTCAATTCATAATCCCCTGCTGTCCTCATCCTCCTTGATATCTCACCTGCATTTGACACAATGTACCATTCCATCCTCATTAAAAAAGCTCCATGAGCGGGCAGTGGACTGGCTTAGCTCATTCCTAACCACCCATTCCAACAAAACCATTCTGTGCCCTTTCTCCTACCATACTTCCTCCTCCACCTGTGGCATCCCGCAGGTCTCCATTCCTTTGCCATGCGTCTTTAACATATACATTTCCCTGCTGCAATGCTTCATTGCTGCATTCTCCCACAAATTCCAATGCTATGCCCACGACACACAACTCTTCAGCAAAGTTCCTATTGACACACTTGCCCATTCATTCACCCTGACTGCCTCTCTGCCATCCTGGCCTGGTGCACTAGAAATGACCTCGGCTTGTACGCCATTCAAACCGAGAGTCTCCCTATTGGATCCCCTGCAGCCTACTTCTCGCATTCACTCTGTCCTTCCTCCATGGGCTCACCCCCTACCCTCTCATCAAAAGCCAGGAATCTTGGAGTCATCTTCGCCTCCCCCCTTTCCTTCATCCCTCATATTCTGGGCATTGTCAAGAAGTCCCACTTTCAGCTCTTCCATCTCAAAGTAACTGTACCCTTCCACACCTTCCCCCAGAGATTCAATGTTACCTGTGCTCTGGCTCTCTCCAGGCTACACTACTGAAACAGCCTCCTCCTTATTGTTCCTTGCTCCACCCTGCGACCCCACCAGCTTACCCAGATTAGGGCAGCAAGACGTATCATTGGCCTCAGGTCCAAGGACTACAGCTCTCCTGCACTACAAAGTCTTCAGTGGCTCACAGTCTCAGCACGGATTACATTGTGATCCCTGTGTATCATCCACAGGGTTATATGGGGCCGGGTACCACTCTATCTTCAAAGCATCCGGTTCAAATACTCTCCTTCTAGACTCCTGTGTTCCTCTGGCAACAACTCCATGCGTGTGAAGCACTTTGGTATAGAAAGGGCTGTTGTTGGATCCATTTCCCCCGCGTACTGCCTTCTATGTAATAGCACTGCTCTCCCCCTGCGTCTTCAGCAGGACCTCCTTAAGTTCCCAATAAGCCTCAAGTCCTTTCTCTTCTCCTCTTCCTTCTCTGCCTCTCTTCTGTGCTAATCATACAGTAGCGTGCCTGATGTGCAGGGCCCTTATATGTCCTCTGGACCCTGACCCCCCACATGTATCATTGAAGCAACTGTCTATATACTGCACTTGCTCATGCTCAGCCTCACCATGGGAGGTTGCACTTACGTTTTTATTTTATTTTCTTAGCACTTCACCTGAGCTTTTCTCCATGAACAAATCAGAACCTTTCCCCTTACCACCCTCCCCTGTACACGTGCATGTTGGGAACACTAACAAGCATAGTGGGTTTGTCTCCCCTCACAGTTATTGTCATGATTTGATTCTATTATTTATCTCTTTTAGTAATTCATTGGCTATCTTACTCTGTCCCCACACTGTTGCCCTGTGTACACTTAGAAACATTTGGGGTAATTGTACAAGTGCCTAACAAATGACCAATGCATACGTTCATTAATAATATGCTCCCATGACTGTGTTCAGTGCACTGTCCCAATACTACGCAGGTGGTGGCATGCCTTATCATGTCATTGGAAGTCGTCCAGCGGTGTACCAGCTTTTTTGTGGGATCAATTATCTGCATATGTGATGTCTTCTCATTTTCATGCAGCATGTTGACTGATGCGTACATTGTGTATGTGCCATCATCTAGTGAATGGGGATATGTGACATTCACATTTTCTGCATGTCATTGAGAGGGACAGGCAATGTTGGGAATGTTGTTGTTTGTTAGTGTGTGTGTTGTGTGTGTTTGATTTGCATGCAGTGTCCAGGTGTTTGTGCATGTATGCTGGGACACATGTTGATGGTTGTCTTGTGAGTTGTTGTTTGCATGTGTTGTATGTCACTGAGGGGTGCCCATTCCTCTTCAATTTTTTGGGGCATGTATGTGTTAGCTGCACTATGTTTCCTTTTGTTCTTTGTCTGCAGATCCTTCCATCAAGGAATGATGGCTATTTCATGGGATGAAATTGACTGTCAACTGGATGCCAAGGGGACAGGTAAGATTTTCATTTATATTGATTGTTATGGAATGTTTAGGAACTTGTGGGTCAACACTGCACTTCTTTTCTACACCCCACAATAGGGACATGTTTGTGCGCATCGTCCACAATCTATCTGGGACATATGTGCATATATTTGCAATTGTGCTTGTTGAAGTTTGTGTACATGTGAATAGCTGAGGCCATGTATCGCATGCAGCTCAGACATGAGGCTTCTGGATTTATCGATGCTTACACATTTGACAGGTATGTTAGTCAGATCCACCACAGCAGAAGGGGACCACTACAGTGGGTATGGTGCACAGTATAATAATCATTTTACATTACATATGGGATGGTTTTGGTGACACAGAGGTGATTTAATTGATTTGTTGGCATGATGGTAGTGGCATACTTCCTCTTCAATATGTTTCTACACAAGATGAAATGTTCTAAGGGATGCACACAATTGTGCATTTCCAAGGGTACCTTCTTAGGGTGGTTTTGTGGTTTTGTGGACACAGTGGATTGGCCCAATGTCATCATTGAATGGCACCTGGGATGTAACGGGATCATGTGCACTCCACAGGGGAGGAATTTTAGGTGAAATATGATTGCATAAACTGGGTACATGCAGCCTCTCCACGTGCCCTTTGTCCAGCCATACGCAAGCAGTGGGCCTGTGGGTGAGGGTGGGGTGCCACCACCATGTCCACCGAGACGTCACGCCGTGTTGCAACATTGTGCAGGACACATGCTGCCACAATGATCCTGCAGACTACTGGTGGTGCATATAGCAACACACCACCAGAGTGGTCAAGTGAGTGGAAACGTGACATGAGCACTCCGAATGTGTGCTCCACTATGCCCCGAGTTGCAATATGGGCAGTGTTGTATCTTACCTCGGCAGATGTCTTGGGGTTGCGTATGGGTGTCATCATGTATGTGCTCAGAGGTTAGGCACTGTCCTCTGTAGAGGTGAGAATGTTTGTCATTGTCATTTGTTGACAGTGTCTACTGGTCTGTGTGCAACATGCATACACCAATGAGCCATGCGTTGCCATGCTTTCCAGCCTCCAGGGCCCAGTGTAAAGGGGACATCCTGAAGATGTAACTATCATGGGTGCTGCCAGGATAGTTGGCATACACTTTAGTAATGATGCCCTTGGCATCACACACAACCTGAACATTGATGGAGTGCCAGTGTTTCTGATTGCGGTAGATGTGCTCTGTTCCTCAAGGTGGACGTAGAGCAACATGGGTGCAATCAATGGCACCTAGCACTTTTGGGAAGTGCGCCACCCAATAAACATCCTGGACCACTGCTTGCCTATCTGCAGGTGTTCTGAGCATACAGATATGCCGGTGGACAGAAGGACGTGCAGTTATTATTGCCAACACCTGGTGTAGGCAGCGTGACTGCGTTACCTGTGTAATGCCACCAACTATGGCGGTGGTCCGCTGGAATGAGCCAGTGGTCAAATAATCCAGTACAGTGAGAACCTTTTGCAAGGGGCTCAGTGCTTGGGAGCACAGGGTGGATGATGTGAGGTCATCTTCCCACCCTGTGAGCAGGTCTACAATGATATGCAGGGGTGCGGGGGGGGGGGGTGATACCTGGCATAGACCTGGTCATCTGCATCCCAAAAAGGCTGGTCCTTGGGTGGAAGATCTGGGCACTGGCCATCCTCCTCCTCCTGCGGTGTCCCAGGATGACTGCTGCATCCATCGTGGCTGTGTACGTGTGTTTGTTGATCGTGCATGCTTTTTATGCATTGGTTTGTGTTCGCCTTGACATTTTATATGACAATAATTCTATTACTACTACTACTGTGTGAATTCAAAACCCTTTAGTATGAATCCCTAAAGTGTGTAAAATGTAGTTCTTGTTTAGAAGATAATACAAATCTTCAGACAGACCACATATCAAAAACCTCTGTCGAAGTCTCTATGACATCTGGACAAACCTGTGGGTTGGGGATTCCTGAATGCATTACTAATGTTCAAATGAGGTACAGTAATAATCTCTCCCACATAATGCCCTCTACAGCCCTTCAGGTCAGGTAACTGACAGTCTTATACAAACTAAGGGCCTCAATATTAGTATGGTGCTAATGGTAAATACATGTGGTATTCAAAATACCTCCCATTTTTAAAATAGGACCTTAGGATGAGTTGTGATCACATGGAATACTTGCAGCAGGGTGTGCTTATTAATAATTGCATTGGTTAAATTATCTATTTTATTCACTGCAGTTCTTTTGTATGTATCCTATGCTCTAAATATCCCACATGACCCCAACTAATTCAGCAGTATTTTAAAAATAATAGCTATTTAAAATACCACGTTTTTACCATTACCACCATATTCATAATGAGTCCCATTACAAATTAGAGCTAGTCAGCTCTCAGGGCCATACTAGTTTAGAGGAACTGGCAAGGCCAAACGGAAATACAGCTATCCAGTGGGGACCGTGGAATTTCCGCCTGGTGAATTTACGTTAAGTTGGGATTCTGAAGATCCATGGGACGTAATCAGGTGGACTGAAAAAACAGAATGTAATACAGTGTTCTCCTGTTTTTCAGTGACCTCTAAACTCATAATGATGCCTTACATTTTTTATTGCCGACATACTGGGCCGAAACCCCAGAAAGATCAGTGCTGTATAAATTGGTGCATAATTATTTGTCTGTTGGTGGCTTGTCATCTGTGATTTAGGTAGGCATGGTCAAAAGAACTAATACTTGAGCCTCATTTAGAGTTTGATGGTAAGCCTTTGGTGATTCGCATAAACTATTATACCCTTGCTGCATGTAGTAATGGGAAGTGTAGGCATGATTCAGAACCTTTTTATCTCAGATGTTGGAGGATGGTTGGCCCAAATGCACTTGTTCCCTTCACACCTAGCCTCTGTCATGGTAAACTGGCTGTTGTATGCGGATGATTCGACTTTGTTGGACTTTATCCCCTTCAGCCTTCAGCATCAATTAAGGACTCTTGTGAGCTGTGCAAAGGCGAATGATTCATTGTAAATATTTAAAAAAACCAAATCTTTATTTTAAAATTAAGACGAAAATAAATCAAGGGACATTTTAAATGGTATCTTAATGAGACTGAGGTGCCTTCGTTTATTTATTTAGGATTGTATCTGTTCACGGGCATGGATATAAATAATGTTTTAAAGGCAATGAAATGTAAAGCCACTTGTTAAGCCTCCCGGGCCTCGATTATTTATGGCAAATTTGGTTATTTTTCTTTTTCTGCCAATTTTAGAATTTTATAAAAAGAAAGTAGTTCCTATTTTAACATATGGTGCAGAGGTTAACCTAATCACGGAAAGGCTGAACTGTGGGCGACTCGAGGTAGTGTTTGGAAATGTGAAGTAAAACTCCCCCAGACTGTTCCAAATTGTGTAATTCGTTATTAACTTGACTTGCTATCTCTTGAAGCCATAGTGAATTGGAAAAGATTGTCTCTTCACACTAAAATTCACTGTGGTCTGACTTGAAACTTTTTATGCAACATAAAACTAATTCTGCATTTAATAGATGGATAGATTTTTGCCAAGATCTGTTGGTTCAACTTGGGTAAATAAAGAAATGATGACTGAGAATCCTTTTAAGTAAAAGAATAAATTATGGGAAAAAGATTGGCAAACTGCAATTGAAGAGGTCCGAAACTATGAGCTCTTTTCTCAGGTTTTATCTGATAGCAAGGCCCTAAACACTATTCATAATTATTCATCTAAATTCCCTAGTCCTGACTGGCGTTTGCAATTTTTGAGAATGCGATTTAACCTCTTCCCTAGTAAGTAAATGTTGTGTGCAAAAACAATGATAGCACGAGATATGGAAAATTGCCACTATTGCCGTGATCCAAGTAAAATTGAAATATCAACTCACTTGCATCTTGAATGCTGCGTTCTGTGGCGTATCTCTCGTCATGATTTCTTTGCTACTCTTATGAAGGGCTTTAGAGTATTATCGATTGATGCGGCCTGGCACACAATTGTGGTTGATAAATCTGATCAAGTGAGATTTGTGGCCTTGAGGTTTACAAGTGAATTATTTCCGGTACATGCTAAGCAAACAGAGAATCTACCCTAATTTATATGAATTCCCTTCCTACCTTACCAGGCTATTTCCTTTGTTAGCCATGTATTAAACTATGCATGTCTGTGTGCTGTCAAATCTTTTAAAGGTTTTATGAATGGCTTGTGGCTACTCTGAGTAATGAACCTACTATGATGTATTTGAAATGTTATCCTCTTTTCTTTCTTTTTCTTCTTTTTGTTTTTTCCTCTTTTGCTGTTTTAAGTAATTTTAAGACATATTTATTAATGTTATGTGTGTATAACTGATATTTTTTGGTTGTGTGGAAAGTTCACGTGTTGAGCTATATCACAAAAAAATAACTACGGTATTAACACCTGTGGAATTACTGCATGCAGTAATATCTCATGCAGGAATGGGTTATTGTGGAAGAAATTTCCGCCACAAAAAAAAGGTGTTTTTGATAGACTTTCAGTTTTGCTATAAAAGTGGAAGTTCTTCCATTACTGCACTTTTTTACTGCACCCCGAAAATCTTAATGGGGTCCTAGATGTCCTCGAGTGCCCCTGAACGTATCTGTGCAGATTTGTTGCTTCTAGTAAAATGGGTCATAATTTGAAGAATGTTCCGTATAGTAAATGTTTTCAGAAATGCTGATCCCTACATTGAATGGCTGAGTTAGGCCTTAGTTCTCTTTGGGGATTCCGCAGAGTGTTGGAGTTTCTTTAAATTAAATTCACAACGGGATGCTAGTGTTAGATTCTGCGGTAAGGCAGTGCATTTCGGTGTAAATATTTAAGCATGAAGGACAGACACTTGGACAAATCCGCTTTTCTCTGAATAAGAATTTGCATATTATGTGGATTTGATTTACAAATCTATAAATAAGAAAGTGAATAGTGCCAATTTGTTGGGTCTAAAATGTGTGTGAGATGAAATTAATTGTATGTTTTAAAGATTTTGATATGTGGTTCTTGGATCTAGTGCATATGTGTTCAATAAAATCTATGTTTTTGATAATGAATACATGGGCCTCATTCCGAGGCTGGCGCAAAGGGGTTACGGGCACCGGTAAGGACACCGGTGCCGGTAATCCCTTTGCACCCTATTCCGAGGTCCCTTTGCGGATCCCGCTAAGGCCGCCTGGTTTTACCAGGCGGCCTTAGTAGGAGCCGCAAAGGGTCCAGGGAGCAAATAATAGTACCGCAAATTGCAGTACCGTTATTTGCACCTTCCCCATTCCCATTGAGCCCTATGGGGGATCAAGTGGGAATGGGGAATGGTATTTTCAATGGGTACTTACCAGTCCCGCAAAGGTCCGACTAGACCGGTAAATCCCCATTGAATGAGGGCGGACTCGGTACCGTTATTGGAGGCAGCCATGGCGCTATTAGCGCATGGCTACCTCCAATCTCGGAATGAGGCCCATAATGGTATGGTAATACATTTTTACAAAACAAGGCTAGAATAAAAAGAACCATCTCATAAAAACAATCGCAATAAGGCAAAAATAAAAATACAATGCAGAAGGACTAGAAACTACCATTTGCAATTTGTAATTTGTTTATTATTTGTGTTGCGCACCTAACCCGGAGGTAGCTGGGCGCTGGAGAACTTAACACGTTACAGACAAGACATGAATACATAAGAGGAAATACATGATAGAGAACGAGAGGGTTGACTTTGGTTACATATTGGTCTGACCGTCGGAGAAATAGAGATAGGCTGAGTGAACAGTGGAGAACTACACAGACAATGAGGCAGTGAAGTGGGACGATGTGAGATAACTTGGACTAATCAGTTAGTGGTGTTGTCGATTAGCCAGAGTTTGATGCTGGATTTGAAGGAATTGAATGACGGTTCTAGTCTGATAGTGAGTGGTAGGGAGTTCCAAAGTTGGCAGCTTGGACAGGGAAGCTGCCACCGCCTGCGTTTTGAGGTTGAATCTGGGGACTGACAGGAGGTGAGTGTGGGAAGATCTGGTAGATCGGGTGACCTGGTGTAGGGAGAATTTGTCAGAAAGGTATTTAGGTGCAGTGTTGGAAATACATTTGTATGCGATAGCCGGGGTGCGGAGTGAAATTCTGTCCCGCACTGGGAGCCAGTTGGCTTTTTGTCTGTGGCTGCAGATGTGGTTGGATCTGGGAATACTTAGAGCGGATCTTAAAGAGTTATTTTGTAAGACTTGAAGTCTATTGAGATTCAGTTCGGAGGTTCCTAAAAAGAGCGTGTTGCAGTAGTCTAGCTTGGAGAGGGCTAAGGCTCTCGCTAGTATCATGCAGCTGGTGGGAGATAGATAAGACATACAGTCATTGATTAGCTTGTTGGTGAGGCAATGGCGCTCACTTGTTTTTTTAGTGATAAGGTGGAATCGAGGTAGACCCCTAACGTTTTTATTTCTTTTGCCACTTTGATTGTGTTTCCAACAATGATGAAAGATGAGTATTGTGGGTCAAGTTTATTGAGGCAGGCTTGGGTGCCTACAATCAGGAGGTCTGTTTTTTCATCATTGAGGCAGAGGCTCTGTGTCGCCATCCATGCCTGTATTTCCAGGTAGATGTTGTTAAATAATTTGGTGTCATTGGCATAATGTCCTGAAAGTGTGATGAGAACTTGGGTGTCATCAGCATAGTTTGTGTAGGTGACACCCAGGTTGTCAAGGCGGTCGAATAGTAACTTTGTAAAGATGTTGTATAATGTTGGGGATATACAAGATCCTTGGGGCACTCCGTATAGGATGGGGATTGGATCTGCAGATGCGGAGGGTGAGAATACTCTGGTGGTACGGTTAGCTAGGAATGATTTAATCCAGGAGGACGCGTTGGCGGAAAAAGCTGCGGCAGAGGTTAGGTGATCAGTGAGGATCTGATGGTCAACAAGATCAAATGCAGCTGAGAGGTCTAGCAAGAGGAGCATGGCCAATTTGCCTTTGTCTCTTGTCTCATCCATCTGTATTTTCAGGTCTAACAGGGCGGTCTCAGTGCCATGCCTGGGCCGAAAACCTGATTGTCGTAATCCAAGTAGGTTATTGTCGTCTAGATGTTTCTGGATTTGCAGGTAAACAACTCTATCCAGGATTTTTAAGAGGAAAGGGACGGTGGTGATTGGTCTGTAGTTCGTTGCTATGTTTGGGTCTAGATTGGGGTTTTTTAGGAGCGGCATGACCCAGGGCTCCTTGAGGTTTTTTGGGACGAGATTGGTGTAGAAAGAGGCGTTCAACATTGTGGCGATGAATGGGGATAGTTCCTTGGCACAGTCCTTGATCGAGGGGCCGGGCAAGTGTCACCTTGGCATCTTGACAGTTTAAGGCCTTTGATGACGTCTTCTACTTCCCTAGATGTGACCATGGTGAAGGAGAATGGCGGACAGTGAGGGCGTGGGGCTTGGGTGGTGTTTTTTCTGGCAAGCTGTTTGACAGGCTATTTCTTTTAGCTTCTGTTTTAGTTTGGAGAGGTGCTTTTTTGTCTGCTAAAGCTTGTTGAATTTTGGAGCACCAGGCAGCATCCTTGGGGCAATCTGAGGAGGGCGGAGCTGGGGATTCCAGTTCTCTTAGGATGCTAAATAACTCTTTGGTGCTTGATTTGGCATTAAGTATTCTATTGTTATAGATTTCCTTTTTGGTGGTGTGGGTGGAAGATTTGTAGGTCGCTGCTGCAGTTGAAAACAGTGCCTAGTTCTAAGTGGAGGGTGCTTTGCGCTACGTGGATTCTGCTGTTCTTTTCAGGTTTCTCAAAGTTTTGAGTTCTGGTGTGACCAGTTATTGAGGTGGGCAGCTTCTTTGGCTTTTTTAAATTTAACTGGGGCGATGGTGTCCATGGCAGATTTCATAGTTGAATTATAGAGATTGACCAACTCAGTGGGATCTAAGTTTTTGTAGATGGTGTCGTCCATTAAGTTGTTGATTAGTGGGTATAGATTCGGGGGGTGTTATGTTGCGGGTATTCCTGGAGAGAGAGGGGGGAAATATGGTGGGGCTAGGGGGTACGGTACCCTGAATGGCAAAGGATATGTAGTGGTGATCTGACCAGGCGATGGGTTCATTTTGGAGAATTTTTATGGAGCAGTTCAGGCCTGAAAGCCAATCTAGTGTGCGTCTCTTGGCATGGGTGGGCTCCGAGATTCGATGTTTAAATTCAAGTTGGGAGAGGGAGTTTGAGAGCTAGGCGGTTGGCATCATTACCAAGGAGTATGATGTGGGAGCCTGGTTTTGTGTTTGAAGAAAGGAGGCTTGTAATGTCTTTCTCAAATGAGGAGATAGGGCCCGGGGGGTCGGTAAACTAAATGAAGGAGGATGGTTTGAGTGGCAGTAAGTGGGATTTTGGCAGAGGGAAGTTCTGCTGAAGGTAAGCTAACGAGGGTGGTGTCTCTGAGACCCAGAGTAGTTCTGGCTATAATGGCGAGGCCTCCTCCTCTGCCTGAGGTTCTGTCGGCTCTAAGGATGGTATAGCCCTCTGGGATGGCTAGGGTGAGGGCAGGGCCTGCTGCCTGATGCAGCCATGTTTCCGTGATGGCAAGGAAGTCGAGGGAGTTTTCAGTGATGAGGTCTGCGATGTTGGGGGCATGGGCAACTAGGGAGCGTGCATTGATCAATGCTCCTTTGATTGACAGTGGTATTGCTGCAGAGTTTGACTTGTGCAAACTTGGTGCATTAGAAGTTGAGGTGTGAGTGTTGGTGGGCTGCTCGCGTATCCTTAAGGCTGCTGTAGGTGAGGTGGCTAGAGTGTGCACTCTGAGTTTAGAGGTGCGTTTTGAGTTGTGGGGAGGCGGGAATGAGGCAATTGTTGGCTAAGAGTGGCGGGAGGAAATTGGTTGGAGTTATGGATTGGATGAGCGGGAGGATTGAGGCCATGGTGAGGGTGATTGTGAAAAGCTGTCATGAGTAGGAGTGTGCTGGCGTTGGTGAAGGCCTCTGGGGCTAGTCATGATACCAAAGTAAGTCTGAGTGATTAGACTTGTTAAAGGGATGCGCAGATCGCAAGGGACAATGCGCGTAAAATCTGAGTGCAGCAATGTGTAATTATCATGTGGGATATGCAGCGAAGATGCGTGAAACAAAGCAGCTCTAAGCTGTCAATCAGTGTAGCATATGACAAGGATACAATGGCAGGGTGGTGAATGCAGTTAGGTACAGCAAGTTTAGAGCTGTTTGAAACTTGGAATAGAGTCTCTGGGTACACAAAGTAATAGAGATTAGGTCAAGCAGAGCAAGGTTTAACATTGTCATGTGACTTAGCAATGGCACAGAGTAAAAGCAATGAGACGTAGCAGCGATGAACTGTTGAGCTGGGAGAAGTCTCGGGTTCACAGGTAAGGTTAGCAGGCTGGGCAGAACAAGATATATCGGTCACACAAGATTAAAACAGCATAGATGACACTAATAGTCTGAATACATGTAAAGGCATACTGTTTATAAGGCAGAGAGCATTGTAAATTGCAGATGGGTGAGAGTAACGTAGTAGACTGTGACACAGAAGTGATTGTGCGGGCTGGGCAAAACGTGTTATAATTGTCAAGAAGCAGGGGTGGGTGCTGAAGCGCCTTGCATGAGACAAGCAAACGATGGTAGAAGGCTATTTGGCTATAGCAAAGTATGCAGAATGTATGGACAGAATAACATATAGTTCGGGCGAATTATCAGTATTGTGCTGCAGATCTGTATTCACGTACTCACGGTCAGGAGAGACTAGGTCAGGTGGTGGCTTACAATGATTGTAGCATAGACCAGATGGTGCCCACATGCGGTAGGCAATAAGTTCTGGTGTAGAGAGAGTGTCAGGGAGACGAAGATGTGGGGAAGCCCTCGATAGGTCATTGGGCATTGCAGCTGCAGGTGATGGATCTTGCTGGTCGCTGGACGTCCTGGACAGGCACAGGACAGGCGCCTTAGTGTGCGCCTTATTGGGGGCCGGCTCACGCCTGCCGGTGCCCCAGGATGGGGTAAATAGGCAGGGAGGGGCCAAACAGGTAGCCACTGAGGAAATTCGGAACTCGGGTCCTGGAGGAGAATCAGGTGGCCATTTTGGAATGGCTTCTCATTGAGTATGGACTTTGTTTCCCTTAGTCCTTTTCACATGTTGCAACTTTTGTGCAACATGTAACAAGTGTGCAATATATCTTACCATACAGCACACTTGGGTCTATAGTCATTTCCAAAGGCCCTAGATACTCTTGCTGGACTTTTTATGAACTGTGCCAGTAATAAAATGATCATATTGCACAATGATTATTTCCTGTTTTAACAGCCTATCTAAGGTATGATAGCAATGCCCATGCAAAAAAGGTGAAATAGTAGGTAGATTTAAAGGTGTCTGCAAGAGATGGGAATATTTACCTCAGGGCACTTTCAAAGATATAGGTGTCGATTCATGGAATTAATGTGCGCCGAAAATTCCCGCACAGAGGTGCCAAAACGTGCGAATCGCAGTAAAAGTGCGAAAATCGCAGGGAAACCAGCGCACATCGATTCATGGAAGTCCGTGCGCGAGAAAAACATTGGATGTGCGCTGAAAAAGTGGCCGCGCACGCCGGCGCGCAGGTCATCCAACAGCGTGCGCCACGGCCACTACGAAATCGCACATAGTGCGGCGCACATCACAAAAATAGGCGGAACACGGGGCGTAAAACTGGGAATGGGGAACAACGCGTGAAAATATGGGCGACACAGGGGAAGTACAGGAGGCAAGTGTGCGGAACGCCCACACGCTCGCCTGCAACCCGTATTCATGGAATCGAATAGGGCAAACCAGCGCACAGTGAAAGACGCGCACAGGGCCAAACAAGTACGCCACAAGAAAGCAGGCGGTAGCGTCCCTGCGCCTGAAAGAAATGTGCGCCAAAATGTGCGCTAACAAAAAGCACCCATATACAGCCATGATGAATGGTCCATACAGTGGCCCTCTAGGACAAATTAGGTGCAAAGGGGTACCGACAAACACGGACACCGGCTGTGTGAAAAATAGCGTGTGCGCGTGTTTCTGGGTGCGCAGGAAGTTCCACACGCGATTGCCCTGGGTACGTGTGTTCCAGGATGCGCGGGAAGTTCCAAACGCGATTGGCCTGGGTACGTGTACTTCGGGTGCGCGGGAAGTTCCACACGCGATTGGCCTGGGTACGTGTGTTTCAGGATGCGTGGGAAGATTCACACGCGATTTCAGCAGGGTACGTGTATTTCGGTGGTGCTGGGGAATGCTACACGTGATTTGGCCGTGTGGGTCCTCCCAGGTGTTCCCTCTACACCCTTCACTGCCCCTGCAGGCAGCCCACACCACAGGAGACTACCCTGCACCCCTGCTCATGTCCCACAGGCAACCCATCCACCATGGCCATGCCCCCCAGCCAACCTACATGTCACCTTGCACTACTGATCACCAACACATGTATCCCAGCACCCCCACCCCCCAGCACTGTGAGGCACCCTCCACCAGGCCCCCACTCATGTCTCCCTGCACCCCCACCCCCCACCAGTCAGGGGCACCCTCCACCAGCCCCCCACTCATGTCTCCCAGCACCCCCACCCCCCAGCAGTGCAGGGCACCCTCCACCAGGCCCCCACTATTGTCCAACTCATGTCTCCCAGCACCCCCACCCCCCAGCAGTGCAGGGCACCCTCCACCAGGCCCCCACTCATGTCCCCCTGCACCCCCACCCCCCAGCATCCAGGGGCACCCTCCACCAGGCCCCCACTCATGTCCCCCTGCACCCCCACACCCCAGCAGTGCAGGGCACCCTCCACCAGGCCCCCACTCATGTCCAACTCATGTCTCCCACCACCCCCACCCCCCAGCAGTGCAGGGCACCCTCCACCAGGCCCCCACTCATGTTCCACTGCACCCCCACCCACCAGCATCCAGGGGCACCCTCCACCAGGCCCCCACTCATGTCTCCCATCACCCCCACCCCCCAGCAGTGCAGGGCACCCTCCACCAGGCCCCCATTCATGTCCCCCTGCACCCCCACCCACCAGCATCCAGGGGCACCCTCCACCAGGCCCCCACTCATGTCCCCCTGCACCCCCACCCCCCAGCAGTGCAGGGTACCCTCCACCAGGCCCCCACTCATGTCCCCCTGCACCCCCACCCCCCAGCAGTGCAGGGCAGCCTCCACCAGGCCCCCACTCATGTCCCGCTGCACCCCCACCCCCAGCAGTGCAGGGCACCCTCCACTAGGCCCCCACTCATGTCCAACTCATGTCTCCCATCACCCCCACCCCCCAGCAGTGCAGGGCACCCCCCACCAGGCCCCCACTCATGTCCAACTCATGTCTCCCATCACCCCCACCCCCCAGCAGTGCAGGGCACCCTCCCCCAGGCCCCCACTCATGTCCAACTCATGTCTCCCAGCACCCCCACCCCCCAGCAGTGCAGGGCACCCTCCGCCAGGCCCCCACTCATGTCCAACTCATGTCTCCCACCACCCCCACCCCCCAGCAGTGCAGGGCACCCTCCACCAGGCCCCCACTCATGTCCCCCTGCACCCCCACCCACCAGCATCCAGGGGCACCCTCCACCAGGCCCCCACTCATGTCCCCCTGCACACCCACCCCCCAGCATCCAGGGGCACCCTCCACCAGGCCCCCACTCATGTCTCCCATCACCCCCACACCCCAGCAGTGCAGGACACCCTCCACCAGGCCCCCACTCATGTCCCCCTGCACCCCCACCCACCAGCATCCAGGGGCACCCTCCACCAGGCCCCCACTCATGTCCCCCTGCACCCCCACCCCCCAGCAGTGCAGGCACCCTCCACCAGGCCCCAACGCATGTCTCCCAGCACCCCCACCCCCCAGCATCCAGGGGCACCCTCCGCCAGGCCCCACTCATGTCCAACTCATGTCTCCCAGCACCCCCACCCCCCAGCAGTGCAGGGCACCCTCCACCAGGCCCCCACTCATGTCCAACTCATGTCCCCCTGCACCCCCACCCCCCAGCATCCAGGGGCACCCTCCACCAGGCCCCCACTCATGTCCAACTCATGTCTCCCATCACCCCCACCCCCCCAGCACTGTGGGACACCCTCCACCAGGCCCCCATTCATGTCCCCCTGCACCCCCACCCACCAGCATCCAGGGGCACCCTCCACCAGGCCCCCACTCATGTCTCCCAGCACCCCCACCCCCCAGCATCCAGGGGCACCCTCCACCAGGCCCCCACTCATGTCGCACATCACCTCCACCCCCCCAGCAGTGCATGGCACCCTCCACCAGGCCCCCACTCATGTCCAACTCATGTCTCCCAGCACCCCCACCCCCCAGCAGTGCAGGGCAACCTCCACCGGGCCCCCACTCATGTCCAACTCATGTCTCCCGGCACCCCCACATCCCCCAGCAGTGCAGGGCACCCTCCACCAGGCCCCCACTCATGTCGCCCTGCACCCCCACCCACCAGCATCCAGGGGCACCCTCCACCAGGCCCCCCTCATGTCTCCCATCACCCCCACCCCCCAGCAGTGCAGGGCACCCTCCACCAGGCCCCCACTCATGTCCAACTCATGTCTCCCATCACCCCCACCCCCCAGCATCCAGGGGCACCCTCCACCAGGCCCCCACTCATGTCCCCCTGCACCCCCACCCCCGAGCATCCAGGGGCACCCTCCACCAGGCCCCCACTCATGTCTCCCAGCACCCCCACCCCCCAGCATCCAGGGGCACCCTCCACCAGACCCCCACTCATGTCTCCCTGCACCCCCACCCCCCCCCAGTCAGGGGCACCCTCCACCAGGCCCCCACTCCTGTCTCCCAGCACCCCCAGCCGTGCGATTTGCCTGGGTACGTGTATTCCTGGGGTGCGCGGGTAGTCTCACATGCGATACCATCAGGGTATGTGTATTATGGGTCCGCGTGAACTTCAACACGCGATACCAGCAGGCTACGTGTATTACGGGGTTCGCGGGAAGTTCCACACGCGATTGCCCTGGGTACGTGTGTTTCGGGGTGCGTGTGCAGTTTCACACGCGATTTTGCAGGGTACGTGTATTTGGGTGTGCGCGTGAAGTTCCACACGCGACTGGGCCTGTGAGAGTGGGGTACATGTATTCCAGGGGTGAGCGGGAATATTTACTCGCGACTGGACCTGGGAGAGCGTGTTACGTGTATTCCTGGGGTGGGCGGGAAGATTCACACGGTCGCCTACAACGCGTCAAAAAATAAATGGTCCAATCCTGAAACACGTACGCCAGCATGAAGCAGGCGTACGTCGACCCGCGCAGCATAAAAGTGCGCGCAAGCAACAAACAAGCTCAGACGCCAAGATGAATATACCATTCCTAGCAGCAGTGGCCGTGGATTACCAAAGGAGGAGGAGGAGGATAGTGAGGGCCCGAATTTTCACTCCCAGAACCAGCCTTTTTGGGATGCCTGATGACCAGGTGTATGGGAGGTACAGGTTTCCACCACACATAATACTGGACCTGGTCAGTGATGGGGAGGATGACCTCACATCACCCACCCTGTGCTCCCAAGCACTCAGCCCCCTGGAGAAGGTCCTTAATGTACTGCACTTCTTGGCCACTGGATCATTTCAGCGGACAAGTGCCATAGTGGGTGGTGTGTCACAGGCCACGCAGTCACGCTGCCTACACCAGGTCTTGAACATCATCACTGCACGCCCATCAGTCCGCAGGCACATATACCTGCCCAGGACACCTGCAGAAAGGCAGGCTGCCGCCCTGGATTTCTACGGTGTGGCACAATTCCCCAAAGTGCTAGGTGCCATTGACTGCACCCATGTGGCACTACGTCCCCCCAGGGCATCTGAGCACATCTATAGGAACCGCAAGCACTGGCATTCCATCAACGTGCAGGTAGTATGTAATGCCAAGGGAATCATCACCTCAGTATATGCCAACTATCCAGGGTCCACCCACGACAGCTTCATTTACCGAATGTCTACCCTAAGCCGGTACCTAGAAGCTGGGCGGCATGGCGATACATGGCTGCTTGGTGAGTATGAATGCCACTGCACATGCATGCATGTCAGATGCAGAGTTATGTCACTACCCCACTAATGATACCCATCACCTCCTCACCAGGGGACAGTGCCTACCCTCTGAGCACCCACATGATGACGCCAATTCGGAACCCCATCACGCCTCCCGAGGTAAGATACAACACAGCCCATATTGCAATCCGGGGCATAGTGGAGCGCACATTCGGAGTGCTCAAGTCATGCTTTCGCTCCCTTGACCGTTCTGGCGGGGAGCTGTTATATGCGCCCCCAGTAGTGTGCAGGATCATAGTGGCAGCATGTGTCCTGCACAATGTTGCAACACGCCGGGGCCTGGCTGTGGACATGGTGGTGCTCCCACATCCCCAAACACATGCACGGCCGCTGCGCATGGGAGGGGAAAGGGCACGGGGTGAGGCAGCCCGTACGCAGCTGGTGGCTAATTACTTCATATAGAAATCACACCCCTGTGGAGTGCACACAGCCCAGGCACATACCATCTGATAAGCAATGATGACTCGACCTGACAATTATGACGAACAAAGGGACAGTCAACTGTCAGAACCATAGCAGCCTGAGATTGTTAATGTGGAAGTGTCAAAATGTGTGCATCCCTACCTACACAAACACCACCAATGCAGTGTCATCAAAAGACACACTTCCATGCTGCAGAAATGAATACCCACTTGCAAAATACTACATGGGACAGTGCCATGTCACCCAACCCCTCCCCGGCACGGCCACACAACACACCATGGCATGTCATGCAATGTGAGAGAAAACAAATTAATCCCCACAACATGCCCCAAGTGTCACCAACTACAGTGTCCCTAATGGAAACTGGCCACACATGAAATGCTCACAGTAATGCAGGACCTACAACACACATTACCAAATACTTACCAAGAATACCAATCACCTACACAACCTCCAACCTACCTTAAACATGGCATTACAGACTTAAAAAATTGGTAGCCTCACTACCTGATAATGCCAGCACTTCTAACACTTCCAAGTATACAGTGTTAACGCCACGCACGAGTGTAGGTGCACTGCTTACAACATGGACTCCAGTTCCAAGGTAGACCGCCTTGTGAAAGCATGAGAAATGGACCTGCAAATTAAGAGGATGAGATGGATGCAGAGGCACATATCAATACACCATGCAGTGTACAATACAACAACAATATGCACTATGAATGTATATACAGTATTGACTACAGACTGCCCACACATCAAATGGGAGTCCAACATCACCATGTACGTCAATGTCACTTGGGCACACCCTTTGCAAGCCCATGGAAACGGGAAGCAGGAGGGGTGTGTGTCACACAAACCCAAGCATCTGAACCAAATTCATGACAAGCCTGCATGTGCCCAGCCACAATACAGCTTATGCCCACGGGAGCCACACAAGGGAACACACTGCCCAAAAAAATAAAATTAAAAAAAAAATCAAAAAATAAAATAAAATCAAAAATGGCCATTAATGGGCCCGGGGGGGTTGGGGGAGGCCATCCAGGAGGTCCGAGGACAGGGTGCACACCGAAACCCACCTGTGTGGATCTTGCAGAAAAAAAACACCTCCATGGGCTCATGGCCTGCACGGCTACCCTATTGTGAGAGACTCACTGCTGTCGCTCTCCTCACCCTCTGCAGCTGCATCAGGAGGTGGTGGCACTATGGGAGGCAGCCCACGCAAAGCCCTAGTCTGCTACTCCATGGCAGCAAGCATGCGGGTGTGGAAGGTCTCGTTCTGGAGGATAATTGTGCGTAGGTACCCATGCAACAACTCACGGGATGCCCGGACCTCCGCCCTAGTTGCCTGCATCTCAGCTGAGAGCGTACGTGTGAGACGCTCCAGCTGCTATTCTGTCCTTCTGTTTGTTGAAGCCTCAAGCTCAACAAGAGTCATCCTGAGGTGAAGGAGTTCCACCCTCAGGGCTTCCCTGTGGCCCTGGGACTCTATGGAAATGGCTTCCCGCAGAGTCGCCAGTGCCGCCCGCCTGTCCCTGTCGGACGCCAACATGTCCTCCCTGTGTGACTGGCAGATGGAGTCTGTTGCCTGCTGTAGTCGCTCCATCAGCCTTTTCGGGGGGGACAATGGAAGTGGCCACCCTATCCATGGCCTGAGCCATCATCTCTGATGATGCTGCCTGTTGGGTTGCCATACCGTATATGGATTGCTCCCATGCGGTATTGCCAGGTGGCGTACGGCCACCACGTCGGCAGGCATCACACCTGTCTGGGGCAAGGCGAACTGCGCCTTGCTGTGCCGGCACTGCCTGAGGCTGCAGGACTGCATTCCCCCTCTAATCTGCTGGCCCAGGAACAGGATCAGATGTTGCGGAGTGTGACCCTGCATCCGTAACCACCAAAGGCGTACCTGCCAACACTGACATCCCCATTGAGGGTTCTAACCCTGGTGCAGGTTGGTCGGACAGAACAGAATCCCTCCCAGGAACACCTGCGACGGCACATAGGTCTCATCATCCGAATCGACACCTGAATACAGCTCGGGGGAGGTGCAGCCAGAGACACCCCTTGAGAGCACGACCTGCAGCAGTTGTGGGTTCTCACCCACCACCACACCACGTCCCTCACTGGTGGTCGGTCGGGCCTGAGACCCCTCCTGGGTCTGCACCATCTCCACAACCCCAGCAGTATCAAGTGCGTCATCCCCTGCAAAGACATAAAAGAAAACAAATGGAAACAGGCATTAGCACTATGGCACACAATTAGGGCTGAGAAGCTACAGAAACAGTACTTGATTGGCACATGTCCCACATGACTAAAACCCTCCCATGCATGCACCGTCACTGCGTGTGAAGGGTAGGCAGATGGCACACATTGATGACACAAAGATGGAAGATGAACACATTTGCTGCATGCTGCCTAGCAGTGGCATCACACATTGGCCTGTGATTGGCAGGTCAAATACACATGCCATCACAGATGGCATGTACCCTAGCCATAAAGTGAAGAGGGAGAGGAGGGCACCAATTGTTCATTCAGTCTAGTTTGCTCATGAAATTGATTTTTTCATTGAAATGGTTCAAATTTTTAACCTGGAGCTGCCAGTCCAAAATGGTCCTATAGCACAGGGACATGTCTAAACAAATCATATCCAAGAAAGAAAGCCAGTCCACTGTACCATAGCCATGTCAGACATGTGACAATAGGACTGAGAAATGCCTAGTAAACGTGGTGGTATGCAAACAATCTGCCTGAATAAACAGAGGAAAATAAGCAACAATGTTGTGGCAAGATGACACTTCAAGGGCAACTGGTGTGGTGTTGGGCTAGATGTCTAATGTTGGCAGAAGGGATACTGCTATACCCAAATGCTGGTGCGCAGAATGTATTGGATGAGGCACATGGGTGACCCAAACCACTCAGGCACACACACCCTCACCTGGCACCCAATCAGAAGCCCTCACACACACACCATGCACATGGATAACACACACATGCATGTGCACTCACCGGACAATGCCTCGTAATCTGCCAGTTCTCCCATGCCTTGGATCTGTTCCTCCGTGACGTAGGTCCCAGCAACATGCTCATGTTGAGTGAGTTCTATGTCCTCTGCTGGAGACCCACCTCCAGTCACTAGAGTAGCGGCATGACTTGAGGCCAGCTTATTCTTTGCCCTGCGCTTCAGGTCATTCCAGCGCTTGTAGCATTCATTAGCTGTGCGCCTCACGATTCCAAGGGCACTTATGATGTCCGCGATGGTCTGCCAGTGTGCCAGACGTTGTGCAGGTGTGGTCTTGGATCCTGCAACAATCACCATTTCGCGGTCATTTGCGGACACATACTCTACAAGTGCATTCAGTTCGGCCTCATTGAAGCTGGGCTTCCTTGACAGGCCGGACTGTGTAGCCGTGTCTGGGGCATCAGCCTCTACTGGACGAGCACTCTTCCTCTTCCGCTTGGAAGGTGGTGGGGATCCTGAGTGTCCTACACTGCTCTGGACACTAGAGGCAGGAGCCCCGGTGGACTCTGTACTAGGAGTGTGGGATTGCACACTCAGCATGGGAGTTGGTGCAGGCATTAGCTCAAGTATGAAGGTGTCAGGGGGAATGTAAGCAGGATGGACTTGGACCGACACTGTCCTGGCTGGGCGTGTGAGAGGTGGGGTGGATGGAGCCGCAGCTGCCCCTGCAGCCTCACCAGCCTGCCTACGTGGGGCAGCAGATGACCTAGCTGCCCCTGATCCACGTGGCCTGATGACACCAATGTGCACCGGCGCACGTGGCCTAGACCTGCTGACCTGGAAGTCAGCCATGGAGTCACCCTGTGCCAGGTCTGGTTCCACAGTGGGCTGGTCCAACAAGGGCTCAGCATGGATGGTGTCAGCCACGTTACCCTCAACCAGGGGGAGGGGGGCATGGGTGTCCCTGACTGCTCCTCCACACATGGGGGGCTAGGGGCACCCTGCAAGTCACGGCCACGTCCCCTACCGGATCCACCACGGCCACCACTTGGGGCTCTGCCATCTTTGCCACCCTTATGGCTTGTTCGCCTCCCAGCCATGGCACTGATGTTATTGTGCGTATGGGAGTCGCTGTGAACTATTGTCCTGGGCAATTGGGGGTCAAAGGGGTTGGGTACCAGATGGTAATCGTACCCTAGTGCTCTAGCAAGGCTGTATGTCACCCCTGGGGAAAGATGACGGGTCACGCAACACACAGGCACCCCAAAAAAGGGAAGTAAGGTGCATGCAACCCCTCCTAGACCACGTGTGTGGAAAAATAAACCTGCACTACGCTGTGTCACCCAGAAACACAAGAATGAACGTATGCGTGTCACACGCAGCCTAGAATGACCACTGAAGGGGTATGCGACACACGGGGCAAGCACAGATGTTAAATACGTGCGCGACTCACCGTCTGCCAGGAACAAAAGCGTGAAAAATATGCGCGTGTGCGCGTTGGCAACACCCCCGCCAAAAGAAGAATTGTACGCTGTCTGAGGAGACAGGACAACAGTAGAAGGGAACGTTGTTTGAGGAAACAGGCCCAGGAAAAAGAGGAAAAGAGAAAAAGCTGTCAGAGGTAACAGGGAGTACGAACTTGAAACGCTGTGAAGTAAATCGCGTGTGAACTGACAAGAAGTACAGATTTCGCCCACTCGCTCTCCACGAAAAGCACTTACAAGGAAATGGCGTTCTACACGTACCTTTTATACACACGTCACAGACGCGCATACGCGATGAGGCCATTTCCACCAATTACACGCTTTGACACTCGGACGTGTATCTTTTTTTTTACACGCGCCATTCTCTACGGCCATGCGCGTGACGTCATAGATGCGCTAAGGCCCTTTCCTCGAATTACACGCAGACGTGCAGGATTTTCATGTGCCAAATCACTCCATATCAAGCTGGGCACGCGTAAGCACACGGTAGACCACGCTCCTGCCCAGAAAGCCGATTTACTGCCCCCAAAGCCCCGAGCACGCTCCCACCTGCCATCTGCTGTTGCCTGACTGCCTGCTGCCCACGTGCCCTGCCATTTGCTGCCTGCACATCAGCCAGGGGTGCTGTTACTGTGACCACCCCTGCTGGAACCGAAGACTCCCGACTGGGATTCCATCGCTCCACAGCCCAGCCCCAGGACCCAGTTGCCCACCCACTCCTGCCTCTGGGGTTGTCATGTCAGGCACTGCAACATCTGGCACCACCGACAACCCCCGGCCAGAGAGGCAGAGGGGCACCAGCTTCACTGGCACCGAAGTTGGTGTCCTGGTGGAGCAAGTCCTGGGGCAGTATGATGCCCTCTCCGGAAGTGTGCGCGCCGACAAGGAAGGACGGACTCGGATCTGGACGGACATCGTGACTGCCATCAATGCGGAGGGGGTGGCAGTCCGCGACTTCCAACATGTCAAGAAGCGCTGGGAGGACTTCAGGTCCAGGACCATCAACAAGGTCCGGTGCCTCTTGAAGGCAGCGGATGCTAAGGGGCGCCGGGGCCACTTGCCGGAAGATCAGATGAGGGTCCTGGAACGCATATCCCCAGCGCTCCACGTCCAGGTCCTTGAGAGGCAGACCCGTCTGGAGTCGAGCGGTAAGTGTACATGCATCATGATTGTAAGCTGTGCGTGTGGTGATGTGCCAGTAGTGTGCAGTTTGCACATCTGTTTGTATGGGGCCGAGTATGAGTGGGGGTGTACAGGGCCGTGAGGCTAACACATGCGAGGGCTGTCATGTGTGAGACATGGATGGTGCTTGTGTGTGTAGGCTTGCATGCCAAATGCAGTTGTGTGGGCACACATGTTTGGATGAATGGGTATGTAAGTAGGCATGTTCGTGATGTCATGCATGTATGTTGTTTTCAGCTGCATGTATCAGCACTGTGTACATGTGCATGTGTGTGTATTTGACAAGGGTGCAACAGTGATGCAACATGGATGCATGTGACAGCGGGATGTGGAAGCCTGATTGGCAGATGTGACATGGATGCCCATCTGAACACTGCGACAGTTGGCTGAGGTGTACACATGCATGCAAGTGTGGTGGTGTGCGTGCATGTGTAGTGCACTCCCTGTGTTGCATGTGATGTCTGGCTCACCTTTGCCTGCTCATGCTGTTGTATGTGTATGGATGTTGCTGGCAGTTGCGATATGGCTGTGGTATGGCTCGTGTGTGCAAGTTGAAATGACATGTGTGTTGCTGATTGTGATGCCATGTCTGAGGTTTGCCAATGCCACTCATGTGCAACTGTCATGTGGGTATGTGTCCATTGTACAGTGCCCTGATGCCTGTGTTTTATTTCTCCCTGTCTGCAGCGTCAACTGATGAAGAGGGCGGAGAAGGTGCTGTGGAGCACAGCAGCGGGGATCGCACCGCCAGCCGGAGACGCAAGGCCCGGCTCCCCTCCCAGGTTGTGATCTCGTCGGGGAGTGAGGAGTCCGGTGCCGCGTCCCAGGCCGCAGCTGCCGGGGGGAGGTCCAAGAGGCAGAGGTCGGAGTTGGACTCCTCAGCAGCAGAAGGGGCAGCTGGGACCCCACAGGGCCCAATAGGGGAAGATGGCACAGAGTCATCCAGGTTGGTGGGGGTTTGGTGGAGGAGGAGGCCGTGCAAGCAACAGAGACGGGGTCTGGAGGTGGGGATTCCACTGGTGCTAGTGGTGCAGTGCAGGACCAGGGACAGGAGGCAGCACAGGTCGCCACGGAGGTGCCTGTGTGCAATCCTGTCCCTGATCCTGTCACTGCATCATCTTGCACCAGCAGGGATGCCTACGTCCAGACCCGTTTTCAGGCAGGGGATGAGCTCACGACAACTGGCCTTCCTCTGCCTGCGGACGTGGCTATCCGGGTCCGGGTTGAGCCTGTCCTGACTGGTGTGGCGTTGCGTCAACGGGCCATGCGAGGTGACCTGCAGTCTTTTCATGAGGAGACTGCATGTCATCTCGAATGGCTCGTTGACCGCGTCGGCCTACTGGGACAGGTCACCCAGGCCGGATCCCTCCGTTTGATGGGGCTTGCTCCGACCCCCTCATCAACTGAACCCCCTATGCGCCAGTCGTCCTCCGTGCCATCTTCCCACCCATTAGTCACCTGGGTGCCCTGTGGAGCTGCCTCTGACGATGCGGCCAGGCTGGTGGAGGAGGCATCCCTGCCACAGTCGGGAGTCGGACGTCCAGCAGGGGTGGCCACATCAACGACTGCACCCCAGCCAGCGGAGGATGTGCAGGCAGCAGGAGGCAGTGCACGGGCAGAGGCACAGCAGCAGCAACGTGGTGGGAGCCATGATGGCTCGGGGCCTTCGACATCGGAGGGGCAGGCATCGGCCGGAGGGCAGGAGGACCCAGGACGGGAAGTGTCTTCCGTGTGGCAGCGGTTGGGCCACGCCATAGATGCGGAGCGGCAGCGGGCAGAAGAGGCATGGCTCACGATGGTCAGGGCGGAGAACTCCATGCGGAGGGCCCTGAGGCGGGCCGAGTGCCTCGAGGCAATCCGCAGGGAGTTGGGGGTGAACATGTCGATGGCCCTGCGGACCCTCGGGGCCATGGAGCAGGACCGCCTCCGGGACATTGAGCAGGAGTTCGATGATGCCCTGGCCCGGAACATCCCGAAGTGAGCCGTCGGACTAGCCCGCTGCCCTTGTAAATAGTTCTGTAGTTAGTGTTAGGTTTCCTTTGGTTTTGCATTTTTTTTGGACCTTTTGGACAATGGGCCACATTTTTGTATATAGTTCTTTTTTTTTAGGTAGTGTTATTAGATAGGTTTCATTTCTTCTGTTGGGATCATGGACCCTGGATTGTTTATCTGTATATAGTTGACTGTTGGATTTTCATTTTTTTTATGATTTATCCATGGAGCAATGGTTTTCGATTTTAATTTTCCATTGGATTTACTTTTGTGGACTCTGACTTTGGACACCTTTCCTTTGGATTATGATTTGTGGTTTTGCATTATTTCACGGACATGCTGGTTTATTTTTTTTAAATTATCATTATTGTTTGTTTATTTTTGATTCAATTTATGTTCCTTTTAATACATATTTTTTCTTCAAACTTCAATGTGTAGTATCATCTCATTGGTTTCATGCATATCATGATATGGGTTTTGACATTCACTGACACCAGTGCCTTAAGTGGCACTACAAATCGAGCCGGGGCTCATCGAGGGGGCGTGGCCTAACAGCGGGGGTCTTGATGGCCCGTTAGGCCACGCCCCCTTGACGAGCCCCGGCTCAATGGGCTACTGGCGCCCCTGCCAGGCAGCCTTTTGTAGAGATTAGCACCCTCTCCCCTATGGGGGAGAGGGTGCTGATCTCTGCATTTATTTTGTATAGGCTTGCCTGGCAGGGGACGGCGCCTGCCTATTCAGCCTTAATGGTGGTGCTGCCCCTCGCCAGCTGGGGAGGGGCAGCACCACCATTAAGGCTGAAAGGGTGACGCCATTGGAAGCAGAGGCCTTTTTCCTAAATACTGAAACTCCCGCGAATCCGCGGGAGCTCCAGTATTTAGAAAGCAAGGCCTCTGCTTCCAGCGGCCTCACGTTTCTCCATAATGGTGGCGCCGGCCGACGGGAATCTCTTGATTAAAGGGATGCCTCGCAGGTGCGGCGCCACCATTATGGCTGAAAGGCATTTTTTTCTGTAGCCTGAAGCTCTCGCACACGAGCGAGAGCTTCAGGCTGTAGAAAAAAAAGCCTTTTCGTGTAGTGGCCGGGGCTGTCAGGGGAGATTACTGGGCCCCGGCAGGGCCCCGCCTCAAAACGAAATTTCGGAGACTGCCGGGGCTCAGCCCCGGCAGGCCCCGGCCCACTTAAAGCCCTGACTGACACCCATTCGGTGTATGTGAGGGACACGTGTTCATTTCCAAACTTGTAATTGGGGTTCTATCATGTTATTGCCATTTCTAAGTGGGTGGATGCAATACTCGGGTGGGTGTTTGGAATTTGGAGGCTGACCATAAGGGCCAGGGATCTAGATTGTGATGTCATGTTGGCTGGGGGACATGAGTGGGGGCCTGGTGGAGGGTGCCCTGCACGGCTGGGGGTGATGGGAGACATGAGTGGGGGCCTGGTGGAGGGTGCCCTGCACTGCTGGGGGGTGGGGGTGCTGGGAGACATGAGTTGGACATGAGTGGGGGCCTGGTGGAGGGTGCCCCTGACTGCTGGGGGGTGGGGGTGATGGGAGACAAGAGTGGGGGCCTGGTGGAGGGTGCCCCTGACTGCTAGGTGATGGCGGTGATGGGAGACATGAGTGGGGGCCTGGTGGAGGGTGCCCCTGACTGCTGGGGGGTGGGGGTGATGGGAGACATGAGTGGGTGCCTGGTGGAGGGTGCCCTGCACTGCTGGGGGGTGGGGGTGATGGGAGACATGAGTGGGGGCCTGGTGGAGGGTGCCCTGCACTGCTGGGGGGTGGGGGTGCTGGGAGACATGAGTTGGACATGAGTGGGGGCCTGGTGGAGGGTGCCCCTGACTGATGGGGGGTGGGGTTGATGGGAGACATGAGTGGGGGCCTGGTGGAGGGTGCCCCTGGATGCTGGGGGGGTGGGGGTGCAGGGGGACATGTGTGGGGGCCTGGTGGAGGGTGCCCTGCACTGCTGGGGGGTGGCGGTGCAGGGGGACATGAGTTGGACATGAGTGGGGGCCTGGTGGAGGGTGCCCTGCACTGCTGGGGGGTTGGGGTGCAGGGGGACATGTGTGAGGGCCTGGTGGAGGGTGCCCTGCACTGCTGGGGGGTGGGGGTGGTGGGAGACATGAGTTGGACATGAATGGGGGCCTGGTGGCGGGTGCCCTGCACTGCTGGGGGGTGGGGGTGGTGGGAGACATGAGTTGGACATGAGTGGGGGCCTGGTGGAGGGTGCCTTGTACTGCTGGGGGGTGGGGTGCTGGGAGACATGAGTGAGGGCCTGGTGGAGGGTGCCCTGCACTGCTGGGGGGTGGGGGTGCTGGGAGACATGAGTTGGACATGAGTGGGGGCCTGGTGGAGGGTGCCCCTGACTGCTGGGGGGTGGGGGTGATGGGAGACATGAGTGGGGGCCTGGTGGAGGGTGCCTTGCACTGCTGGGGTGTGGGGGTGATGGGAGACATGAGTGGGGGCCTGGTGGAGGGTGCCCTGCACTGCTGGGGGGTGGGGGTGATGGGAGACATGAGTGGGGGCCTGGTGGCGGGTGCCCCTGGATGCTGGGGGGTGGGGGTGCTGGGAGACATGAGTGGGGGCCTGGTGGAGGGTGGCCTGCACTGCTGGGGGGTGGGGGTGCTGGGAGACATGAGTTGGACATGAGTGGGGGCCTGGTGGAGAGTGCCCCTGACTGCTGGGGGGTGGGGGTGATGGGAGACATGAGTGGGGGCCTGGTGGAGGGTGCCCCTGACTGGTGGGGGGTGGGGGTGATGGGAGACATGAGTGGGGGCCTGGTGGAGGGTGCCCTGCACTGCTAGGGGGTGGGGGTGCCGGGGGACATGTGTGGGGGCCTGGTGGAGGGTGCCCTGCACTGCTGGGGGGTGGGGGTGGTGGGAGACATGAGTGGGGGCCTGGTGGAGGGTGCCCTGCACTGCTGGGGGGTGGGGGTGCTGGGAGACATGAGTGGGGGCCTGGTGGAGGGTGCCCTGCACTGCTGGGGGGTGGGGGTGCTGGGAGACATTGGTGGAGGGTGCCCCTGGATGCTGGGGGGTGGGGGTGATGGGAGACATGAGTGGGGGCCTGGTGGAGGGTGCCCCTGGATGCTGGGGGGTGGGGGTGATGGGAGACATTAGTGGGGGCCTGGTGGAGGGTGCCCTGCACTGCTGGGGGGTGGGGGTGGTGGGAGACATGAGTTGGACATGAGTGGGGGTCTGGTGGAGGGTGCCCTGCACTGCTGGGTGGTGGGGGTGGTGGGAGACATGAGTTGGACATGAGTGGGGGCCTGGTGGAGGGGGCCTGCACTTCTGGGGTGTGGGGATGCTGGGAGACATGTGTGGGGGCCTGGTGGAGGGTGCCCCTGGATGCTGGGGGGTGGGGGTGATGGGAGACATGAGTGGGGGCCTGGTGGAGGGTGCCCCTGGATGCTGGGGGGTGGGGGTGATGGGAGACATGTGTGGGAGCCTGGTGGAGGGTGCCCTGCACTGCTGGGGGGTGGGGGTGCTGGGAGACATGAGTTGGACATGAGTGGGGGCCTGGTGGAGGGTGCCCCTTGATGCTGGGGGCTGGGGGTGCAGGGGGACATGCGTTGGTGGGCAGTAGTTCAAGGTGACATGTGGGTTGGCTGGGGGGCATGGGCATGGTGGATGGACTGCCTGCGGGACATGTGAAGGGTAGGCCCCTGTGGTGTGGGCCGCCTGCAGGGGCCGTGGAGGGTGTAGAGGGTACACCTGGGAGGACCCACACGTGCAATTCACGTGTGGTGCTCCCCACGCACCCCGGGAATACACGTACCATGATGGAATCGCGTGTGATACTTCCTGCGCCCCCCTGAAATACACGTATCCTGCTGATTTTGCATGTGATACTTCCCGCGCATCCCCTGGAATACACGTACCCTGCTGCTTTTGCGTGTGATACTTCCCGCGCACCCCTGGAATACACGTACCCTGATGGAATTGCGTGTGATACTTCCCGCGCACCCCAGAAATGCACGTACCCTGCTGTTTTTGCGTGTGATACTTCCCGCGCACCCCTGGAATACACGTGCCCTGATGGAATCGCGTGTATTACTTCCCACGCACCCCTGATGTACAAGTACCCAGGACAATTGCGTGTGAAACTTCCGAGAACCACTGAAATACACGTTCCCCGCTTGGCGTTTGCTGTTTGGCAGCCCTGTGAACTGGTCCAGGGTCAGCGCAGCCCTTTGCGATGATTTGGGAATTTTGAAGGCTTTTCCTTGCGCGAGGGCGTTCTTGGGGGCGTAACTGGCGCTGCTGCAGGGTCGCTGCGCCACTCTGCGCCACGGCTGGTTTCGGAGGCTAAAATCCATGAATTCGCTGTGCGATGAAAAGGATTTTTTCGCACGCAGCTGGCGCAGTGTATCGCACGGGGACACTGTGCGCCAGCCGCGTGCGCCACTTTTGTGCGAATTTCTATGAATTACCCTGATAAAGTAGTGTGTGGCTGTGTGATCGACTAGAGATGTGCTAATGCAGACCTTTGTAGAGTGCGGCTTTTATAGCCTGCAGGTTTAATTCCCCCACCCCAATACCTTAGAGATGCACATATTTGCACACAAGCAGCTGTTGTGCATCTATTGAAGCAATAGAACCCAATGAGGGGGGCATTATGGGTCTGGTAATGCCCCAAGGGTGACAGTTACAAGACCGAGCAAAGTGAGGGCCTTAACGTAGCCCTGAGGGCATTACGAGAACGGTAATGCCCCCCTCCTTGGTTCTTTTGCTATTGGTACCCCGGCACGTCGTACCAGGGTACTAAAAGCATTTTTTCTGAAGCAGAGAAATGGCGTTGAACCAGAGGAAAAAGCTAAAGAAATGTCCTCCAGGGATCGGGGAGAAGGGACTACATGTAGTCCAAACTCCATTTCCACGCGGCCATTAAAATAATTGAAAAAGAAGTATACAAACAAAATGGCCATCATGGAACGGGAGAAGGCACTTCAGGTCCCTTCTCTCTTTCTATGGAAGCCAGGGGAGAAAGCAAAAGAACTCTGCATGACTCGGCACGCCAAACCTAGCACCTCAGGTGAGTCTTTGCCAGCGAGGTAACGACCCAGCGAGGGCCAATCAGATTGTTTGTAACAATCTGATTGTCCCTCGCTGGGTACTAATGTGCATCATCTCTTTCTTACAAAAAGAAGATAGTGAATGCCTGGAAGACAAATCAAAAGACAAAGCAAGAAGGCTGCATCTTCGATATGACATCACTCTCCAAAAACGAGGAGTTTCAATAAAGCAAGTGTAAATACACATGGGATTTCCATGTCAAAGGATGCTGGCATTCTGCAAATGATGACAGGGTTAAGGGAAATTAGGGCCTGAATATGATTTTTTCTGCATTTACTCCTGGTGGTACAGCCAAACCCATGCACTGTTACCGCAAGTGGTAAAAATACAGAAACAGGAATGGTCTACATAATCTGACTCACATGGACCCTTCATGTATTCCCCATGTTGGACTCCTGCAGTAGTGCATGTGGTAATTACCTCCAACAAAAGCATGAGTGCATGTAATATTTAGCCATGTGGTAATTAGTATGGGCCTCATTACGAGTTCAGCAGTGCGGTCAAAAAGTGGCAGTAACTCCGTTAACACCACTTTTTTGGGCGATAATGAAATTACTGCTGCTTTTAATGCACTGCAAAATTTGGAGTTTGGAGGAAAAGTGGAGGATTCACCTACTGCAAAAACCTGCAGGTCAATCTTCCACTTTCCCTCCAAACATCGGCAGATTTGGTGCAGCCAAAATTATCGCTTGCAGGAAATACGCCAAAATCCCCATGTTGCCCTAGGATCACGTGGTCCGGAAATGGGAAAATACACTCCCGTACCACCACTCGGAATCCCGTGGAAACCCCCCTGGACTGAGTGTAGGAAACTGTAAACAATTTGGGGGGTCATTCGGCGGATTTGCAGCCAAATTACTACCAGACTCGCAATGAGCCAGTATTTGCAGTATTATTTTTGTGTGGAGGTAATTACCACCGCACAATAGTAGCTGAGTTTCACTTCTGAAACACCAAATGTGGCAGAGTGGTTACAAATCTGGTATTCTAAAACACTGGAGGTTTGACCAATAAGACCAAGATGGTAAAACGGATTCCCATGTTATGTAATCCTTACAATACCTGGCAAATGATGGAATACCTGAGCGTATGATGGCAATAACTGGAAAATGCTGACTGTCCAAAGCAATTGCCTATACAAAGGCCAAAACTATCGGCTTTGCCCAATCTTGACTTAGAAAGTAGTCTTCAAACAACATGATTGTCATGAGCCGCTAAATGCAGCATCCCTGCTGCCAAACCTAGCAACAGTGGCACATCTCAGTGTATTGCATCCATTTACGCTCTGGCAGCGAAAGTGGGTCGATTTCTCGGGGAAGCAGCCGAGGACAGTTTTGGGGGTCGTGTGGGGTTGCCAGGACGAGCAAACAGAACCATCATTGTGTTGGATTGTTTTTTTCCCTTGATCGTGCTTGAAAAAGAGAGCAGTGGCAGAGACCTGCTTGTCATGTTAATTAGCAGCTGCACAAAGCAGAGTGAGTTGGTGGGACTCGCGGGGCGGGTGGAGAGGGAGCCTTGTTCGGCTCAGCACTGCTTGCAGGGCAGTTTGCCACTTGCTTTCTTCTTAACCTCCCCACACTCCGCCTTTTCTAAACTGTCAGGAAGCTAATGAGTTGGGGAGGATCAAAGAACCAATGTGAACTTTGAGGAAATGTTACTCAGATTTGTGTGACATATTGGAGGGTCAAATTTACACAGAAGTTACATGCAGTAGGTTTGACTTACTCTTGACTTGCTCCTAGCGAGAGACGATTGGATTCATGTAACAGTTCCCAGGAGTACTGACTTACTCCTGACTTACTCCTGGAGAGAGAATATTCAGGTTAGTGTAACAACCTAACTACCTGTAAATTTTTTCTGAATTAAATAGTCACTCTCTAGGAGTAAATCAGTTACACCTGGTTACTTCTTCCACCCCTTGGTCCCTACAAGTGGTATCCTGCACAAAGAGGGACTTCTTGCCTGATTAGGAGTATGAAGCATTAAGTGGTAGTAGTAGTAGTTTGTTATTTATGTAGCGCCTTTATCCCATTAGAATGGCCTCAACGTGCTTGTGGTGGGAACGTGCTCGGGGGACTGAAGTCCAAGGTATGTGAAAATTGTCCGAATTGTTAGAATGATTGTGTGCATTTGGCCAAGATAGGGAGTTAGGTTGGCTGGCCGAGCTCCAGTAAGCTATCCATGAAGGTCAGACACGTGGATGGGTGCTGAGGCGGTCAGGAGAGTGCGCGAGTGCAAGAGACTTGTTGAGTCCAGCTAGACCACATTTTTGGGTATAGTTCAAAAACGTCAAATGCAATCAATGAGAATGCCATAACGTGGGATTTTTTTCATAGAATTTTAGCGCTGAACTAATAGATGGGTGGAGGGGTTGCAGTATTAATTAAGGTGGGAATGGAGTGGTGGGCTTCTGCGGGGGTCTTCCCCCACATTTTATTTTGATAAAATGTGTTAAAATGTCACTACAAAAATAAATTAAAAAAAAAAAAAATTGATGAAAATAGGATTCGCAGTGATGGATTCGATGTTTTAACGAAGATCCACGTTAGGTTGTCGCTGCATTCTGATGGCAGAGGTGTTGTGCATTGTGTTTTAGTCTCCCCTCCTTCCTTCCCTCCATCATTGTAATTGCTCTTGCACTATCAGAAATGTCGTCAGGCCTAGTACCATAGTCATGGCTTGTTCCTCTCCCTTCTTCCCCATCCCCCCTTTCCCTCTCCTATTGTCACTGTCCTTCACTATCAGAAATGTCGTCCTGCCTAGTATGATAGTTGCTGCTTGTTCCTCTCTTTCCTCCCCGTCCCCTACCCTCCCCTCTTCCCTCCATCATTGTCAATGCTCTTACACTATCAGAAATGTCGTCAGGCCTAGTACAATAGTCATGGCGTGTTCCTCTCCCTTCTCCCCCCCCTTTCCCTCTCCTATTGTCAATGTCCTTACACTATCAGAAATGTCATCAGGCCTAGTACGATAACTCATTACCCATTCTTAATGTCTTAAGGCTTTGTGCGAATGTTATTGTATTTCCCCTTCCTCCCTCCCCTGCCTTGAAGCGCTTTGAAACACATGTGTATAGGCGCTATATAAATAAACTATCATATCATATCATACACAATGAACATTAGCGCTCCTCAACGTAAAACAAGAGAAGAAGGGAGAATAGACTAGCACCAGTATGCTTCTAGGGCTCCTTGAAAGACCGATAAAGGATGCATTTCCCTGATGGGATATAATCACGAATTGCTTCGTGGGGAGAACATTATCTCAAAAGAGGAAATCTGTGACCTAAACAAAGTGACATTCAATTCCCACAACGGGCCTCATTACGAGTTTGGTGGTCATTCAGTTGTAAATCTGTGAAACTCAATTAACGTTACTGCCACTTGGTTCAGTGAGTTTACCACGGGATTACAAGTGGTGGTGGGACAGTGTAACTCTCCATGTTTGTAGTGCATAGGAATCCATGGGAATTTGTTGTGGATTTACTGTCAGTGGATTTAGAGTGTGGTAAATCAGCTAACTTTTGGAGGTATTGGGGCAGTTTTACCTCCATCTTATTTGCTGATGCAGGAAAAACTGCAGTTATTCTGTTACTGCCAATTAAAGTGACGGTAACTGAGATACCACCAATTTATCGGTTCAATGTTATTATGTCGCCAGGTAAGCAACTTTTTTTTCTGACCCCTAAAAACTTTCCACAAGAATTCTTGCAGGGGATACTTTTATATTATAAACTCCCATCGTAGAATATGTGGGGAAAGTGTTTGATTTTAGTGAGGGGCATGTTTTGGGGAATGTATCCCCCTGTTGCCATTTCCCCGGCGACTTTATCACCAGATACCCTGTTTCCCTGCACTGCCGAACTGTAATGAGGCCCAATGGGCCTGGGAGTGTAGCTCAGGGGCAACGCTGTTTGTCTTGGAAACAGCCCAAGGCATAGTAACACAGGTTCAAATCCGAGTCTCGTATTTAGAAAGTGGCCTCTGGTGGAATACAATTTTAATTTTAATTAAGTAATTACCATTAGAGGTCGACACCTAATCCTAAGAACTTCCTTTTCCAACAGAAAATGTTGGGAGAGTCATCCTTCCCAACTAGGTATGTCCACTGGGTAAGCAGCTTTCCCCCTGGTCAGATTGTTGTATGTGCTGCAACTATCACCTTATGAACTAAGTATGTCCAAAGGGTAAGCAGCTTCCCCCTAGTCAGAATTGTTGTATGCGCTGCAACTATCACCCTATGAACTAGGTATGTCCAAAGGGCAAGCAGCTTTCCCCCTGGTCAGAATTGTTGTATGCGCTGCAACTATCACCCTATGAACTAGGTATGTCCAAAGGGTAAGCAGCTTCCCTGCTGGTCAGAATTGTTGTATGCGCTGCAACTATCACCCTATGAACTAGGTATGTCCACTGGGCAAGCAGCTTTCCCCCTGGCCAGAATTGTTGTATGCGCTGCAACTATCACCCTATGAACTAGGTATGTCCACTGGGCAAGCAGCTTTCCCCCTGGCCAGAATTGTTGTATGCGCTGCAACTATCACCCTATGAACTAGGTATGTCCAAAGGGTAAGCAGCTTCCCTGCTTGTCAGAATTGTTGTATGCGCTGCAGCTATCACCCTATGAACTAGGTATGTCCACTGGGCAAGCAGCTTTCCCCCTGGCCAGAATTGTTGTATGCGCTGCAACTATCACCCTATGAACTAGGTATGTCCAAAGGGTAAGCAGCTTCCCCCTAGTCAGAATTGTTGTATGCGCTGCAACTATCACCCTATGAACTAGGTATGTCCAAAGGGTAAGCAGCTTTCCCCCTGGTCAGAATTGTTGTACGTGCTGCAGCTATCACCCTATGAACTAGGTATGTCCAAAGGGTAAGCAGCTTTCCCGCTGGTCAGAATTGTTGTATGCGCTGCAACTATCACCATAATAACTAGGTATGTCCACTGAGCAAGCAGCTTTCCCCCTGGTCAGAATTGTTGTATGCGCTGCAACTATCACCATATGAACTAGGTATGTCCAAAGAGCAAGCAGCTTTCCCCCTGGTCAGAATTGTTGTATGTGCTGCAGCTATCACCCTATGAACTAGGTATGTCCAAAGGGTAAGCAGCTTTCCCGCTGGTCAGAATTGTTGTATGCGCTGCAACTATCACCATATGAACTAGGTATGTCCAAAGAGCAAGCAGCTTTCCCCCTGGTCAGAATTGTTGTATGCGCTGCAGCTATGACCCTATGAACTAGGTATGTCCAAAAGGTAAGCAGCTTTCCCCCTGGTCAGAATTGTTGTATGCGCTGCAACTATCACCATATGAACTAGGTATGTCCAAAGAGCAAGCAGCTTTCCCCCTGGTCAGAATTGTTGTATGCGCTGCAGCTATGACCCTATGAACTAGGTATGTCCAAAAGGTAAGCAGCTTTCCCCCTGGTCAGAATTGTTGTATGCGCTGCAACTATCACCATATGAACTAGGTATGTCCACTGGGCAAGCAGCTTTCCCCCTGGTCAGAATTGTTGTATGTGCTGCAGCTGTCACCCTATGATTTAAAATGTTTGCAGTTGTACAGCAGTAGGAAGGGGGATGCCCTCTTCGAACAACATAATTGTCCAAGAGAAGCCAAAAGTACAGGCTACAGGTGGTTCCAGTTCCACCAAGACATGTCCAGTGCCATGTAATAATGTAATTTTGTGTATATAGTACTGTCTTTGGTTTGCAGCACTTGCCCCACTCGGTTCATGTAACCTATGTAAGACACCGATTTTATGTTTGTATTGTCCCTGGTCTATGTTCCACTTTGTTCACACCCTCATAAACTGGCTCACCACTTGATCTCATCTTTGCGATATTGTACAGCCATCCTCGACCATGTGTACATATGTTTTTAAGTCATTTGTGACCCAGAGAAAGTAAGGCAAGGTAAGTTAAGGCATGAGATGAGACCCAGGACTTGGGGTCCTTGAAAGGAAGGTTCTGATCCTAAATCCAGTGGCAGAGCATTTACATTGTTAGAGTTGAAACCCACTGGTGTTCTTCCTCCACATCTATTGCTTTCATAGCAGGGCCACGGATAGCAACTTGTGCAGTGCCCAGCATAGGTGTTCCTGTGCAACATGGTTGATGATGGTAATGTTGGGGTAAGGAGATCCAGAAGAGAAAAGGAGCTTGTGATAGCACATAGTGACTGGAGGAGGTCCTGTTTTTCAATTGGGAGCCAGTGTAGGGGAAATGGACCCCTGAGGTTTAAGGCAGAAGACCACTCAAGCAACTTTACTTTGAAGCAGTCACAGTCGAAACATGAGGCCCTTGCTAAAGCTATGCGGATCCAGCTGTAGTAATGAAGTCGAGAGATGATAAGAGCTTGATTTATCTTGTTTCCAAGGGCGTTTACAGGTGGGATGTAATTTTGTTTGATTTGCGCGATCAAGGAGAGCTGGTTATGCAGGATAATGCCGGGGTGTTTAGCTTTTGTGGACTGGTGCCCAGGGTGGAAGGCAGTTAAAAGTGGCATACATAGGAGTCACGATGCCAACACAGATTGTCTTGATTTTATCAGCATTCCTGCAGAGGTGTCGTCAATTGCATACGCTTGATTAAATTGCATGCAGGAAGAAATGTGATCAGAAAAAACGGTGCACAAAAGCAGGTCAATATGGATGTGAGAATCATCTGCATACATTTGTAAGGTGTCAGTGATGAATTTGATTGTGTCGATGTGAGGCGGAACGTATGCATGAAAAGACATGTAGATAGGAGCGTGAAGAACTTCACAGAGGAAGTGCAAGGCTGGATCTGAAGTCTCCAATTGTGGCCAGGGAGGAGCAGTCCTGGAAGTCATTGTTGAGACATTTTGGAGCCAAGCCTGCAATACCGAGGATCTAGTGATGCTTTGATAGGAGTTGAGCATGCTTAGCGTATTAAAACCCGAAGATCAATCATGTATGGTGGGAGCCACCAGTGTGTTCCTGTCAAGGGAGTGATGGATTAATAATATGAACGTAGCAAGATATCTTATGCACACTTAAAACTGAAGTGCAGAAACAGACACTGACGATGGACGACCAATATTATTGCAACACAATTTGTTTCCTTACAACAACAGACTGTTCCTGTTAGCAAGGCCACAGAAGTCAGCCATATAGGCAGACAACATGCTCCTTTATCCAGATATACGTATATATCATTATTAGTTATCATTTGCCATTTATTTGTCATAGGCAACATAGTGCTTTGAACAAAAACACTGTACTGAGGAGACAGCAATAATCAGAACTATGCTGTGATCTGGGCGTAAGATCAACCAAAGGGCGAGGAGGGAGTAGGAACATGGAAAGCGGAAACATTTTGACGAATTGGCCGTGACCTATTCCGTTCTTTCAGTGATTTATGGGGGCCTTTCCTACTGCAGGTTTTCAATGCAATTATTTCCAACTTTAACATTCTGTACAGCTGGAAAATGGGGATGATTGTTCCAACTTACAAAAAGGGTTGCAAGTAATCTCCATCGTCCTATCATTCTGTAACTTTGCTGAATGGAACCTCAAAGGTTTTTTCAGGTCTTATCCTGAAACGTTTGGGGGAATGGGTTGAGGCCAACAATATTTTGTGTGATACCAAGCTGACTTTCAGGAGGGGTCCAGGAACCACACACAAGTGTCTCAATCTGTATCTGATTTTATCTGATTATGCAGTGGTGGTGAAGTCGCCTGTCTATGTCCATGTCCATTTTCTTCTCCCCAGGCAGCAGTGATGTTTCAAGGGCCAGCTCCAGGCCCCCACCATCATCGGATGCTGAGGTGCAGTTTGGCCATTCAATCAGCCACGGTAAGCCCTGCTTGGCTTTGCAGACTATTGTTTTTGCAAAAATCGAATTTTCAAGCGACGAGCGCTCTGCACCTTCTACATTTTTCTAAATGTGCTTTTTCATCTCCTCTGGTGCAGCGCAAGCGTGGGGCACCATTTATTAAGGTGCACAACCCTGATCTAGCCAGTTGGCTTTTTGTTTAATTCGGACCAAATTCGATTACAAGATGGCCACCGCCTCCTCGTGTAGGAGAGTTTTTGCATTCCCTGGCCAGTCACCTCTTTCATTGGGCAGCCTCACTTTCAAGGAGTCTGACCTGGGAGCCATGAGGCAAAACCCAGCCCCCTCACTAAAGCCCCTCAGTAATGCTTCTGTCTCGACCTGTCCAGGCTTGGGGAGGGCTAGGAGGACTACCAATCTCCTTGTCCATACCACCCATGCTTCACACCATCTTTTACCTTCTTGGGACAGTGCCCCAGCATGCAGCCACCTACTCTCCTAACTTGATCCTCTCCTAGAGCTTGGATCTCCCATTTCAAGTGTTCCTGTGACTAATGCTCTGGATTACCTTGATTCCTTATCACTAATTCCTTGTCATTATCTTTCATTCATGTTCCTGGTCACGCATTGCCTACGTAGTGTGGTTTATATTTCACACATTCTCTGCTTTGGCATCACATCAACCTAGCTATGCTGTATAACCTACACACTTGTGTGTATATACAAATGTTGGACTTAGCTGGGCCTTAAGACATTTTCTGCTGTTTTCTTTGCCTTACTGCACCCCCTTTTTGTACTGCATCTGTGTGCTTTTTGGAATTTTGAACTGAGGTGTTTTACATATCTGCACTCCCATTTAGTAGTACATTTGTGTGCTCTCTGGCTATTTCGAATTTTGGTGTGGCTTACATCTGTGTGCTTTACGCCTTTTTCGCCTGCTAGGCCACCTGGTGAGTTTGCGTTTGTGCCGTGTAGTCTCTCCTTCGATCTTCCATCCTGACCTCTTTCTCAACCTCTATGGCACTCTCCATCTCCCATATCTATTCTAACTGCTATGCTATCACCTATCCTCCCTCTGTCACAATGTCTGGAAGAAAAAAGTTTTAAAAAGACCTCCTGGCCACTAATCCTGGTCTACCCATCGCAGGCACCTACGTCAGTGCAACTTCCAGAAGGATTGCTACTGATATCCTTCTTTTCTGTCCCCTCTCCAGATCTTTGGACTCCTCATCTCTCTTCTCTCTACTTTTGATACTCACCCATTAATGGTGGCACTAAATGGGAAATACTCTTGGCAGGCTTCTCGTCATCCAGGTGTATCATTCATGCTTATCGCAAAGACACGATCATGGCTCAGGGTCCTCAACCCAACCTCCTCCTTTTTGACCGACGCCTGCCATCCCTCATCAACTTCCTTCCTGCGCCTGCTACTCCTCCTTCCTCTCTCTCTGCCCCTCGTCCTCCTCCTCCGACAGGTGTGCCATGCCGCTGTACCCCTCCTTGGAAAAGCTTTAAAGGTGGAGACCTGCTTCATCTAGCCACGCTTAATGCTCGTTCTGCTATCATACACTCTGCTGACATCTGTTTCCTTCTCGAAGACCTTGACCTTGATATCCTTGCTCTTACCGAGACGTGGTTCAATGCCAGCTCAGTCATTGACTTGTGACTCCCTTCTCCCTAGTGGCTACAAGATCATCTCTAAGCCTCACCCTAACCGTGCTGGTGCTGGGCTGGCCTTGATCTTCCCAGAGTGGGCGCTTTCTTCCCTAGTACCCACCCATCCCTACTCCTCCTTTGAGAGCATATTCTGAAAGCCAGGCAACTCTCCTACTTCCACCCTGACCATTGCCACTATCTACAGGCCACCCATCTCCCTGTTCCTCTCAGAATGGGCAGATTTCTCCCCCTCTCTCCTGACATCTACCTCTAAACTCCTCCTCCTGGGTGACTTCAACATCCACCTTAACTCCTCCATCATGGCTTCCACTCTCTACTGTGACCTCTGCACCTCTCTCACCCTCTCCATTCTCCTCTCTGGTCTTACCCACTCGGCTGCACACACTCTCGATGCATTCATCCATACTGATGTTTTGCTCTCCGCCCCACTCTCTACCCCGCTCTCTTGGTAAGACCACTCCCTTCTGTCCTCTCACCTGGGTCCTCTCGGTCCTCTGACCGCAACTCCCCCAGTAACTCCCCCAGCTCTGCCAACCTTGTTCGTGGACATCCGTCCGATGAAATGAGTGTCAGTTGCTGCCTTCGCTTCCACCATCATCCCCCCTCTCCTCCCAGTGAAGACTCTACCTCTGACTCCACTCTCAGCAACCTCCATCTCACCATCACTAACATTCTCGACATTCTTGCCCCAGTCATGAGGATCCACCTGAAACATGCCACCAAGCATAAAGCTTGGTCAAATTCTGATGCAGCAGCTCTGAAACGCAAGCGCAGACCTGCTAAATGGAAGTGGCAGACCTTAGGCTAATCCTCTGACAAACTGCCCTGTCTACTTCTCCAAAGGCAATATCATCTCTCCAGTCGTTCCAAGAAGAGGGCCCACATCCAGGCTTGCATCTCTGGAGCATCCAACAACACGGCTGAACTCTTTAAAATCTTCAAGGAACTAGCCAATCCTTCTGAAGTCTCCAACTCGCCTCTTCCCTCCCAGGTCCTCTGCACTGCACTGGCCATCCACTTCACTGAAAAAACTCAGAACATCCTCAGTACTCTTTCTTCCACCCCCTCCCCTCCCCTCCCCCCATCCCGCTGCCATACCTGGCCTCTCATCCTCCCCGTACACTCTCTGCTCCTTCTCTCCTATCACATTGAATGAGGTCACTAGAGTTGTCCGCTGTATGAAGGTCTCCTCCAAACAGGGCTCCCCCTGTTTTTTCAGAACTATTAAGGACAACATCAGCTCCCTTGCCCCTGCGCTTGCTGATTTCTGCAATCACTCTCTTGCCACCGGATCTTTCCCCTCATCCCTCAAGCATTCCCTTGTGCACCCCCTCCTGAAAAAGCCTTCTGCCGACCCCTTGTGCCTGTCCAACTAACGCCCCATCTCTATCACTCCCTTCCTTGGGAAACCTTTGGAGAAGTTGGCCTCCCCCAACTAACCCAGCATACTGAGCTCACTGGTTGCCTACACAACCATCAATCTGGATTTTGAGCATCCAGAGGCACAGAAACTGCTCTTCTGAACATCCGTGAAGAACTGCTTGCATCTCTTGACTGTAACTCACCTGCTGTTCTCATTCTACTCAATCTCTCCTCTGCTTCTGATACAGTCCACCATTCCATCTGCATAAAATGGATCCATACCCTTGGTATCTCGGAGCAGGCACTAGACTGGCTGACCTCTTTCCTCACTGACCCTCGCTCCCAGGTTATCCTGGGTTTTTTCTCATCTCCCACCTCTATCTCCACTTGTGGCGGTCCCAGGGCTCTAACCTTTCACCCTGGCTCTTTAACATGTATCTCGCCCCCTTTGCTCCCTCTGTATCCACTTTCTCCTCGCACTTCCATTGCTATGCAGATGATACCCAGCTCTTCTTCAAACTTCCCTCTGAACCTCTTCTTACTTCCTCGACCGTTCCTGACTGCTCATCTGCTATCCAGTCCTGGTGTGCCCATAATGATCTCTGTCTCAATGCCAGCAAGACTGAGATCCTTCCTATTGGGACTCCTGCTCTTTGTTTCCTCCCTTCACTCTGGCCACCCTCTATGGGTTCACCCCCTCTCCTTCATCTGAAGCCAGAAACCTTGGAGTCATCTTCGACTCCTCTCTCTCTTTCCTTCCTCACAGAGCGGACTTTGCCAAGAAGGCCCATTTCCAACCCGACCTTCTCAGAGGGATCCTCCCTTTCTTCATTTTTCTCCAGAAGCGTAATGTCTGTAGAGCTCTGGTACTCTCTAGGCTTAACTGCTGCAACAGCCCAGCCTCTTCCTTAGTCTACCCTCTCCCTCTCTTCGCCCCCTCCAGCTTGTCCAGAATAGGGCTGCAAGACTTATCCTTGGCCTCAAGCCCAGGGACCCTATCTCTCAAGCCCTAAAATCATTCCACTAGCTCCTGGTTGCTGCAAGAATCAAATTCAAATCCCTCTTCATCATCCATAAGGCTGTCTGGGGCCAGGGAACACAATATCTACAACTTGCTCTAACCAAATACTCTCCCTCCAGATCTCTCTGATCTTCCGGCTCCAACTCTCTGCATGTCAAGGACTTCTCTAAGCAGTGAGTGGGCGGCCAATCTCTTTCCTCGGCTGGCTCCCCCCTCTGGAACAGCCTGCCCCATCCTCTCTGTCTTGAGCTGGACCTCCTCAAATTCTGCAAACTCCTCAAGACTTTCCTCCTCCTTCCCCCTCTCACTCCCATGCTAAACCCCACAGTCGCTGAGATTGGTGGGCTGGGCCCTTATGTGTCTGTTTGGGTCCTGGCCTTCTGTCCAATAGCCTTCAGCTTCCACCCTCCCCATGACTTGCCTTTGGGCTCCCACTGGCCTGTGTTGTCCAACAGGCCTGCACTTATTGTATTGACAGGTGACCACTATTTACCAAGTGGTCTTTGCCAGGCACTAACCTATTGCCTTGCAAATGACTCGCTGGCACCCCCCCCTCTGTGGAACCTCTAGCACTTACCCTGTGTTCCCTTGTCCATTCTCTCTCGCTGCACTTGCACGTTCCGAATGTTCACAAGGCCTAGTAGGACTGCCTCTATATTTTTTCATCATTTTTATTTTATTTGCCTTTTTGCTGCCCTTTTCCCTCCCCTTTCCCCTGTGGGCGCTTTGAAACACAATTTCTTGGTGTATAAGCACCTTAAAAATGCACAATAAAATAAAAATAAATAAATAAAAGGTGTGATTTTCGGATCTTAGCTCTGCTTTTGACCACATAGACAGGAGACTTCTCTGGGCAAAACTTGATATGATGTGGGTCCCCAAACTGTTAATCCATATGTTGAAAGCTTTGCATATTAACTTGGGAGGGAGAGGGGGGTGTTTTGTTTGGCCCTGATGGTGAAATCAGCAAGCCAATCAGGGTCAACAAGGGGCTCCGCGGGGGCTGTGTTTTGGCCACTGTTCTTTTTGACATGTATGTGAATTCTTTGGCTTCTAACTTGGAATCTCTGGAATCAGATGTTCCTGGATGTGGGGCCAGGAGATTTCTAGCTCTCAGTTTGCTGATGATGCTGTTCTCCTGGCCAGAACTCCAACTTCTTTACAGGTCTTGGTTGAAGGCAAGATGCCTGAAGGTCAATTTGGCTAAGTGTTTTGTGGTGTATGTCTCACAAACTACGTTGAAGATCCTTCAGATCGTGCTGGAGGGCCTTATTCTTTCATTTTGCTCTTCCTTCGATTATCTAGGTCTTAGATTTCATTGTAAATTGAATTGGGATGACCATCTTTCCAAACATACACTAAAAATGCATTGAGTAGTGGGAAGCATTTTTAGATTTACCAGAACACTCGCTCAGTGGAACATTTCCTCAATATTCACAAGTTTCTTTTAGAGAGTATACATTTTTCCTTAGAAGAGCAAGATTTAGCAATCTGCCTGTCAAAGCTGTCACTTGTGAGTGGTTGTAGCATTCCTCCGATGTTCTTAATAGTTGTTGTCTTTGTGGGGAAGTAGAGTCTGTTGTTCTATTTTGTCCTCTGTACTATGACTTCAGGAAAATGTTTCTTGCAGGCTTATTCAGGGAATCTGGTTTGAGACAGCACCGACCAGCTATGTAGTTTTTACTAGCGTTAACCAAACTGTCGGTCAATGTTGCCTTAGCAAGCTTTTTGAAGAAATGATGGGCAAGAAGATGTAAATTACTGGAGGGTAAAGGATGAGTCAGGAAGTTCTCACTACATTTTGGGAGGCATGTTGTTATTATTTCCCTGAGTAATTAGGATATAATGCATTTTATTCAGCTTTTAATATATTTGTATCGCTTTTTTTATTGTATGCTGTTTTATGGATTGCAAACCGAAATAAACTTTGAAATGGCTACTATGTGTGCAGAGCACTGATGAGTTAAACTTGGACCCCTAGACTTTGCAGAAAGGCTGGTGACGGAAAAGGATGTACGTGATTTGACTGAATCCATGTTTTCAAAAGAGTGAAGCGACCAAATTATTTATTTTATAATTGCGGAGGGAGGGGGAGACCCCCGTAGCCTCCCCTCCTTTGCTCTACCTCTATTAATATCCCTTTCCCACCCCCACATAGATTTTTTTTTTTTTAAATGTCTGTAAAAAATGTAAAAAACAATTCGGTCACGTCTTCCTCGAAAACATTGGATTCGGTCACTTCTAGGTATCAGACAGAAAAGGCTTCTTTGAATTCACTGTCTAGACAGAAGCTTGTTTATTTCTTATTCAATGTGTGTGTTCAATAACCTACACACAACAAGGGCGGGAAGGAGGCAGCGCAATGGCATGTCGGTTAATGAAGCCGCGAGGCCAGACTGTTCGCTATTCAACTCCTTGTCTATCTTGTAGATTTTGAGTTTGCAAAGCCTTGTAGCATAAACTGAAAAATGTGCACACATATTTACCATGTGTGCAGAGGCATTGCTGAGGGGGGGAAGGGGGCTGAGGGGGTTATAGCCCCGGGTCTTTGGGTTTTAGCCCCAGATAGAAGCTCAGGTGCTACAACCAAAAAGCTAGCTAGCCCCGAATCCCGACATTGGCTTAGCCTCAGATCTTTTCCAGACCTAGCAACACCCCTGCATGTGTGCGGAACACTGGACCTAGAGTTAACCGAAAGGCTGCTGACAGAAAATGCTTCCTTGGGGAAAGGTGTAAATGTTGAAAGCATTTGGTATGGGAAGAATGAATGCCGGAGGACGTTCGAACTCAGTCGACACAGTTCGGTCAATAAATATAACTGAGTTTTCCCAGGTTACATTAACTGTAAGTAATGAGCAAGGTGAACTTCTCAAAGGCAATCAACATTTACATTTCGGACACAAACATTTTTAGGAACAGTCAAATTACATAGAAAAATAAATAACTACTTTATGAAGATCAGTACCCAATGACAAACAAGCTCTGGTCTTCTAATGGTCTTCTAAGCGGTAGGAAATGCATAACATTTTAAACATTCTCACCACGTAAAAGAGTTTGACATACTCCATCTTTAAGATATTGTATGCTACTGTCCTCCAGTGGTAGATTACTTAAAGGGATATCAAAAATATATTGTACTTCAGGTCAGAAAGTTATAGGGCTGGGGTGTTCAGTCACAGGGAGTGGGTGTGTGCTGGTTACAGTTTTCGAACTGAGCGGGAACGGTCGACCGCAGAGTTCCACTGCTTTTATTGTTGACTTTTAACAGTTCCACTAGTTTTTGCAACAGTTTTCACCATTCCGGAACTGTTCTTTGTGGAGTTAAAGGACACTTCTCCCCTGTACCACCGAATAGCAGTTATAGCTAAACCGAAATCTGGTTCAACTCAAATGGCTGTCAACCAGCATGGCTGCAACCCTTGAAAAATGTGTTGCATGTTGCTCCCCTCCTGTCTATCCTGTCACACACCGGGTCATAGTACACTACTATTTTTGGTACAATTCTGCCATTGGCTTGTTACCATTAGAGTGCCGCGGAAATATGTTATTACTGCCCCGTTTTTACTACGACTGCCCAAAATGTCAACTTTTTTCATTTCAACCCCCTTTCCACCCCATATAAATGTTTGGGGAAGCGCCAGCTGTCCCCCTATGTTCGTTATATACTATACCCATCCCCCACATATATATGGGGTGAAAAGGTCTGGTCGGATTTTTTTTTAATTCGACATTATTGGGGGGGTTACACGAATAACGGTGCAGTGATTGTACAATCCTGTGTGGCGCAAAGTGTTTTTTAATTTACGTTTTAATTGAAGGCTTACCAGGTGTTGCATAGTACCCCTCCTGGGAGCATGGTAGCTCCCAGGATGTTGTAACATAATAAAAGTACCGAGCCGCTTCTGGCTCAGCAGTCACTCCCATCAAGGACTCCGGTGTCGTTCATTTAGCACCATGCTGGTGCCACACCGCATGCGCTGGGCCCAAGGACGGGGCCCAGCATGAGGACGGTGCCCCTGCTGGGCAACTCCGTCCCCTGGTAATTTGAGTGCCATGTGACCATGGCTGCTGGGGCGACCCCGGCCTGGGTGCCCCCATAGCCGGGTCCGCCGTGTGCTGGGTGCCACCGGCCATGTGGTTAGCTCCGGTGATCCGGAGCGGGTGGGGTGACCCCCATCCATGAATCCGCGACGTGATCGCCGCACTGAGTAAGCCCGTCGGGTGACCCCGACATGAGCATGAGGCCTGCCCGGTTACCCAGAGCAGGCCCCCCAACAATGGCGACGAGGGCTGGAGCATCGTGTGCAAGGCAGCCTTGGCCGCATGTGTTGCAGCGCCCCTCTCCCACAATGGAGGAGGCCTCTCACCAACAACGGAGAGGAGAGAGTGGTAGCTGCGTCGGCGGCCGCCACGCATGAGGAACGTTATCGGCCCCCCACCACCACCAGGAGGGAGAAAGCTGTCCCCCATCCCTGTGGGGAGCGAGAGTGCCCGCGGCGTCGGCCGCAATGAGGAGGCACTGCCCCTCCACCCGCGGAGGGGAGGAGCGGCATACATCGCCGAAACGAAGAGCAGCGATGTACGCGCAAGAAGTAAAATGCTGGCGGCCGGAGCTGCAAGGAAATACCCGGCGCCCCCCGAGCATCGGCCGCCACACAAAAGGGCGGGCACAATAACAACTGGGCCCGCAAGGAGAAGGAACATGCTGGCGGCTGCGTCGCGGGGAGGTGGAGCTGCCCCTCCCCCATCCGGAAGCCACGGCGAGGTGTGCCGCAGAGAAAAAGAAACTATTTTTTAATATAAAAATGAGGCGGGCCCAACACCAACTGGGCCCGCAAGGTGTGTGACAAGGAAGGCGAGCTGACCCCGCCCCATTCCCCGCAGGAGAAGGAGGGGGTTGGCGGCTGCCCCGCAACGGGAGGTGTGCCCCCCCAAGAAGTAATGGAACGGCACCCACTGCAAAGGAGGGATGAGTTGCCCCCTCCTGCACCCGCAAGACGCGCGGTGCGGGAGCTGCGGATGGCCGGGAGGTGTGGCCGTTTGCAGGCACTGCAGACATGGGGACTGCTGCAAGCGGGGGGCTGCCAAACAGCTGATGCTGCCCCCATGGGAGGCGGGCCCAACACCAACTGGGCCAGTGCGAGAAAAAAAATGCTGTGTGAACCGCTGCTGCCCCCACCTGACGGGAGGAGCTGCAATGGCACCCCCCCACAAGACCCGGGCCCCCTGGCAGTGACCTCGTGAAGTGCTCTATCCTGGAGAAGAAAAGGAATGGAGTGCGGCAGGCCCCTCGCATGGAGAACTGCGTTGTCCCGGCCTACACCGAAATAAGGAGACGCTGCCCCCCCCCATCCAGCGAGCTGCGGCATGGAGGAGCGGCGAAGTGAACCGATGAAGAAACAAAACTGGTGGCCTTCCAAACGGCCCGGACCCCCCCACCCTCTGCAGAGATAGGAACGGCCCCCACAAATTGGAACACATGCCTGCGGCAGCCCATCAAGATCCCGGGCCTGCCGTGGCAGCAAAGAACAAGCAATTGTGGGCCGGACATTAAGGCGTGCCGCCCTGCCTGCAGTATCAACGGCGCTGCTCCCTGGCCCCCTTCAAGACCCCGGCCCAGTGGTGGTGAAGGTGGTGTTTCCATAGGGAGGGTTGCAGCTCTCATGAGTGCTTGTGTGCCCTTCTGGGCCTGCTGCCCAGAAGTCCCGTCACCAGTGTCGCCCTGCCAGCTGCGCCAGGTGGGAGGGGAAGTAGGGTGTGTGAACCCCCAGGTGCAGTTCCGCTGGCCCCTTTTTGGACTTTGAACCTGCCCACGAGGGAGAAGAAGCGGAACAACGGGCCTGCTGCCAAGGTGCCAGTGGACCATCACAGGCGCTCCAGACTATGGACTTGGCCGATGTGGCTCCTGAGCCTTCCCAGGTGCAGCTTTGCCGTCTCTATTTGTGTGACTCTGGCGTGGCTGTCCGGAGCAAACACTAGTGAGGACTCAACCTGGCCTCCTGCACCTTCAAGATGGTGGAAGAAAGACATTGTCACCGACGTCCCCAGGAAGACTCGGAGCCAGCAGACATGGATGTGCTCGAATTGACCCTGTCGGTGGGTAATATAATGTGGTGCCAGTAGCTTCCATTAGTGTTTTGTGATAGTAAAACCACTCACCCAGGTTAATAACGGGTGTAAAATAAAATCTAGTAGAGTGGTTATAGGAGTAGTAGTGTGTGGTGGTGCAGGTTTTGTTGTTATAGAAAATGGAGTGGTGTTGCATAGTACCCTTCCTGGGAGCATGGTAGCTCCCAGGATGTTGTAATGGGTCACGTGGCAGTAGCCACGTGACCAACATAATAAAAGTACCGAGCCGCTTCCGGCTCGGCAGTCACTCCCATCAAGGACTCCAATGTCGTTCATTTAGCACCATGCTGGTGCCACACCGCATGCTCTGGGCCCAAGGACGGGGCCCAGCATGAGGACGGTGCCGCTGCTGGGCTACTCCGTCCTCTGGTAATCTGAGTGCCATGTGACCATGGCTACTGGGGCGACCCCGGCCTGGGTGCCCCCTGAGCCGGGGGCGCCGTGTGCTGGGTGCCCCGGCCATGTGGGTAGCTTCGGTGAACCGGAGCGGGTGGGGTGACCTCCACCCATGAATCCGCAGCGTGATCGTCGCACTGAGTAAGCCCGTCGGGTGCCCCCGACATGAGCGTGGGGCCTGCCCGGTGACCCGGAGGAGGCCCCCAACACCAAGTATTGCAATGCTGCTAGGACACTGGGGTGACTGTCACTGTACTTGGGAATTGATACCAGGACACAGAATATACTTTTCAGGGTGTTTATTAACCAAATGCTCAAAGGACAAGGTGGCAGGATGGTTGCAGAATCCAACAAAATAAAGTGTCAGGATGATAGCTTCAAGTGTCAGGGTATAATGTGAGGAACGGGCCAGTGGGGCTCTCAATACAGTGACAAAGAAACAGGTACCTCCCTTTCTCCAAAGGTGTTTGGTGTTCCCAAAACCCAACAATCCAAATTTCAGGTGGCAGGCACAAAAAGAAATGTCCCAATTTTTCTGATGGGTCAAAACGAAAGTGTCCACAAAGTCTTTCCAAGCCTTCACTGCAAGACAATCCCTACACGAAATATAAGCAAATGTCTTCCTTCAAGGAGGGCATCTCTACCCTTCCAGCGGTGGGTAGAAGAGGGGTTGTTGTGTCCTCCAACCTTCTCTTTGGGTTGTGCGAGTCACTGGGCTGCGGACCCATGGCTCTCACTCCATACATGTTTTGGGGGTCTTCCTGACCAGTGTTGCCTGGTCTTCTCCTCAGTGTCTTCTCCGGGTAGAGCGTCGGGATGTTCCCTGCAGACTGGGTGTAGGGTTAGTGACTGCGGGATACTCTGTTGCACCTTGCTGGGGTTCTGTAGAGGAGCATGGCACTACTCTTGCCTTTGACACTCTTCTCTCATTAGTGGTCTCTCTCAGGTCCTATGTCTGTGTCCCTAACACAAAGCTGCCCTCCCTGCTCCCCAGTGCAGTGGTGCTGTCCTGTTCTCCCATCACCTCTACTGTTGCCGCTGGACCTTCCAGATCCTCCAGAACCTCCCTACCCCCACTACCTAGGTGGGTGGGTCCTCCTCCTCTCTTCTACCTATGATGGTCCAGCTCAATCCCACTCTCCAGTGGCATAGTCTCTTTCTCTCTCTCCTGGTGGCATCCCTGCTCTTCTACCTGCCAATACCACTCTCTCATCTGTTGGTATCTCCCTTTCACAATGATAATCCCTCTTACCTCCAAGTGTATTCTTCTTTCCTCTCCATAACAATTCTCTCCTCCCAGATTTTGACTCTCCTGCTTCTTCTCAAGATAATTGCCAACTCCAATCTCCTTCAAGTCCCCTTCTTTTAAAGAATGTGTCCCTTCTTTCTCCCACAATCGATACCTCTTTCATCCCCTTCCAAGTGGTATCTCATTCCTTCTTCTCCCAGTGTCCCTACTCCAAACGAACACCTCCTTCTTTATTCACTACTATAATATGCTCCAAAATTGCCACAATATTCCACTAATCCTCTTTCCAGTTGCTACTCCTCACTTTCCTCTCCCAGTCGATAATACTCTTTCTCTGTTCCCCAGGATATCTCGGTCATATCTATCTGAGGCATAACCTGCCTCCTCTTTCACCACATCAAGCTCTTCCTCCTTCCTTTCAACGACAGTAACCGTATCTGTCCATCCCAAAGGATATCCCTCTCAGTCTGCTCCAACTCAATATCTCCCTCTTCCTCCAAATCATTTTTTGTCTATCTCTCCCCAACTCAATCTTTCCCATTTTCCACAATAATCTCCCCTCCTGAACACAGACACCTCTAGCTTCTCACTACTAGAACTTGCAGAATCGTACCAAAATGTCGACCTGACAATTGCGACGGCCGAAAATGCTGACTTTTTCTTTTTTTTTTTACCCCCCCTTACACCACATATATATGTGGGGGGTATAGAATATAATATTAATATGGAGGACTGCGGGGGTTCTCCCCCCGCATATCTATGTGGTGTAAAGGGTTAAAAAAAAAGTTAGCATTTTCAGCCGTCGCAATAATCACATTTGCCCATGCTCCTCTCACCTCAACACACTCTAGTAACTCCTTCCAAGACACCAACATCAGGCTCTCTGCACTCCGGTATCCACACCTGGGATCTCCAAAAGCCTGCTGCTCTCCTCCAACCTGCTCTTCCCGGGATGGACTCTGACTGATTTGCATGGCTGTTTTTAAAGACCGGTTTCTCCTCTTTTTGGGTGGTGACTTAGGACATGAAGTAAAGCATGCATAATTCATTAATTGATACAATATGGCTCATCACGAGGGAAGTGGTAAAAGGAGTGATTAATTGCACATGTGCTGGGTTTTTTCCTGCATCTATCTAAGAAATCTGCAAAGATTGTGGCAATTGAACTTACACTAGGTCTGTGTTTAGATCTTGCTAAAATATGAGCTGCAAGAACAGTATTTTGGCTCATGGAGGCCCTACAGGAAAGCATTTAGGGACAAAGAGATGGACACAATCGATCTAAAGAATAAGGACTCCTCATCAGCTGCACACAGCTAAACTCATCAATGCAGCTAGAGAATTCCTTATACATACCAGCTGCTTAACCATCGCCCGGGTGATCATCGGGGCAAGACTGGACTACTGCAATGCCCTCTTTGCAGGGAGCCCCAAACAGAACATCCACAACATGCAAGTAATCCAAAACAATGCTTTACGTTCAGCTCTCAACATTCCAAAAAGGGAGCACATCTCAGCAGCAAGAAAGGAAGTTCACTGGCTTCCTATTTGTGATAGGATTATTTTCAAGACATTGGCCTCATTACGACCCTGGCGGCCGTGGTATGAGCGGTGCCGGTAAGGTACTGGCACCATTCATACCGGGCCGCCACATTACGAGTTTGCTCGCGGGTGGCGGTACGCATGTCTGGTCTGGCCAGACGTGCATACCGTCACCCGCGAGCAGACCAGGATACTAACAACGGACCCGTCATTAACGGGTCCATTGTCAGCATTATCCCCATTCCCATTAAGCCCTACGGGGCTCGAATGGGGACATATGGGTCTGGGTCCCGAAATTGGGAGTTACCAGTCCCGCAAACGTCGGAATGGCCCGGTAATTCCCTTTTTTCGGGACCCAGACACGAGTTTGGAGGTAGCCATGCCGGTAATGGAGGCATGGCTACCTCCAAACTCGTAATGAGGCCCATTGTCCATAACGCATAAATGTCTCTCAAAGACGGTCCCTGAATACCGGTCTCAAAAAATAGTGAGAACTCATACCCGCAGAACGGTAAGATTAATCCACGCTCACCAGCTGGCCGTACCGGAATTCAATGAGTTAGAGGAGGAGGATCCAGCTTCCCTACAGTGGCTGCGAGCCAATCGAACGCCCTCCAGCCCTAAGGGCAGAGGAATCATACTGGCCCTTCCGTAAGGCCCTAAAAACTTGACTGTTCACCTGATCCCTGACACTTTCACCTAGCTCTCCTATCCGCCCTGACTTCCCTAAGCTAGGGCACGGATTTGGGTGCATGGTTCGCCCTCTTCATATACTGCAATGTACCCTAACAGAATTACCCGCTGTCTGGTGCAATTTTCTTTGTCTGTGTGTAACTGGTGTCTCAACAGCGCCCAGATGCCTTTAGGCTTTGGCGCTTTACAAATGCAAAAATAAATAAAGGGCAACTTTCTGCAAGTGAGCTGAAGTTATTCCATATATTTTGGACTTTGTTGCCAAGTTTAGACAGCAAGAAAATAGAATTGTCTTCATTTAATGCGCAGCTAAAAAAAATGTTTAGAAAGCTGAAGTAGACATACAGATCTGGACCATATACACAGCCTTAACTTAAGAAATCAATCATTGAATAATGAATGGAGATGAAACAGCAAACGCCTTTTAGATTTGTCATCAGTGAGCTGCAGAAGGATTTAATGAGGATTAGATTGCGATCGAGGGATGTATTGCATTGGAAAGTGCCAGTTTTAGCTATTGCCAACAAAGTTTTAATCTGAACGTGCTGCAGAGTGCCAATAAAATCTATAGCACATATGAATCTTGCGTGCCGGACCCTGACTCTTGAACAATGGGGTATGATGAGGAATATCTGCATACAATTAAAAATAATACATGTAACCAGGGCCTGGAAGGTGCTGTTTGAGGGCCTGTACAGAAATACAATATATCAATATTGGCTCTAATAATCTCATTCCTTTGAAAAGCAACACAAACAATGTGCAAGCCGCTGTGTCTGCAAAGTGATTGTTCCTGTCATCTGGGACTGCCACACTAACAGGCTGCTCCCAGCGGCTGCTTCTGACTTGCACTGCCACTGCTGTGAGCCTGCCAGAATCCCGCCCGCCCCCCCTCAGCGTATCTTCTACTTGTATGGACACTAGTGGCCGCTAACTGGGGTTCCCCCTACAGCTGCTTCAACTCCACTGCTTTCCATGCCTCCTTTTACAGGTGGCTGCTTCTGTCATACACTGCTGCCCTTCCTTTCTTTCCACCCTTGATAGTCTGTGCAGGCCTGGTCCTGGCATATGCAGCCACCATTGACAGTTCCTCCGCCGTCCTACTGCTTCCTTCATTGCCGCCAGCGGCTCCGGGCATATGTAGTGACTGTCTCACTTAAACTTCCTCTCCTGCTCTGCCTAAGCTCCCTCAGTGATCCTCAGACTACTGCACCTGCTTTGGGGCTGTTCCTCCAAACCTAAAATCCCTCGCAGGCCCAGCTCCTCCATGTGTCTGTTAGTGTGCCAATGTATTGACTGGAGACAACCAGCAAACTCAATGTCAGTCTTTCTGTGTCTCTTCTTGGCTTCATTCCCCTGCTCCTCTTTTCCCCTGGGCTCAGCCCTTGAAGATTCTTCACTCAAGACCCGAAGAACTCGTCCACCTGAGAACTGTTTCACTCTTTGCGTTACTGGTGCTGCCTGTCAGTATTGCCCAACTAGGTGGATCTTGGGGTATACAAGTTTTTATAAGCTCAGGGAGGAAGGAGGGGTTGTGCCACTACACAGGACACTATCCGTGTAGTATCTCATTGCCTTCACTGCTCCAGTAACTTAATGACATTGCTTCAGCCCTCCTGGGTCCTCCCTCAAACTCAAGGGACATTCCAGTTGGTGGTTCCAGCCATTGAGTAGGCTTCACTTCTTGGCTCTGTAGGGTGCAGGCCTACTTATTATCGACTAGTTTAGTTTAATTTAGTTATTTGGAGAGCGCCCCTAAGCCTGAGATATCTGGGCACTTGAGCATAGTTGAAGGTTACAGGTACATACAAATAGAGACAGTTGACAAATGGCTTGTTGACACGGGTTACACATTGGCCAACAAACTAACACCAAGAATAAATACAGAAGGGCAGAAGCAGCTGAGGAACAATTCACAAATTGGCCGTAGTGGTGGACAACAACGGATACCAAACGGCCCACAAACCTACACAGTTACCTAGGTTGGCAAATGTTTCAGAAAGGTCCATACCTTACATGGTTGTTTAGTGTTGCTGGGCAAGGAGCCAAGCTTTCACTTTGGCTCTAAAGGGCCAGAAGGCAGGCTCAGCCGGATGGCTCTGTAACGGAGTTCCATCACTCTGCAGCTAACACGGGGAAGCTAGATCCACCTGCAGTTTTCAGTTTGTACTTAGGGATGTTGAGACAGTGTGAGTAGAAGGATCTTGTAGGTTTAGAAGGTTGGTTCCTGGAGAATTTGTCAGCCACGTATTTAGGGGCTGTGTTTGAAAGGCATTTATGCGTGATGACTAGGGAACACAGTGAAATTCGATCGCGCACTGGGAGCCAGTGTATATCAAGTGGTATCACTACCGTGCAACTTTTCAGGAGTCAAATCGTAACAGAACCATCAATGTTACAGGACAGGTTGTTTTGTAAATTGCTACAGATTGAGATTGAGTAGAAGTTTAATAACAGCGATGTGCAAAAACCCAGAACTGTATTTGCAGAACAGGGGATAGCATGGAGTTGGGAAACAAGTAGATTTAGGAGTGAAATTGTGTTAGAAAATAATGTATTAACTGCACAAACGGCAACGTGAGGTGGGCCAGACTGACTCCATTTTACTATGAATTGGATTTGTAAAACAAAAATTGAGTGGAGAAAGAAGTACAGATTATATGAGCACTTAATTAAAGAAACAAAACCCCTGAACGCATTACCTAAATATCTAGAAATGTTTCCCAGTTCATAACATCCTAACTTATTCATGAAGTTACAAATGAACCTATTTCACACTAAAGAAATACTAAAGTGTCGAAGGTCAAGAGATCTTGAAGATGAAAACTGTCTACTATGTTGTAATGGAGTGGAAACCCTGCAACATTTGACTCTATCCTGTCCCTCTTTGAGAGACATGAGAACAACGTATTTGGGAGGTTTTATCTTTGAAAGACCGCTATTAAATGGAGAAGAATGGTGGGAGCGTTTATGGTGGGGCAATAACTTAAAATTAACTTTTGCCATAACAACATTTTTAGACTAAATTTGTAAATCATTTCTAAAGGAAACGTAGAGATTACGAGTGATTAACTTTTTTACTTGATGGAAGTAATGATGAATTTATGCTAATCGCCTGCGTTAAACACAGACTAATTATTGTTCTTTGTTTGAGTGACTTGGATAAACAAGAACATGCATGTTTCTTTTAACATTTTCTATATGATAATGGATGGGAATTCGTTGCGTCTTTTATTTTATAAAAGTTTGTAATAAACTATATACAAATAAAAAAGAAAAACAAATTCTGATTTTCATTTTGGTTTTAAAATGTATTTCATCTGAATTTATTTTATTCATTGTGCAAATTCCTCAATATAATTTGGATCAATTATTTATGTAATCTTTCCACAATCAACAGGGAATTGTCACACTAATCAACACAACCATAGAACATATTTTTTATTGTACTACAAAGCATTCTTCCTTAGCACCACAAACAATTGTCAATACAATATATCGCGTACTTTCTTTGAATAATGAACCTCGGAGGCTCAATAGTATCAGTGGCATAATAACCCTATTGTCTCAGCGTAATGAATGACGCAGTATTAAGAGTCAATCGGTATCCGTGGATGAATATTATCAGTGGCTCAACAATACCAGTGGCTTGGTATTGACATGATGTTATCAGTATTACAATATCACGAGCAGCTTAGTCTTATCAATAGATTTGCATAATCAGTGATTCGACATCTTTGGCTCAGTACTGCCAGTGGATCCGTTTTCTCAGTTGCTCAGTATTGTCAGTGGACCAGTATTGCTGGCAGCTCAGTATTGTCAGTAGCTCAGTGTTATCCCTGACTCAGTATTGTTAATGGATTAGAATTACCAGTTGCTTATTATCAAAAGCTCTGTATTATCAATTAGTTGTATTATCATTGTCATCAATGGATCAGGATAATCAGTGGACCAATACCCAGGGGTCATGGGTCACAGCGACGTAGTCCACTAAGGGTTGGGATGTAGTCGCTAGTAGTTCTAGTATTGGGGATTAGCGGATAGAAGTGACAGCACTCTGTAGTGACCTGGTTTCCCTGTTTACCTTTGCAGTAGTGAATGGAATGTTGGGTGAGTGACATGGAATGTAGCCTGTGAGAATGTTGATGTATGGTTGAGTGTTCTGAGTGAGTCAGTTGGAGATATGTAGTCTACCTGACAGGATGCCGGGGTATGTTGCCTTAAACTCAGATGTTCTTGACAAATTAAACCTAATATAATGTACTGGAACTTCAATAAAGAAGTAACTGAACATCATCTGATGTCAGTCATCACTGGGAACCCAGAACTTTACAATGGTGACAAGGATGCTGGCTGTGCTGGGGGGACAGCACTGAGGATGGCACATGCACCGCCCCCAACCAAAGAAGATCCTCTCAGGTAGGAGCAGCAGCACTTATTGTCAGTAGGCGCAGAAGGGCCCAGCGCAAAGGCCACAGGCGCAGGATGTAGTGAGCAGCGCTAGGACCTGTTGGCCTGCCATCAGAGAGCAGGCTAAGGGCAGTGGTGATCAAGAGACTGTCAACATTGAAAATACCTTTGGTGGGGCTGAAGGCCCAGTGACAAGGATGGAGGGGCTTGGTGTCTACAGCTGTGCCTAGGAGGGGCTAGGGGTCCATTGCTGTTCTGCAGAGGGGCTTGGAGCCCGGGTGCAGCGCTTTGGAGAGGCATGAGCAGCTACACTGGAAGGGGCAAATAGCTCATTTGCTGTGCAGTGAAGTAGGATGCTGAAGGATCGACGTGGTTTGGGCCAAGAGACTGAGTCTTAGTTTTGGATCCCATTTGCAAGGTGCTTGGGGGGGCTGGGAGCCCATATTAGAGCGTTGGACAAGCTGGCGGCCAATGCTGTCAGAGTCTTACCTGTTTTGCTGATAAACGAGCAGCAAGGCTGCGGCTGAGCAGAGTGCTGTACTGTGGGCAGAGGCTCTGAAAATGAATTGAGAGGCCCAGCTTGACAGAGGAGACTCTGTCACTGCGACTATGGAGTGCTGATGGCGAGTGCCCTGTGGGTGAGTTGCTGCTCAGTGCGGCGGAGGATCGGCTGGAGAGCAGTGTTTGTTGGAGTCAGAGCTCTGTCTCGCTTGGCGGTTGAAGAGGACTGATGATGTGGCTTGGAACGCATGGAGTGTTGGCGATAGTCCCAGTATCAGAAGTCCTCGTTCGGAGGCCGTTGTTGCAGAGAGTTGGAATGCTAAAGTAAAGGACTCTACGGCGTGATCGACATCATAACTGCAACTATTTCCTGTTGTGGGTGGGCCGTGAAGACGATTAGAGGAGACTCGTATTGGTGCAACTACGTTCAAAAAAAAAAAGGGAAAAAAAATACTGTGGCGATGTGGAGTGGGCACTGGGACACAAGCGGTAGTATGGAAGTGCCGTGGTTCCTGGATTGATCCCTGGGGGTTTTTCGGTGTGCTTCTCAAAGGAAGTGGAGCGGAGCGCTTTTGGTCGTTGGACCGGGGTGCATTTGGTCGTTCGACTGAGTAAGTGCAGCAAATGATAAATCGGGCTGTGTCCCCACAAGTACTATTGCTGGTAATGAAGCAGTGTTCAATGGCAGATGAATTACATTAGAAGACCTCCAGTCATTGTGCGTTGGTTGTTTGCACTTTGAATACAGATGTTTGCATAATAGTAGCGGTTTGAGTTGTTGACACATTAATTAGCAATGAGTTAGTGACATTATAGAAATGTGTGTTTATATGTACGTTTAGCAACTGTAGTGGTAATGTGTCATATTAGGCCTGTTACTGATGAGACATCTTATGAGGTGTTACTGGAATGGGTATGCTGAATGGGTGTGGATGTTGTGGCCTTTGTAGGTTTAGCACATGTTGTTAAGCACAATATTGGTTAATTTGTTAGTAAAGGTTATGTTTAACTAATTTTCTTTTCCACAGTGGGAATCTTGAATCTTAATTGGAAATGTGCAACCGTCCAATGCAATGTTAGCTGGATGCAAATTGTATGTTAAATTAATTTCCTTCCACAGATGGACTTTATTAAAACAATAGGCAGTGTGGACTTGTGGGGTTATGGTTAATCTATTTCAAATTCGTGATGAAATTTGATATGCCACGTTAATGTTTTGCTTTGCAGGTAGGCCTTTTGTGTTAATTTGAGAACTTAGATGTTGAGTTAGAGTTCTAAGAGGAAATTATAAGTATTTAAACTGTATTTAATGTTAGTGCAGTGTGTGGACGTGGTGTGTGATTGTCGATGCTTGTGTGTGAGAAGCATTTGGTGATGTTGTGTGCGATTGTTGTTTTACCAGGGTGCTAGAGGCATTTAGCAAGGTGGTGATTGCTGCTGCTTGTGTGCAAGAAGTGTTTACTGATCTAGTGTGTATATGATGATGCTTGCTCACAGCTGTTCTGTTAGCTAGTATGGTGGGTCTGAGGTCACAGGTGACGGGTGGGTGTTGCGACACTGCACCATAGGTGTTCTTGTTGTGTGTCGTTCGCTCAGGTGTTTGGAATGTCCAGCCTGGTTCTTTGGAATGTGTGGGTGCACAGCACTGAGTTGTGTGTGTGGTGGGGCTGTGAGGAGAGTAGTGGGTGTGTAGTTGGTTAGGCAGTGCAAGCTGTGTAGAGGTGGAGAGAAGCTGAGGTGCCTGAGGTCATGAGGATTTGTAGTGGTGCAATTTTCAGTGGTTGGTGTCCTTTCTCCACTGTGTAGAAAAGGGGAAGGGCACTGTTGGAATGTGTTTTGGTACCATTATTGCTGGTGACGTTTTCAGGGTGTGCAAATGTGGTGGTTGGAGTTTGGTAGTTATGCACGCGCAGGAGATGGTGTGTGTAGTGTGTGTGTGTGTTGTGAGTGTGTTTTTACGGTTGTGTCATTTGGTTGTTCGGTAAAGAGGGAATATATGTAGTGACCTGGTTTCCCTGTTTACCTTTGCAGTAGTGAATGGAATGTTGGGTGAGTGACATGGAATGTAGCCTGTGAGAATGTTCATGTATGGTTGAGTGTTCTGAGTGAGTCAGATGGAGATATGTATTCTACCTGAGAGGATGCTGATGCATGTGGCCTTAAGCTCAGATGTACTTGATAAGTTAAACCTAATATAATGTACTGGAACTTCAATAAAGAAGTAACTGGAACATTATCTGATGTCAGAGTCATCACTGGGAACCCAGAACACACTCCCATTACTGGAGCATGCCTGAACACAGCAGTTAAGCAGAGTGCCTGCTGAGTGCCTCTTTGCCGACCGGACTGCTCGTGTGCTATCTCACCGTGTGTGAACTTTTCCAGTTGATTTATCCTGCACGGTATAAACTGAACAATGATTAACTTCTGTTGGTAACAGAACGGTTTATATGTAAACCAGACTTTAAAACGACCTATCTTTTTCTTCCAGTTTAAGAAGAGACCCATTATTAATGTGCTTGGAATAAGCCACGCCCCTTTGTGCCGAGGAAAAACGTAAATACTGGCACCAGCGCACGCGCACCAAGCAGAGCACCTGCTGAATGCCTCTTTGCCTCTTCGCCGATTGCGAGGGCGTGAGACGCAACTCCAGCTGGCCCCCCGCGTGTGCGTAACTGTTAGCTTTTCTGCTCGCAACGTTGACCGTGACTAAGTTTGACGCGCATTTGAGTCATTGCCTTAGTTTATTCAGCGCCATTGTGACTTTACTTAAAGCGATACAGTGCAAATTACCAACTCTGAAAACAGGTATGCCTGCAAATCTAAATACGCCCGGAAACTCCATAAGACCACGCTCACGGTCAGTAAATGGATTAAAACGAGCTCTGAATATCACAAGCTCCACACCCTCAGACAGGCCACATGTAAAAACGAAAAAGTTGGCCTCCAAAGAAGAAATCCACGCTGATATTCGGAAATATTGCAAGGACCTCCATCCAGAGCTTACCCCACTTTAAAAGCAAGTAACATCAGCAACAAACCTTGCCTCAGAGTCCTCAGCATGAGACCTGTTAAGAGTGAATCTGTCAATAAGTGCAACCATCGGAAGCGCGATACAGCGGAATCGCCAAGGACTATTTCACCCGTCGTGCAACCTTCGCCCTCGGATAGTATGTTATTAAAGAATGGGGCTGACATGGCAACAAATTCAGCCCTCTTACCAGTGTCTCAGCTGCCAGAGGACGAAAAAGGTAATCATTGACATTGATGTTGCTAACTCAAGTTTTAGCAATGAGACTCAACATGACAACTTATCAAGGTCTCCAGTGTTATTTATTGATACGAGTCATACCTCCATTAGTTCTATAGCCTTATGCATTGGTCCAACCCCGAGAAAAGTGAAAGATGTTCCTGTGCCCCATAGGTCGCCCCAATCAGACCCAATGTCGAAAGTATTAGAGGTGACCTTTACCACTATGAATTTAGCATTACAGATCATGACTACATTTTTGAAACTTTAGAAGGAAAAATGAACATGCAACATGTACAAATAGAACAAATTCTTAGGTGGCAGACCGAGATGTCTGTGCTTTTTCAAAATAAACTAGGTGATCCTTTAAGGATAGCAAAATGCTGCCCAAAGTACTTCTCTCAGAGCTCCCAAAAATCTATTGTTAATTCACCCAGCGTACAACAACAAAGCGTGGTCCCTTTGATTCATGGTCCTATTCGAGAAGTGGGCCTCGCCTTAAGTTCTTCTAATGTTCACAGTGATGTAGCAATTACATCACCGGTTGCTTTACAATGCTCCCAGCCGATAGTGACCTTGCCTGTGACAGATTCCCCGAAAATGCCCCCCAAAGTATCCAATAACAAAAAGTGTGCGTACACGATTTTTGATAAAGCCAAATCAGTTGCTGCGGCAACTCCAGGCCAAATCAAACTTCTGAAGAATCAAAAAAAACAACCTGAAATTGTTGCTTTGAAAACCAAACAATTCTTCAAAGCTTTGCCCACTCCAAATCCAGTAACGAATACAATAATGCTTTCCAGAGCAATATCCAAAAAATATCACTGGCAGGAATTAGCGAAAGAGGGGAGCAATCTTAAACCTCATGACAATCTGGCATTGCCTTATGCCCCCCTAGATAATCTTGTAGAAGCCGTGACCAAGCAACAAACCACATTTGAACACCAGGAAGTAACTCGACTTCAGTGTAATGAAGACCAAATCCAACAGCGTAGAGAGATTTGGAAAGCCGTGGATGCGTACATGACAGAGTGTATGCCGTCCAAAATCCCGGCTAGTGCAATTCCAGTGGAGTGTGCAATAGTGCCTTTGACTCTATCTTATGGTATTACGAATACTAAACCTCAGTGGCAGCAACCCAGCGCGGTTTAATCCTCTTTAAATCTTAGTGACTCGCACAAGGTCATGCCGCAGAAACCCCCTAAATCAATTAGTAAATCTCTGACTCATCGGTCCACCTCTGAACCACAAGTGGTGGGTCCCTCTGGGCAACAAGAATCTAAAGAAGATCTCAGTTCCGCATTCATCCCTGCCCAAGCTATACAATTGTTATAGACTGCCCTTGCTGGGTTAATGAATTCAACGGAATTAAGGGAGCCTGTGATCCCCAACAAGAAATGTCATGGTGAACCTAGGGGGAAAATATTTCCCACCTTATTTAAGTATCCTGCTACCTACTCTTTGACCCTAGCATGTCGCCCCCTCAAATCCCCAATATGTTATAAATCGGCCTTCAGTCTTAGCAATTTTTTCTGATATCCCTCAATTGGAAGACATCATGTCGACTGACATAGCCCTTTTTGAATTTCCAAAAGCCTCCTCTGTATCTGCTGTAAGACTCTGCATAAACTCCAGAGTCGTACAGAACACGATATGGTTGGCGAAAGAACTTCTCTTTAACATGGGATTCGTCATCTCAGCGGAAGTCCAAAATTCACAAACCAGTCTGACACAGAATCTAACTTGTAAAGTGGGTACCAGTCTAAGCTCCCCTCACATACGTGACCCTCATGTTAAGCCCAATACTTGTTTTTGTACAAGAGACTCTGCCCAAAATGAACTAATAGTTCAAAAACCAAATAACAGTCTCGCCTTAGCTGGAAGACGAGAGGCTTTAAGCTTTTGTTGGACAGCTCTAAAGACCTCACGAAATATAATTTAATAATGTTCCAAGAAACATGGCTTATGTTTCCCCTGTTGTGGGACGAATATGATATCTTCTTAAACGCGGCCGCCAAATCTCAGAATGGACGCCCAGCATCAGGACTCCTTATAGCTAGCAAAATCAGTCCTGGAATTTCCATGGAAAAATGGGCCACTCCAAATGGCTTCACACAAATGGTCAAAGTTACAATGCAATCTTGTGCATATGCACTTATTATTCTATATTGGAATCCGGCGGGCACCTCGGACTCACGGTCCATTGAGGATCTAAATGAGTTAATGATACTGACATCTCAAGATAAAATGATCACACATATAATCATAGCAGGGGATTGCATGGGGAAAACAGTGCCAAAGTCCACCCATAGATTGAGATCTTGGAATTATTTCATCAAATTCCATAACCTGGTGATGCTCAATGGCTCTTGTGCACCCGATATGCCCGCTCAGCCCACATGGTGTCGTGGTACTAGCAGTGCAATAATTGATTATATTTTTGTGAGTTCCTCGCTTTTTTCGTCAGTTGTTGATTTTTGCATCGTGAAAACAATCAACAGTGATCATGAGCAGTTAACTGCTAAATGGACAGCAGAATCTTCGGATGGGAGTGTCCCCAAGGTGGCACACTTAACGAAATTAACGGCCAATCCGGGGTGAAATAAGCTATGATGCTCGGAGGATCATTTAAGTAAATATAACAGCTTCTTACTTAACTGTTTATCTTTAGCAGATCAAGGTCTGCCCTCAGATAATACTTATTACAGTATGATATTGCAATTTTTAGTCGGAAAGCCATCGAAAACAGTTGATTTGACACAACCGCTACATTGCTATGACAACAAATTAAAGGCTAGGAAAGCCAAATTTAGGGCGGACAAACAGGAAGCCTTGAAGCATCCTATTGAAACAAGATTTGTCACACTCACTAGAATCAAGATCAGATATAAAAATTGGTTGAGAACAAGACTCGCAACCTTATATCAAGAAGATGGTGTGAATATGTTAGGATTAATACAGTCCAAGAACACAGCAAGGACATGGGCCATTATAAATTGCACACATCAAGGGCACCAAGAGATTATCCATGCAAATAGTGTAACATAAAGTAACTGGATTAACCATTTTTCCGCCCTTTATGTCCCCCCTTCAAACAGTGTGAGCCTTGAAACCCTCGAACTGCTGACACAATTCCATCTATCATTTGATCTCCTTGATATACAATTATGCATTAGGTCGATCAGTCGCTCCAGAGCTTGTGGCCCTGACGGTTTGTCCAATTATGTGTTTAAACAACATCCAGAATTATGGGCCAAAATTCTCTTTAACATCTTCTCATTAGTGAATAAATCTCAAATCATTCCACAGACATGGAGACACTCCATAACTGTGCCAATATATAAAAAGGGAGACCGGCAAGTATCCAGCAGTTACCGACCCATAGCGTTATTAGACGCCCCTGTTAAAATCTTTTCACGCATCATTTTAAAAGAATTCAATCGATGGGTTTCAAATATGAACCTGTTGGATCCCTTCCAGGCGAGGTTTGTAATTGGAATTGGCACGATACCAAACATCATGATCCTCAATTTAATCAAATCTAAATACGCAAATCTCAGCCAACCACTATATATAGCATTCGTAGACTTTAGGGTCGCGTTTGACTCCATCGACAGAGTATTACTCTATCAGAAGCTAAGAAACTACAATTGTCCACCTTCGCTCTTAGCTATTATTATGCTCCTGCATACCAATACATCTATGCAAGTGAGATTAGCATCGGATGGTACTTTATCAGCGTATATTCAAACACAAAGAGGGCTCAAGCAGGGATGCATCTTGGCGTCAACACTATTTAACATGTTCATTCTAGACATTGGATATTCATTTTTACAAACTATGTGTGACGCTCCAAAACTAGGTACTCAGTCGATTAACTATCTTTTGTATGCAGATGATCTCATTCTCTTGTCGCAGACGCCAACCGGATTACAGAATATGCTAAACACACTAAATCTGTATGCCTGTAATAACAATCTTACTATAAATACATCCAAGACACAAATTCTGGTCTGTGTCACAGGTTCCCCCCTTCTCACCTGTCTGTGTTCTTTCTTCGATAGAGTCTTCCTGCGCACAGTGTGGGTCTTGTATAACCCTGTGCGAATGTCCTCGGGTTCCAGGGTGCGTTCACTCGGCAGCGAGTACTCAGAGGTCCGGGGTGCAAGAGAGGGCAAAGGGAAGGGAAGAATGTGGAGGTAACAATTGGGGACCAGGAGCCAGGAAACAAGAGGTAACGAGAGCGAACTACAGCAGCACACGTCTAGCCACAGTAAGCGGTAGCGTTGAGACGCGCAGAGCCGCAGGGGCGTGTCTGCTTTATAGAACGTGATGCGTACCACGCAGAAAATGGTACACAGCTTTCCGCGTTCGGTGGCCATGTTGGGAGTACTACTAAGTGTAAGCCTCTATGGGTCAGGGACCAGGAAGTCCAGAAGGGACGAGTCCAATGGTTCATGACAGCATGCCTCCTCCGAAGGCCTGTTCCTCCGGGTTTGCCGGAGTGTATAAGGTGGTACCCTTTGAGTAATCTGGGGGCATTCAGGTTTGATAATGGTTCCCAGGTGCTTTCACTGGGAGGGTACCCCTTCCATTCGACCAGATATTGTAGCTGACCACGTCTGTACCTGGACTCACATATTCTGGACACTTCATATTCCAGCTGGTCATTGACAATCACAGGTGTAGACCTTGGAGCAGTCCGGGAGGACTGGACGTATGGTTTCAGTAGAGATGTGTGAAACACTGGGTGGACCCTCTTCCAGGAGTCCGGTAGTTTGAGTCGGAAGGCCACTGGGTTAATAATTTCCTTTATGGAAAAGGGACCATAGTACCAGGGGGCCAATTTATTGGGTCGTAAATACCGAGGCAGTAGTTTCAAGGATAGCCAGACCTTATCACCTACTGCATAGGAAGGCCCTGTTCTTCTTTTGGAGTCTGCATAGAGCTTGGTAGTAGCTCGGGCCTTTTCGAGGTGTTCTTTGGCTTGCTTGTGTACGTTGATGAGGTTTTCAATCCAGGAGTCGAGTGAAGGTACTGGTGTAGGATGTGGGAGCAAGGATGGTAGAACTGAAGGATGGAACCCTTGGCTACAGAAAAAAGGGCTGGTTTTGACAACCGAGTGATCCGAATTGTTATAGGCGAATTCAGCCACAGGTATTAAAAGTAACCAATCATCCCGGACCTTGGTGGTGAAACAACGAAGATATTGTTCCAGGGTTTGGTTCACACGTTCAGTAGCTCCATTGGTCTGTGGATGATAACCTGAGGAGAGGGCACGTTGGATTCCTAGTATACGGCATAGGTGTTTCCAGAATTGAGATATGTATTGAGGTCCCCTGTCTGATATGATTTTGGAAGGGAGCCCATGAAGTCAGAATATGTGTTCCAGGAAGATTCCAGCGAGTTCTGAGGAAAATGGTTGTTTATATAAGGGCGTAAAATGAGCCATGTGGGTGAATAAGTCAATGGTAACCATGATAGTTGTGTATCCCCTGGAGGGTGGCAATTCCACAATAAAGTCTGTAGCAATGAATTCTCAGGGCCTTGTTGGTAGTGTTGGTTGGAGTAGGAGACCCGCCGGTCTCTTGTTGTCATGCTTGTTTTGATTACAGATTGCGCAATCTTGAATGTACTGTTGGACATCAACTTTCATTTTTGGCCACCAAAACTGTCTGTGTATGAAACAGAGAGTGTTGATAATGCCACGATGTCCTGAATGAAGGGTATCGTGGCAGAGGTTCATGATCCTTTGTTGCAGTCTTTGTGTGGGAATAACCAGGCCATTATCCTTGAATAAATACCCATCCTTTGTTCTAAGATTCCATCGATTCTTTCCAGTAAATTCCTTCCAGATCTCAGAGGACTGGGTTTGAATTTGATTGTCTTCCAGGAGGCTGATTGCTTGGGCTACAAAAATTGTGTGGGGAAACATCTTGGGAAAGGATCGATCTTCAAGAGTTTTGTAGTCGGGACGTCGGGAAAAGGCATCAGCAATTATGTTGTGAGTTCCAGGGACATGTTGTATTTGGAACTGATACTGTGCGAAGAAGAAGGTCTAGCAGGCTTGACGTATATTCCTACAATCCAAGGATTGTAGAACTTGAAGATTCCGATGGTCTGTACGGACCTGAACAGGATGTTTTGCCCCCAAGAGTAGATGATGCCAGTCGGTAAAGGCTTGAAGGATGGCTAACAGTTCTTTTTCCAGGACAGAATAATGAGTCTCGCTGGGAGTTAGGGTTTGCGAGAGATAAGCGATGGGGTGTTCTAAATTGTCCTCGAGTTCCTGCTTGAGAACTGCTCCGATGGCGAAGTTGGAGGCATCTGTCTCCACTATGAAAGGTCGATCAATGTCAGGTTGAGCCAAGATGGGGGCTTGTGTAAACTCCGATTTCAATCATTGGAAGGCTTTATTTTGGGCTGCTGACCAAAGAAAGGGAGTATCCTTCTTCAACAGTGTAATGATCGGTTGAACTATCTCCGAGAAGGAAGGTATGAATTTCCGGTAAAAGTTGGCAAGCCCCAGGAAGGATTTAATCTGTTTCACGGTGGTTGGGACTGGCCAGGATAGTATGGCTTTTACCTTTGAGTGGTCCATCCCGATTCCTTCTGGACTAAGGACAAATCCTAGGTAGTGAAGAGTAGAGACATGGAAAAGGCATTTCTCGGGTTTAGCCAGGAGTTTATGTTCACGTAACCGCTGTAGAACTGCCTTAACATGCTCTTCATGCTTGAGATGGTCCTTGGAGTATATCAGAATATCATCCAGGTAAACTATGACGAAGAGGAACAACATATCGGAGAACAGCTGGTCCATGAAACGTTGGAAGACCGCCGGGGCATTGGCGAGTCCGAAGGGCATAACCAGGTATTCAAAATGTCCAAAGGGTGTTCTAAAGGCTGTTTTCCATTCGTCACCATCCTTTATACGGATTAAATGGTAGGCACCTCTGAGATCCAATTTCGTGAAGACTACAGCACCTCTCACCGCTTCCAGCATATCCGAGATTAAGGGTAACAGGTAGCGGTCTTTGAGGGTACATTGGTTTAAACCACGATAATCAAGAAAAGGCCTAAGTTCCTTGGTATCTTTCTTGGGAACAGAAAACAACTAAGCTCCCACTGGAGATTTGGATGGTCGTATGGTGCCATTTTCTAGATTGGTATCCAAGTGTTCTCGGAGGGCCCTTTTCTCTGGCTCGGATAGTATGAACATCCTCCCAAAAGGAATCACTGCTGAAGGTTCAGTATCAATAGCACAGTCTTCAGGTCTGTGAGGGGGTAGAGACTGAACAATAGCAGTTGAAAACACATCAGTGTAATCCTGATAGGCCTGTGGAACCTGGATAATATATGAGACTGTGAATGGGCCTTGCTGTTTTGTCGGCGCACCTTCTGGGGATGTTGACGAGGAATCCAGGGATAGACAATGAGACATACAATGTTCGGAACCAAGAAACAAGGATCCTGTGGCCAGTTGATGTATGGGTTGTGCTTCTGCAACCAGGGCATACCCAGTACCATTGGATAATGGGCAGACTTTATGATGTCAAATTTGATAACCTCTCGATGATGGTTTATGGAGAGCTGGATCTCTTTGGTTTGTAGGGTGATGGGTCCTGAACAGAGGGGTCTTCCATCGATAGCTTCTACAGGCTGCATGATACCTCGAGTTTCATATGGAATGTGGTGGGTAGTGACCCAATCTTGATCTATAAATATCCCCATTGCCCCACAATCCACCAATGCCAAAATGGGGTAAGTTTCTTTCTGTCTCTCTCTCTCTCTCACCCTCTCGCTGTCTTTCTCTCTCTCTGTCTTTCTTCTCCCTCTCTCTCTCTGTCATGATTCCTCTCTCTCTGTCTTCCTCTCTCTATGTTTCTCTCTCTCTTTGTCTCTGTGTAAGGTATGCATTTGCTAGAGTCACAGCAGCTGTGGCTGACAGCACCTCAGCCAGAGAAAAAACACAGATATCTTGAAAGAATTTGGAGGAGGTGAGCGGTGTGTTTTTGTATGGTCACAGGTACAATAAGGGTAACAATAAGGGTAACAACGATGGAAGAATGCCCTGACTTGGGGACTGGCCTGGTATTTGGAGACAAAGATAATCATTGTGTGTGTCCTGCAGGAATGTCTCCATCAGACTGAGGGTGCATTATCCATATGGAGGTGTGAGAAACCTGAGGGTATTCTCCAAAGAAGACCTCAAGAATCCCTTATTCAGGTTGCCAGGGAAGGGATGGCGCTCTCAGATACCAACCCTGGGGGTGGTCGAGCGAGAGAGGATCACTTGCGTAGGGGAGCCTGAGGTCATCCTCGGGGAAATATCCCAGGTGAGAGGCGGTATTATACCAAGGAAGAAGGAGAGGAGGACGAGATCCCTGAGACCTTTGTAGGTAGGTTGACCTTTGTAGGAGACCTCTGTGAGGGGGTAGAGACTGAACAATAGCAGTTGAAAACACATCAGTGTAATCCTGATAGGCCTGTGGAACCTGGATAATATTTGAGACTGTGAATGGGCCTTGCTGTTTTGTCGGCGCACCTTCTGGGGATGTTGACGAGGAATCCAGGGATAGACAGTGAGACATACAATGTTCGGAACCAAGAAACAAGGATCCTGTGGCCAGTTGATGTATGGGTTGTGCTTCTGCAACCAGGGCATACCCAGTACCATTGGATAATGGGCAGACTTTATGATGTCAAATTTGATAACCTCTCGATGATGGTTTATGGAGAGCTGGATCACTTTGGTTTGTAGGGTGATGGGTCCTGAACAGAGGGGTCTTCCATTGATAGCTTCTACAGGCTGCATGATTCCTCGAGTTTCATATGGAATGTGGTGGGTAGTGACCCAATCTTGATCTATAAATATCCCCATTGCCCCACAATCCACCAATGCCAAAATGGGGTAAGTTTCTTTCTGTCTCTCTCTCTCTCACCCTCTCGCTGTCTTTCTCTCTCTCTGTCTTTCTTCTCCCTCTCTCTCTCTCTGTCATGATTCCTCTCTCTCTGTCTTCCTCTCTCTATGTTTCTCTCTCTCTTTGTCTCTGTGTAAGGTATGCATTTGCTAGAGTCACAGCAGCTGTGGCTGACAGCACCTCAGCCAGAGAAAAAACACAGATATCTTGAAAGAATTTGGAGGAGGTGAGCGGTGTGTTTTTGTATGGTCACAGGTACAATAAGGGTAACAATAAGGGTAACAACGATGGAAGAATGCCCTGACTTGGGGACTGGCCTGGTATTTGGAGACAAAGATAATCATTGTGTGTGTCCTGCAGGAATGTCTCCATCAGACTGAGGGTGCATTATCCATATGGAGGTTTGAGAAACCTGAGGGTATTCTCCAAAGAAGACCTCAAGAATCCCTTATTCAGGTGGCCAGGGAAGGGATGGCGCTCTCAGATACCAACCCTGGGGGTGGTCGAGCGAGAGAGGATCACTTGCGTAGGGGAGCCTGAGGTCATCCTCGGGGAAATATCCCAGGTGAGAGGCGGTATTATACCAAGGAAGAAGGAGAGGAGGACGAGATCCCTGAGACCTTTGTAGGTTGTTCCACATCCATCTCCCTTCCTTCCAATGAAGCTCCCTTACTAGAATCCAACCACCCCCACACCTCTGGTAAACCAATTAAGAGCCCAAACCCCATTACAGTAGGAAACAACCTCTCAGAATCCTTGTTTTTCTGTTGCCTACCCAAATACTCCTGGTCATTCTTTTTCACATCCTTCTGGTTATTATTTCCCGGACTCCCAATCTGCATTGACAAAACACTACTGTTCCCACAATCCCCTCTTTCTATTTCATAAACTCTACCAAACACGACCCCCACCCTTCCTTTTCCGACACAAACACTTTCTCACACCGTGGAAAAAAACAGACTAATACTAGAGCCGTTTACCTGACATGTCCCGACATAAAGGTCAGGCAAAGTCAGGCAATTGACCAGAATCACAGACAACTGATAGCCCTTTACTTTCCTCACAGGGATAAAAGATGTAGGACAAGTGCACACTACGAGCAAGGCAGACCGCACGACGAGACAGCTATCCCAGGGCGGGAGTTCAAGAGGAGGAGAAAGGTGGTGAGAACCGAAGGGGTAACAAGGAGAGAAGCGACCTTGCCCTTTCCGACCCAGAAATGCAAAGCCTCCGTGGAAGGTATCATAAGACCAAGAACAATAGCCAACGGTTGTTGCAGCAAATGTCAACGCTACATGGAGCACGCCTACGCTGATAATCCAGACAGAAAGAGACGCTTGCCAATGTGGTGCCATCCTTAAATCCAGATACAATGAAAGTCAAGCAGTTTATCACAGCCGGTGAGTCGAGGGGAGAACCGATAAGAAACTGAACTGTGTTGAACGAAAGTTGCAAAAGACAAGTTAAGGGAAGTTCAAAGAACTGTTAACTTCTGAGTGGAAAACCAGATGCAGAAGGGTCCGGCTGTTACGCACTCCTGGTATCCACGGGGACGCCACACAGTCCTGGTTGGATGATTTGCACTCTCTAACCCTCTCCCGGTCCCGTGGTAATGCCTCTGGTTAAGGATGGGTCTGCAATATAGGAGAGCTGGATTCAATACCAGATTGTCTTTGTTTTCCCACCTCCCTTGGCCTCAACTCCTTCCTTCCCCTTGGGCCTTCTCCTCACCATAATATTGTAAAAGGTGGATTCTCCATCCTGCTCCTTGTGGCAGGGGTGCATAGATGTGGGGGCGAGCAGCGACCAAGTTACTTCACTGGTGCGAGCCCCCCTGTGGGAATCCAGGCCTGCTGCGACTCCGTAGGTTTGCTGCTTTACAGTCTTTATATACAGTTCTTATGTTCCGTTTAGTTCGAATAATAATGTCTTGCTTCTTTCCTTTTAGGTAAGGTATTTTGGTGTTGCCATGCAGTTTGAAGATGAGCATGGGCCGGTAGGTGAAAGCGCGGTGTGCACGATGCTGTCCGGTGAGTAATGCACGATGCGTGACACTGTTTCGCCTTTTATATTGCTGACCTGTGTCTTTTCTCTCCTTGCAGGTTGCGATGTTCCTCACCGAGCACCGTAATGTTCCAGCAATGGTCGTGACCAGGAGATGACTACCCAGGTAAGAATCGTGTGGCTTTCTTCATTCAGGAGGAAACGTGAGTAAACGCTTACTAATGCTGTCTTTCTTTCTCCTCTTTCCAGGTTATGGTATTCCAGGATGCATGCAGTGCCGGATGATAGAGTTCATACCTTCAGGTGAGTGGAACTGAAGTCACCAATAGATTGAAGACAGGATACTGTTACAGGCAAGTTTCGTAGTGTTCTTTCTCTCTCTGCAGGTCCTTGGTTTCAGGGAAACTGGCATCAAAGAACTGGACACGGTGAGCGTTACGCTGCCCACAGCAGAATAACGCAAACATGTTCTGCTGTTTGGGTGTGGTTTAAATAGTCTCAGGTAAAGTAGTCCAGGTAAAATAGTCCCAGGACTGCCACACCCAAAGTAGTCCAGGTAAAGTAGCCCCAGGCCTGCCACAGCCAAAAGACTAGATCGCATAGCTCAGTTCCTTATAACTGAGCTATGTGTGTGCCTCCACATTGGCTGAACCCCCCAAGTTAAATAGTCCCAAGTAAATCATCCCATTCTAATGTTGATCTTCATGATGGTTATGAGCCTGGCGCCAAAGGCGCCAGGACTGACTCCAAGAGAGTCTTGGATGAGGTTTTAAGGCCTTTGCATGGCCCTAACTGGAAGGCTGACTTGCCAGTGAGGGCCAGGGGCAAGGGTCATGACAGCATTCCCCCCCAAGGCCCCTCTCATGGTGGCACTTCTGCCTGGTCCTGGTTTGGCTGGGTAATTCTGATGGAACTTTTTAATTACGCGTGCCTGGATGTATTCACTAGGTTCCCATGATCTGTCTTGAAGGCCGTATCCCTTCCAATCAACTAAGTAGTATAGTTTGGATCTTGTGTATTTTGAGTCTAGGATATCCTTTACTTCAAACTCTGGTTCTCTGTCAACTCATACTGGTTTTGGTGGTATTGTAACCCGAGTACCGGGTTGTACCCGTTTAAGGAGTGATACGTGACACACAGGATGAATCTGCATTGTGGGTGGTAGGGCTAATTTAACTGCCACTGGATTTATTATGGATTCAATAGAATAAGGTCCGAGATATCGGGGACGAAAGGTCCGAGTCCCTTTTATGGGCACATATTTTGATGCTAACCAGACCTTATCTCCAATTTGATAGTCGGGGGCTTTACTACGATGTTGGTCAGTGAATTTCTTTTGTCTGTTCTTGGCTTGGAGTAAATGTTCTGCTACTACTTTGAAGGCCTGGGAAATAGTCGTATGTAGGGTTTTAACCGCTGGCATTTCCAAAGGGGTTGGGAGATCCAATTCTGAAGTACGTGGATGTCTAGCATATACAGTGTAGAAAGGGGTTTGTCCAGTGCTGGTGTGTAATGAATTATTATAGGCATATTCAGCCATCCATAACAAGTCCTTCCAATTTCTTTCCACTTATGATATGATATGATATGATATGGCATTTGTAACGTGCCTATACACAAGTGTTTCAAGGCGTGAGGAGGCAGGGGGGGGGAACAAGGGGAGAACAGACAACGATCCTACTAGGCCAGGTGTCATTCAGATCGCGCAAGTGCAAGGGTAGGGGGACTGGGAAAAGTGCAAGGGGAAGGGGAGAGGGGAAGTGCAGTACATGGTTAGTAGAATACAAGATAAGTAATAGGGCCAGCTGGTGGCAAGTACAAGGTAAGTGCCGGGAGAAGGGGCTGTAGGATACAGAGACAGTCCCGTAGTGCAGGTAGCCAGTGCAGGGAAGAGTGGCTGGGCCAACGTCCGAGATCGGTGAGTGGCCCGTTGCAGATTCAGTGCAGGTTCAGTGATTTTAGCAGGGGAGAGAGGGAGAGAAAGCGGATGCAAAGAGGAAGGTTTTGAGGTGCTTCCGGAACCGGAGCTGGTTCTCCTCAAGTTTCAGGGAGCCAGGAAGGCTGTTCCAGAGGGAGGCCCCTGCTGCGGAGAGAGATCTACCCCCAGCTCGTTGCTTGGAGAAGCGGCTGACCCTGAGGTAGTTGGAGGTGGATGAGCGAAGAGCTCGAGAAGGAAGAGATTTAGGAAGAGAGAGTAGAAGGTATTTTGGCCCAAGGCCCCAGAAGGCCTTGTAGACAATGCAGAGGGTTTTGAACTTAATCCTTGCAGCCACTGGGAGCCAGTGTAGCGATTTCAGTCCTGGAGAGATACGGTCCCTGGGCTTGAGGCCAAGGAAAAGTCTTGCAGTCCTGTTCTGGATGAGTTGCAAAGGGCGGAGAGTAGAGGCAGGAAGATTTAGATAGAGGCTGTTACAGTAGTCCAGCTTCGAGAGAATCAGGGCTCTGGAGACAGTGAGCTTCTGGGGGAAGGAGAGGAAAGGAAGGATACCTCTGAGGAGGTGTAGCTGGTAGTGTGACTTCTTAGAGACGTCAGATATGTGAGGAGAGAAAGAGAGTGTGGAGTCGAAGATGACCCCAAGGTTTTTTTGATGTAACATGCAACATAAGTATTGCTCGAGGGTTTGGGTTGTTCTTTCTGTTTGGCCATCTGTTTGAGGATGGTGACTTGTAGATAGTCGAATGTCAATTTGGGCCATTGAACAGCATTTCCTCCAGAAGTTGGATACAAACGGACTACCTCGATCTGAGATCAAGACCGATGGAAAGCCATGTAGCCGTACGATTTCCTCCAGGAATACTTTTGCTAAATTTGATGCATTTGGAAGACCCTTAAAAGGAATCAAGTGTGCCATTTTAGAGAACAAGTCTACAACTACTAAAATGGTGTTGAATCCTTGACTGGGAGGTAGATCTGTACTGAAATCAAGGGACAGTGTGTGCCATGATGCGGGAGGAATTTCCAATGGTTGGAGAAGACCAGCTGGTTTCTGCTTTTGGGACTTGTTTTATGCACACACACCCCAAGATTGAATAAATGGTATGATGTGTTTACACCATATGGGCCACCAATAGTTTTGTTTTACTTTAGCTAGAGTTTTGGCAATTCCAGGATGACCTTCAAACAGGGAGTCGTGATAAGCCGAAATAACCTGATCTTGTAAATCTTTACTTGGCAAGTATAGACGGCTCCTAAAATATGGTAACTGGTCTTTAATGGTGTAATGTACTCCTTGAGTACACCATTCTTGTGAGAAAGTGGGATGCATTAAGAGTTGGATCTTGTTTTGGAGTTCACCCTGTGTCAACGTTGTCGTAAAACCCAGGAGTTTGTCTTCTGGAATGATGGCTACTGGATCTGGAGTTATGTATACCTTTTCATCAACACCCATGCGGGACAAGGCATCAGCCTTTCCATTTCAGACTCCTGGCCGGTAGGTGATCACATAGTCATATTCAGTGAAGAAAAGAGCCCACCGCAGTTGACGGGATGATTGAGCCTTTGCTGTTTTTAGGCGTTGCAGGTTTCGATGATCAGTTATGACCGTGACAGTATGTCTAGCACCAAGGAGATAGTGTTGCCATGCCTTGAAAGCTGATTTTATAGCCAAGAGTTCTTTATCTGTGATAGCATAGTTGAGTTCGGGAGGTGAGAATGTTCACGACCAGAAGGCCACAGGGTGTAACTGGACAGTTCCTGGGTCCCTTTGTGAGAGAACAGCTCCCATAGCCATGCTAGAGGCATCTGTTTCAACTATATAAGGGAGGTCTGGGCAAGGATGCCATAGAACTGGAGCAGACGTTATTTTTTTCTTAAATTCTTGAAAGGCCTTCTCTGCTTCTTCGGTCCAATGGAACTTTTTATTGTTTTTTCTCAATAGTGATGTAATTGGATGCACTATTTGGGAAAAATCTGGGATGAATCGCAGTAAAAGTTTGCAAAGCCCAACATACTCTGGATTCCTTTAAATGAAGTTGGTGACGGCCAGTTAAGAATGGCATCTACCTTGTGCCTATCCATTCTGATACCTTTTGGTGTGAGGATAAAACCGAGGAACTCCACTTCGGTGACATGAAAAGAGCATTTTTCGAGTTTAGCATGCAGTTTATGTTGGCGGACTTTAGTAAGGACGGAGCGGACATGCGTGACATAGTCTTCTTTTGTAGCAGTATGCACTAAGATGTCATCAATGTAAACCAGGGCGCAAACGTTGATTAACTCCTGCAAAACATCATTCATGAAGTACTGGAATGCAGCAGGAGCGTTGCAAAGTCCAAAAGGCATTACCTGGTATTCATACAAGCTGTATTTGGTACGAAAGGCGGTTTTCCATTTGTCTCCTTTCTTCACTCGAAAAGATGTTACGCCCCCCGGAGGTCCAGTTTGGTATAGATTTGGGAGTCTTTGACCTGATCCAATAATTCGGGAATAAGGGGCAGTGGATAACGTTTTTTTACTGTGATCTGGTTTAATGCGTGATAGTCGATGCACGTCCTCAAATCTCCTTCCTTCTTTGGTACGAAGAATAAGGTACTGCTGCTAGTGATTCAGATGGGCGGCTAAATCCATTTGCCAGGTACTGATCAAGATAAGATTTCAAATGGAGGTTTTCTGGTTCAGTAAGTGCATAGATTCGACCACAAGCAATTTGCACACCAGGTATGAGGTTGATCTGACAATCATAGGGCCTGTGCGGTGGTAGAGTATTGGCTTGTTCTTTCTGGAACATGTCTTGAAAATCTTGGTATTCATTTGGTAGAGTACTAGTCACACCTAATACAATCGCCGCCGTACTGGGAGTAGCAGATGTACATAAGTCTGTTTTCCCGTTTTCTTGGTAATAACAGGTGTGAGCACAATCATTGGAAAAGGCCAACTTCTTGGCACGCCAATCTATTAGAGGGTTGAGAGCTACCAACGATGGCATCCCTAAGATTAGTCGAAACTGAGGAGCTTTGATGAGATCGAATACAATAGATTCTCAGTGTCCATCCTGGCACAGTAGGGTTAGTGCTGCTGTACATTGGGTTACTGGTCCGGAAGCTATTTCTGTCCCATCAACAGTAGTAACTTTTTCAGTAGTCGACTTAGAGCATAAGGGAAGCCCTATCTCTGCTGCCAGATCTTGGTCTACATAATTCCCAACTGCTCCGCTGTCTATGTATGCTTAGACAGCATGCTCTGAGACGGTTGTTGATGATTGATCAGAATTACTGGTAATGCAAAGTGTGAGGTCTGTGGCTCATCCTTCTCGAAAAGCGGACCTTTACGCTTGCCGGGCTTGGTAGTTTTCTGACTCCTTGTTATCATCTTCCTTCTCTATGGCTCCAACAGTTCTCCTTGGTGGTTTCACTGGACATTCTTAGAGGAAGTGGCCTGATTTTCCACAATATAAGCATAATTGCTGTTGCCTTCTCTTTCCGTTTTAGATAAAGGGGGCCGTACACCTCCGATGTGCATGGGTTCTACTGTGTTTTCCAATGTACGTGGAACATTATCCTTTGACCGGACATACACAGCTCGAGTGTCTAACCTTATCCGGTCCGCTTTTCGGTCTTGTTATCTGTGATCTAATTGCACCACAAGGTTGATGAATTCTCCACAGTTTTTAGGTAGGTTAACCACTTGATCAAGGACACCCTTTAGTTCCCCTCATAGCCCCCGATGAAATAGTGTGGTCCTTTTTTCCTCAGGCCACCCAGCTTCAATGACTAGTCTGTTAAATGTTGCTATATATGTACGCAAGTCTTGACTTCCTTGACGGAGTGACAAAAGTTCATTGTCTAATGCTTGGCCTTGGGTATGACGAGCAAAGAGTTTTTCTGTTTCCATCTTGAAACCCCCAAAGTCATGTAACAACGGGTTATCCTGACTTACCAATGGTACCGACCAATCCGCAGCACTGCCCCTCAGATATGACAAGACAAAAGCAACCCGCGCTTGGTCGATAGGAAAAGCCCCAGGTCTGCAAAGGAAATGAAGACGACACTGGTTCATGAACATTGCATACTTCTTGGGGTCCCCTGTAAATCGTTCAGGTGGAGCTAAAGGAACTGCCCCAGGAAGGGTTATTTGTACTGGATTGGTGGAAGAAGTTGGTACAGGTGCTGGCGGAATGTTACCAGGCAATGTGATCTGTCCTGCCTGTGATTGGAGCAATTGTCTACTTATTTCATCGGTACGATCCTTAGTAACAATCAAATCCCTCCTAAGAGCGTTGGTTTCTTGTCTGGCTGAATGTACTTCAGCGCTTAATTGTCCCAACAACTGAACTGACTGGTCAGTCTCTGAAGTCTCCATGACGCCCAGGGGGATAATATTATTGAGGCTTTGCGTTCTGTTACGCTCACCTGGTATCCACAGGAACGCCACCCAGTCCTGGTTGGATTATTTGCACTCTCGAACCCTCTCCTGGTCCCTTGGTAATGCCTCTGGTTAAGGATGGGTCTGCAATATAGGAGAGCTGGATTCAATACCAGATTGTCTTTGTTTTCCCACCTCCCTTGGCCTCAACTCCTTCCTCCCCCTTGGGCCTTCTCCTCACCTTAATATTGTAAAAGGTGGATTCTCCGTCCTGCTCCTCATGGCAGGGTGCGTAGATAAGGGGGGCGAGCAGCGACCAAGTTACTTCACTGGTGCGAGCCCCCCTGTGGGAATCCAGGCCTGCTACGACTCCGTAGGTTTGCTGCTTTACAGTCTTTATATGCAGTTCTTATGTTCCGTTTAGTTTGAATAATAATGTCTTGCTTCTTTCCTTTTAGGTATGGAAAGGTATTTTGGTGTTGTCATACAGTTTGAAGATGAGCATGGGCCGGTAGGCGAAAGCGCGGTGTGCGCGATGCTGTCCGGTGAGTAATGCGCGATGCGCTGCGCTGTTTCGCCTTTTATATCGTTAACCTGTGTCTTTTCTCTCCTTGCAGGTTGCGATGTTCCTCGCCGAGCGCCGTAATGTTCCAGCAATGATACTGACCAGGAGATGACTACCCAGGTAAGAATTGTGTGGCTTTCTTCATTCGGGAGGAAACGTGAGTAAACGCTTACTAATGATGTCTTTCTTTCTCCTCTTTCCAGGTTATGGTATTCCAGGATGCATGCGGTATCGATGATGGTGTTCGTACCTTCAGGTGAGTGGAACTGAAGTCACTGATGGATTGAAGACAGGATACTGTTCCAGGTAAGTTTCGTAGTGTTCTTTCTCTCTCTGCAGGTCCTTGGTTTCAGGTAAGCTGGCATCAAAGAACTGGACATGGTGAGCAATACGCTGCCCACAGCAGAATAACAAAAAGCATGTTCTGCTGTTTGGGTGTGGTTTAAATAGTCTCAGGTAAAGTAGTCCAGGTAAAATAGTCCCAGGCCTGCCACACCCAAAGTAGTCCATGTAAAGTAGTCCCAGGCCTGCCACACTCAAAAGACTAGACCGCATAGCTCAGTTCCTTGTAACTGAGCTATGTGTGTGCCTCCATGTTGGCTGAACCCCCCCCCAAGTTAAATAGTCCCAAGTAAATAGTCCCATTCTAATGCTGGTCTTCATGATGGTTATGAGCCTGGTGCCAAAGGTGCCAGGACTGACTCCAAGAGAGTCTTGGATGAGGTTTTAAGGCCTTTGACCTGGCCCGAACTGGAAGGCTGACTTGCCAGTGAGGGCCAGGGTCAAGGGTCATGACACCGGCACCACATGGGTGCTCATCTAGAGACTCTGGTTGATTCCCCATTTTGTTGAAACTACTGATACCAGAAAGCCTAGGGACAGCCGCAAGAAAAAGGTCCAAGTGGTCATGCAGGGGTCTAGCAAAATCCCCTGTACAGTCGAAACTCTTTGACTGGCACATAATTGGAAAGCTAAGGGAGATGAATCCTGCAAAGTGAGAAACGAGAAAGAACTGTGCCAATAGAAAGGTGCGAAGTCTGATGCCGCAATGAACATTATATTGACAAGAGTGAACGCGACAGAGGGATGTCCACAGTGAACGGTTTAATAATACATTAAGACTTGTGAATGCCACAGGTGAAATTGATCTGGGAAAAGCCGTAGGGAACCCGTCAGAGGGAGGCAAACATTTGAGAAGGGTCTGAGCTCGGAAGAGGGAGATCCAGGGGTGAAAAGCCATCACCCACTGACACGTAAATGCAACAGATAAAATTGTTTGAATACAGGCCATGGTGAACCCGACGGAGGGAAGCTGATTTTCGAGAGGGGTCTGAGTCCGGAAGAGGGGGATACAGGAGTGAAGAAAGTACAAGCCATAATGAACCCAACGGAGGGAAGCTGACATTCAAGAGGTGTCTGAGTCCGGCAGAGGGGGACCCAGGGGTGAAGAATCATGACCCCAAGTACAATCAGAAAGGGACTTTTGTTTGTTATTTTGAAACCTATCAGGCCCTTGAAAGCAAGAAACGTAACCACTGAAGGTCCTGATATCGCTAGAAACTTTTGTGGATCTGAGACCAGAAGAGGGGGACCCAGGGGTGAAAAGATATATCACCTAACATACATAATGAAAGGAACTTTTGTTTTTTATTTTGAACAAATCAGGTCCTCAGAGGCAAAAGACTTGTTGTATAAAAGAGACTTTACTACCAGAGGTCCTGATACCTGAGAATGGAATTGTAGGCTCGTGCTGGAAAGTTTTGAGCGTGTGCTGTGCTTAGGAGTCCCGCCTTGTCCCATGATCAATACATGGGAAGAGAGACCCCTGGCTACCACATTATGACTTATCATTTGTGAACACTTCTTTCTTTCTTGTGAATTCTATCCCACATTCTTTTTGTATTTAGTTGTAAGGATTGGCAATCTTTTTTTTGTTTAGTATAGGGCCTTTTATTTGATTAGACGCCACAAGGACTGCCTTATTATTATTTGATGGTTGTAGCTTGCTCCCTTCTTTGATTTAGGTTTAGATTAGGCGTTTTTCCAACCTACCTATACAGTTTGATAAACACCCTTGAACTGTGATCACTTGTGGCTGTCTTTACTGTTGCCACCATGAGTTCCTTACAGAGGGTAGTGAAGGGTTTGTGGATAGGCCGTGCAAGGGCTGCTGGGGTTCTGACAGACATTGTAAGGGACCAGAGGATTAGGCTGCAGGGTATACATCTGTTTTTTTCTATTATTTGTAAAGCACCAGAGCAAAGCCATAGCACCTGTTTTGATCCACCATCTTTTAGAACCTGTGGATGTGGAAAACTTTCTTTCCATGAGAACCAATGGTAATATCAAACCTACCATTGAAGACTTTGGGCAGAGGGATTCCATGGCCTTGCTGAAGGCGGGTCTCAGGGATGGAAGTGTCAATCAACTTCCTGCTCCGATTCCTGCTCTCATCCTTGCGGAGGAGAAGTTGAGGACATCAATATGTACGTTAAAATAAAATGTGCATGCAGGAGTTTGGACGAATGGCTGTGTTTGTGCATGGAGTGCACGCAGGGAAGGGAGGTGGCTGGAAGACGTGTCAGGCATCTGTGTGCGTGTGTGTATATTTGTGTGATCCCTCTGTATATATGCATTCATTTTGAGCAAATCCATGAAACAGAAAATATTTACATCATTTAATGGAGAGTAAGTTATGTATTTCCAGACAGAGGCCCTCAACACGAGTTTGGCGGTAACCCTTAAATGTGGCGTTAACGCTATTACCACTGTATTTAAGGGTCTGCCAAATCACAGCTTTGAGCTGGGCGAAATCCGTTGCAAATTTGTTGATTTTCAGCGCTATTACCGCCAGCGGGAAATCAGCCGGCAGTAATAGCGTGAATTTTCCCTTTTGGGCTTAATCGGGAATGAGGAATTCCCGAATGGACCCAATGGGGAATGGGCACTAACCATTCCACCAAACCCGTGATCCGGCGCTAATAGCGCTGCAGGTTTTGGCGGTAGGGCTAATAGCGCCATCAGTAATACCGCCAGCGTTATCACCCAACTCGTGATGAGGCACAGAGTATGTGGATTGTGTTGAAGTGCTTAACACAATATTGCCCCCTCGTAAGACAAACAATGAGCCTGTCCAGTAGTCACAGGAGTTGTGTGTGTTTTCCAGTCAACGGTCACTGGCAGTGCAAAAACCCAGAGGAGCCTTGTAGGCAGCACTCTTGGACCTTACCCAAAAAATGATGTATTTGAACAATACAGGTTATTGGCTTTAGTAAATTGGGTACGGAGGCGCTGCATTTTGCCCCCTCTTCATTTTACAGGTGTGAAAAGCCTTAGTATGACAGCCACATGAGAACGGGCTATGCTTCCATGCATGCCACATTGCAGTGAGATTAATACAAAGGATACATCTTAATTGATGGTGTGAAATTACACAATTTGATCCAGGTAAAGCAGAAGTGTGCTAGTCCTGTTGATCAGAACATGGTACAGTAGCTCCATGAAATTCACAACAGACCAGTTACAATAAAATGAATACTTGAAATCAAAAGGACAGTGATTGTTAAGATGTCCATTTTACAAAAGCATTTACAGGGAAATTAAACATATCCACTCTGCCCCAAAAGACCAATGCAGATTTTGGAGGTAAACAAAAAAAAAGTTCTACATGTGTGGCATGTTTAATGATGAAATATATAAGATGCCTCTGGTTGTGCACACCTGAGTTGTCAGTTGTCAGGAATGTCTATCAAGAATTCATGTATATGGACCTCTGGGAACTCGCTTGGCTAGACTCTTTGGATCGCTTGATCACCAAATCCAGGAGAGTGACTATACCAAGGTCTAATATTTACTGTTAATTGTGATATGAAATTGATAAAAATTGACTGTATTATGTTTTTTCAATTGTAGATTTCTGAGTTGAAGAAACTGGAATTCTGTACTACTAATGTCTACTCCTGATGAAGGCTTGGTGGCCGAAGCACGTAGAGCTCAATATATATATATATATATATATATATATATATATATATATATATATATACTTTCATTTTTTGTCCTTAAATCCTTTATTTTTTATATACTTGACTTATTTTGTGAACATTTCCTACAAAGAGAGATACATATATATCTGCTGAAATAATTGACTGAGATCAGTGTGAAGGTGTGCAGGGGGCCCTTAAGTTTAGGACTCTCTTTCTTCTTTTCCCATGTTTAATGATGCTCATAAATGCCAGGGAGCGGTGGTTCATGGGCTCCAAACACAAGTGTGGTGGTGCTATGCAGTAGGTGCACGTATAGCACACACTGGGGAGGTTTTGTAGAATCAAAGCCATGAAGGGTGCATTTGCGAAACAGTCAGAGAGTCCCCTCACTGGCAAAACACATCTCTGCTTAATGTACTATTCATAGCTATTATGAAGATCTGTGCATCTAAGCAGGCACACGGCACACTTCACAGCCTGTAGAAAATACTCTGTTGAGCGTGCAGAGCCAGTGTTAGCCAATGCCTTCCTGCCCCTCTGCCCAGCATGGTGAACTGGCAGGCCTCAGCGCAATTTGACAGTTGGACATCTTCCTTTTTGCAGCGCAAATTTAATTCTCAATTGTTCTCCTTAAGAGCAAGACATAGCAACTTGACGTGACAAGCTTAGCCTCTGCTGCAGGCTTAGTCTCTGCTGCAGGCTTAGCCTCTGCTGCAGGCTTGCAGGCAAATGTTGCACTTGGGGTATAGGTGTAGCTATGTTTGAAGGGTGCATGTGGAGAATGGGGAGGGAGGGTATTTAAAGCTTTGTCTGCTTTTCTCCTCCACCAAACGCACAGAAGACTCAATGCTCCCACTGGCTCCCTCTTGCAACTCCTTAAAGGAAAACGGTATTTGAGAATATAGCTGGATAACCTAAAATGCCTTTCATTTTGCTGCTGGATACAGGTTAGTCTCGGGTTGGGTCCAATTAGTGCGTGTTGGCGCAGGTTTTAATAAAAATCTCACCTGGGTTTTTGAAGTTTTTTTTAAAGGATTTCCCATGTTAGCTGCTGCCCAAGTCCCCATTGATCCTCTGATTGGCAAAGGGTCTAGGACTGTGAGTCAGCTTTGCATTACATTAGTTTGTCAAAGGTTTTAATGCAAACCCACCTGTTTCTTTTAAAGGGTTTCCAAGTGTATAAGCTCCCAAAATGACCAGTTCGTTTCCCTCGGTGTACATCTTTGAAGAAAATGTATTGTGTCTCAGGCAAACTCTCACTATTTTGGTCCCAAAGTGGAGGCGGAAGACTTTTCCCAGGGCTTTTCAGTGCTCTAGAAAGAGCAGGTTGTCCACAAAACTGAGCTGTTCTGCCAAAGCTATTTGGGCGTCTCTCTGCTGCCCCTTATTAATCTAAATGGGCCTCTGAAACTTAGGCAAGGGCTTGGAGGGAGTGTTTTACATGCAGATTATTCTCAGAGGAGCCCAGCCCCCATCTAAGAAGAGCCCGGTCTCACAACAACCCCGAAATCTTCACAGGTTTACTGGCATGGCACGGGGACTTCTCGGGCAGCAGCACCCGCGCGCTGCATCCTCATAATGGAACTTGTATACTGAAAGCTCCCCTGCAGGGTCACCCACTTATCCATACTACAGAACCGGCCATTTGTGGCTATTCGGGGCCTTTCGTTCCCGATCCTTGGGTACACTGATGCGTATATTGTTCGCTTGCAGCCTTAAGGTTTTCCGCCATGCTCCTTATTGGTGTGAGGTGGCCTTACTGTGGCATGCAACACGACACAAAACAAACATTGTTTACTGTTGGGCCAGACATAAAATATTTACTTTACTACATCTGTCCATTACACTATTTTGCCTTTTGTCACCAAGAACCTTCACCCCTCACACCCCCTACTCTTGAATTCGGCTGCCTTCTCAGTTGGCTTGGCGGCCCCAGAATTATTATTTGGGAATTTACCTTTGGTGCCATAAATAGACTGTGCAGATATTTCAAGCCTATATATGCACCAGGGTTGCCTGATCACACTCTCAAGCCCTCAGACCCCCAACAATACTCAATGTCTATCTTCTGATAGTCCCTGAAATCCAAATGCCATATATTAGCCCAACAACTGAAAATATACCCTTCTGTATTGGCTCTCCCTGGAACATAGTCCATATATATAGAGGGGCATATAGAATGAACCCAAATCCACACTAACACAAGCATTTGAACCTGGCTAACTCGCTCCCTGCATCTGCAAACTCTTTTCTCGCTTTCCCTGCCACACTTACTTCACTCTTGTTCGTGCCCTTCATCACAGCCCGAGGAAGGTCTGGTTAACCCCGGCAGAGCCTCAATATGGCTCTGGCAAGGGTTTGGCAATTCAAAACGACTACGGTGGTGATATGGTGCAGTACAAAAGCATAGTAACATAACAGAACTTAATGTAACAAAGAAACACATTCCAACTACTCGATTAAATTTGACACTAGGTTCTTCTAATGAAACATTAGGAAAAACAACAGGGTCAGCTGAGAGTTCTAAACGTACAACTTTCAACTTCAATATGCTTTTTCGACATGTTGGAAGAAGTTCATTTCTGCACAGGTCAGCAATACCAGCCAATGCAGTACAGCCATTTTAAATATTACACACAGATTGTCCCTCAAAATTGTGATTTTATCAAAAGATCAATTCCTCAAGACGTCTGTGCTTCCATAGGCGTATCACTTTAGTGGCATAGTTGGGGTAAAGAAGTCACAGTTGTGTTCTTAAATAGGCAAATGCTGGCCCTTTGGAGCCAAGCCATCACAGGTGGTGTCTTACATGGGCAAATTCTGGCATGTTTCGGCAAAGGTGGTGTCTTACATGGGCATTTTCTGGGCTTTAAATACTAGCAATATTTGGGCAAAGCCATCATGAGCGTGTTCTTACAGTGGAAATGTTGGCATTACCAGTATTTCTTTCCTGTCTATAGAATATATCTACAAAAGCTTCTAACTAACATCCGGGCATCTATTTGTTTTTCTGCATGTCTACTGCACTTTAATTCCTGTGCACGGTTACCTGTTTCCATTTGCCCAATTTTTTTTCAATCTGACATACTCCCAGGTGGAAGACACTGAGTCCTATTAATGACCAGTGATAATAAATAGCCATTTTTAAAACAAACCTATAAATGAAATTATTTGCCGTCGTCTAGTAGCAGTGATGCAGTGAGTACATATGAGTGTTTGGGCATACCATATACCATAACAAATGGTGGATTCAGCAGCACTACCAACTGATCAGTGGGCAGAATACACATTAGAAACAGATCACTGTTTTTAATCTGCGCATGACCCTTTCCATGAGGGAAGTGCATTTTGAAAACAATTGTGCATTCTTGGCAAAGGAAGTAATTAACAAGTTAAATGATGTAATTGTACTAGCGTGTAAACTGTCTCTTTTTAAAATGTCACAGTATTCATTACTAAGGAAAACTCTCATTATATATTGTGGTCATATTAAGACTGTTACACTCATCTTACTGAGCAAAGCACCTTATCAAAATATAGAATAACCTTATAGGTTTTTTTCTGACAGAAAGTTATCAATCCATGATGGAACAGTCGTGGACACTCACATGGCACTCTTTCAAAACCCGCTAATAAAGGTGGCAAACACCCCCAATGAGGGTGCCTGGCTACTTTGCATAAAATTAAAGAGCATTTTTGCAACATAAGAATGACTGCAAACATTTATATTTGTAAAATATGTCTCTGATAAAAGGGCGGTATGCTTAAGTCACTACGCACATAGAGCAACACGTGTTTGGTGCTCATTTCATTTTTCACCAAACTCACGCTAGTATTAAAATGTCTGCAACCATGAATATATATTGAGTCGGACAGACACAGTATTCGGATGTGAGGATAAAATAACTATGACATATTTAACTCTACTCGGGGCCAGAGCCGTCCATCTTATCCTTTCCAGGGATAGAAAGCCAAATTGAGCCAGAATGTTAAAAGAGGATGAGATGAGAGCGGACGCTGCGTTTCAAGGTAGGGAAGCCTGTTCATACTATCTATATATGCATGTTATGCCTCCTTTTCAGGCGTTCCACTATACGCGGAACACGCTCCCTCCCCTATTATTCCATTAAGGAAACGCCTTCAAACCTACTCGTTTAAGAAGATGCACCTGTTAGCTGCTTATGTTTGCATCATATGTTTAATGTGTGTCAGCCGGTGCAGTTCTGGTAATCTACTCCCATGTACTGAGACCGTTTCTGTAGCATGCTCCTGTGTGATGAGGCATAGATCGCGTTGACTGGTGTGCAATGAGCTGACCTTTGTCCAATACTGAAAACCATTACCTTGACTATTAATGACATCTTTTATTACAGCACTTTGAAGGCGGAGAATTCTGCCACGGAGCGCTCTGCGAGAACACCCTATTATGATTATTACTATAAAAACATTGGGCTCCCATCAAATCAAGGACGGAACAAACAGAGCGCACACACAGAGCATCTCAAAGATGAAGACAGGATTAATTACTATTTAAAGACCATTCATTATAATTGCAGCGCGTTGGGGCCATAATTATGGTGAAAGGCTCTATAACAAATGACAAAATGAACGAATGAATCATGTAATGTTCCAACCCTACTCATATCTTCTGTCTGTTACTAAAATGATTGGGCATCGTTAGGACTGTCTCTTAATGTTGTAATTACTCTGTAAATATTTGTGGTATTTTACAGATTATCACAGGGCTCAACTCGAGGGTACATGCGGGGGACGGAGTCCACCCACTTTATTCAGAGGGTGGACTCAGTCCCCCCAGCTAAAATGGGAAACCTGGATTGACCTCTTTGAATTTATGAATTAAAGATGACCTCAGGGATCAAACCGCAGTCGTCAGGCTTGCAGGCTGGACACTTCCCCACTCCACTACGTAACCCGGTGAACGATAGCAAACAACTAAAGGTGAAATGCCCCATTTCGGTACCGCAAGTCCCAGGGAAAACACATGTATTGATTCTTGGAGTTTAAAGCATACACACCTTTTAAAATTTTCCAAAACACTATTGGAGGAAAATATCCTCTCTTGGTTTTGTGTTTGTGTTGATTTTATAAAAGGCAAAATGCATTCGTCCTGTGCAATTTGGGTGGTTCTGCAAAGCCAATGTAATGAAATGTGCATATTTCACCTTCATGTGCTAATTTCTGATGACGTTGCATCTGATTTCGTTTGTTTATGAGTCCCCCCACTTTAAGGGCAGCAATGCACTCCCAATGGCGACTCAGCTCTACAAGGACAACCCCCAGTCTAGCGCTTAAAACATTGTGAACAACAGAACTCGCAATCTTAAAGGCATTCAGCCCCCAAAGCCGCGATTCTACAAAGATTGGTCCGCGCTGACCTCCCATGTTGGCATTTTTGCTTCATGCTTGGCAGGCAACCTCAAAGGGACTCGCACAAAAAAGAACTCAGTTCCTTTCACGTGCTGACTTCTCCTACCTGTTTGCACGGATAGCAGGCAGAGGATGTGAAGGGCGCCTCGCGCGTGCAGCACTCTGGAGAAGTCTCCCCTCTGCGCCTTCATTTTGCGTTCCGCGGCGGGGCCCTCTTGCAGACACTCAGCATGGTTTGCCCACCCTGGCACGTCCCTACGCACCGCTTGGAGTTCTGCACAGCTCTGCCAACTTACCCTCGAATAACAGAGCTCTCTGTTCTGCCGCTTTCTCCCTCTATTGTTTCGCCCAGAACTGCCATGTTCTGGTTTTCAGAGCCCTGCAGCCTAAGTTTCAATGGCTGGGCCTGTAAAATGGCGTGGCTCTTTAAACGCGCAATATTTAACATGTTCCGAACGTGAAATGCATGGATTTATTTCTTTTATGTAATTAACTTTAGATACATTTGTGTGTAAGACCAAATTGTAACTGACCGGTGCTGCTTAGGCTGTACAACTAGGTGTCTTATTTTGTAGAACATAGTCATGGGTCGTATAAACCGTACAATGGGAAATATAAAACGAATGAAAATATAATAATAGGAAATGAATAATAAATGCATAAATAATAAATAAATAATGCATATGATAAAATGTTATGTTGATTTCTACCGTGCACCACTACCACCCAGGGAAAATCATAAATTAGATAATGATTTCAAATAGCATAGCTTCTTGTGTATACTACTATCGCCTCCAGTAAACAATGGCCCTCATCATGAATTTGGCAGCAATCCAGTGGTAAATCAGCGAAATTACCACCAAACTGTGTTACTCTTACCATCACTCGGTACCTTGACATTTCCATGGGATGTCAGGTGGTGGTAGGGCAGTGTAAATACCTATTTTTGGAGTCCAGAAGGACACGTCGATTTTTTGGCAGATTTACAGCGAGCGGTAACACCGCACAGTAAAGTCACCACATTTTTGCTGGAACTAAAATGTCAACCTTATCACATAGCTCGTAGTGCGGCGGTGAGGTAATGTGGCTGTACAGTGGCAGTAGCGGAACTACCACCACTTTACTGTCCTTTTTGCCACACCACTCTACTTGTAATGAGGCCCAATCAGGGTCGAATTGGCCCATCTGCCACTCGGGCCGTGGCCGGGCCGATATCTTGTGTAGTCCCTGGGGGCCGGTTTCTGGCCAAGCCTGGGCCCTTTTGAAGAAAAAAAAAGTTTGAAAAAACAAACATTTTTTTGAAACAAACAAAAAGCACCCGTAACGGCATAATTTATAAAAGCAAGGTAACAGATGTTACCTTGCTTTGCTGATTGATTTGCATGTATGATGTGTGCATCATAAATTATGATGCATGCATCTGGCACATGCTGCTGCAGGTTGCGGCCAACTTTGCACCAGACCTTCAGATGAATTTAACTGGTCGCCTGTTAAATCTCAGTTACCAGTTTAATGGTATCCACTACAGAGTAATTGCTCATTTTACTATAGCCAATATGATAACTCAGTGGGTTGAGCTCACGCTGCTGCGATGTGTGTGTTATCTGCAGGGTCGAATCCCAGCAAGGCCATCTCAGCCTTTCATCCTTCTGAGGTTGATAAATGAGAACCAACACAGGTTGGGTGATATTGTGTGCATATTTGTTCTATAAAAAAAGAGCTTAAGCAGAAGTGCTATACAATAACATATCATTTGGCCTTGGACGTCTGCTTGCATTCACAGTAATTTGACAATATGGATCTATACACACAGATATTAATGATACATATGGTGAGTCATTCTTGTATGAAACGTATCTCACATTAGTGAAATCATAACCATATTTTTCGTAGTGTACATAGGAACAATGCTATTTGATGTTACTTCCTGTTTTGTCAAGGGGTGAAAGGTCGCGTTTCATTGCTTCCCGGGATGTCACTTTGGGGTGGGGTCAAATGACATCACTTCCGGTGATCTCATCAGAGGTCAAGAGCCGTGAGGCGAAAGATGGGCCACTTTTTCTTGGGTGTCCGGGTCTATTTCTTGTCCCAGTCCGACCCTGGGCCCAATGCCTCACCTAGGAAGATACAATTGCAGCCTGTACTCTAGACCTTTGAACCACGGGGATCTCTACACAATCCCACTCTTAGCACTCTTAGCAATCTTTTAATACTGATTATCTGACCCAACTATACCCAGGAAGCTTCTGATTCCATTGCTAATTTATAACTGGAAAATTAATGTTACGTTTTCTCTGGACAACACTGCTCTTAGGCCAAACCACAAGCATTTTATTTTCTGAGTGGCAAAGAGCTGTCTGCCCCGAGGTTGACATGGATTTGATGAAGGCTGTTGCTTGCAAACATGTATGCCATCAAATATCTCACGTATTGACCTTACAGTTCACACCTCATTATGCGGGAAGAGATTTTGAACTACCTTTCACTGGGCCTCATCACGACTTGGGCGGTAACGCCGGCACTATTAGCGCCACGCTATCTGCCCTACCGCCAAACTCCCCGGCGCTAATAGCGCCGGATCACGAGTTTGGCGGTAATGTTAATCCCCATTCCCCATTGAGCCCATCGGGAATGCCCCATTCCCCATTGGGCTCAATGGGGAAATTTCACGCTAATACCGCCGGCGGATTTCCCGCCGGCAGTATGAGCGCGAATTTTCAGTGGATTTCCCCCCAGCTCAGAGCTGCGGCGAAATCCGCCGAAGTCCTGATTTGGCGGACCCTTAAATCCGGCGGTAATAGCGCTACCGCCGGATTTAAGGGTTATCGCCAAAGTCGTGATGAGGCCCACTGTAACTTACAGAACAGCTTTTATTGATAAGAGTCCTCCAGGGACCAACGCAAGCATTTTCTTTTCTGAGCCTGGCTCTCCATTATCGGGAGGGAAATGATGAAATGCCTTTGCCTGTCAAGACTTGTGCCATTAAATCCTACATTTGTCCAGCCTACTATTTGTGACTGTTTATCAATCCCAGAAGATCTCGTTTTAACTTTCCTAGGTGTTAGAGCAATAACCAGCATAGTTTTTGCATGCATGTTCATTTAAATTTGCTAGGTGTAAAAGCAGTAACCGAAACGGTGTTTACAATTAAGTAATATCAGATTTAAGGCCTGGGTGGGAGGCGGGGAGGTGAGCAGAACAACCACTGCCCGTCGACCTATCTGCCCCTTATTATATGTACACGACTAATAAACTATTTACTTCCCTTTTGCCATTCTTCCACTTCTGTAATGCAACCTTCAGTTTCCTCTTGTCTACCTGTTGTAGAGCCTTATTCACAGAAGCGTTTTATAATGGCAAAACCCCATTGGAAAACGCTCTATGAATTAGTCCCTTAATTGTGTCCACATAGTCGGGCATAGACTCGATACTCGAATCCTAGGCCCTAGGGCAGCCCACACAGCATATTCTTCTCACACCTTGCCATCGACATACTTAGAATTGCCCAAACACGTCTTGAGCCCCTCAAGCGCCCACATGTTCTCTTCCCGACCTACTTCTTAAACCACCTTCGCCTCCCTTCTGATCCATATTGTCTCCTGTTTCTGGCTATCTCCCCTGCTTTCTTCCTCTGCCCTCTCCTTTTTATGACACTTACTTCCTGTTCCTTTCTTGCAGCATCCATTCTCCCTCCACTGGCAATGCAGTGTTTATAACCAATTACAAAATATCTAATCCAATAACAACGATCTAATCCAATAACAACGAACCGAAAATAACTAATTCCAAAACAACGAATTTGGAAAAAAGAAAAAAGGGGTTGGAAGTGGGAATAGTGGTTTTCGGGGTGGGAGAACAGTATTAAGAACAGAAAAAAGGGGGCACTTGGGAAGGGCTACCACCCCAAAAACAACCAAAATTTACTTTTTTCAATTTTGGAATTCGTTATTATGATATTAGTTGTAATGGGTATAGTTATTTTGTATTCGATAAAATCACATGTAACCCTCCAATGTGTTGCTTATTGCCTTCCCTGAGATGGAGTTGTCTTATCTTCCTTCCTCCTACATTCTCATTTCTTCTGTTCTTATGCTCCTTGTACAGGTCCTCTCCTAGCTTTCTGTTCCATCCATTGCTCTGCCTCACTCTATCCAACAGTTTCTAAACTCACAGACTAACCCAGGAGTCTGGTCCCTTTTTTATACTCTGCAGGCAATTGGGTTCAAAACAAAAGAGGTGAGGGCTGGAAGGTTTAGAATGATTCTTAAAGCTATGGCAATTGCTTTGAGCAAACCTCCAGACCATCGTTCTTCGCCTGGTAAGCCATTACAGACAGGGGAAAGACAATATGCAAATCAGGCTTGGTCCCAGCCCCAAATGGGCAGTCCAGCCAAACTGCTTGGTCACATCCCTGTCTGCAAGAGACCACAAGCAACACCAGACATGTTTCAGCCTCATTGGGCAACATCAGTGAGGAGTAGCTGGGGTCTCTAGGCACAGCAGGCACAGGATCCACGTCTGGGCATACCCGTCCCACTCGGGGTGACAAAGAAAAACAAAAGAGGTGATGGCTGGAAGGTTTAGAATTAATCTTAAACCTCTGGCAATTGCTCTTTGCAACCTTCCAGACCATTGTTCTTCACCTGCCAAGCCATTACAGAAAGGGGAAAGACCATATGCAAATCAGGCTTGGTACCACCTCCAATGGGACAGTCCAGCCTGAACTGCTTGGTCATATCCCTTCTGCATGAGACCAAAAGCATTCCCACAAAGGTTTCAGCTTCATTGGGTATCATCAGTGAGGAGTAGCTTGGGTCTCTAGGCCCAGGACCCACGTCTGGGCATACCCATCACACTTGGGGTGACAAAGCAAAACAAAATAGGTGATGGCTGAAAAGTTCATAATTAATCATAAACCTCTGGCAATTGTTCAACAATGTTAGAGCGGGTTCACCTGTGGTGACTCGTGGAATGAGGTCCACTATTTTTCTCCCTTGTTCGTGCCAGTCTCATCCCGTTACAGCTAAAGGACTCTTTAATTGTTTCTAATTAGTCCACAGCTCCACAGGCTAAGAGCAGAAATGTTAGGGCTTCCATCATGGAATCAGGCAGGTATGCCATGATGGCCGCCTGATTCCATTATGGACCCCTCTCCTGCTGGCATATCTCATGATTCATCAATGCTGGCAAGCCATGGCATGAACCATCTTCTTGCTGTCTACAAGCCTGAGTAAGGGACAGCTCGTGGTTCACTGCGTGGAAAGTGAGTATTAGCTAAACTGGTCTCTGCTTCTGTGCTTTATGATCCTTGATTGCAGTCTGTGCGCATGTGCACCAGAGAATCTGTGGGAAATATTGTATCCTTGATTCTTTCTGCAGGTGTTCATCAGCGTTTACGAAGACTGATCCTCATCCTCCATGAAGCACCTCTGGGGAGGACATCAGATAGCCTCTGCCCCAGCCCCCACTGCCTCCCTCTCCCCACTTCCTGGCCTCAGATGTGTGCCCACTGCACATTCATTAAATTACCTTATTTAGGAAATAGGTCAGTGGTAATGTATGGAAGAAATGTTGAAGGTACTGCACCTTCCCTGTACCAAGGCGAGTACGACAGGGCTGGGTCATTGTTCTCCAGATCTTCAATTTGTGCACTAATGGAGTAGTAGATGCTCTCAGGAAAGGCATGTCTCATTCTCCCATCCCCTGTTTACTTCAATGCAGATGATGTACTTCTGCTCTCAAGAACAGATGTAGGTTTAAGTGGGCTACATGCCAACTTCAAAATAATTTCTGAAGAACGTATGCTTGTAATAATTGATGGAAACCCTGAAGTCAAGAATAGTGAAAAGGCAGCTAGAGGCCTTTATTCTTGGAGACACACCAATAAGGATGGTTAGGGTGAATGGTCTTGCCACTCAGCAGAGCAGAAGTAAAAGGCAGTGGTAAACCTGAACTGAGTGGCAAACAGGATGCTCTTCTTGACCAGGCAATGTTGAGGGTCAGCTGTGAAGGAATAACTCCAGGTTTATGACACAAAGGTACCAGCAGATGGGCAGTATATGGGGGATATAGGCGGGTAATTATCTGCACCTGGGATAGCCATGGCCAAAAAATGCTTTTCTTTGGAAACTGCTTGTCACCTTGAAGTGTACCCTGGTTTTTCAGTTGAGGGCTGGGCTGGGTATGGCAGGAGTTGATACAATAGACACTGGTGAAGATGTCAGGACTTGAGGGTAGCATGGAGTATGAATACCTCCGTCCCTAAGCAACCAACAGCGAGATACAAGATACTCGCTGTTCGAGGATTAGGGCCACAGGTGATGAGAACAGGAACACCAGGTCTTCCAAGTGGCTGCCGAAAGGAAAAGGAGCAGGTTAAGCAACTGGTCAATATAAGTCTCACTACCACAATCTGAGATACCACAATGCACCTACCGGTGGATGGAAGCCTGGCCGGAGTAATGTAACGGACTGGGGGTCCTCACTATAGTCGCTGTTCAGTGGGTGAGCCTGGGTGAATGGGCAGCAAAGGAAGTTGGTCGTGAAGAGCCCGGTCAGCTCACCGGCAGCACCTGAGTAGATGTAGTAGCAATCCGGAAGACCGGACTTACTGAGGTTCCAAACAGCAGTCCCAAAAGCAATAGTGATCCAATGCACAGTTCGTGAAACAGTCTGTGGCCCTAGGTAAACAAGAACGGACTCAGATAAGCAGAGAGGGGCTAGGCAGTAGCAATCCAGGAAAAGAAGTCTGTGGTCAAAGCCAAAAGGTCAGTTTGATATACAACGTAGCCAAAAGGGAGAAGCAAAGCAATCCAAGAAAAATGAAGTCCGTGGTCAAAGCAACAAAGAGCAAGGACCAACGATGTAAAACGCCAAACGCTGTGAATACAGCTGAGAAGCACTGAATGCATGGAAACTGGCATTCTTATGCCGTTGCTACGCGGTCACGTGATTGCGGTCCGGGAATCACGTGACGGCAGCATAGTTCGTTGTCATGGAAGCAGACGTGGATGCGCAGCCTTCTGCGGCAGTACGTCAGTTGTTCCTTTGCCTGGGATGGCGCTCCTGAGGAGTCTTGCCGCAACGGGACCCCGCTGGACCCCCCTCGCGCATACGAGTGCCATGGAAGTTGCCACAGGCGGGCTCCTGTCCTGAAACCTGGCCGTACCTTCCCATACCTCCGGTGCTGCAGGTGAGCGGCATGACGCCCAAAGGGGATTGTGATTTGCTTCCTAGGGAGGGGCTGGGACCGGGATACAGAAAGCCTGCAAGAAGGGGTTAGTGAGGGTGAAGACATGTGCATGACAGGACCCCCCCAAGGGCCCACTACCCCGTGGGCTAGATGGATTGTCCCGATGGAAACGTGAGACAAGGAGGGGAGCATGAACAGCAGAAGCGGGCTCCCAGGACCTCCCCTCGGGACCATACCCCAAGCAGTCAATGAGGTAAAACAAGCAATCTCCGATGACACAAGAACCCAATATGGCATTGACCTCGTACTCCTCAGAATCACCCCGCACCACCGGAGTAGGTGGCAATACCAGTCTCATGGCATCGAGAAAGGGCTTGAGTAGGGAAGTGTGGAAGACGGGGTGAACATGCCAGGAAGCAGGAAGGGAAAGACGGTATGCCACTGGATTTATAACCTTGGTAATTTTGTAGGGACCCACAAATCTTGGAAGCAACTTACGACAACCAGGTAGATGCAAATGTCTGGTGGACAACCAGACCTTGTCTCCTGTTGCATACTCAGGGACTGAGGTGTGCCTCTTGTTAGCAGTGCTCCTCATCGCCTCCTGGGCTTCATGCAGGTGTGTGTGTATCTGTGAGTGTACCAAGGACAGGTCCTTAATGCAAGCAGAAGCAGCAGGGGTCTGTGAGACTGATGGAACAGGGAAGGGAAGGGTGCATAGATGTTGGCCATATAGGGCATAGAACGGGGATAAGCCTGTGGAGGAATGAGAGGCATTGTTGTAGGCGAATTCTGCAAGGTGCAGCGCCTGGTACCAGGAGTGTTGGTTCTGTAGGGAGAGGCAATGTAAATATTGTTCCATAGCTTGGTTTACCCGTTCGGTTTGCCCATCAGTTTCCGGATGATATGCAGAAGAGAACCGGGCATCGATTCCGAGTAAACGAGTTAAGGACCGCCAGAACTTGGATGTGAACTGAGAGCCCCGGTCGGAAATGACAACAGAGGGTAACACAAAAGAACAGAAAATCTCCCGGAAAAACATGCCTGCTAATTGAGGGGCTTTGGGAATGCCCGAACAAGGCACAAAACATGCCAATTTAGTGAAGGAGTCGACCACTACCCCTACGGTGTCAAACCCTTTGGCTCTTGATAGGTTCATGACAAAGTTGATCGTGAGTGTGTGCCATGGCCTAGGTGGTATCGTGGTACGGGTAATTGCTGAAGCAAGCCCAGAGGACGTCCTTTTCTATTTTTGCATTCTGCACATACAGAGCAAGTGTTAACATATGATTTTACATCTCTATACATCGAGGGCCACCAACACCAGCGCTGTAGTAGAGCCAAAGTGTGTTTCTGTCCAGGGTGTGCATGGATGGGGGCATCATGGGACCATTCTAAGGCCTGATTACGCATATTGGGAGTACGCAGATAAAGCTTCTCTTGAAAGAAGGGCAGAGCGTTGTGTACCAGTAAACCCCATTCAGTCAGTCATTCTGGGTGATGGGACACCCAACTGCGGATGGAAGACAACATATCGGGTGGGGGTGTACAGAGACAAATTACATGTTTTTTATCAAGTAGCGTGTCAGGGTATATCAGAAAGGAAACACCCCCACGGGGAACGGGACAAGGCATCGGCTTTATCATGCGTGCTGCCAGGTCTATGCTTGATGATGAAATCGTAGGCAGAGAAGAACAAGTGCCAACGGACCTGTCTGCTATTAGTGCATTTCATAGATGCTAGATTTTGTAGGTTCCGATGGTCGGAATACACAGTGATTTAGTGGGTGACTCCCAGATAATGATGTCTCCACACCTGGAAAGCCTCCTTTATTGCCAATAACTCCTTTTCGGTGATCGTATAGTGTATCTCCGCTGTTGTAAACTTGCGCAAATGATAGGCTACAGGGTGTAAAGGGCCTGTGGTTGTGCAGGTTTGAGAAAGGACTGCTCCCATAGCGAACGAGGAAGCATCAGCTTCCACTATGAAGGGTGCTTCTGGATTTGGATGTTGTAGGATAGGGGCTGACGTGAAAGCAGCTTTCAGAGTCTCGAACGCCTCCTGTTGAAGCGACGTCCAGACAAAAGGGACCTGTGGACTGGTGAGAGATGTGAGTGGAGCTGTGATAAAGGAAAAACCAGAAATGAAGCACCTGTAAAAATTGGCAAAACCAAGAAAGGACTGAAGTGACTTTAATGAGGTAGGAACCGGCCAATCCAGGACTGCCTGAATCTTGGAGGTGTTCATGGCTAATCCCCTTGGAATTATATGAAAACCCAAGAAGTCAACCTGATCAACATGAAACAAACATTTCTCAAGCTTCGTAAATAGGGCATGGTTACGGAGTCGAGTAAGCACTTCTCGAACATGAACCACATGTTCTCTCATGGACGGGGAGAAAACCAATATGTCGTCCAAATAGACGATGACGAATACGTCCAGGATATCGCTGAAGATGTCATTCATAAACCTTTGGAATGTGGCAGGGGCATTACATAGTCCGAACGGCATAACTAGGTATTCGTATAACCCGTACCTGGTACAAAAAGCCATCTTCCATTCATCCCCACGCGAACCCGGATCAGGTTGTAGGCACCCCTGAGGTCTAACTTGGTGTACACAGAGGCATGGGTCAATAAGTCTAACAAAGGACCAATAAGGGGTATGGGATAGAGGTCCTTAATCGTAATGGTGTTAAGACGCCTGTAGTCGATACATGGACATAGATCCCCTTCATGTTTCGGGACAAAGAAGATAGGGCTAGCTGCAGGGGAAGCAGAAGGCCTGATGTGACCAAGGCGTAAGGCTGTTTGTATGTATTCCTTAAGAGCCAGAACCTCCATGGGGGATAAAGAATAAATCCTCCCCGAAGGTATGGTTGCGTCGGGTAGGAGATCTATAGGGCAGTCATAGGGCCTGTGGGGTGGGAAAACCTCTGCACATCCCTTATCAAACACCTCTTGGAAACCTAGGTATTCTGCTGGGATCCCTGTTGTGATGGTTCCCACTACATGCCGAGGTAGATCGACATCCATAGGTGATGAATCGTTAAGCGTGAGCTGTGCCATGGCTCCAAGTACTTGGGATGGTGCATCCGTACTGTCAGGGTGTGTGACACAGGAGGATTGACAATGGGCGGACTCGAAGAACAATTGACCTGAAGTCCAGTCAATAACAGGGTTATGGGTATGTAACCATGGTATTCCAAGAATGAGTCCGTATGTAACGCTCACCTGATTCCCGTAGAGGCGCCGGTCTTGACTGGGCGTATACCGTATCTTCAAAGGTGATGTGTAACACACGGCTGGCTCTTTGGGCTGGACCTCTGTGCACTGTATGTCTGGCTCGAAGGGTAAGATGTCTGCAGATAGAAAATGTGGGATTAATGAACTGGGTTATTGAATGTCTCTCTCTTCTTCCCTTTCTCTTCTCCTGTAGAACCCCAAAGGTTAACGCTCTCACCTTAGGTAAGTGAACGCCGTGCTCTCCATCTGCCTCGAGGCAGGGTGCTGTAACCAGTTTCTTCCTGGATAAGGGGAGCAGGCCTCTTGACTTCAGAGGACTGCTGTCCGTCGTTTACTGCATGAACGGTAAGTTTCGAGTAATTCTAATGTCTTTAAAGTCTTTAGTAATGATGTCTCTTGTTTTGCAGGGTTCCGGCGATGGCGGATGGCGGGCTGAAGTGAGTTGAAGATGGAGCCCGTGTGATGAATAGAAGCGCCTGGAAGCACGTAAGTAAGCGCTTGTTGCCTGCTTCACGATGCGCTCTAACTGTCTTTTTATTTTGCAGGTACAAGTTCGGGGCGGCTGCAGGGTGCCGGAATACCCACTGGGTTAGATGTGGAAAGGAGTAATGGCACGTGAGTATTAAAGTTCCCCAATGTCTTTAAACGCACCTTGTTTTGACTTTCAGATGCGGGATGCAGCGCCGAACGCCTCCGGAGCGTGCGAAGAGTTGGTAAGCTTTTGTCTTTCAGATGCCGGAATGCAGTGTGAAGACCTCCGGAGCGCACGAAGAGTAGGTAAGCCTTTGTCTTTCAGATGCCGGAATGCAGCGCAAGGCGTTGGTGACAGCCGATGGACCAGGTAAGTGAAGAGCTGTCACTGAAGACCGTAATGCTAACCTGTTCTTTCTTTTCTTTATAGGTGTTGCTGAAGACTGGATTCAGAATGGTAAGCCTTTTTCCTTAGGCCCAGGATCAGATGCAGAAGACACGATGAGCGTTCTGCTGCTGAGAATGCAGAATAACGCAAAGCAAGATTCATCCATCGGGTGTGGTTTAAATAGCCTCCTGTAGTGCTTAGGTGTCTCCTTCCACAGCCACACCTAGGTAAGAAAAGAGTTCCTGCTTTCCAGAAGAGTTCCAGTGTTCTGAATCTAGGGAGTGGCTCCTGCCCCACCCAACAGGAAAAGTAGTTCCAAACAGAAGAGGATCAGAGACTCAACTGGCAGGCAAGTAAGCAGCATGGTCTGCTGCAGGTAAGTCCACCCAAGCATTATGAGCCCGGCGCTTCCAGCGCTGGGACTGGGCATATTTATGAGCCTGGTGCCACTGGCCCAGGACTGGGTCCAAAAGGTCCCAATTGGGACTGGTTGGCACTCGGAACCTGGGTTATTGATCTGCTTCCAAGGGAGTTGGGAAAACCCTGACCTTTTGGAAGCAGAGATCATGACACCGTATTGAGGTGTGGTTATTAAATCGAAAGTAATAGATTCCGTATGTGTGTCTTGGATTACTAGTGACAATGGAGCCGTTTGTTGTCTGATGGGACCCGAGTTGAGGGATGTGCCGTCTACCGCTTGTACTTGCTCTGGTCTGTTCTTGTGAAGTAATGGTAAATTGAGTGTGGTGGCTAAGGCGATGTCTATGTAATTGCCGGTAGCCCCAAAATCGATAACGGAGTGGACCAGATGTTTGATGTCAGGCGCAAGGAACAGACTGGCCTGAATTGCAATGGGTTTCGTGGCTCCATAGACGAAGGGGGTCGGAACCGGACCCGTCCGTGCCCCCGAGTCTAGGGACGGGCCTTCGGAAAACCCTGTGTTTTGAGCTTGGGATGGCGAGGACATTCTTTGACGTAGTGTCTGTTAAGGCTGCATTAGAAGCAGGCGTTGGCAGTTCTCCTTCGCTCTCTTTCTATGGCCGTGATCGGACTACGTATCCCACCTATTTGCATGGGTTCTCCTGGTGATTCGTGCACAGAAAGGGACCTAGTAGGGGCAAATCAGGTTTCTGCCTTACGTTCAGAGCATCGGGCATCAACCTGTAAGGTCAGATCCACAAGTCTGTGGTATTGGATGGGTAGAGAAGGGACCACAGCAAGAGCATCCTTCATGGCGTCATTCAGGCCTTTGTAAAAAAACACGGCCTTCTTATCTTCGGGCCAAGCCGTTTCGACAGCCAACTGGTTGTATCGAGTGATATATTCAAGGAGTGATGCTTTGCCCTGGGATAAGCTGAGGAGCTCAAGGTCCCGGGATTGTGCCTTGTGCCGAATGTCAAAGATCTTGGTCTTCTCTGCCACCAGAAGATCAAAATCATACAGAGCGGGGCTGTTGATTTCAAGCAATGGGTTGGCCCAGGTGGCAGCGATGCCTCCCAGATGTGATAAGGTAAAGGCTGCCTTGGTGGTAGCATCCGGAATGCTTGTGGTCTGCACAGGAAGTGTAGTTTACACTGATTTAGGAATGTACAGAACTTGCAGGGATCTCCCTGAAACTTCTCAGGAGCAGCCAGTGGAAATGGAGTGCGAACATAAACCTGTGTTGGGGCAGGAGGACTTGCCTGAGAAGCACTGGGTTGTGTTTGTGGATCAAACTCAGGGTCTGCCGATAGTGCATGGCGTTCACTCTGTATTGTGTCTAGGCGTTGATGGATCGCCGCCGTGGCGGCTGCCATGTCTGCTCGTAGTACGGAAATGGCTTGGACTAGAGCAGCCACTGGGTCCCCGGCGGAGAGATCCATACTCCAGGCTAGAAGGCTTCTCAGTCTGTCAGAACTTGAGGGTAGCGTGGAGTATGAATACCTCCGTCCCTAAGCAACCAACAGCGAGATACAAGATACTCGCTGTTCGAGGATTAGGGCCACAGGTGATGAGAACAGGAACACCATGTCCTCCAAGTGTCTGCTGAAAGGAAAAGGAGCAGGTTAAGCAACTGGTCAATGTAAGTCTCACTACCACAATCTGAGATACCACAATGCACCTACCGGTGGATGGAAGCCTGGCCGGAGTAATGTAACGGACTGGGGGTCCTCACTATAGTCCCTGTTCAGTGGGTGTGCCTGGGTGAATGGGCAGCAAAGGGAGTTGGTCGTGAAGAGCCCGGTCAGCTCACCGGCAGCACCTGAGTAGATGTAGTAGCAATCCAGAAGACCGGACTTACTGAGGCTCGTGGTTCCAAACAGCAGTCCCAAAAGCAATAGGGATCCAATGTACAGTTCGTGAAACAGTCTGTGGCCGTAGGTAAACAAGAACGGACTCAGATAAGCAGAGAGGGGCTAGGCAGTAGCAATCCAGGAAAGGAAGTCTGTGGTCAAAGCCAAAAGGTCAGTTCGATATACAACATAGCCAGAAGGGAGAAGCAAAGCAATCCAAGAAAAACAAAGTCCGTGGTAAAAGCAACAAAGAGCAAGGTCCAACGATGTAAACGCCAAATGCAGTGAATACAGCTGAGAAGCACTGAATGCATGGAAGCCGGCATTCTTATGTCGTTGCTATGCAGTCATGTGATCATGGTCCGTGTGTCACGTGATGACACCATAGTTCATTGTCATGGAAGCGGACGTGGACACGCAGTGTTCCGCGGCGATACGTCAATTGTTCCTTTGCCTGGGATGGTGCTCCTGAGGAGTCTTGCTGCAACGGGACCCCGCTGGACCACCCCTCGCGCATACAAGCACCATGGAAGTTGCCACAGGCGGGTTCCTGTCCTGAAACCTGGCCGTACCTTCCCATACCTCCGGTGCTGCAGGTGAGCGGCATGACGCTCACAGGGGAATGTGATTTGCTTCCTAGGGAGGGGCCAGGACCGGGATACAGAAAGCCTGCAAGAAGGGGTTAGTGAGGGTGACGGCATGTGCATGACAGAAGACCCATGATTCATTGGGTAATAATCTGATCCAACCCTGAGTGGGATCTAAACAGAATCATTCCTGTAGGTGTCCTGTTGCTGGAAGGCTGGCATTTCTATAGCTGAAAGCTGTAAAGGGAGCATTGGCTAATTAAGGGTTGGAGGACCTCTTGTTAAAACGGCCTGGGAAGTCCCCACTTACACAGAGGTTCTGGAGCCAGATCAGACTGGACTCAATAACGGAAAAAGACAAAGTGAAAGTCAAACCGCAGCACCATAAACTATTGATTGCCATAGTATGCAATGGGTGGAATAACATCAGGGGTTTTGATTTTTGATTGGGTGGCTCCCCATCCAGCCTTGGACAACTGACAGGTCATCAAGACATGAGCCAGACAGGAGTAGGGGGAGAGAGGGCCACAGACTGCTTTCCTTTCAATTAAAGAAGATACCATCCCTCATTTCTCAGCCACGAGCCAGGGTGATCTTGTGTATTTGGCATTGTGCGGCATCTCATGTCTGGGTATACATGTAAGGAGTAAGGCAGGTGTCTTATCTGTGTTCAAAGCTAATGAATAGGCACTGTTCTCTATTCATATGGTTCATGTGTGATGAGACCGTGTTTGGAATTATTTCATACTGCATTTATTAGGCTAATATTGGTGGGAGTGTTATGGTTTCTTTTACCACTGGGCACACTCTTGAGTTGTTCTTCATGGAGTATTTTGGCTTATGATTATCCTGCACCTGGCTTACAAAGGCTGTTTGTACACTTAATTAATCTGAGAGTATACTGCTTGCGTCTTGGGATCATTATCTGGTGCTTTCTCTCTGCCATTCCTATCCTCCCTTATTCATGGTAAACCTTGGCTTGAGCTGCTTAGCTACCATCTGAGCTCTGCAAAGATCTGCATTTTTTTAGTTGAGCATATTGAGTTCTCATGAAGCTTTGAGGCCTTTTGTGTATTTTAGAAGCGTGTTGTGGCTTCCATTTTAGAAAATATGGCTGCCCATTACTGTTGTGTTTCTACGTTTTAGCACTTACTCTTATCATTTGTCCCTTGACCTCTGCTAACAGCTTGTCAGTCTCCCCCTTTCCCTCCTTGTCTTCTCCTCCAACACCCTCCCCAGCACTACCTTGAATTGTTGTTGACCTTTTAAGATAGTCACTTGTGACAATATCAGGCGGACCGTAGATATTATAGAGAGTGCACATAGGATGGGGAAGAGCATGGTGGTTCTGTTTTAGGATGCACACAAAGTGTTTGATCTGGTGGACTGGGGTTATATCGGAGCAGCAGTGCTTTCACATTTTGGGTTTGGGCCAAACCTTGCTAAGTGGACAATGGCTAACTATCAGTACCCCACTACGCAGCTATGGGTTAACAGCATCAGATCCGAGACAATCAGAATAACCAGGAGAACAAGGCAGGGCTGTCCCCTATCTCCATTGGTCTTTGCCTTGTCAATGGAGCCCTTTGCGAATAGGATCCGGCGTAACCCGGAGATAAAAGGACTCACAGTGGGGAAGCATGCATATAAGATTGGATTATATTCTAACGATGTACTACTAACCTTGACTACACCAAACACATCCCTGGGTCCTTTATGGGAGGAGATTGAGGAATTCGGGCGGGTCTCTGGGTTTCAGGTCAATCTAAGCAAATCATTGGCGCTAGCAATTAATCTCACCAAAACGCAAAAGACAGTTTGTCCCCTCGGTATCAGTCCCCTGGGCAGATTCTGCGATTGAATATCTCGGGGTGCAGATTCCCAATGACATCTCTCGGTTATACCGATGCAACTTCCCTAAGCTATGGGATGAATTCCGAAAAGATTTAAAGCATTGGGAGAACCAAGAGATCTCCTGGTTCGGGCAAATTGCAGCTGTAAAAATTAACCTGCTCCGTAGATTGCTCTTCCAATGCACGGCACTCCCGGTCAACATTCCAGTAAACGAACTGCGCATCCTGCAGAGTAATATAGTAAGATTTGTTTGGGGGGGGGGGGGAGAAACCCAGAATTTCAAGGAAGATCATGTTGCGTGATAGGTTCACGGACGGACTTGGGGTTCCTGATATGACTAGATATGTGCTTGCAGCCCAATAATCCCATCCATACACTTGGGTTCAATCCACCAACCAGCCACTATGGAAGCAGCTGGAAGAAGCCTGGTGTCATACCGCCCCCATCGGGGCTACCTCATCTGCTCTCTGTCAGAGTCCAGACAAACCAAGGGCCCCTCACGGACACAGCAGCCCCTGTTAGCTGCTAGAAGACGGCAGTGCGGAAATGGGACTGCAGAAGCGCCAGGGGTCCACTTACTCATCCCTGGGTCCTTTATGGGAGGAGATTGAGGAATTCGGGCGGGTCTCTGGGTTTCAGGACAATCTAAGCAAATCATTGGCGCTAGCAATTAATCTCACCAAAACGCAAAAGACAGAGTTTAGCCCCTCGGTATCAGTCCCCTGGGCAGATTCTGCGATTGAATATCTCGGGGTGCAGATTCCCAATGACATCTCCCGGTTATACCGATGCAACTTCCCTAAGCTATGGGATGAATTCCGAAATGATTTAAAGCATTGGGAGAACCAAGAGATCTCCTTGGTCGGGCAAATTGCAGTTGTAAAAATGAACCTGCTCCCTAGATTGCTCTACCAATGCACGGCACTCCCGGTCAACATTCCAGTAAACGAACTGTACATCCTGCAGAGTAATATATTAAGATTTGTTTGTGGGGGGGAGAAACCCAGAATTTCAAGGAAGATCATGTTGCGTGGTAGGTTCACGGGCGGACTTGGGGTTCCTGATATGACTAGATATGTGCTTGCAGCCCAATTATCCCATCCATACACTTGGGCGCAATCCACCAACCAGCCACTATGGAAGCAGCTGGAAGAAGCCTGGTGTCATACCGCCCCCATCGGGGCTACCCCACCTGCTCTCTGTCAGAGTCCAGACAAACCAAGGGCCCCTCACGGACACAGCAGCCCCTGTTAGCTGCTGGAAGATGGCAGTGCGGAAATGGGACTGCAGAAGCGCCAGGGGTCCACTTACTCCTTTTTGGTATAACCCTGAATTCACTCCAGGTAATCCTGCACACAGCTTCATGCCATGGAAAGAGGATGGTCTGGAAAAGTTGTCAGATTTCTTAGAAGGGGGCTCACCCATAACCTTTGAAAGATGCAAGGAGAGATTCGGGGTGGGAGAGACTGAGTGGTTTCACTACGTCCAGCTCCATCACTGGCTCTCCCATAGAATGGTTAGGGAAAGCGAGGCTAGAGGCCTAACTGCACTGGAAGTCTCCTTAACATCAGCAGCACCCAGGGGCAGGATCTCTACTCTCTATCGCCTCCTGGACAGGACGGACCCGAGGAAAAAAGAAAAGTACATGCTTGACTTGGAGAGGGACATTGGCCTGGAGATTGAGGTGGAGGACCTGGGAAATATACGGGAGAGGCTACACAAGAGCACACAATGCATTACAAACAGGGAAGGAGGATAAGAGCTCTGTTACAGGTACGGTTTCACCCCAGCCCAACTGAACAAATCCAAATCTGAAATCCCCCAACGTGCTGGAGAGGGTGCTCATCCAAGGGCACTCTATACCATTTAGTGTGGTCCTGCACCAAAGCAGAGATATATTGGAGGTAGGTGACAAATCACATAAAGGCGATCACTGGACTTACATTCCCGTGGGACCCTGGAATTATACTCTTGGGGGAAACCGGAGGAGGGGAATTTCTACTAACAGGGCAGGTTTCTCAACTACGCACGCATCGCCAATAGTGGCAAAAGTAGCAATTGCTCCACTTTGGAAACATGCAGATGGCCCCTCAGTCCGCCTGTGGTGGTCTAAATGTCGAGAGATTGCAGTGGCGGAAAGATTTACAACCATTTGTTCAGGTAACCTGAACTACTTTCTGAATACCTGGGCTCCCTTTATGGACTATTCAGATCAATTCCGGGGCCTCACTAAAACACTGTTAAGCTCACCTGGTTCGCACAGGGGCGTAGATCAAACCCGGACAGCTGCGGCCTCCACCAGTGTGAAGCATAGGGCAAAGATGACCGTCTGGACGGACCCCCTTAGTCTTGTAAGCTTGACTCGTAGAAATATTCTCCTGTAGATGGAGAAAGGTATTTAGCCGCTTGGGTGTGAATGCAGACCCCCCTCCCTGCTCCCGTTCTCCCCACTTGCCACCTCCGATATTCCCACTCAGTGTCCTCACCTTATGTTTTTGATTGGTGAGCTCTCCATCCTGCGTGGCATGCAGGGGCGCGTAGATACCAGTTACTTCACTGGTTTTAGGTGCTGGAGTTCTGGACGATTATTGAGTCCGGAGTTTGCCAAGTTTAAAGAGTTCAAAATGTCCAATGTTCACTCTTGCACTTCCCTGTTGATTTGCGGTGGCAAAAGCTGTCTGGAGGTTGCTGGCGGCGTTCAGGTAAGAGTCTGTATCACCCAAACTATCCTGTAAAGTTGCGTGAGATTAGCTCACTGTCTTTTCCTTTTTTCCTAGATGCGGCGAATTGAAGGATAAAGCCTTCAGTGATAATCAGGTAAGTCTTGTAATATAAGTGATTGTCTTTTTAGTCTCTTTAGGCTCACCTTGCTATTTCTTGTCTTTTCCCCAGATGTTGAAAATCTCCAAAAAAGTGACGGAGGCAGCACCGAGTCGGAGATGCTGTGGGCTGGTGAAAATGGAGCGGTGCTGCAGCTGGATGCAACACGTGCCGGAAGAATGTCCCTTCAGGCTCGGAGTGATGCAATATCCGAAATCAGGTGAGGAATCAGATTAAAGTCTGTAATCTAACCTCTTCTCCTATTTTCCTTTCTCTCCTAGGGGCTCCGTGTTTGAGGCGGGCGTGGCAGAAGACTGGATGCAGGTTTGCAGACACGGTGAGTGTTACGCTGCCAAATGCAGAATAATGCGAAGCGTGTGTTGTAGATCGGGCGTGGCTTAAATAGCTGCAAAAGTAGTCCCAGGTAAGAAGTCCCTAGAACCACACCCGAGTGAAAAGTAGTCCTTGTGGAAAAATAGTGCATGTGCAGCATGGTCTGCCTGAGGTAAGTGATGACTATGAGCCTGGCGCCAGGACTGAACCCAGATAGCCCCTAGCCGGGGCTTCTGAGGTTTAAACAAATGTCCGGATGCCTGCTTCTGGGGTGGATGGGCTTGGTCCAGCAGCCCGGGGGTAGCCATCATGACAAACACCTCCATTAACCCTTTGGCTACAAGGCTGAGCTGAGTCAACGGTGAGGGGAGGGAGGAGTGTACAATGACTGACACCATATGCTTCTACCTCTGGCTACGTGATAGTGTTTATAATGTTGCAAAATACTGTGATGTTGTCAATGTGTTTCCATTTCAGAATATGCTACTAAAATGTTCAATTGAAAAAAGATAGTCACTTGTTCTGTTCCTTTCCTTACCCCTTCTCTCCACTCCCCCACTCCTCCCCTCCTCTTGTCATTCATGCACTGCAACAATTGTTGTCAGGCATAGTAATGTTACTGCTAGTCATGTTCTCCTTTTCTCCTCCCTCTCCTCTCCCTCTATGTTCCATGCACTTGTACTATCTGATACGATGTGATTGTTTTTTTTCTTCACATTCTGATTTGTTTCAAGGACCTGTAAGAATGTAACTGTATTTCTCCCATGTTCCCTCCCTCCTTGAAGTGCTTTGAAACACATTGGGCCTCATTACGATGTTGGAGGTAGCCTTGCCGGTCATACCGGCAAGGCTACCTCCAAACTCACATCCGAGTACGGCACCTGCATAAGTTGAATCACCGGGTCATTCCGACCTCAGTTGACCTAGTAATTCCCCTTGCGCGGGTGCCGTGCCCGTTATATCCTCATTCCCATTTGAACTATCCTTCTATCTCATGTCTTTCATCAGCCAACTCCATTCAACCTATCTCCCTCTGGCCTCAGCCCTAACTGCTAACTGCTAACTGCTTCCTGAGTGCTGCACAGCGCTGTATTTCTGTGGATACAGCCTTTTGAGTTCTCTGAAGGTGTTGAGGCTTTTGTCAATATAAAAGTATGCTGCAGCATCCTTTTTAAAGAAGATGGCTTCTCTATTGCACTCTGGTTTCTATGTTAGTGATCTATTCTTGCGTGTCGTTCATATTGCATTCAGCTTATACATTGGTTCTGTTATGTTCTTCATGACTTTTGGTTGCTATGTTAATGTTATTCATGTCTAAATGCACATTTGACCTAATGTATATATTCTTCATGTGGAGTGCATATCTACTTCATTATGTGCACCTATTGATGTTACAATTTCAACTTGACCGCTTTCACCATCTTCAGCTCAGATTTTCTCTATGTCTTGCTGTACCTGCCTGGGATTAGGGTGATATGGTTGTCTGAGTGAGTAACGCTTCTCACCTGTGCAGTATTGCATTGGGGGCGGGGAAGAAGCTATGCATGACATATACATCTGCCTACCAACAGCATTTCATTGACCTGTGGTATTTCATCATTGTATTCAGTGTATTAAGTGCAATCATGCACGTTATCTCCTTCCTTTACTGGTTCTGCTATAAATCTGGCTGGATTTATCACTCGGCACCTGACAATTTTAATCAATGGTTTGATATAATTACTTCATGACTAGATGCTCTCTGTGTGGTCAATGTGCTTTTGGGCTTTTCAAATATGGCAAATAGGGCTTGCTCGATATATAATTATAACTATAATGCGTCTGTGTAGCCCATAGATATACTGGCAGACATCTCAGTCGCAAAGGCTGCTATTGCCAATGCTTGCTCGCAGGGATAATGACCTCTCATGGTTGGATCTAAAATCCCACTGTAGAATTCGAAGGGTTTGTATCCCATGGTAGTTTTCTGTGCTAGGACAGCCATCATCACTACTCAATTTGAATGGGAGAATAAAAAGAATTCTTCATTGTAATCAGGGATCCCTAACACGGGAGCTGTGCTAATTGCTAGCTTCAATTCATTAACGGCATCTATCATCTCACCTGTTCAGGTTACATCACTATTATTTCTCTGTGCCTCTTTGAGTTCCTTTAATAGTGGCCTTACATATGTGCTGTAGTCAAAAACCCACACAATGCAATCGTTGCAAAGGACCAAAATTTGCAGTAACCATTTAATTGAATCTGGCTTGGATGTTTTCATGATTGCTTCTGCTGGTTCAGGTGTCACCTTCCTTCTTTTGATATTAACGGGGTCTGTGGCTCAGTGGATTAATGAATCCACTAGTGAAATCTGTGTTTGACCGCATGGTCACAGTTTTAATCCTGGCAGGTCCACTCAGCCCTTCATCCTTCTGAGGTCAATAAAATGAGTACCATAAAGTTGGGTAACAGAAAACATCTCTTACCTGTCACTAGCACCAAAATGCCCCTCCATGGGTGAACATGCACTTTACAAATACACCAGTTATCACATGCTATAGATAGGACTTCTTCCTATCAAAATTGCATTTTCTCTTTGTCAAATGTGTACCCTTTCGCGGACAATACTGTCATCAACTTTACTAAGTCTCTCATACACATTAAAATGTCATCTACATATTGTATTACGATGCTGTCAAGTTGTATGTTTCTCAGGTTCATCTGCAGCACTCAGTTAAAGACCAAGGGGGATTCACAATACCCCTGGGCTAACCGAGTATGTTTTCAATTTATCCCGCAGTAAGTGAACAAAGTCAAATACCGGGATTCTACCATGTAAGGAGATGGGAAAGAAAGAATTCTTTCAATCAATCACTGTACAATATTTAGCTTTGGATGGGAGGTTACACAATTCCGTGGCTGGGTTGGGTACCAATGGAAACTCTGCCTCAACAATATTGTTCTGGGGGGGTGAGAAACCTGAGGGTATTCTCGCAGGTAGATCCCAGAAGTCCCTTGTTCAGGTGGCCAGGGAAGGACTGGCACTCACAGATCCCAACCCAGGGCGTGGACGAGTGAGGGAGGATCACCTGGGTAGGGGAACCCAGGGGTATATTTGGGGAAAGGCCTAGGGTGAGATACGGTATTGTACAGAGGTAGGAGAGGAGGACGAGATACCTAAGGCCTTTGTAGGCTGTAATATATCTGCCCCCTTGCTCCTGTCAAACCTCTATTGTACAAATATAAAAAAAATCCCCTGGAATCCCAAACCCAGTTACATCCAGAAGCCACCTCTCTCAGAATTCCTGCTTTTCCCCATACTACCCAAATACTCCCAATTATTATCTTTCCCATCCCTCTTATGATCATTTCCTGCATTCCCAACCTGCTCAGACAAAACACTATCGTGCCCACAAACCTCCTTGTTTATTTCATGATAATAATCCTGATTATTCCTGTTTTCTTCACAAGCCCTACCAATCTAATTCTTCCGAATTTACCCAAACCCCTAGGACAAGAGCCATAATCCCATACAACACCTCTTCATCTCTATACCCGTAGAATACTCGAACACTCTAAACCCTCCTTTCTGACATGAACACCTTCGCACAACACAAAAGACAACATACTCATTCCAGAGCTGTTCACCTGACATTTCCCAACCTAAGGGTCAGGCAAAGTCATGCATTTGATGAAAATCACACACACCTGACGGCCCTTTCCCTTGCCCCAGGGATAAAAGGTGGCGCACTAGAGCACAGGACGAGCAAGGCAGACTCCACAACATCAGAGCTAACAGCATTTCAAAAGGAGGCAAAAGACGGCGCATAGCGGGTGGGGGGACAAGGAGAGAAACGGCCTTGCCCTTTCCGATCAAGGCCCGTAAAACCTCTGCAGATGGAAACCTAAGACTGAAAACAATAGCCAGCTTTTATTGCAGCAGATGTCAACAGTACACAAGACCCTCCTCCACTGATTCCAAGCCAGGGAGAGACGCTCGTCTCAGAGGTATTAACCTTGACTCCAAAGAGAAGGAAAGCCAGGCGGTTCATCACAGCCAGTGAGTCGAGGGGAGAGTCGATAAGAAACCGAACTGTGTTGAATGAAAAATAGCCAAGGGCTAATTTGAACTTTGAAAGGTTTAAAGATACTATTGATAAGAGAGGTGGAAAACCAGCAGCAGAGGGGTCCGGCACCACATGGGTGCTCATGCAGGAAACTGAACGATTATGCAATGGTAAAGACTACTGTAACGAGAAGGCCTTGGGAAGAGGCGAAGTGAGGGCAAAGTGGACACACAGAGGTCTTGTAAAATCCTCTGTATCGTCAAAAGTCTTTGACCGACATATGTTTGTGAAAAAAAGGGACACGAGTCCCACTTGGTGAACTGTGTTTCATAAAGGTTGGCAAGAGTGAATCCGGCAGAGGGATGTTAACAAAAAGGGGTGAAGTCTAAAGTCCCGAAATACATTGAACTGTCTGTAGAAGTTGGCGAGAGTGAACCCGGCAGAAGGAAGCAACAATCAGGGGCGAAGCCCGAAGAACTGTTTAAAAAGACATTAAGATTCATAAATGCAAGAAGCATTGGAAGACCAGGGGAAGTGACCAGGGGAAGTGAACTGTCCCCCTTGTCAGTTGGGTCCGAGCCCGGCCAAGGAGTGTCCAGGGGTGAAAAGTCATCACCCAAAGTTGACTGAGAAAAGGAACTGTTTAGTTGTTTTGTTGACTATGGCTAGTGAGGGGTCTGCACCCAGAAGAGGTGGACCCAGGGGTGAAGCCGTCACCCAAAGTATATGTGGAAAATAACTTTTTGTTTGTTTGTATGACAGAGGGGCAATGGGAGAGAGCTCAAAAGTACCATAAAAAGTTTTCCCGAAATGCGAGACTCCAACATATCCAGTTGTATGTCACCCATAGGGCTTATCTGACCCCTGGGAAAATAGCCAGGTTTGGAGGCTCGGCCACACAGAAATGCCCCAGGTGCGGGGAGGTGGAAGCGGAGTTGCTACACATGTTCTGGGCCTGCCCCGAGGTGCACAGATTCTGGGACGAAATAAAGACTAAGATGGCCGGAGGGGGAGTGGTGCTGGATGTGGGGTCGGCTTGGGGATGCATGCTCGGGATTTTTCCCAGGCCACGCAATCTAAAGCACATAAGCAAGATGAAGGACCTGGCTTACATCCTGGCCAACCGTAGGATCGCAATGGGCTGGAAGGCGGCCCACACACCCAGAGTGGAAACATGGTGGGCGGACCTCCTAAGATGGGTGGAAGCAGAATCAGTAGTATGGTTTGAAGCCGTTACCGGGGGGTGAGGAGGAAGTGGGCCTCCTGATAGCCTGGTGACAATTAGTGACCTCTATGGTAAACCCCCACCAGGTTAACTACGAAACAGAAGACTCAGACGAGTCTACAAGCACTGCGATTCCCGAAAACGCTCCTGTAGATGACACAGATGAGCCGGCTCAAGTATATGGGGGGGGTGGGGAGAGGACGGAGAATAAAACTGTATAATGTGATGGTTTGATATTGATTATGTATGTCCTGAAAAGTTGTATTGTTTGTTGGTTTTGTTTGTTTAAAATAATAAAAATACATTTAAAAAAAAAACTTTTTGTTTGTTTGTTGAACACATCAGGCCCTCAAAGGCAAGAGACTTTTATTAAAAAGAGACTTAACCATCAAAGAACTTGATAGTTGGAACGGAACTGTCGGCTCGTGCTGGGAATGCTCGGGTGTGTGCTGTGCTCAGGAGATCCGCCTTGTCCCGTGCTCAAAACGTTGGGAAGGGAGACCCTTGGCAATCACATCCTGACTTATTATTAGTGAACACTTCTTTCATTATTGAGAACATTATCCCACACTTCTTTTCGTATTTAGAGCAAGAATTGACAATATAGGCCTTTTTATTTTTACACAACACCACAAGGAATGCCTTATTTTCATTTGATGGTTGAAACTTGCTTGCATCTTAGCTTTAAATTCAGATTAGGTGTTTTTCCACCCTGCATTTACAGATTAATAAACACCCTTGGGGGGCATGGCCAACTGCCGAGCGATGAAGACGTGTGTCCCTAAAAGCTCCCAGGGCCGCCAGCGAAATCCTGTGATATCATCCTGTTTTCCATGGGGGATCGTTAAAGAAACACACTTGCAGGTGGATGAAGGCATGACGTACTGCGGTGCGAAGTCTGCCTAGCAAAATCCAGCACTCGTCCGAGAAATTGGGGCTGAAACAATGTGCCACGGCTGCATATGCTGCGTTTTCCAAAATGGCCACCGGCCAATGACTGTGGATCGGGTGGAAGATTGCAGAGAACGGACTGCCCGAGGTGAAGGCTGGCGGAGCGGGGGAAGCTGCGTCAGACCCCGCCGGATCATATACCAACTGTTCACCACCACCCATGCCAAGAACCAAGGGAGCGACACACACACTGCGTGCTGGTGTTCTGGGAGATGCGCTCCGACCCACCTGGACCCCAGCAGTGGATGTGACACGTTGCAGACTGGAGGCGGCCCGCAGCTCAGGGAGAGACTCCGGGGGAGCCATCGTGCCCACCTACAATACTAAATCAGTGGGGCTCTCAATGGCGAAGACACCGGCTGCACAGACCAGGGAACAAAGCCCGGCCAATACGGTGATCCCCCCCATATCACCTCGGGGACGGGTAAAGACATAAACAAGTTCAGCCCACTCACATCGCCAGGGGACAGAGTTTCATGACCGGATGGCAGCAGACAGCAACTCAATGTAGACCCCGGACCATACGACCGGTGAGTCTTTATGCTGCCCCAGCCAATGCAGTGACTCGGCACAGGCACATAGACACACACGAATAACGGTGCTACTGCATGGTACAAACCGCTGAAACTACCAATGTATCATGGCCAGAGAGATGGGTACCCACTGAGACACCGGCCCTGCACCATGGACCCAGAGACACAGGCCAACCGAGTCCCAGACTGCTCGACTGCTCAACTGCCGCAACACCATAACAGAAATCTGCAGTTATACGGACAGCTACTGATTGGAGACTTCTTCGTTTCGGCAGGCGGAACCACGGATGCCTCTCTCACTCTCTGCCCTGCACGTCCACTGCCTGACACAAACCAGGCATGGCATTGGCAGGATGATATAGAACATAAGCGACGTGGACCACAGACGTCAGAACACCTTCCAAGTAATGGTGCACTGGACCTTATGGGCACGCCTGGATACCACGGACGTACAATGGTGGGACAGGTTTAGAAACATTATCCACAGCCGTGTCAACAACCAACAGAGAAGCCCGGCTGGGGATCACGCCGGCGAGTGGATTGCACCAGAGTGCTGGGGAATTAAGGCCTGATCCGGAACTGCATCTTTAATGAAATAGCCAGGCATATACACCGTGTGAAGATATGCTACTGAGGTGCAGCAATAAGGCACGGCATATCTCGAAGTGGCTTCATGGCGACAACTAGACAAGACTGAATAACAGTGCGTAGCATGGGCCCTGTGGGGTGTTAATCCACCTAAAGACGAACTATCCTGGTGCACCATCACATCAGCAACGCCAGCACTGGCTAGGTCGCAGGCTGAACAATTGCACCTTCATTAAGGGGGACGTAATGGGATCTGCCCTCTCCCCTGTGCTCTGAACCCCGCTAATTAACGCAAGTTGGTGTGGACTGCACTTCTGCACCGATCTGCCCTGGACACCCCTACCTGCTTTGCAAAAATGGCCCGAGCCTAGTGTGGTCACAAAACTGCTGGGCAACACACCTCCTAAGGTGGGGGAACACAGAGACGGAACAACCTGGGACTCCCCTAACACTGGGAAATATGGTATCGGAAGTCCATACCACTTGGAGACCCATAGTAGAGTTCACTGGATGCCGTAGCACTGCCGCAGGGAGTGCACCTGCGAATATCACTTTATACCGACGGCTACCCTCACAAATACCTAGTTCATGATCTTGTTCATGGTGCATTGTGCAGCAATCCATTTTGCGGCGACTCACCATGGTGAAGGACAAACTAAAAAAAAACGGCCATCCAAAGTAAAATGGAACAATACGCTACTCCTGCAGCGGGTGCCTCCACGTAGCAAATACAATCAAAGGACACAGCAATGGCAGAAGAGGCCATCTCCCTGAGGGATGTCATGAATGCAATTGCTAACTCCTGCACCTCAATGGAATGGAAAATGGACGGTATCAGTGCAGATGTGTGACTTTTGCACCATGACCTCCAGAAATTAACATGGAGAAGCTGAAAAACGCATATCCGGGGCTGAGGACGGACTCCGTACCATGGAACAGCAAATGTTGAGGGTGTTGGCATGTCTGAAAAACAGGGAGAACCGGATGGATGAGGGAGAGGGCAGATCATGACTCAATAACGTTTGTATACTGGGACTGTGGGAAAAGACAGAGGGACCAAATATGGAACTATTTCTGGCACAATGGTTGGCAGATATGTTTGCGCCTAAAACGTTCTCTAACTTTTTCTCTATCAAAAGAACTCACCGAATGCCAACCAGACTATCCACTCCGGGCACGCCACCGCGCACAGTGATACTCCTTCCACTCTGGAGTCCATGCCTCCCTCTCCAGGCTGGACTACTTCTTTCTCCCAGCAACAGATGCGCACATAGCGATAACTGCGAACTTGCTTCCCTGGGGAATATCGGACCACTCGCCCCTGGTGATGGAACTAAAAACAAATAGGCCGAAACCCCCCTGATCATGGAGGTTAAATAACTACTACTTGGGTTTTCCGGAATTCATCGATCATATTCGTGATAAGACAACCACCTACTTTGGAACTAATAAAGGGACGGTAGATAGTCCAACAATACTGTGGGAGGCATATAAAATGGTGCTCTGTGGGGAGATGCTCTCCTGCATATCGGCCATTAAAAGCCACATCAACAGAAAGTGGTAGCGGCTGAACAGGAGGTGATGGAGCATAAAACTGGTCACATACTCACAGGGTCACTTGACACGCAACGCTCCTTTCTAACAGCCAAAGAGTGTCTCTGCAACGTCGCTTTGGATAATGCAAAACAAGCTCATGCAGAGATGCGAACACGGCTGTACAAAACTGGAGATAAAGCCGGTTAGATACTGGCTTGGCTAGAACAGAGGGATGAAGGTCACTGGCAGGACAGAGAGATTAGAATCGTACAGCTCAAATTATTACAGTTGGATCACGATATTGCTGAGGGCTTTGCAGATTTCTACGCAACCCTGTACAAATCCCTGACTGAGCCAATTCATCATACAATACTAGATAACATCACACTTCCCTGCTTCACTATAATGCAAAAAACACTATTAGAAAAGGACATCTCGGAAAGAGAAATCGCAGCGGCCATCTCTCACTTACAGTCAGGGAAAGCACTTCGGCCCCAACGGCTTTCCCAATGAGACATGGAAAAAATTGGGTGAGAGCAAGGTTGCCACCCCCCTGCTTAAGATGTTTCTCCATAGTAAGGAACAAGGGATCCTACCCCCAGATCTACATAAGGCCAGCATACTAGTCATTCCGAAACAGGGTAAACCCCTGGAATTATGCAGTTCGTACAGGCCAATTTCACTAATCAACAGTGAAATTAAGATCCTGGCGAAAATCCTCGCGGATAGACTGCACACAGTGATCTCTTGATTGGTCCACCCAGAACAATGTGGCTTTATGCCACAGAGATCAACACGCATGAACATCCGTAGGCTACATCTAATGCTAGAGAGAGCCCAGACCCTCCAGGAACCTCTTGTACTGCTGGCCATCGATTGTGAGAAGGCTATCAACTCAATCACGTGGGAGGGCCTTTCGGAGATCATGCAGCGTTTGGGATTCAGGGAGACCTTCATGGGTTGGGTGTGACGTCTCTATGGGTCCCCAGCGGTGGAAGTTAGGGTCAACGGATGGCCATCCAGGAACTTCCGATTGGGGAGAGGAACTTTTCAGGGTGACCGCTATCCCCATTGCTCTTTGCGATAATTATTGAACCCCTAGCCATACTATTACATCATACGAATTTATGGAGGGGATTCCGTTGGCACGAGGGTACAAAGGACAAGGTCTCAATGTACGCAGATGACCTCCTAATATACTTGGGCGATCCAGTCCGCTCCTGCCCAGTGGTCACAAGGATACTTGAACAGTATAAGGTTTTTAGTGGGCTGCAAGTGAACTGGGGTAAATCTATCAATCCGGGCAATCCCCCCGGAATGTCCATACCGCATAGAACTTGAACACTTTCAGTACTTGGGGATCCAAATTAAGACCGACCTTGGGGAATACGTCCCTTGTAATCTACACCCACTTATGAAGAGGTTCATCGCCGACGCCCGACACTGGGTATATCTTCCGTTGACCCTGCTTGAAAGGTCAGCCCTATTCAAAATGCTGACACTACCACAATGTTTGTATATTCTCCAGAACGCCCCCCTCAGGGTGCCAGATCTGGAATTCTACAAGATAGAAAGTGTCCTCATGGGTCTGCTGCAAGCTGGGGGACATCCATGAATTGCATTACAGATGCTGCAGCGATCCATCTGGGAAGGTGGAATTGGGTTACCACGTCTCCAGTCGTACTACTGGTTGAGTCAGATGGCAGTGATTAATGACATTCTACACAGGGACAGGGAGCTGCCCCACATCCGAGCAGAGTTCAGCGTCCTACATGATGCGTCCCCACTCACAAGTCTGCATCGAACCCTGACTAGACCACCCCCGCACGATGGCGACACATGCAACACTGATATGGCGGGAAGCCCACAAATATATTAGCTGGGATAAAAAAAACGGACCCCGATGCAACCTTTATGGAACAATAATTATCTACCCGAAATAAATAAATTACCAACATGGCCAAAATGGGTGGCAGCCAGGATCGTGACAATCAGAGACATAGTGACAGAGGGCAGATTAGCCTCTTTCAAGGAACTAACCGATAGTTTGCTCTCCCTGAAAGCGAGCGTTACCACCACCTCCAAATGGCCCACACGGGGCGTGCATGTCTCCCCACCCTCTCAGACATGCCAAAATGCACACCACCAGAACGGAATGTTGTCATGGAGCGTATACTTACTAAAGTCACCTCTACAATGTACAATGTTATAGCCTCCTTTGGAACGCCAGAACTGTCCAACTTCAAAATTAAATGGAAAATAGATGTTGGGCCAATCCAATCTGAGGACTGGGTGGTGACATTGATGTACCCGCAGGAGACCACAATCTCCTCGAGACTCCAGTGAATACAACTCAAAATCCTACACAGGGTGTACTGCCCCAGGGTCGCACTGTACCGCTGGAACCGAGCCCCTGACACCAATTGTCTACAGTGTCAGCAAGGGGAAGGCACGTTCTTCACATCCTATGGGAATGCCCCCAAATTCAAAGATACTGGCGTCAATGCTGTCATAAGCTAAAGGAGGTGCCGGGCCATGAGATGGTATTACCCAAATTGTTAGAGCACAATTGTTCAAATGACCAAATTGACCGAAAGTCAAGGGTCCGAATTGACCTTTACACCACAATTGACCACTGTTCTCCAGTTTGTCCCTTCCTCATCAACTCCATTTACAATGACTCTGTCTTCCCTCACTATTGCTGCTTCTAAATTGATTGTAATTATCTGCCCTTCCTCCAAGTCCTTGGGTACTTCTGGTCGAAACAGAAATTCTATGGGTAACCGCAATAGTCTGTCCTGTATTCTTGGAAATCATGCTAACAATATATGTAGCCAGTAAAGGAATACTTCCGGGTTCAACGGCACCCCTCTTTGTGGTTCTTGTCCATAAAATACTGTTATGAGATCTTGTGCATTCACATAATGAATCTCTGGGCTAGAACATATTATCCCTGGTCAGCAAATTATATTGTCATGTTTAATTTGCTCATCAAGTGTCTCCCTAAGAAGTTAACTGGTGTCTTACGAGAGTATAATAATGGCATAGACATTTTGTGTTTTACTATGGTGATGGGCTAAAGTGCCTGTAAAAGGAATCAAAGTTGTCACTCCAGAAAATCCTTATGCATTCATGGCAATTCCTAACATTGGGAATCTTCCCTCTTTAACACAAGATTGAGTTTCCCTGGTATCTACTAAGAAGGAAAATGTTTTGTCACCTATGGTCACCCCGACCCTTAGTTCCTCTTGTGGGTCTGGTGTAATCGATAGGATGTTAGAAGGCTCTTTCCCAACCTACTCTCCGGGGATCTTCTACACAGGTGGCCATCGCATTTGGACCCCAAACCTGGGGGTGGAAAAGCGAGAAGGATCACCTGGGTAGAGGGACCTTAAGGTTTGGGGAGGGAATACCCGAGGGCAAGACATGGTATTCCCCCTTCTTGATAATGACTTTCCAAACCTCCCTCAGCCTTTATAGGGTACAGTCCTCCTTTTCCTAAACACTATTCAAATACTGAGACAAAGAAGAGGAAATTAAGAGCAGTACAGATTTCCCATGAGAAACACCACTATGGTACTGGGACGTGGAAAATGAAGATCAAAGACACCAACTTACCCTATGGACATGCCATTAATGAGGTCATGCAATTGACGTCAACTATGTCCACCTGCAGCCTGTTCATTGATTAGATGGATATAAAAGGAAGAAACATGCTTGGCATAACGAACAAGTGGAGGAACAAGTTGAAGCAATAGTTGGTAAACAAGCTGGAAAGTGGATCATAGCAGAGCCAGGAATTGGGCCACAGTGAACAGGACACTAAAATGCTGAGGGGCTAGCAGATGAAGCTGATAGAAGCGTGGCGAGGGAGCCAAATCTCCAGAGAGCCAGAGGTGTCTGCAGGAGGAAGCCGAGGGGCATGATTATCCCATGGTGTATGCTGCCCAGTCCATGCTCATTCCCCAGGGTGAGAATAAGAGCCCAGGAGGGTCTGAGGGGCAGTTGGGAAGACCCTGACCTCAGAAGCGAAGACCGTAACAGAAGGAAAGCTGAAGGAGCCTGTTAACTCCTTTGCTGGTAAAGAAAAGACTGTATACATTGTATCGAAGTGACCGCAAGTGAAAGCACTCGTTATTGAAAGTCTCTGGTAGCCAGTTTAACAAATGTACGATGAGAAAAGGATACCACTAACAAGAGGACAATTGTAAAAGCACTCTGGAAGAAACAGTATCACAGAGTGGTCGCGTATAATAAGATACGCATTTGAAAGTCTCTGTGAAAGTAAAGAGAAGCACTGCGAAGGTAATGAAGCTGTGCACAACTGAAAACTGAGCAAAATAGAAATAGAAATCTTACTGAAGTTTCTCATCGGAAAGGGAGCTGGAAGAAATTGGAAGTAAGAAAAATAGAAGTAAGAGTAAAGCTGTGAAATACAAACAGAGACATTGTGAGTGAACCAAAAGCATTGAGAAGTGTTGGGGTTGCCCCAGGCAGGAGGCGGATTCAAGGGGGCCGAAGAGACCCTATCCTAATAAACTGCAAGTAAAGTTAGGCACCTGGTTGCATGACCTGTAACGGGTGGACCGTGCGGTCTGCAAACTGAGTCACAACCAGAGTAAGCCTAAGTATAAGAAGGACTTGGTTTTGCATGGGGAAGGGAGTCCTTCAAGCAACAAGTGAAGAGTGATATTTGGAACTGTTGTGAAGTATACTTTTGTGTTTCAAAATAACTTAACCTTGAACATTGACACTTTGAAGGATAACCATGAGGGTCTAACCTCAAGACAAGGGTAGCCTGGGAGACCCTGTGAAGAAGTGAACCCAGATAAGGAATGATACTTTGAATTTTGCTGAATGAATCCCAAGAACTTGTGGAACTTTCTTCCTCTGAGTGTCTTTAACTTGGGGAAGGGAGTTGTGGAGAAGCTCCATGATCACATTGACTTTTCTTTGAACACTGCTAAATTGGCCAAATCCCACACACTCTAATTCTTTGTAGGGCAATCATAGGTTTTGACACAGAAAGTAGTTTACTGTTGACTGACAGACTTGGACATCCCTTAGTTTTCTTTTCATTAGGGAACATTACCACCCTAGAGTTAGGGCAAGTTAGGTATTTTTGCACCCTGACCACTGTAAATAAAGGTTTCCCAATTCTATCTATTTGTCTGTGTCATCTCTTGATACCATGCCTGTCTCACAGATGGAACACATCAAGTATGTCTGTGGGCTGTCCTATTGTGGATATATGTCCGGTCCTTTGCCAGGGAAACGGTTCCCTCCCACTACTGTCACAAACCCTATTCAAGGGGGCAATATGAGTGGGTTCCATGGTGCTGCTGCATTCTGTTGTGCTAGTGCCTGTGTCTGAATTGGTGCTGGCTTTATCTGCATTGGAACATGGTGTGTTTGCATTGGCGCTTGTTGTGTTTTGGGTGGCATCCCCTGTTGTGGATGTAGTATTTATGGCGCTTGTGCCTGATACTGTGTGTGATCTTGGGCATAATATTTAGGTGGGTCTAAATGATATGGTGGGGGTAGCTGTCCCTCCTCTCAGATCTGCTGCTTGCCAGTTCTGTTGCATCCCTCTCCTGTTTCTTCTTATGTATGAAATGTGCTCCATCCTACCACATGTCCAACATTGCTGTGTCAGTCCCTCAAATCTAGGTTGCCCCCCCCATTAAACCCTCCTCCTTGTGGAGCCTGAAATCCGAACACTCCGCCTCTGGGTGGAAATCCTTGCCCTCATGGGAAATAATTATGCTCACCCCTCCCTACAAAATTTCTGTTTGCTGCTGGCTGTACCTGATGTGCCCCTTGTGCATTCAAACAGTCCCCTCCACTTCTCAATACTGCTCCTTCCACTGACAATTTCGACATTTTTTCTCAACTAACTGTGCTTCATCAATCTTCCTGTCCTCAACTTACTTTCTTTCTTTCTTTCTTTCTTTCTTTCTTTCTTTCTTTCTTTCTTTCTTTCTTTCTTTCTTTCTTTCTTTCTTTCTTTCTTTCTTTCTACAATTTTGAACAATCGTCAGTTGTATCTCCGCCCATGGCTTCGCTTCCATTCCCACAATCTTTCCCAATTGTCTTTGCACTTCCTCAGGAAGTCCCATACATAAAATGTGATCAAAAATATTTATGTTTTTGTCCCATGATTCTCTTGTTTCTAACCACCATTTCTCCTGAATATCCTGAATATAAGCCAGTGGATCTTCATCCTCCCTCATTTTACGTGTCATAATTGCACTCATGTCTGACAAGTTTAGGTACTGAACCCTAAGTGCTCTCTATACGTTTGCTCGACATTTATTAAAAAGTGCTCTGTCATGGTTAGTATTCTGTGCAGTCACCCTAGGGTATCCTGCCCTCTTCCAAATGTCATCTGATTGCTATCCTAATATGGCAGCAAGTAGGCTTTTTATGTCCCCTACTGCTAAGGTCAACCCAGTTGTCATTTGCTCTAATTCATAGATCCATTTACCCACCCCAGATGTAAGCGATGGTAATTCACAAATTAGATTATTTTTTTTCCATTTGTGGCCACAGGATATATTCCGTCAGTCCTCCCCCTTTCTCCAATAAGGGTAATTGCGTAAACCCAGTGCCCTTTCCTAGTGCGGCTGCACCCTTGGCCTTTTTCTTTTGTCTTGGAAAATTCCTCGGTCTATTCACATATGCTGTTCTCTGTTCTAAACTGTTTGATCGCATCGTCGGGCTTCTGGGATATTCAGTGTGCTCTAGCCTCATCACTGGTTCTTTTAATCTAACCACAATCTCTCCTTCCCTACCCCAGTGTTCAGACGGGGCTTGTAAGGCCTCCCCCTCTTCACTTTCTTCTCTCTTCATTTTCTAACATAGTGTCGGCACTGTCATCACCTTCATAATCTTCTCCATCTTCAAAATCTAGTCTCCATGGAGACTCATCCTATACGTTCCACTCATCACTTCCTCCAATATATTCCTTCCTCTGTCCTTTGGAGACACTCCTCTACCTCCTATATGCTGCTGGTGCTATCCCACCTCCTCCTATAAAGATTGCCAATCCCCCTTCATATGGGCCCTTCATCGCCTCCATCTGGAAGAGTATGCTTTTAAAGAATCTCATCCACTTCCTTGCCGTGTCTTTCTAAGCTTCTCTCTCTTTCTCTCTGTTCTTGTTTCCTGTCTCTCTCTGTGTCTGCGAGCATACGTCCCCCAATAATATCAACTTCTTTTTGTTGCCTATCCCTGCTTCATTCCATGTCTCGTTGTCTCTCTCTGTCCCTCTCAACCTTTTTGCCTTTCTCTTCCCCTTTCTACATCTCTTCCTTTCGCTTTCTCCACATCTCTTCTCCCTTTCTCTGTCGGCCTCTTGCTTCTTTTCTCTCTCATTCATTGTCATTCCTTGTTTCTTTCCCTCTTACGCTCTCTTTCCCTCTCCTGCTGTTCTTCTTTCTCTTCCTCTTTCTCCTGCCTTTCTCTAAATTCCCTTTCCCTTTCTCTAAAATCATCCATGCCCTTTCTATCTAATTTGAGCATCATCTGTCCTCCTACCCATTCATTCAATTCAATCGCCGACTCACCCTTGTTACCCTGCCTTCCTTTCTCTCTCTGGACTTCCTCCTCAGCATCTGTCAATTTCACTTGTAGATCACATTCTCGCTATATTCAGCATGCGTGGACACTGGTCTTTTTTATTTATTTTGCCTCCAATTATAATGTCTTCACTACTATACATGGGGGGCACTTATGTGGGATTTGTATACCCCAACATCTGCTTTTAATTCTCGTAATGGATACAATCCCTGTGCTTCCAAAAGGCAAATCACTACTGTGGGGTGGAGCAGGAGGAGCCATGAGTGCTGGGCCCCCATTGTCATGCTGATTAAGCATCTCTTCTTTTGCGGGTGGCTCCTCTATCTCTTCCCCATACTTTTTCCACATTTCCAGAATGGCTAGTCCATTCTATAACTGTTTTCCTTCATATGCGGCATGTAAATACATGCACACGTTGCAGTATTGCCTTTGAGTGTGTGCACTCCTGCGGCCAGAGCATAAACATTTTGCCCACACTGTCCTTCATTCACTGAGTGTGGTATTTGAGTATTTAGTCCTGTGATCAACTAAAGGGTGTCTTCCTTGCTAGTCTGTTAAACGGAAATCATATTATGCCTCCTTTTGATTTATATTGGCCTAAGCCTAGTTGCTCCATGGGGAAAACCACGTTGCAAAGTTCTGAATTAGAATTGACTTCAAGCGCCATCTTGGAAAAAGTCCTCCATCTCAGTTTTAACTTCTGCTCACTCTTCAGTAATGATTAGCTATGTTTTCAGCTGCTAGAGCAGAATCGACCTTGAGCCTATGTCAACACTAGGGCTGGCAGAGCAGACTATGTGTACTGTGCAAACAAGACCTTGTAGCCAGAACAAGCTCTCATTCAAAGTGTTATCTATGTCTACAAAACTCATCCTCCCACATACAGTGTTATACAATGAATGTAAACTAATGCTCTGTGTGTTTGAAGGAATCCTGTGTATATTTCTGGAAATAGAATTACTTTAGAAATCTAAAGATCCACACAGCTGATGACAACAAAGTTTGTCAGTGTGTTTAAGGAACCTTGGAGCAAAAGTGAACTCCAATTTAAAGTGTTTTCTGTATCAATAGCCTTAGCCATATTCAAACATAAGAACTGAATGTTAGACAAACTAGAACTGTGTACCTTAACAATAAGCTATTGAATGTGTTTCTTGAAACTAGGATCAGCCTAAGCTGGATAACCAACATGACCAGACAGAACAAAGTTGTAACCATTGTATTTTGAAGACTGGAAAACACTTGAAGTATATAAAGACAATATTGTTGTATTTGCCATGTGAACTGGGCACAAACCCAAATGTGTAACCTATTAGTTTGGAGATGGGCCGAGCTATGACCAGGACTGTGTATAAATACTGCATGTTTTGTGATGACCAGGACTCACTCCCCTCACAGTGTTTCTGTTACGCACTGCGAGGTGCTGTGAACCAGATAGCTATCTGCTTTGATATTTGAATCTGTACGAATAAATGTTTGACTTTGTGACTGACGGATCTAATTTTTGGTGTCACCAAGCCTCGATATTTGGTTGATTTTACAAGATGGCGCCCGAATAGGCACCCTCAAGATCGATGCCATCTCGTTGAAGATTTGATGCGGCTATCGTACCGGTATCGGACAGTGAGAAAGAGGGCCCCTTCTTGGATGAGACGCGACACCTCAACAGTACTGCGCGGCCCGATCCCTGGACAGTGAGCTCGCGGTCTGGGACGGCATCTTGACGAGGGTCCCCATATCGAGGCAGGTATTTTTGCCAGAATCGCCAGCCACGTCGATCCTTTGTAATCCGATCAGACCTCCCTTTGTCCTTTGAATCAGGTGAGTCGTGCCCCGATTCCTAAGTATCCTGATATTTGATTTGGCGCATTGTCCTCACAAGTACAATCATTGACCAGGTAACACCAGTAATCTGATATGCCTGAGAAATTGTCTTCCTGTTTCAGGGCATTGATCCGCAGAGACAGACAATCTTTGGAATTTGGTCATCCAGCACCACAGGAGGGGTCGCTGGCATGTACTATGTACTGTAAGCCTGGCATTGGTAGTATAGTGTTTAATATTTGGCACAGGCAAACTAGACATGCTTCCGAACTTCAGTGGCCAATCAATGGTAGCTTTGAGATTTCTCGCATAGAATATTTAGAATCTATATTGTTAAAGAAAAAAGCTAGACCTGCAGCATTTGATGTATAACAAAAATTGGAAAAAAGAAGCTATGCAGCAGCTTAAAATTAGAGAGAAACATGCGCGCTGACATATGTCGAAAAGAAAGCGTTATTGTATGATCAACAAAAACAGTCAGAGTCAGTTAGAAATATGGATAGGGCTTACCACTTGCCATTCAGAAAATATCCCCATCTAAAGATTTCCATGCATCAGATGAATTAATTGACAAGCTTTTAAATGAACGGAGGCCTGGTGCCGCTGCACCACCTCCTTATGTACCTATTCATGTTGTCTTACCTCTTCCTGCTGTTGTTTCTCCTCCTGTAGCAAATCCTGCTCCTCCTATCGTTCCTCCTATTGCTCCTCTTCCTCCAATTATTGCTCCTCCTCTTATTGTTGCTCCTCCACCTGTACCTCCACCTTTGCCTGCTGCTATGGGTTTGGTAGATTCATCTTTTCCACCAGTGATCGCACCTTTGTCACCTAGTGCACAAGATTTGTCTACTCTTTCTCTTGCAAGTGGTTCTGTTCCGCTTGTAGTTGATAAGGGAGCGGAATCAAAAATTGTAACTCGTAATACAGTGTTTAAAGAAAGAAAGTGAGATCTGAATGCATGGGCTAGACAGTGCATGGAGAAGGGTGAACAATCTGATGTTTTTACTACACTCGCTAATCTAGAAGGTTTTCCTGAGAAAAATGTCTTTATTGAAGGATTGGGAATTCATTTATCCGTAATGTGGGACAAACTGAATGATGTAGATCTCCCACAAGGGTTGCGGATCTGAATGTTTTAGCATATTCAAGAGATACTGCAGAGAAAGTATATGAGCACGTCGAGAGGGTTTTTGAGTATAGAAGGGAGTTAGAAAGGTTGCGGAATGATGAAATAGATTGTGATAGTTTGGGCGCTATGTTTGTACAGAAACGGTTCCTTCCTCTTTGTAAATCGATGAGTGAAGAAACCCGAATTTGCACAAGATATGCACTTAGATGGATTTCAGACATATCAATATCTCCTGTAGAAGTATATGACACGTATAGTCAGTATACGCCAGAAATGCAGAGGAAAGTGATACAGGTTATGGTAGAATACCTACAGGATGAATATATAAAAAGAAAGATTTGTTGTCCCGCAGAATTATTGAATATCTATAAGAGAGCTTTTTCATCTGACACTCCCACAGCTGCTTTAGTGCTTGATTTAGCTCTGTTGCTCAGTAGGCGTTCGGAGTTGCCTACTTCTCAGTTGCCTATGAGAGAGGTTCCTCCGACATTTGTCCCTAAAGTTGAGGTCCCGGCTAACGCTGCAACAGGTGTAGCCGCTTATGACATTGATGCACGTTATCTATCACAGTTTGTTCACGTCCCGTTCTCAAGACAGGAAGTGAACACCATCAGACAATCTATCCCAGAAATTAGAAAGAATCTGACAGGGTTCTATAAAGAAATGGAATCTGTCTTGCAGTCGTCAGTATTTACTCTGGGTGACATAGATTTGTTATTTCCTGTGCTCCTATCTGCCGATTTATGGGAACAGATTAAGACAGTAGATGATGTAGCAGGGTTAGGGACCATATGGGATCATTTGGCGAGGCAAAATAGAGAAAGGAAAGCTGGTGAGGGACCACCGCAGGTAATACTGACTTTGCCTGATAGAATAGTGACAAAACTGAAAGCCTTAATTCCTGCGAGAAGGATTGTTTGGGACAAACTTACTGCTTGTGTCCAAGGAAAATCTGAGGGTGCTGCCGAATTCTTTAATCGGTTTGAAGGAGTATTTTCAGATGTTAGTGGACAAGATTTAAGCACAGAGTCTGGAAAACGATTATTTGTGGACACATTTGTGCGTGGATTGTTACCTGACATCCAGTCACAAATTATGACTTCTGAGAACGCTTGCCAAGCTATGTCTCAGTCTGAAGTATTGCATATGGCTCAGTATTATGAAAACCGAGTCAATAATGAGAAGGAAAGTATTGAAAAGAAAAAGGGAGACTTGAAAACAAAGGTGTTGTTGCAACAGATTGTTAGTGGTCCTAGAGGGGGTAGTACACAGTTTAGGGGACAGTATGTTCCACAAGGTAATGTGCCGTTGGGTCCTGAACATGAGAACCAATGTGCTTATTGCAGACAAGAGGGTCATTAGCGAGCACAATGCCCGATCCTCCAGCAGACGTCGAATAACACATATAGTATCATGGGTAGACGATCCAGAGGCTGCCCTGGGGCAGGGGGTCCTGGTAGAAGCCAGTTTTCTCAGAATCCTCAGTCCTTTTCACAAGACAATCAGCCATCGAGTATGGATAATAGAAATATTTTTGATCACCCTTCCACTGCTTATCTCTCTGAAGACCTTCCCTTTGATGATACATTGTTTCGCTAGGATTGCCCGAAGCAGGATTTGGAACCGACACCTATTCCCGTTAATCAGAAAGGTCCCTACGTTGAAATGAAAAGTGGGAAATAGGAAACATCTATTTTTGATAGATACAGGAGCACAGAAGTGTTCCATTGACCATTCACAGGTTCCAGACATTCCACTGTCAGGGCAAACTAATGTTTCTATGGGGTTTTCTGGTATACCAGTGGTTAGTCCGGTTTCTCTGCCGGTACCGATTTCACTGGGTCCATTCACGGACATCAAACTGTGGTGAGAATTTGCTGGGGTTGAATCTGTTGAAGGAATTAAATGCAGTAATTCATTGTTCCTCGGATGGAGTACGTTTGACGATTTCACCACAGCAATTTTCTGTTTGACAGTTTCTGACTAGACCCTTACCACCGGAATTTAGTGACGTTCCGGAGTGTTTATGGGCGATTGATGATAATGATGATGGTGTTTTACAGACTGAGCCTGTTAAAATCATTCTGAAACAAGGAGTAAAGTTGCCCCGTATTCTACAGTATAAGATTTCAGTTGATGGTGAGCAAGCTTTGAAGTGTATAGTTTCTGATTTTGTGCACTGTGGGGTAATTGAAGAAATTACAGGTAGTTTGTGCAATAGTCCGATTTTACCTGTGTATAAGAAAGGTGATAATGCAATTCCTTTTCATTTTATTATTGATTTACGGGCAATCAACAAGATTGTTGCTCCACAATTTCCTATTGTGCCTGATGTGACAACGATATTAACAATGATTCCAGCTTCTGCTACTCATTTTAGTGTTGTAGATCTTAAGAATGCCTTTTTTAGCATTCCTATACACAAGGATAGCAGATACCTGTTCGCGTTCACCCCAGGGGGACGCTCGTTTACATTCACCCGTGCACCACAAGGGTACACAGAAAGTCAGAGCATTTACAGTAGGGCTTTGAAAGAGCAGCTTGATACACTTGAGTTGCCTGCTACTTGTACATTGCTTCAGTATGTCGACGACCTTCTTTTAGCTGCAGATTCAGAAAGTGCCTGTAAGGGGGGCACTTTGTTGTTGCTTATTCACCTAGCAAAGCATGGACATAAAGCTTCACTGAAAAAGTTTCAATATTGTCGACAGGAGGTCGCCTATTTAGGCTATCTCCTGTCAAAGGAGGGAAGAAGATTGATGCCTGAATGGATTAAAATCATTTCTAGCATGTCTGTCCCAAATACACAGAAGGAAGTCAGAGCCTTGATAGGAATGGCTTCTTACTGTAGGCAGTGGATCCCGAACTTCTCACTAGTGATCAAACCAATGTTGGCTTTGACAAAGAAGGGCATTTCTTTGCCATTATCGTGGAACTTGGAACACCAGAAAGCTTTTGATTTGCTCAAGACTTCACTGTGTTCAGCACCAGTTTTGGGCACACAAAATTATGAAAAGGCCTTTGAGTTGTATGTTCATGAACGTGAGTGATGTGCTTTGGCTGTGTTAACGCAGGAACATGGGCGGGAAGAATAGGCCATGCAGTTACTTTTCTTCCACCCTCGATCCTGTTGCATGTGCTTTGCTGAGATGTCTGAGAGCTGTCGCTGCTGCTGCGTCTGTAAAACAGAGCAAGGGTATGGTCCTAGGCCATGCTTTAACCTTGTTGGTACCTCACTCTGTAGACGTTCTATTAAATAGAACGCAAACACAGCACCTCACTTCCGCACAATTAACGATATATGAATTGATCTTGTTTGCACCACATATAAAAATTAAGGGGTGTTGTGTATTGAATCCGGCTGAATTATTACCTCTCCCGCAAGATACAGCTTGCAGTGACGAAAAGTCACATGACTGTCTTTATGCCACAGAACAAGAAACTAAAGGCAGAATTGATTTGAAAGACACACCATTGAATGATCCACAAGGGGAGCTGTTTTGCGATGGCTCCTGCTTCAAACTTCCAGATGGTACATCCACTGCTGCTTATGCCATCACTACACTAAGCACGATTGTGGAGAGCAAAAGAATTTTGCATAACTCTGTGCAGGCCGCAGAGATTATTGCATTGACTTGAGCTTGTGAACTTTCCGAAGGGCTTAGAGTAAACATACATACTGATAGTCAGTATGCTTTTGGGCTAGTTCACATTTTCGGTAGACTTTGGGCAGAATGAGATTTCTTGACCTCACATGGAACAAAGATCCAATATGGCACCTTGATAGTTCAGCTACTCTCAGCGCTTGCCCTTCCCACTCAGTTAGCAATTATGAAGTGCGCGGCACATCAGAAAATCATAAATGATGTAGGAAAAGGGAACGCTTTCGCTGACTAGATAGCCAAACAGACTGCTACTGATCTTTATTCAGATATTTACACTACAAGGGAAGCCACAAATGTCTGTACTATTGATGAAGAAATTTAGTCTGTAAAGAATATCCAAGCCGATGCCACTCTAGAAGAAATTAAGCAATGGGCTGAGGGCTTGGCGAGGTTGGATGATGATGGGTGTTGGATGGATTACCTAGAGGGAAAATGGATACTGCCAGATGGGTACATTACAATGATGATTTCAATGGCTCATGGCTCCACCCACATCTGCGCTAGGAAAATTTGCAAAATGTTAGAAACTGTCTGGATAAATGCTAACATCCTGAAAATTGCTGATTGTTTTGTCCAGAGTTGCATGGTCTGTCTACAGCACAATATAGGGAAGGGCACATCGACACCAAGGGGTAGTTTTAGTCTACCTGCTGTTCCTTTCAAAGTGATCCACTTTGACTATATTGAAATGGGGCGTTGTAATAATTTGAAATATGTCTTGGTTGTTATTTGTGCTTTTAGTAAATGGGTTGAAGCCTTTCCTGTAAAAGATGCCACAGCAATGACAACGGCGAAAACCATGCTTAAGGAATATTTTCCTAGGTTTGGTTTGCCAAGCGTCATCTGGGCGGACAATGGTCCACATTTTATCGCTGCTGTAATTCTACAGATATGCGCGGGATTACAGATCGATAAACGGTTCCATTCGGCCAGACATGCTCAGAGTGCTGGATTGGTAGAGAGACACAATGGAATCTTGAAGAACAAGCTCACTAAAACGTATGCCGGCACCAATCTGAAATGGCCAGACGACTTACCGATAGTGTTACTCTCGATGCGCACCACCCCACAGACTAAGACTGGGCTCTCCAAATATGAGGTGGTAATGGGTAGGCCAGCTAACATTTGGAATCTTCCGAAACCTAGCGCATTGAGGGATATTGAGCATGTACTTCTTTCTGAGTATTGTGAGCGGTTAACTCAAAATCTGTATTCGATTCACCAACAGGTGCGAGAAGCCCTCCCAGCTAAATACGAGGGGCCAGGTCACAGCATCCGACCTGGTGACTGGGTGCTTACTAAATCGTTTGAGGGAGCATCCTGTCTCGCACCGAGGTAGAGAGGGCCCCACCAGGTCCTCCTGGCCACACAGATGGTGGTACGAGTAACTGGGAGAAAACACTGGATACATGCGTCGCATGTCAAGAGGATACCTTTCCCTTTGCCACACGACGAAGAAGATAAGGAGAAACTTACTTGCTCTTCTCTCAACGATCATTCAGCACTGAGCAGTACTGAGAGTGCTTCGGAGACACTCCCTGAGCCCGTGGGGCCTTGGGAAACAGCTGCTTCATCTCCACACTCTCCTGCAGATACTTTTGCATCCTTGTCTGATTCTGCTGCAAATTCATCACTTTCATCAGGAAGCAACAACACGCTGTTCGCAGATCACACTGTACCAGGAGTCGCAAGGTAAAATCTGCGTCCACAGAGCCAGACTTACTGCACGGTTCGGCTGTGCCCGCAGGAAAATAAATATAGGGCTTATCCTTCGCCCCATCTTTTGCAGGAAAATAGGTGGCTGGGGATAGGGGAAAGACTAAGAGAACGCATGATCAGGAGATCACCAGCAAACGGACTATGGAGTTGTCGTTTCAAAGGAACAATGCCTGTTATCAACCCTACTCGTGTGGAACAAACAAGTGACTGTGTGGCCAACAATGACAATGGACGATCAAATACATGGTCTTTTAAAACGTGTTGTTTTCTTGTAATCATGTTAACCGGTTTAACAATAGTAGTTGCCTTAGAATTTTGGTATATGGAAGAAGTACATCCGCTTGAAACATTCTTGCCTACTGAGAATGCTCCTATTGTATCTACAACTTTCGTGCACCTGCACACTCTATCTCCTAGAGACTCTCAACATAGGCAGAGTTATCATAACAATACATTACTGCTTATAATGAACGCAACTCATGCCATTTTGAATAGGACAAATTGTTGGATCTGCTCTCATTTACCGCAACATGGGGAAAAAGGGTTGGGCTGGTATGTTCATCCTTTGCCTCTAACTACTGCATGTTATGCTTCTCTACGTGCACTATTCTTTGGCCGATGGAATGATAGCATCTCGGGTAACTTTGATGGAACGAATTTGAACAAGTTTGAAAGGCAAGTTCTAACGCCTCTGGGATGCTCACTCTTCGCAAATAGGAGCAAGCTTAATGTTGCTTCTATTAGGCCTTCTGATAGATTGTCCGACCTTTTTAATCTTTGATTTCTTTTAAGATGGCTCATATAGGCAATAGGGATGCCACGCCACCTTCTTACACTGTTAACCATAGCCCCAACTCAGTTTCTTCCTGCATAAAGAGGAATGGTACTCAGTCAATGGGTGATTTCGAGGGTTGCACTAGTGTTGCAAACTTGACCAGTGAGGACAGACCTTTGTATGTAGACGAACCTGTCTACTTCGTTTGCGGTATTGAGGCTTATCCATGGCTACCTAGGGATTGGCAGGGAACTTGTTATTTGGGAATTCTGCTACCGGGGTACATGTAGCCAGTACCACTGAAATCTCAAGGGTTCGTCCTAGGCGGGACGAGAATGGTGATACTTCGCCACAAGTTCTGGGCGATGTAGCAAAATCCTTTGTACCTTTTTGGGGGCAGATTATGAATTCCGAGGATATCATGAGACTAGCAAGAGTACTGGAGAAAACTATCAACCGGACCTCTGACATACTCTATAACATGACTCTAGAGCAAAAGGCAATTAGATTAGTGGTGCTACAAAACCGGATGGTATTAGATGTCATCTTGGCTGAGCATGGTGGAGTATGCAAATTAGTGGCGTCCGCTTGCTGCGTTTTTGTACCAGATTCCTCCCCAAACACCTTTAAAGCAATACAAAATCTGCATGTCCTAAGTTCAGAAGTGCTTGTTCCCAAGGGAAATTGGGATCTTAGTGCTTGATTCTGGGACTTCTTACGATCATGGGGATGGAAGCTTCTCTCGGTCTTATGGATAATTCTGGGTATTCTGTTGTTTTGCTGTTGCTGTATGCAATGCCTTCCTGCCATATGTTCAATGTTAGGGGGATGTTGTGCACAGACTATGGGAACGTTAGAGCCAAAGGCACACGCACCGGAAAGAATGACCAACGAATTTGTGATGAAGGAAATTTCCGCCGCGGATCTTAAGGCAATTGATATATCTGATTAATGTGATTCAGGATGTATGGACATTGAGACGTGGAGTTATTCGTAAAGCGACTAGTTTTTAGTTTAGCACTTGGCTTAGGCCAAAAGGAGGGTTTGTTAAACAGGAATCATATTATGCCTCCTTTTGATTTATATTGGCCTAAGCCTAGTTGCTCCATGGGGAAAACCGCGTTGCAAAGTTCTGAATTAGAATTGACTTCAAGCGCCATCTTGGAAAAAGTCTGCCATCTTGGTTTTAACTTCTGCTCACTCTTCAGTAATGATTAGCTATGTTTTCAGCTGCTAGAGCAGTATCGACCTTTGAGCCTATGTCAACACTAGGGCTGGCAGAGCAGACTATGTGTCCTGTGCAAACAAGACCTTGTAGTCATAACGAGCGCTCATTCAAAGTGTTATCTATGTCTACAAAACACATCCTCCCACAGTGTTATACAATGAATGTAAACTAATGCTCTGTGTGTTTGAAGGAATCCTGTGTATATTTCTGGAAATAGAATTACTTTAGAAAGCTAAAGATCCAAACAGCTGACGACAACAAAGTTTGTCAGTATGTTTAAGGAACCTTGGAGCAAAAGTGAACTCCAATTTAAAGTGTTTTCTGTATCAATAGCCTTAGCCATATTCAAACATAAGAACTGAATGTTAGATAAACTAGAACTGTGTACCTTAACAATAAGCTATTGAATTTGTTTCTTGAAACTAGGATCAGCCTAAGCTGGATAACCAACATGACCAGACAGAACAAAGTTGTAACCATTGTATTTTGAAGACTGAAAAACACTTGAAGTATGTAAAGACAATATTGTTGTATTTTGCCATGTGAACTGGGCACAAACCCAAATTCGTAACCTATTAGTTTGGAGATGGGCTGAGCTATGACCAGGACTGTGTATAAATACTACATGTTTTGTGATGACCAGGACTCACTCCCCTCACAGTGTTTCTGGTACGCACTGCGAGGTGCTGTGAACCAGATAGCTATCTGCTTTGATATTTGAATCTGTTCAGAATAAATCTTTGACTTTGTGACTGGCGGATCTAATTTCTGGTGGTATCAAGCCTTGATATTTGCTTCATTTTACAAGTCCTCGGGTATCTCTCTTTCAGGTGGCCTGGGCACAGCCATCACCTTTGTATACAGACCATGGGGCTGGACCACTGCGGGAGGATCACCTGGGCGAGGGATCTTCGAGGCATGGGGGTGAGACAAACAGGATTCCCCGACGTTCCAACCCCAATCCCTTTCTACACAAACACTGGGCAGAGGAAGAAGATAACTGAGAGTAAATAGGCTAACCCTTGCATATCCCATTGGGCATGTCCCGTTAATAAGGTCAGGCAAAGTCAGGCACTTGACCTTGATCACATACATCTGATACCCATTATTCCCCTCCCCAACACGGATAAAAGGCAGAACATGGAGACACACTCTGAGTAAGGTGGAACACGACAAGGAACAGTTCTTCCGGGGTGAGGGAAAACCCACTGGAGCCAGACGACCGATCGAGGGAGCAGTGTGAGGGGCAGGGAAACCCTGAAACTCCCTCCAGGAGGTCCTGGCCTCTGGGAAACCATGAAGGGTAAGCAGAGAAAGCCAAACCCAGGCAAGAAGAAGCCTGCATTGTGTTTCAAAGACATCAGTGACCCCCCGGTGTGAATGGCAGAGTTTGAGAGGCAAGGCCACACCTTTGGTATTAACCTTGACTCATGAATCAAAGCCACAGAGAACAGAAAGGAATGCCAAATAACCAGTGAGTTAGTGAAAGATATAAAAGTATGGTTTGTGTCAAGGAAAGATTGAAGCCACAACAGTGTTTCTCTGAATTAAAGGTTGCACGTGTACTGATGAGAGGCAAAGGAAAGCAAACCTGTAGTGAACTTTAAAGTCAGCAGTAACTGTGAAACCAGTGATACATAGTATCGGAGTGTTCCTTTCGTGGAGTATTCCGGCGAAAGGAAACAGCCCACTCAAAAGTCTCAAAGAATTGTTTGAAGTTTTGTTATAAAGCGACAAAGTGAATGAACTCTGAAATGCGTGATAGTCAAGATTAACCCCAACGAAAGGGGAAGGTAAAAGGTGATTGCTTTAAGAGAAAGATTTCTTTGAACTTTTCTGATTTTGTTGTGGAACTTCCCAGACCAGAAGATATGGCAAATACCATAAGGGAGAGCTGAAGTGAAAGTCGAAGTGGTTCTGTGGAGATTTGTGGAAAAGCCTTGCACATTTGAAAGTCTTTGACATTAGTGAAAGGTCCGTACCCGACTGATGGAGAGCTAGCACATGAAATAAGTTAGGAGAAGGGAACCCCTAACGAATGTGAATACAGATTGGGTAAGGGAGTCCGTGCAAGTGCTGTGATTGCAAGGTCTGAGGCCGGCTAAGGGAGATCTACTTTGAAACAGGTTCTGTTCTTGAGAAGTCTGAGCCTGACTGAGGGAGACATACATGAACTATTGATGTCTTGAGAGGTCCGAGCCCGACAGAAGGAGACCTACGTGAATTTTGTTGAACTGTGATAGAACCTTTTGGTGAACTTAAGTGACTGTAACATGGAAGGCCAAGCAGGCCTCGACCCAAGTTTTGAATTGCCTTTTTTTTGAGAACCTGAGCCAGAGTGTGTCATCCTGTCTACGGGGGCCGCCTTACTCTGTGCTGGCCAATGTGGGGAGGTGAGCTGACTCAGCCACTTGATCCTTTATGTTATAACACTGACTTTCCTTTGCATACATATTGCCATGTATTTATTTGTTTATTTATTGTTCACCTGTTAAGCGCGGATAGAGGAAGCAAATACTGTTTCAAAACGCCTGCAGGGCAACAGAGAGGGCACAGGGGATGAGAGACAATGATATTGCAACAATGTTAAATAATTAAATACAACAATATAAGAAAAGACAGAGGGAAGGGGAAGACAAACCTACTATGCCTTGTGAGTGTTCAGAACGTGCAAGTGCAGAGGGGAGAGGGGTATGGGATAGGGGCTGTGGTTCTCATGGAGAGCAGCAAGTAAAGTGCTATGAAGAAAGGTAAGTGCAACCTCCAGTGGTGGAGGGTGAGGCGAGGCAGGTGCAGAGGATAGATAGCAGCAGGATGATAAGGTGTGGGAGGTCAGAGCCCTGAGAATGCATAAAGGATCTGCACACCAATCAAGCTACGGTGCAATTAGCAGGGGAGAGAGGTAGGGAAGGAAGATCTTGAGGCTTTTCTGGAACTGAAGGTGGTCCTGCTCAAAATGAAGAGGGAGGGGAGGCTGTTCCAAAGAAGGGAGCCCACTGAGGAAAGCGATCGACCACCTGCACTCTGTTTAGCTAATGGCTTTACACGCTAGGAGTTGGTGCCAGAGGAACATAGGTGTCTAGAGGGGGAATATTTAGACAGAAGGAGTTGCAGATGGAGTGGTTCCCGGCGCCAGACAACCTTGTGGATGATGCAGAGGGATTTGAATTTAATCTGTGCTGCGATTAGAAGCCAGTGATGACTTTGTAGGGCAGGAGATGTGCGGTCCCTGAGCTTGAGGCCAAGGATAAGTCTGGCTGCCCTATTCTGTATTAGCTGGAGGGGTTTACACACTTTTTGTATAAGGGATCAGGCAGGCATTAGGTGTTTTTAGAATAGGCCATTTTGATTTGACAGATTGAATAGGACTGTGTTTTCTTTATTATTTGATGGTAGAGACTACTCCCATGATAGCTGTAGGGCAAAGTAGGTGTTTTTCCAACCCCCAAGAAATTAATAAAGGTTTTGAAACTTGTAGCTCTTGTGTCAGTATCATACTTGTGATACCATGCCTCCCTTACAGTCCTTATACTGGGGTAATACTTTACACAGGTGGAAAAAAGGGAGTGTCCCCCATGATAATACATCACAGTTTTAACTTACTAATATTTAGCAAATGTAAATTTTAATTCGAACTCACCCTCTTTTACCTTCCTTTCACACCCTTCCCCTACAATACTGCTCTTGCACTTAATACTTCTGCATCTTTTCTCTGAGACCACGCCTCCTACGTCATCCAATGTTTCAGAGTGGCACCACAAATGCCACTCATGCTCTGAACAGCTCCACCTTGCTGTTCGCTCCAAACCTTCTAAGTGATAACACAACCATAACTCATGCTCTAAGCAGCCCCAGCTCGCTGCTCCCACACCGGACTATACTCTTCGGTCCACACCACAACTTTACGTCCTGCACAATATTTACCAATATGCACATAAATCCACTTTTCACAAAGTCTAAGCTGTCTTAAAACATGAGGCTGGTGCCAGAAATAACTACACAGAAAAATACAATACAGCCGTCTTCCCAACTCCTGGTGAGGTATTCATCTCTTAGTATTATCCCGTAATGAAGTGTACCACGTGATCATTCCTGACCCTTGTCAGAAGCTATCTCTTCATCTTTTACCTCTTCATTTCATCACACTCCCCCAATGTACAAACAATCCCCTCCCTCGGTTTTACCAGGCCGATGTCATACTTACATCCGTCGATCTGCTGAGGGTCTTTAGCCTCGGGTCTACCCTATAAGACTCACAACCCTTCAGGCCCCACGGGGCAGCATGCGGTTACCAGAAAGGACATTCTCCAAAAAGGCCTCCAGTTGACCTCTCTGTGTTTGTGCGCAATCCCTTTTCTCCACAGGTCGCCTCAGCAGCCTTCAAGGATTCAGGACGAGTCCCGCAACAGTCCGGCGACAGCTAGTAAACCATCACATCTGCTGCCATCTGTTAGGACAGCCTGGTATTCCCCCATTAACCATAGGTCCTGGAGCCAGATCAAACCTGGCTCAATAAGGGAAATAGATAAATTGAAAGGCAAAACCCAGATTTATTATCATCCAAAGGGACAGCATACAAGTATAAAAATCCTTAACACACTCAACATGCTTATCTAAAGCAATAGTTTATATACTCCATATTTGTCATTACTGACATCATACTGTAATCTTTGTTACCACAACCTATTGGCTAGGGCAATTAGTTAATAGTGGTGACGACATATATATTCTATAGGGGCTACATTTGTGATTGGTTGTTGCTTGTCTGATGGCTCCTCCTGAAACCTCATCTAAATTTATAACAGTAAAAAGACATAGGCCCTCATTACAACACTGGCGGTAACCCATGGCGCTATTAGCACCACGGTTGCTGCCGGTGTTGTAACGAGTCCGTCAATGTTCAATGGGGAATTACCACCCCATTCCAAGGTTGGCAGGGCGGTAATTCCCCATTGAACATTGGCCCTTCCCCATTCCCGTTTTTGCCCCATAGGGCTCAATGGGACTGGGGAAGGCTGTAATTACGGTACCGCAATTTGCGGTACCGTAATTACCTCGAAGTTCCCTTTGCGGGTCCCTACTTTAACGGCTGGTCCAGACCAGCCGTTCAGGTCGGGTCCCACAAAGGGACCTCGTAATTAGGCGCTAAGGGGTTAACAGCGCTGCAGCCTTTTACGGCACCTTTAACCCCTTAGTGCCAGGGTCGTAATGACCTCCATAATCTCTACAATGAACTATTGGTTGGCATAATATGCAATGGGAAACCTAACATCAGGGGTTTTGATTGGTTGGCTCCTGTGGAGGCATCATGAAGTAGTGTGAGAAACCTGAAGATGTCTCACCCAATAGTCCCTGGGGATCTGTCATCCATGTGGCCAGGACACGGCCATCGCTTTTGGATCCAGTTCCTTGGGGTGGACCAGTGCGTGAGGATCACCTGGATGAGGGGGGTCTTCAGGGAGTAGAAGTGGGACACCGGTTGGTGAGACGCGGTATCCCCTTCTCTGTAACTCCTTTTCTCCATCCTACCAGGTAGGATACCAAGGAACTCAACCCCCCCCTTTCCTGACATGAACACACAGACAGGTCACTGTGAGCGACAACAAACTAACACCAGAGCCGTATACTGACATGTCCCAATACAATGGTCAGGCAAGGTCAGGCAATTACTGATCGTTACACACACCTGACTTCCATCCAGTGGTCAAAGTAGGCAGGAGCGGTTGGGAGCGGTGCTATTCTACTTTTGTTTTTAATGTTTTACTGTTCCTATACTTTTATTTTTAAAAGAACATTTTCGATCCTGGCCACCAGGGGGCACACGGATGCTCCTCACCTCTGTGTGAGCTCTGCCCTCTCTGGTCCTTGATGTGGATTGAGCTCCCACTTCTGGAGCCCCTCATTGGCAAGAAAGCGGTGACAGGTGGTACGAACATTTCCCCCACCCACAGGGCGAAATTCAGTGAAAATCAGATGAGATTTCATGGAGAAATGTCTGTGTGAAGGTAGCCACCTTATACACTGAGAGCTACGAGATGCGAAACCAGACCCGGCACGTGTGTCTCTGTGGTGAACTCCTGCAGGGCCTGTGAAGGGGCTGGTGAGGTTGGCGACGCAAGAAAGAACCTCAAGAGGGAACCTTGAGGTGTTCAACTCAACCCCAACCTGAATACAGACATTGATTTTTGGACCCGTGGCTCTCCCCTGTAGCCGCAGGAGTGCGCACTGAGCCTTTTGGGAACGTCGAGACTGGTGTTCCCATGGAGCAACGACGTATTGAAGGTGAGCCCTGCACCCCCTCCCCCGGGCAATGCTCTGATCATCCCCTGGTGAGAAATCTGTGGCGGGCTTCATCCAGAGGCTAACCCACCACGAAACGTCAGCCCAGCGAACACTTAAACGCAATAGCGTGTATGCAAAGGGGCTCCCTCTCCCATGCACGACCACGTGCATGAAAACATAATGGAGGCCCTCGTGATGCCCAGCAGACTCGAGTTCTGGGAAGTAGGGCCTCTGAGGCTGGTCTGGATTCCCCCGCTGCAGCCAAGACGTAACGAGCAGTGTGCCCAAAAGCACTGCAATACGGTAGATTCCACACACCCGCCTCCTCCTCTATAAGCCTTTGAAGCGAGGACAACGAGGGGCAGCAAATATTTGGAGGGCAAGTCAGGTTGCCCCAACACCTGTGACTGGACATAACACATGGGTGACAAGAGCCAAAGTAGGGCTGAGCAGTAATCTAAACTGTATGTGCGGCCTTCCAGCAACAAACACACATAATATGATCTTGAGCACCCCGGCCGCTCAAAACGTGCAGCGGACCCCACCGGGCCCGGTTAGAGACTGTGCCATCACACACGCTACAAAGGCTCTGGACTCAGTGGCGGACCGATTGAATAGGAGCCACATCCTATGAAGGCCACTCACATTCGGATTTATTCCGTCCCTTTGAACTATTTGGAGAGATCTCAGAGTATCCAGCATGCAGGGGGCCTGAAAAAATTAGCCTGAATTGTTTCCTGCTCCACGCTAGGATCCGTCCGGACAATTGAATGAGATTGGGTCAATTAGGGTATCAAACAAAATGAGCCTCCTATGAATGACTTCCCAGGGAGTGCGGGACCTGGGAGCATGAGACTGTCTGATGGGTATTGAGCAGTGTTCACAACCCAGGGTCCAACAGGGAACAGCGTAGTGAATTGGATGAAAGGAATAGAAAGGCGACTATACGACTCATGAGGCGGCAGGCTCTTGGGATCATTCTAAATCTATCTGATCGGGCCATTCAGGGTTGTCAAAGAACAGCAGAGTTTGGACAAAAGATTCCCCCTACGAACTGTGTTACACAACCAGAACACACACAAAGAAAAATAATTAGAGAGCTGAGCCTCTGAAGTACTCATCTTCTCCCAGCAAAAGAACTGCCTCGGAGTGATCCCCACTGAGCACCGCCTGGGCAGACATTGTTTGGAGCTAGCAATTGACAGGCACCTGCTCCTCTCGACACTGTGATCATGTCAAAAGCCCCACTTCGCCCACACCTGCCACTCACGTGAGCTGAAAGTGAATCTTCCTCTCTCCTGTAGAACTGGGCCCCTGGAGACGCGACGTGTGCCCCTCCTTCGACTGGCAGTATATATTGGTCCCTAATTTCCCTCCCATCGGCAAAGAGCAATCTATCTGAAACGGTGAGAGGAAAGTCGCCTCTGTGTATATGGACATTAAACTGAAGCTGGTCAAGTTTGGCTATTCTTCGCTCCCTCCTGTAGTCGAGAACACTGGTATCCCGATCATGGAGGCCTCCAGGGCCGAGACGGCAGCCACCAAGGGGGACATTGCTGCTATCCTGAGCGAAATAAAGAACATGGGGGCCAATATAGGTGGAAAGATTGATACGATCACACAATGAATGGATACATTTGAAGAGAGACTTGAGGGTGTTGAGAATAACCAAGCCTCCATTGATACCCTCGAGACTCAGATGGACCTTCGAATAGCCGAAATAGAGGAAAGGGAGGAGGAGTTTCATCTCAAAATGGACGATTTGGAGAACTGTGAGCAGCGGAATAATCTGCGCTTTTTCGGCTTGCCGGAACACGAGGGGGAGACCGAGGGAGATCTCAGGAAGACAATCCACGATATAATCAAGCTATTGGTCGCGGATGAGGAAATTGATGAACCCGAAGACGGAGAGGATGCACCGAGCCGTTGGTTTTATCCAATAAATGTTATTGAGAATGTTGTGTGAAAAAGGATCGTGTGGTAACGGTCTCCACTGGTGGCCCGATACCGGATCGACATTTCTGACCGATCTTGGTCGGACATCACTAACTGGGAATGGGGGATGAAGGAGGGTGGAGGGATGGGGCAGGGAGGAGAGGTGTTGGAAGGGAACAAAATCCTCATCAGGGCACAGAACGGTGCACGTATGGTTGAATAACAACCCACTGGGTTGCCATTGTCTGCGAAGGGGTCTTTGGATACATATGATCACAGATGGCGGCCAGTACTGACCACCAGACGAGGGGCCCCTCTCAGGGTGGGGACGCTGAATGTTAAAGGTCGGTCTTAATTCCCCAACTAAGAAATCTTTAGTATCCCGGGAATTCCAAAGGGCAAAATTGGATTTTCTCCTCTTGCAAGAAAAGAAGTATGCAAGAGCGGAAGAACGAAGACTCCTAGGAACACAAATGGGGTTAGAATTTTGGGGCTCTGGGGCCTTAAGAAAAGGGGGATTGGGGATACTCATTAGGAAAGGACTGGGCTTCACGACCACTAAAACATGGGCAGATGTAGAAGGGCGTGCTTTGCTGGTGTCAGGCTCGATTGGGAGAGTGAACATTACATTTGCCACGTTATACTCCCCCAACGGAGGACAATCGAGATTTCTGGCTAAAACAGTCCCCAAAATTATGCTAAAGGCCATTGGGTATGTTCTCATTGGAGGAGACTTTAATTTATGGGCAGATCCCAGCCTGGATAGAAAAGCAGGCAATCCTGACACGGGAAAACCTGCTGAGGGAGGTTGCACTGAAATCGCGAACATGCTTAGCATATATGTATTATGGGATTTATGGCGTCAACATCACCCTGATGAACAGGGGTACACCTTTTACTCTACCCCCATAAAACGTTTAATAGGATTGATTATATATATCTATTGGAGGAGTTATACAACACTGAGATGAGATCAGAGATAGTCCCGGTCACCTGGTCAGACCAAGATATGATATGGTCACGACCGATATTAATTGGGACAACTCACCTGTGAAAGGGAGCAGATGGCGTTGTAATGAGACTCTATGGAGGGATCCTGTTTTTAAAACAGAGATGGAAAGTGAAATCACTGAATATTTCAAGATATACACCGGGGAAGTCTCCAAACTAACAGTGTGGGAAGCACGAAAGGCGACTTAGCATGGGATTCTGATTAGAGAGGGTGCGAGCAAGAAGAGAGAAAGGAATCTGGTTGAGAACAAGCTCCGGAAGGAGATCTGTCTCTTAGACGTGGCAGCAAGGAAGGATGAGAGTGGGAGGGCAGATAATATCTTAGAAGCAAGAAGGAAGAGGGAAGAGCTCCGTCTCCTGAAACACGAACAGATAGTCCGGAAGTTACGTCTCCTGAGACAGAAGTTCTATGAGAAAGCAGATAAAGCTGATGCCCTGTTGGCGGCCAGACTACATGACCAACAAAGCAAACGGAGGGTTTTGGAGATAGAGAACCGGGAGACATCCCAAATTGCAACAGATGCGGAAATCCCTGAGGCCTTCGCCGAATTCTATGAAGCGTTATACAGATCTGAAGTCCAGCATGGCGCGCTAGGGACGGATGACTATTTGTCCACTGTCAAAAAGCCACAACTCTCGTGTGATGAATCTCTGGGACTGGACAGCTTGATAACAGAGGAAGAAGTCAAAGACGCAATTAAGAGATTATCGTTGGGCAAATCGCCTGGGGAAGACGGCTACACCGCCGGATTCTATAAATCCTTCCTTTCCTCCCTCCTCCCTTTTATGGTGGAACTCTTCAATGAGATCCTTGACACCGGGAGGGCCCTGCATTCCTTTGTTCGAGCCCTTGTCTCGATGATCCCCAAGGATGTAGAGGGACACTAAGCAGTGTGGTTCATACCGCCCCATATCTTTATTAAACGTGGACGCCAAGATATATACTAGAATTCTTGCGGCCCGGCTAGAGACATTTATGCCTCACCTGATACATGCTGACCAGGTTGGCTTTCTACTGGGTCTTCCTCATGGTGTCGGTGCCCTGTCACCGACACCATGAGGAAGACCCTACATTTAGTAAACGCTTCCCGAAACATGGCCAGCGAACCCGCCCTCTTGTCGGTCGACGCAGAGAAGGCCTTTGACTGGGTTGAATGGGACTCCCTGATGGCAGTCCTCCAAAAAGTAGGAATAGGCCCGAAATTCAGAAGATGGATCCAGGTGGTGTATGCATCGCCCAAAGCCTCCGTCTTTGTAAATGGAGAATATTTCCATTGGTTCAAACTTGATTTGAACACCGGGCTTAGAAATTAAGGGATGACTATCGGGTGGAGGGACTTTGATTGGGGGCGACAGAGTATAAAGTAGCATTGTATGCAGATGACCTACTCCTGCATATTTCGAATCCCACATCCTCTATACCTAGAGCATTCCAACTAATTAAAGAATACTGGAACCTTTCGGGTTTCAAAATTAATGAGGCTAAATCAATTTTATTCTCCTTGTACAAACCCACACAGGCTTATGTAGATAGACTTTCCCTGTTAGGTCTCATAGTTGAAAATGTCCAGCTCAAATATCTAGGCATGTAGGTTACGAGGGATCTTGACAAACTATACGAGGCCACTTTTCCCCCGCTCTTCGTGAGGTTTCATGCTGATCTCACCAAGTGAGAAAAATGAACGATATCTTGGTTAGGTAGACTTAATGCCATCAAAATGGTATGTCTTCCCCGATTCCTTTACCCCTTTCAGATTCTTCCCATCCAAATGCCGAAGCTCTTCTTTGATGAGATTAAAAGGGCTATCTTGAAGTTTCTTAGGCAGGGGAAAGGGCGAGAATAGCATATGACACTCTAACATTACCTAAAGACAAGTGTGAGATGGGGCTCCCAAACTTGGAAAAGTACTATGAAGCTGCACAACTGTGAGTCTTGATTCCCCACGTGCGAAATTATACCGAACCTCAATGGATTGCAATGGACAATCACTATTTGGCCCCGGCGACAGTCTCCGAGTGGTTGTGGGTACCGAGGGTAAGGCACCACCCGATTCTTGGAACTATCTGGGACATATGGAGGGAGAAGAGGAACATGTGAAAAGTAACTTCCTGGCTCCCCACCTGAGTCACTTACGGGCCCCCAGAATCAGAGAAAACATTCCCAATTTGGAGAGATTCCAACCCTGGTTTGAGGCAGGTCTGGAGAGGGTTGGTCAGTTGTGGAAGAAGGGCACTTTCATCACGATTTCAGAATTGAACGAGAATCTGGGTCTGGGTCCCCTGTCCGTCTTCTAGTTTTTGCAGGTCAAGGGTGTTCTAACAAAGGATGAATGTAAGTAGGGAACTTTCCCCTTTTGAGAAACTTTTGAACTCTAGGACAAAAATGAAAGGATTGATATCTGCCATGTATAAGGAACTGGTTGAAGCTGGGAAGAGCTCCATGCTGTCTCTGAGGGGAAGATGGGAGAAGGATCTGGGTGAGGAAATTGACCCGACTTTGTAGGGGAGGTTGTGTAGGGCCGCCCCCAGGTCTCTATATCCTGCCAATACAAACTTGATGCGATTAAACTGTTGCACAGATGGCAATATGACCCTCTCAGGCTTTCCAGAATATTCCAGACACTGAGCCCATTGTGTTGGCATAAGTGTGGTGAAAATGATGATTACTGGCACATGTGGTGGGGCTATCCCCGGGTCAGGGCTTATTGGGATGAAGTCCTGAGGTGGATCAAAGAGCTTGATGGCATTCAGAGGGCTGCGGATCCTTTACTTATCCTCCTTGGGTTTGAACAAGGCAAAGAGGAGCGAAATAGACTCAAGGGTCTAGCAGCACATCTCCTGTTGGCAGCTCGTGCCACCCTAGTCATTAAATGGAAGTCTGAAAGCATACCAAGTAAGGGCGAATGGATTAATGTTGCAATGAATATGTGTCATGGAAAAAATAACTGCAACCCTTCATGCCAAATCCGTACAATGTGACATACTTTGGGAAGATTTTGTATGCAAGTATATGCCAGAGGCTGGACGTTAAGACATGGAACAAGAAAAGATAGTTACACTCGCCCCCCTAATGAGAATTTACCGAACCATTACGCTGGAAAAGATATATATCATGACCCTGAGGATTCCAGGCATAGACATTCAGCCCTAGTGAGATACCTGTTGTGACTTTACCGTGCACCAACCGAGTCATCTTTTGAGTATGTGTATTAGTTGATGAGTAAGGAGAGAGGGTTATGGGGAGGGTGGGACTGGGAGGGAGAACATTGTTTTGAATAGTTGGCACATATTAGTTGGGGTTGAAAAGCTTTAAGTGTCTGTATATCACTTTGTTGAACCTTAACTGGTGCTTTGTAATACATTTTTCTATGCATTTGAAACATTCAATAAATTCAATTTAAAAAAAAATAAAATGTTCCAGAATGGTTTCTTTATAAAATGATAACATAGGAATATGTTGAAACTTGCACTTTCAGTGCACTGCACTGATTTTTCCCTAAAACAGTAGGCACATGTATTTGGGGGTTGTATTGTGTGTGGGATGGGGTGTGGTGATGGGGTTTCTACTACTTCTTTTCATACACTTCGACCACTGCTTCCATCACACTTCCCCATACGAATAAAAGGGGGATCACTAAAGCACACTCTGAGCAAGGCAAAGCACACGAGGAAACAGCATTTCCAAGATGGCAGTTTAATACGAGGAGTAAGATGGTGAGACCAGAGAGGGTTGCAAGGAAGGAAGTACCCTTGACCATTTCAGACCGTTACTGTCGTGAACCTTGGAAAGTAAGAAACCTAAGATCTGGAACTAAATCTGAATCAACCTGCATTGTGTGTCAGAGGTACCTAGGGCTCTCCCGGGTCAATAACTTAGGCAGGGAGGAGCGTTTTCCGCTATGGTACTGTCCTTGGCTCCTACATCAAAGCAGCGCCCAGTGAAGACAGCAAAGCTGGTGAGTCAGAGAGACTGATACCAAACCAGCCTGTGTTTGAACCAACGTTGCAAGCGGCAACATTGTGTGAAGAAATCTAAAGAGAATAGCATGTGAAACTTATGTGACGAGTAATGTGAATATAATTGAAAACCAAAGGAGTGACTGAACTTTGGGAGACCAAGAAAGATACCGTAGACAAGAAAAAGGGAATTTTGAGATCAAAGTGGTCCTGCAACAGGACAAGCTAAACCTGTGCACATTCACAATTCTTTGATAGTTTAATGCGAACTGCAATTGGTCCGAGCCCGTCTGAGGGAGACTTTGTGTAAAAGGAAGGATTTGAGCCCAGCTGAGGGGGATCTGCCGTGAACCGTGAGTCACTCGACAAGAAATATTCTCTGAACATTGTAAAAAGGGGGATCTGAGCCCTGAAGAGGGGGATCCACATTAACAATCATGATTAACAACAAGCTTGGGGGGAATCCAGGGTGAAGCACCCGAGTTCAATATTTATATGAAGAAAATAACTTTGTATCTTGTTTTTGTAAATCAGGCCCTCTGAATCAGGAGACTTTTCAGAAGTAAAGAGACTTGTACACAGAAGTTCCTGATGCTGGTAATGGAACTGCATCCTCATGCAGTAGAAGCCAGAATGTGTGTTTTGCTCGAGTGAACCGCCTTGCCCCGTTCTGAAAACGTGGGGAAGGGAGGCCAACGGGCCGAACATCCTGACATATTTCGTACACACTTTGTTCTTTTTCATGAACGCTACCCCGCACTTTTTGTAATTAGTAGTAAGGATTGGCAATAGATTTTTTTAGTATAGTCCCTTTTATTTTGACCAGACTCCACTAGGACTGCATTATTGTTATTTGATGGTCGTAGCTTGCTCACATCTGTAGATTCAGGCTTAGATAGGCGTTTATCACACCCTTGTGGAAGTTCAATAAACAACTTTGAACTGTGTTCACTTGTGTCTGTCTTACTGTTGATACCATGCCTTCCTTACAGTAGACACAGACAAATGAACAACATTTTGGGAAACAGAATTTGTATTTAAAACATTTTTTTTTATAAACGAATGGCAGATTTGCCCGAATTTTGGCTGAACAAAAATTTCAAACAGCTTCAAATTTCAATCACATCTATCATTCAATGTGATTCTAGTGAACAAGAAGAGCAGGGTTTGTGGAGTATGTCCCCTGCCCCTTTGTTCACTACAATCACATTGGGAATGGCAGGGGTGTCCCCTGCAACCTAAATGATAACGTTAAAAAGGTCCCTGCAGCGCTGGTTCCCATGCATATAAGTGTAGGGAACCAGCGTTGCAGAGGTATGGCGGAGTTGGCGGCACACTGCAATTTGTGCCACCGGAAGGTAAGCAAAGGGGCTAGGGGGAGTGGGTTGCAAGAAATGTCAGCGGGAGACAAAACCGAAAGTTATTTTCGATAAAATAACTTTCGGTTTATTCTCCCTCTGACATTTCGTATTCAAACTAATCATGGACATCCTGGAAAACGGCCTAACTTGCCCTATGATAAGGTGGGAGTTCCCTACCTAAATAGAACTAATGATAGTCTGTGTCAGGAAGTCCAAAGCAAATGTCCATCTGTGTCCGAAACCTATACTTGTCCTCATATCTAACTGTATACAATGTGTAGGGATGTCACCATCAAATAAGAAGTGGTCAGATAAAAGTCCAGAGCTTCTTCCAGCTCTCAGGTGGAAAAGGATTTTCCCTTCCGTAAGATTCAAACAGTTCACTTTGCAAAAGCGGGATTCCCTTCACCAAGCTTTCAGTCTATCAAAGTTCCAAAATAACACAATTCCTTGAGACACTTCCCAGCTCTTCAATTTGGTTACCTTTCACCAGTTTATAAAGTTTCTTAGTTTCAATTTGCACAGGTTTTCTGTTATTCAATTACAAAGTGGCCTTTTCCTTTAGGTGGGTGTATTCGGTCTAGGCGCAGTTATCGGACCACATGGTCCACCCATTACAGGTCACGCAACTGATACACCTTACTTGTATGTGCTTCATAAGTATTTCGCCACAGTTCCAGCTTCACAATAAGACTTGACTTATTCCTTTCACTTGCTCTTGAAGCTTTATTGTTTCTTCTTTTCTCACCATTCACTAGTATAGTAGCTTTTACTTGTAACGACCAACATAGGCATCCCAGTACACTCTCCTGCTAGGAAACTTAGTTTAAAGTCCTTTTTTCACCAGCCATCATAAGCTTCCCAGTAAACTTTCCTGCTAGAAAACTTATTCACTGTTTCAGGTCTTCTGATTACAGCCTCTGGCGCTCTTTGGCCAGGTTTCTCTTGCATACAGGTTTACTTTTCTTAACCATTCATTTCTCTCAGTAATGTACAACAATATCTGCTTGGCTCACGGAAATACTCAATTGACTCTTTGGAAATGTTCATCCCAGTCATTCACGTATGCTTGCTTACTTGGCTTTGCTTCTTAGCCTTGCTTTCATGTCAGTTTATTGTCAATTAACTTCATTGTTATTTATACTTTCTCGGGTTTTATTACAGTTAATTGTTTCATTGTTGTACTTATTCTGTAGTATCCCCAAATTGACGTAATGAGGGATTTCATCTAATGACAGTTTCTTTCCTTTATCCACTTGTCACATATAGCAAATATCCCCTTGAAACCATGTCGGTACACCCCGGGGCTCCCAGCGCTTCTGGGCAGACTCACCGGTGTTGCTTGGCGTGTCAGACGTGTGGTGTGGGGCTGCAGCACTTGTGTCTCTGGGAAGCTTTCTCTGTCCTGCCAGTCCTCCCGTGGCTTTGTAGACAGCTACTCTCTCGCCTGCCGGTCTCTCCGATGCAGCTCACTGCCTCTATGACACTACCAGCTTCTCCTCTACTGCGGTTTGTTCCGTGGTGCTCCTCCGGCTCTCACTCGGGCTTTACAGCTGCTCCTCTGGTTCAGAGGGAAGCTCCAGCTTTCCTCTGCAGAACTTTCTCGCGCCGGTCTGCTTTCCACTTGGCTTTCCGTTGCACGTGGTCTACATCCCTGTCCAGCTTCTCTGGACGTCTCGGGCTCTCATTTCCACACGACTGCTCGCTCCTTCAGGTTTCTCTTTTGCTTCCAGCACTGGCCTTTAAATATCCTGCAGCTGGATTAGGCACTTGACAACTAGACTGCACAGAGATAGTTCTGTAGTCTGTTGTCAGTCTTTGTTGCATCTCCCTCGTCCCAGTACCAAAGTGGTGTTCGTGTGTGTGACGTATGGCTCTGGTGTGTCTCTTCATCATCCCAGTACCAAAGTGGTGTTCACTGGGAGATAAGTCATGCAAATGATAGGGAAGGGACTGGTAATAACCTATAAATGCCTAGGGGACATTGGATTCATCAGAAAAGGGAAACAGGGGATACTGTGTGTCACCCAAGGGTGCCTCATCCCCACTCCCTACGTCTTCTCCACCCAGGTGATACTCCCTCGCATATCCACCGCCAGGGTCAGGATCCAATAGTGACGACCTTTCCCTAGCCTCCTGGGAGGAGGATATGTTGGGGAAAGAAGCGAGGGCACCCTCAGATTCCCCACACTCCTGTAAGGAAGGCATGGAATCAACAGTAAGACAGACACAAGTGACCAGAGTTCAAGGGTTTTTATTGATCTTTCACAAGGGTGTGATGAACTCCCATCTAAACCTAAAGCTACAGCTTGGAGGAAGCTATGACCATCAAATAATAATAATGCAGTTCTAGTGGAGTTGTGTCAAAATATAAGGGCCTATACTAAAAATTAAATATTGCCAATCCTTACTGCTAATTTACAAATAGTGTGGGGTAATGTTCATGAAAAAGAAGAGTTCACAAAATTATATGTCAGGATGTTCGGGCCGTTGGCCTCCCTTCCCCACGTTTTCAGCATGGGGCAAGGCGGTTCACTGGAGCAAAGCACACACTCTGGCTTCTTCGACACGAGGATAGAGTTATATTTCCAGCATCAGGTGATTCTGTGCCTCTCATCAAAGTCTCTTGATTCAGAGGGCTTGATGTACAAAAAAATAAGATACACAGTTCTTTTCTTCTTACAAGTATTCAACTCAGGTGCTTCACCCTGGATCACCCTCAGCCCGGCTCAGATCCCACTTTTTTACAAAGTTCAGAGAATATTCATTTTCTCGGGTGACTCACGGTTCCAGTGGAGTAACTTTACTGAAAATGTTGGGGGGGACATGACAACTGAAGGAAAGGGGTGTGCCTGGACGAAGGATGGATTGTGGCTCTGAGGGATAAAGCTAAACTACGACACCACAAGCAGGGCTCAAGTCGAGTGTACACGCGGGGGGACGGAGTCCCGCCACTTTATTCAGAGGGGGGACTCAGTCCCCCCCCAGCTAAAAGAGAAACATGGATATTCACTTTGAATTTATAAAAATCTCAGGGATCAAACCGCAGTCGTCAGGTTTGTAGGCCGGACACTTCACCACTGCACTATACAACCTGATCAAAAATAACAAACAACTAAAGGTGAAATATCCCATTTCGGTACTGCAAGTCCCAGGGAAAACATTTGTATTGGTTCTTGGAGTTTAAAACATGCACACCTTTAAACGTTTTCAAAATCACTATTAGAAGAAAATATCCTGTCTTTGTTTTGTGTGTGTGTTGATTTTAAGAAAGGCAACTGCCATTCGTCCTGTTCAATTTGGGTGGTTATGCAAAGCCAATTTAATTAAATGCGCATATTTCACCGTGATATGGTAATTTCTGACGACGTCACATCCGATTGCGTTGGTTGATGAGTCCCCCCACTTTAATTTTTAGGACGTGACCCCTGACCACAAGATTCCCTTTCCAATGCTCTGTTATAACTTGCATAAGACTGATGGCATATATTTCAAATTAAATTCTAAAGACACGCCAGTCTTCTGCAAGTTATAACACCACAGTCTGCCTTTAGAATTCACTGCATTAACAACAATAAAAAATGCTAGTCTAGCCAATTAATACCACATACCATGCTTGCTTTATCAAGATGCCCAGAATAAAGTCATGTCACAGTACGAAAGGGCTAGACTGGCTGCCCCAAAATGCCAGTCTGAGTCTAGCCATGTAGTAGTTCATATTACCTTCCCGATGCCCATAAACAAATGCCGCACCTGCCAATAGCCTCTCGCGCACACATATACATACATACATACACACACACTCAAAATTCATACTCATTCACCATGGACGGCATCAGGGCCGTTCAACCTTTTAAAATAAAAGAGGCCTCGAGCCTCAGGAGTGCCCCCAGCACCTGCCCCATGTCGCCAGTCAGATCTCAGCAGTCTTGTAACACAGCAATATATTAGTTTCTCTCTATTTTCGTTCTGGTGCTTAAGATGTGCACTTTGAGTGCTCGCATTTCAAACCGCATTTTCTCTTCCCACAGGATACACCCAGGGTCGGTGCAATCACTAGGCAAAGTTAGGCGCTTGCATATATGTAGAAATGTTAGAGTGGCCAAAAGGCTGTTTTAACACTTCCTCACTAATTGTATACTAACTGCCTTACCTGTGACAGCACCGGCCCTGACTTTCTACAGGCTTAGGCTGGCTGCAGCAGCAGCAGATCAAGCGGCGCTGCCACTTCGCAAAGGTTGGGGTCAGGTCAGGGTCACAAGAGGCATGGGAGTGGCAGCGCTGGCACAGTCTGGCACCTGCGCATTTGCACTCCACGTGGCAGGCCATGAACGAAGCACCATACAATACGTGGCCCCTCGAGTCTCGACCGATCGTCGTGATAATCATGGTGTGAGTCTATCAGGGAATGCTGCAGTGCAATTTGCAGCCTGGCTGAATCCCCTGCCCTGACCCTGTTAACTTACTGGTCCACCGTCCGGACCGTCCATCAGACATGGTGGCCTGCGCACCCTGGCTGGAGGCCGGTAGCAGCCTTTTGCTGTGCAGTGCGCCAGGCCAGTGAGTACATGACGCGTAGGCCACCCATCCTGGATGCAGCGGCACCTGCTGTGAATAATAAAGTCATTAATAAGAAAAAGAACATAATCATACATAATACTCAAAAATAATAAGCATCATCGGCTTCAGTTGGCCGTTATTTACAAAAAGATGCACATAGCCTATAATCTATGTATGTGAAATCTATTCAGTTCCTTTTCAAACAGAAAGTTTTCTTAACCCCAAACATTGTTATAAATTTGAAAGGGATTGATTTAAGAAAAAGGAAAAGATCAGTTCTCTTTGGTATTCCAGAGTTAAAATAATTCTTAAACTACTGAGAACAGTCCATCCGACGTCACGCAGGTGAGGACTCCACACTAATTGTATACTGCCTTGCCTTCATAGGATTGACCCTGCTTCCTTTGCACACTCCCTCCTCCTCTTCAAATCCCCATAGCAGGAACTGGCACCTGAGTTAAAATGTGTGCTATGCTGTACTGCGTGTGCAACACTAGGAGACTGACACCGTGCAGATTGTATTCTCGTGTGTGCCCTGTGTCTCCTTCACACACTACTGCGCAAAGGTCAGTGCATCCCCTGCAAACACCTTTTTTAAACATAGCTTGGGTTGCACGCCCATTTGTACACTTAATCTAAATGCACTGAATATAACAGTGGAAAATAGCACGGATAGTACGGAGAGGTGCGTGTGTGCAATATATTACGCATTAACTTAGCTCACTTTGTTAACACGCCTGCTGTAGACGCCCTACCTGTGTGCAGTGCAACCCCTTCAGGTCAATGGTACTAATGCAAGCAGGACCGACTCCACCTCAATCAATAACACGGCTGCTATTTCCTTCCCTGGGGCAACACTTGTTCTTGACAGAGCCAGGATCTCAAATAATGAAGCCAGTCCCCCACGCTTACCATTTTGGGATTCAGAATATAGCTTTTCAACACATCCACGTGAGCTGGAGGCAAGAAATTCACGGAAGGCCCCGCGTGGAAATAAATACGGGATGTTTACTGAGACCCTGGAATGCAGGCAATCCCAGTGTCCCTGCAGGTCGCGCCATCTTCCTGATTCTCAGACATTGTTTTAGTGGTTACATCAAATATGAGAAACATGGGCAGGCCGAGTTGCCCCATCTGCCTTCGTGGGACACTTGAGCCCATTTGAGCTTGCAGTCCATTGACTACCTAAGGCCATGCTAATCCCTATGGCCAGCCGTTCCCACCCACTTCCTGCCCAAAACGCATCCACTCTTAGGAGGTCTTTGAGCTCGCTTTACTCAAGCCAATAGCCCCATATCATCCGAAGGTCATCTCAGAGTCAGCCCTCGGCCCATCAGTCAGGCTGCCCCAATGGCAAAATATGTTTTGAGTAAGTGCAGTTAATTACTGCTCAGTCACAGCTCTGCTCAAGTAGGTCACTTAGAAATACAGTTGTTGTTTAAAAAAGAAAAAGGGGAGTTGGGGGCTGTGAGGAGTGCCGGCTCATCACACTTCCTCCGGTAGTAGAGTGCAAGGTAACCTATTTAAGGGAACATGATGACACTAATTTATTTATTTTTACTTATTTTATTGTTCATTTATACAGCGCTTATACACAGGTGGAGTGCTTCAAAGCACTTCAAGGCGGGAAGGGGACAAGGAAATACAGTAATCACTCTTAGGCCTTGAAGTTTCCGAGTGATTGACAGAAAATGTAGCATACTCGGCCTGATGTCATTTCACCTAGTGCAAGTGCATGAAGTGAAGTGCTACAGTAGCGACCAAGCTAGGGAGAAGGGACACAAAAGGGAGGGTGGGGGCAGCATGCAGTGATTATCATGAATACCAAAATAATTAATACCATTATAACTAGGACGTTAAGACATGGAACAAGAAAAGATAGTTACACTCGCCCCCCTAATGAGAATTTACCGAACCATTACGCTGGAAAAGATATATATCATGACCCTGAGGATTCCAGGCATAGACATTCAGCCCTAGTGAGATACCTGTTGTGACTTTACCGTGCACCAACCGAGTCATCTTTTGAGTATGTGTATTAGTTGATGAGTAAGGAGAGAGGGTTATGGGGAGGGTGGGACTGGGAGGGAGAACATTGTTTTGAATAGTTGGCACATATTAGTTGGGGTTGAAAAGCTTTAAGTGTCTGTATATCACTTTGTTGAACCTTAACTGGTGCTTTGTAATACATTTTTCTATGCATTTGAAACATTCAATAAATTCAATTTAAAAAAAAATAAAATGTTCCAGAATGGTTTCTTTATAAAATGATAACATAGGAATATGTTGAAAATTGCACTTTCAGTGCACTGCACTGATTTTTCCCTAAAACAGTAGGCACATGTATTTGGGGGGTTGTATTGTGTGTGGGATGGGGTGTGGTGATGGGGTTTCTACTACTTCTTTTCATACACTTCGACCACTGCTTCCATCACACTTCCCCTTACGAATAAAAGGGGGATCACTAAAGCACACTCTGAGCAAGGCAAAGCACACGAGGAAACAGCATTTCCAAGATGGCAGTTTAATACGAGGAGTAAGATGGCGAGACCAGAGAGGGTTGCAAGGAAGGAAGTACCTTGACCATTTCAGACCGTTACTGTCGTGAACCTTGGAAAGTAAGAAACCTAAGATCTGGAACTAAATCTGAATCAACCTGCATTGTGTGTCAGCGGTACCTAGGGCTCTCCCGGGTCAATAACTTAGGCAGGGAGGAGGGTTTTCCGCTATGGTACTGTCCTTGGCTCCTACATCAAAGCAGCGCCCAGTGAAGACAGCAAAGCTGGTGAGTCAGAGAGACTGATACCAAACCAGCCTGTGTTTGAACCAACGTTGCAAGCGGCAACATTGTGAGAAGAAATCTAAAGAGAATAGCATGTGAAACTTATGTGACGAGTAATGTGAATATAATTGAAAACCAAAGGAGTGACTGAACTTTGGGAGACCAAGAAAGATACCGTAGACAAGAAAAAGGGAATTTTGAGATCAAAGTGGTCCTGCAACACGACAAGCTAAACCTGTGCACATTCACAATTCTTTGACAGTTTAATGCGAACTGCAATTGGTCCGAGCCCGTCTGAGGGAGACTTTGTGTAAAAGGAAGGATTTGAGCCCAGCTGAGGGGGATCTGCCGTGAACCGTGAGTCACTCGACAAGAAATATTCTCTGAACATTGTAAAAAGGGGGATCTGAGCCCTGAAGAGGGGGATCCACATTAACAATCATGATTAACAACAAGCTTGGGGGGAATCCAGGGTGAAGCACCCGAGTTCAATATTTATATGAAGAAAATAACTTTGTATCTTGTTTTTGTAAATCAGGCCCTCTGAATCAGGAGACTTTTCAGAAGTAAAGAGACTTGTACACAGAAGTTCCTGATGCTGGTAATGGAACTGCATCCTCATGCAGTAGAAGCCAGAATGTGTGTTTTGCTCGAGTGATCCGCCTTGCCCCGTTCTGAAAACGTGGGGAAGGGAGGCCAACGGGCCGAACATCCTGACATATTTCGTACACACTTTGTTCTTTTTCATGAACGCTACCCCGCACTTTTTGTAATTAGTAGTAAGGATTGGCAATAGATTTTTTTAGTATAGTCCCTTTTATTTTGACCAGACTCCACTAGGACTGCATTATTGTTATTTGATGGTCATAGCTTGCTCACATCTGTAGATTCAGGCTTAGATAGGCGTTTATCACACCCTTGTGGAAGTTCAATAAACAACTTTGAACTGTGTTCACTTGTGTCTGTCTTACTGTTGATACCATGCCTTCCTTACAGTAGACACAGACAAATGAACAACATTTTGGGAAACAGAATTTGTATTTAAAACATTTTTTTTTATAAACGAATGGCAGATTTGCCCGAATTTTGGCTGAACAAAAATTTCAAACAGCTTCAAATTTCGATCACATCTATCATTCAATGTGATTCTAGTGAACAAGAAGAGCAGGGTTTGTGGGGTATGTCCCCTGCCCCTTTGTTCACTACAATCACATTGGGAATGGCAGGGGTGTCCCCTGCAACCTAAATGATAACGTTAAAAAGGTCCCTGCGGCGCTGGTTCCCATGCATATAAGTGTAGGGAATCAGCGTTGCAGAGGTATGGCGGAGTCGGTGGCACACTGCAATTTGTGCCACCGGAAGGTAAGTAAAGGGGCTAGGGGGAGTGGGTTGCAAGAAATGTCAGCGGGAGACAAAACCGAAAGTTATTTTCGATAAAATAACTTTCGGTTTATTCTCCCTCTGACATTTCGTATTCAAACTAATCATGGACATCCTGGAAAACGGCCTAACTTGCCCTATGATAAGGTGGGAGTTCCCTACCTAAATAGAACTAATGATAGTCTGTGTCAGGAAGTCCAAAGCAAATGTCCATCTGTGTCCGAAACCTATACTTGTCCTCATATCTAACTGTATACAATGTGTAGGGATGTCACCATCAAATAAGAAGTGGTCAGATAAAAGTCCAGAGCTTCTTCCAGCTCTCAGGTGGAAAAGGATTTTCCCTTCCGTAAGGTTCAAACAGTTCACTTTGCAAAAGCGGGGTTCCCTTCACCAAGCTTTCAGTCTATCAAAGTTCCAAAATAACACAATTCCTTGAGACACTTCCCAGCTCTTCAATTTGGTTACCTTTCACCAGTTTATAAAGTTTCTTAGTTTCAATTTGCACAGGTTTTCTGTTATTCAATTACAAAGTGGCCTTTTCCTTTAGGTGGGTGTATTCGGTCTAGGCGTAGTTATCGGACCACATGGTCCACCCATTACAGGTCACGCAACTGACACACCTTACTTGTATGTGCTTCATAAGTATTTCGCCACAGTTCCAGCTTCACAATAAGACTTGACTTATTCCTTTCACTTGCTCTTGAAGCTTTATTGTTTCTTCTTTTCTCACCATTCACTAGTATAGTAGCTTTTACTTGTAATGACCAACATAGGCATCCCAGTACACTCTCCTGCTAGGAAACTTAGTTTAAAGTCCTTTTTGCACCAGCCATCATAAGCTTCCCAGTAAACGTTCCTGCTAGAAAACTTATTCACTGTTTCAGGTCTTCTGATTACAGCCTCTGGCGCTCTTTGGCCAGGTTTCTCTTGCATACAGGTTTACTTTTCTTAACCATTCATTTCTCTCAGTAATGTACAACAATATCTGCTTGGCTCACGGAAATACTCAATTGACTCTTTGGAAATGTTCATCCCAGTCATTCACGTATGCTTGCTTACTTGGCTTTGCTTCTTAGCCTTGCTTTCATGTCAGTTTATTGTCAATTAACTTCATTGTTATTTATACTTTCTCGGGTTTTATTACAGTTAATTGTTTCATTGTTGTACTTATTCTGTAGTATCCCCAAATTGACGTAATGAGGGATTTCATCTAATGACAGTTTCTTTCCTTTATCCACTTGTCACATATAGCAAATATCCCCTTGAAACCATGTCGGTACACCCCGGGGCTCCCAGCACTTCTGGGCAGACTCACCGGTGTTGCTTGGCATGTCAGACGTGTGGTGTGGTGCTGCAGCACTTGTGTCCCCGGGAAGCTTTCTCTGTCCTGCCAGTCCTCCCGTGGCTTTGTAGACAGCTACTCTCTCGCCTGCCGGTCTCTCCGATGCAGCTCACTGCCTCTATGACACTACCAGCTTCTCCTCTACTGCGGTTTGTTCCGTGGTGCTCCTCCGGCTCTCACTCGGCCTATACAGCTGCTCCTCTGGTTCAGAGGGAAGCTCCAGCTTTCCTCTGCAGAACTTTCTCGCGCCGGTCTGCTTTCCACTTGGCTTTCCGCTGCACGTGGTCTACATCCCTGTCCAGCTTCTCTGGACGTCTCGGGCTCTCATTTCCACACGACTGCTCGCTCCTTCAGGTTTCTCTTTTGCTTCCAGCACTGGCCTTTAAATATCCTGCAGCTGGATTAGGCACTTGACAACTAGACTGCACAGAGATAGTTCTGTAGTCTGTTGTCAGTCTTTGTTGCATCTCCCTCGTCCCAGTACCAAAGTGGTGTTCGTGTGTGTGACGTATGGCTCTGGTGTGTCTCTTCATCATCCCAGTACCAAAGTGGTGTTCACTGGGAGATAAGTCATGCAAATGATAGGGAAGGGACTGGTAATAACCTATAAATGCCTAGGGGACATTTGATTCATCAGAAAAGGGAAACAGGGGATACTGTGTGTCACCCAAGGGTGCCTCATCCCCACTCCCTACGTCTTCTCCACCCAGGTGATACTCCCTCGCATATCCACCGCCAGGGTCAGGATCCAATAGTGACGACCTTTCCCTAGCCTCCTGGGAGGAGGATATGTTGGGGAAAGAAGCGAGGGCACCCTCAGATTCCCCACACTCCTGTAAGGAAGGCATGGAATCAACAGTAAGACAGACACAAGTGACCAGAGTTCAAGGGTTTTTATTGATCTTTCACAAGGGTGTGATGAACTCCCATCTAAACCTAAAGCTACAGCTTGGAGGAAGCTATGACCATCAAATAATAATAATGCAGTTCTAGTGGAGTTGTGTCAAAATATAAGGGCCTATACTAAAAATTAAATATTGCCAATCCTTACTGCTAATTTACAAATAGTGTGGGGTAATGTTCATGAAAAAGAAGAGTTCACAAAATTATATGTCAGGATGTTCGGGCCGTTGGCCTCCCTTCCCCACGTTTTCAGCATGGGGCAAGGCGGTTCACTGGAGCAAAGCACACACTCTGGCTTCTTCGACACGAGGATAGAGTTCTATTTCCAGCATCAGGTGATTCTGTGCCTCTCATCAAAGTCTCTTGATTCAGAGGGCTTGATGTACAAAAAAATAAGATACACAGTTCTTTTCTTCTTACAAGTATTCAACTCAGGTGCTTCACCCTGGATCACCCTCAGCCCGGCTCAGATCCCACTTTTTTACAAAGTTCAGAGAATATTCATTTTCTCGGGTGACTCACGGTTCCAGTGGAGTAACTTTACTGAAAATGTTGGGTGGGACATGACAACTGAAGGAAAGGGGTGTGCCTGGACGAAGGATGGATTGTGGCTCTGAGGGATAAAGCTAAACTACGACACCACAAGCAGGGCTCAAGTCGAGTGTACACGCGGGGGGACGGAGTCCCGCCACTTTATTCAGAGGGGGGACTCAGTCCCCCCCCAGCTAAAAGAGAAACATGGATATTCACTTTGAATTTATAAAAATCTCAGGGATCAAACCGCAGTCGTCAGGTTTGTAGGCCGGACACTTCACCACTGCACTATATAACCTGATCAAAAATAACAAACAACTAAAGGTGAAATATCCCATTTCGGTACTGCAAGTCCCAGGGAAAACATTTGTTTTGGTTCTTGGAGTTTAAAACATGCACACCTTTAAACGTTTTCAAAATCACTATTAGAAGAAAATATCCTGTCTTGGTTTTGTGTGTGTGTTGATTTTAAGAAAGGCAACTGCCATTCGTCCTGTTCAATTTGGGTGGTTATGCAAAGCCAATTTAATTAAATGCGCATATTTCACCGTGATATGGTAATTTCTGACGACGTCACATCCGATTGCGTTGGTTGATGAGTCCCCCCACTTTAATTTTTAGGACGTGACCCCTGACCACAAGATTCCCTTTCCAATGCTCTGTTATAACTTGCATAAGACTGATGGCATATATTTCAAATTAAATTCTAAAGACACGCCAGTCTTCTGCAAGTTATAACACCACAGTCTGCCTTTAGAATTCACTGCATTAACAACAATAAAAAATGCTAGTCTAGCCAATTAATACCACATACCATGCTTGCTTTATCAAGATGCCCAGAATAAAGTCATGTCACAGTACGAAAGGGCTAGACTGGCTGCCCCAAAATGCCAGTCTGAGTCTAGCCATGTAGTAGTTCATATTACCTTCCCGATGCCCATAAACAAATGCCGCACCTGCCAATAGCCTCTCGCGCACACATATACATACATACATACACACACACTCAAAATTCATACTCATTCACCATGGACGGCATCAGGGCCGTTCAACCTTTTAAAATAAAAGAGGCCTCGAGCCTCAGGAGTGGCCCCCAGCACCTGCCCCATGTCGCCAGTCAGATCTCAGCAGTCTTGTAACACAGCAATATATTAGTTTCTCTCTATTTTCGTTCTGGTGCTTAAGATGTGCACTTTGAGTGCTCGCATTTCAAACCGCATTTTCTCTTCCCACAGGATACACCCAGGGTCGGTGCAATCACTAGGCAAAGTTAGGCGCTTGCCTATATGTAGAAATGTTAGAGTGGCAAAAGGCTGTTTTAACACTTCCTCACTAATTGTATACTAACTGCCTTACCTGTGACAGCACCGGCCCTGACTTTCTACAGGCTTAGGCTGGCTGCAGCAGCAGCAGACCAAGCGGCGCTGCCACTTCGCAAAGGTTGGGGTCAGGTCAGGGTCACAAGTGGCATGGGAGTGGCAGCACTGGCACAGTCTGGCACCTGCGCATTTGCACTCCACGTGGCAGGCCATGAACGAAGCACCATACAATACGTGGCTCCTCGAGTCTCGACCGATCGTCGTGATGATCATGGTGTGAGTCTATCAGGGAATGCTGCAGTGCAATTTGCAGCCTGGCTGAATCCCCTGCCCTGACCCTCTTAACTTACTGGTCCACCGTCCGGACCGTCCATCAGACATGGTGGCCTGCGCACCCTGGCTGGAGGCCGGTAGCAGCCTTTTGCTGTGCAGTGCGCCAGGCCAGTGAGTACATGACGCGTAGGCCACCCATCCTGGATGCAGCGGCACCTGCTGTGAATAATAAAGTCATTAATAAGAAAAAGAACATAATAATACATAATACTCAAAAATAATAAGCATCATCGGCTTCAGTTGGCCGTTATTTACAAAAAGATGCACATAGCCTATAATCTATGTATGTGAAATCTATTCACTTCCTTTTCAAACAGAAAGTTTTCTTAACCCCAAACATTGTTATAAATTTGAAAGGGATTGATTTAAGAAAAAGGAAAAGATCAGTTCTCTTTGGTATTCCAGAGTTAAAATAATTCTTAAACTGCTGACAACAGTCCATCCGACGTCACGCAGGTGAGGACTCCACACTAATTGTATACTGCCTTGCCTTCATAGGATTGACCCTGCTTCCTTTGTACACTCCCTCCTCCTCTTCAAATCCCCATAGCAGGAACTGGCACCTGAGTTAAAATGTGTGCTATGCTGTACTGCGTGTGCAACACTAGGAGACTGACACCGTGCAGATTGTATTCTCGTGTGTGCCCTGTGTCTCCTTCACACTCTACTGCGCAAAGGTCAGTGCATCCCCTGCAAACACCTTTTTTAAACATAGTTTGGGTTGCACGCCCATTTGTACACTTAATCTAAATGCACTGAATATAACAGTGGAAAATAGCATGGATAGTACGGAGAGGTGCGTGTGTGCAATATATTACGCATTAACTTAGCTCACTTTGTTAACACGCCTGCTGTAGACGCCCTACCTGTGTGCAGTGCAACCCCTTCAGGTCAATGGTACTAATGCAAGCAGGACCGACTCCACCTCAATCAATAACACGGCTGCTATTTCCTTCCCTGGGGCAACACTTGTTCTTGACAGAGCCAGGATCTCGAATAATGAAGCCAGTCCCCCACGCTTACCATTTTGGGATTCAGAATATAGCTTTTCAACACATCCACGTGAGCTGGAGGCAAGAAATTCACGGAAGGCCCCGCGTGGAAATAAATACGGGATGTTTACTGAGACCCTGGAATGCAGGCAATCCCAGTGTCCCTGCAGGTCGCGCCATCTTCCTGATTCTCAGACATTGTTTTAGTGATTACATCAAATATGAGAAACATGGGCAGGCCGAGTTGCCCCATCTGCCTTCGTGGGACACTTGTGCCCATTTGAGCTTGCAGTCCATTGACTACCTAAGGCCATGCTAATCCCTATGGCCAGCCGTTCCCACCCACTTCCTGCCCAAAACGCATCCACTCTTAGGATGTCTTTGAGCTCGCTTTACTCAAGCCAATAGCCCCATATCATCCGAAGGTCATCTCAGAGTCAGCCCTCGGCCCATCAGTCAGGCTGCCCCAATGGCAAACTATGTTTTGAGTAAGTGCAGTTAATTACTGCTCAGTCACAGCTCTGCTCAAGTAGGTCACTTAAAAGTTGTTGTTTAAAAAAGAAAAAGGGGAGTTGGGGGCTGTGAGGAGTGCCGGCTCATCACACTTCCTCCGGTAGTAGAGTGCAAGGTAACCTATTTAAGGGAACATGATGACACTAATTTATTTATTTTTACTTATTTTATTGTTCATTTATACAGCGCTTATACACAGGTGGAGTGCTTCAAAGCACTTCAAGGCGGGAAGGGGACAAGGAAATACAGTAATCACTCTTAGGCCTTGAAGTTTCCGAGTGATTGACAGAAAATGTAGCATACTCGGCCTGATGTCATTTCACCTAGTGCAAGTGCATGAAGTGAAGTGCTACAGTAGCGACCAAGCTAGGGAGAAGGGACACAAAAGGGAGGGTGGGGGCAGCATGCAGTGATTATCATGAATACCAAAATAATTAATACCATTATAACTAACCTAAAATAATGAATTCCAAAATATTGAATTTGGAAAAAAACTAAAAAAGAGGTTGGGAGGGGGGATAGTGTTTTTGGGGGTGGGGAAACGTATTAAGCACATAACAATTGAGGTTTTGGGGCATAACTCTCCAAAAACAATGATAAAGGAAATTGTTATTTGGGAATTCGTTATTATGGTATTCATTATTATGGTATTAGTTATTTTGGATTTGTTATAATTACATGTAACCGACAGGACAGACAAACTAACTAGTCCTGGTACATTCAGGTAATATATGCGTACAGACGGATATGCAAGGAAGGCAGGCCTGAGGGGAACAAATTAGTCCAGTCCAGCAAGGCCCTGGGTTAAGTGCAGAGAGGTTGCCCCGCTCATGGAGCGTGATCTGAAAGTGCAATAATGCTGAACATAGTACAGTAGCACAGAGGCAAATGCAAAAGACTGGCCGGGGAGTCTGGGACCAGTAAGGCTCTGGAGGTGAACCAGGCAAACAGCCAGCAAAACTAAACAGAGGGAGGAGAACGAGGGTGGAGAGAAAAATAACAGAGGTTAGCAGTGGAGAGGGAGAGAGGAGGAGGAAGAGAAGAGGAAGGTCTTGAGGAGTTTAAGGAACTTAAGGTGCTCCGGCTCCAGACAGAGAGAGGCAGGGAGGCTGTTCCAGAGGGAGGCACCTGCAGAGGATAGAGATCTACCCCCAGATCTCTGTTTGTGAAAGTGGCTCACCCGCAGAGAGTAGGAGGAGGATGAGTGGAGGAGTCTAGAGGGAGAGTATTTAGGAAGAGAGTGTTGTAGATGGTGCAGGCACCAGCCCCAGAAAGCCTTGTGGATTATGCAGAGGGTCTTGAACTTGATCCTTGCAGCCACGGGGAGCCAGTGGAGGGATTTCAGTGCCAGAGAGATGCGGTCCCTGGGCTTGAGGCCAAGGATAAGTGTTGCGGTTCTGTTCTGGATGAGTTGTAGAGGACAGAGAGTAGAGGTTGGAAGATTGAGAAAGAGACTGTTGCAATAGTCCAGCCTAGAGAGATCCAGGGCTTGCGAGGTGGTGAGTCTCTGGGGGAAATGAGAAAAGGCAGAATACCTCTCAGGAGGTGCAGTTGGCAGTGGTACTTTTTGGAGATGTCTGAGATGTGAGAGAAGAAGGAGAGATGGCCCCTAGATTGTTTGCCTTATTGCTAGGTGAGGGCGCATGGTCTAGGGAGGTCGGCCAGTGTGAGAGTGGGAAAGCGGGAGCAGGGGTCCCTTTGAGTATGATCTCTGTCTTATTGGCATTCAGGCAAATATCGTTAGCAGCAAACCAAGACTGACCTGCAGATAAGACATTTAGAAATGAGCGAGGAGGAGGCCGTGAGTAGCCTGAAAGAGAGTTGCATGTCATCCGCAAAGCACTGAAAGTTAGAGGTAAAGGTAGAGATCCTGTCGGCCAGGGGGGCATGTAGATATTGAAATACCAGGGGGATAGGTTAGATCCCTGGGAGACACCACAAGTAGAGAGAGTAACAGAGGAGGGAAAGGCCCCAAGCTCCACCTGGGAGGGCTGGTCAGAGAGAAAGGTGGTGAGCCACGCCAGGGCCTGATCTGTGATGCCCAGGGTATCACGGAGATGGGTGATCAGGATGTAGTGGTTTACCATATCAAAAGCAGAAGAGAGGTCGAGAAGTATGAGGACAGAGGGAGAGTTAGAGTCAAGGTCTGAGATCAGGTCTTCACGGGTGTTCAGAAGAGCAGTTTCTGTGCCTCTGGACACTCTAAAGCCAGACTGATGGTCACGGAGACAACCAACAGATTCGGTGTGGAGGGTAAGTGGAGTGATAGCAAAACAAAAGAAAGCCAGACTGTTTACACTTTACTTTATCAGCCAAGATCAGTCGTCAATACAAGCGAAGCCAGCTGTGTGCATCCCTGTGTACAATAAGTGTCAGACTCACATGAACGCTCCATGCACTGTCAAAGAGCGCTGATTTTATCCAGACTCGACTACTGTAACATACTCTTTCTTGGAACCTCTAAGGCCAACTTAAATAAACTCCAACTTATTCAAAATAAAGCCCTTCGTGCGGCCCTTGAAATAAGAAAATCTGACCACATTTCCAATATCAGAAGAGACCACCATTGGCTCTCCATCAAAGCCAGAGTCATCTTTAAAATCCTGTGTTTCATGTTCAAATGCCTCCACACAAGCGCCCCTATTTACCTTAACCATGCTATAACCAAAAAAGAATCAAAGAGACCCTTTGGATCCAACAGCCAAGCACTCCTAACTATCCCTCGCTACAAGAACACTAAGGCAGGAGGCAGCAGCTTCGAATACCTAGCCCCCACACACTGGAACACCATCCCCTTATTCATCAAAAACGAGGAATCATTCACAGGATTCAAGAAACTGAACACTTGGTTATTCAACCAAGACTAACACCCCATACTATGCTTCAGGGAATAAGACTGCTATTGATTAGCACGGATGCATTGCAAATAGACTTGATCATGTATGTATGCTTTTGATTGTCAATTCATGGACACTCTACCGTCCCATACTCATGTATTAAAACCAATGTTTTAAATATTCTGTATTGAGGCTGATTGGCCTTCCAAATTATTGTTCTTAACCAAGCTGTCTGTAACCTCGCCGTGATACCCAAGGCTCTGGGAGTGTAACAAATGTAATAAATAAATAAATAAATAAATAAATAAATAAATAAATAAATAATAAATACAGTGTACCAGCGACATGCTATTACACTTGCAGTTTAATCTGAAGAAAGTGCATTGGAATCCATACACAGCAGAAGACGGGAGCAATGTATTAGGTGACGGTAATGTAATGGGTTGCAGAAATCAGTAACAAAATGGTGACGGTTGGTTGAGAACGCTTAAGACCCAGAATGATTGTGGTGGGGGGGTGCCAATCTGACAGTTTGCCTAGGGTGGCAAAATTCCTTGCACCGGCCCTGGATACACCGAAGTGTTATCACTTCATTGCCTTCTAACACTGGTTCCTCCACATCTGACACTTGCTGACAAAGAAGGGTTTAGAGCTCTGCAGTGGGCATTTAGTGTTTAAGCTCCCTGCTGACTGGCCACCTTGCGATAATTGGCCCCCAACAATCATGTTGAAAATGGGCGCCCACACATCTTCATTCCTGATTGCTGATTGCCACCCACCTAGTGACACAACAACATAACATTCCCAAACTTCATTCCACCCATAACATACAAACAATGCATTATTTACCAATCATTCAGACACAATAGTCAACACACATATGCTTGCACACACTCACTCACACACACATGCACCCAGCACCTCCATTGCAATGCACTGCGTGCACACAACATTCATATGTACATTACATACACAATAACACACACAAACAGTGGCTCTACGGCCATTTAGCAGACCCTGCTTTATCCCCCCTGGCCCTGACACCCGAAATGTTGGGTTACATTGACTTGACCTTGCTGAAGTACATTGCCATGGCAGGACAGGACCTGACAAACGGTGCCTGGGTGGGGGAGGGTTAAACTTTGAACAAGGGCCTGGCAATTAGTAATAATTTAACACATTTCATTGTTAGCACCTGCATTTGTATGCATACATTTTTAGGCAATTGAAATCATGATGGGCGACTTGGTACTTGCATGTCAAGGGGGTGAGCAGGGCATGGCATGGGTGAAAGAAGGCAGCTCATTCTCACAGTTTTTAAGTGTGTGTTTCTGACATGGAGCGTCAACAGTTTTTAAAATTTAAGCCGACTAGAATAGTCTCATTAGAATATGCAGATGCACCCGGAGTCTCTAAAAGTTACATGGTTAGCCGGCAGTCAAGGCCGGACCTAGGATTTGAGGGACCCTGGCCGGCAAAAGATGTGTGGGTCCCCTCGCAGAGAACGATGTCAAAAAATGTGTCATTAATACCCATAGGGATCAAATAAACTGACGTTCAATATCTGAATTTTAACTCTTAATATTACGGTTGTAGCAACATAAGGAGTGAGGCTTATTTTGGATTAGCCGACCGAGTGAGCTGAATCATTTGTAGATATGGGACCGCAAAAGAAAATACGGTGACCAGGAAGAGCAGGGTAAAGAGAAATGAAGATATAAGGTAAGTAATACAAACATACCTAATGTGACTGCACCTTCCAAGGGTGTGAGGGCAGGTGTTGGTCCTGGGCCAGACATGGCAAAGTGCGTTTGCTGCAGGATAGTGCAATTGTTACAAAGCATATTTACCAGAAAGGTACTGAGGCAGTCAAAGTAAGCAATTCCGCAGGTCTTCAAATTTCATCAATAGGACTCAAGTCCATAAAAAAGTGTGAGGGATCATTAACATATGCACAGGGACTGAATGTATCCTAAAGTAGAATACACACATTTAATTCAACTGGCCTTTCCTAAAAGAAGAAAATTCAAAATAAAAATGAGCATTGCCTTCCACAAAATGCATCATCAATACCCAAAAAAAAACAGCTAAAGGAGATGTTCCTAGAACACTGCTGCAAAGTATGAAAGGTGTGCCCCTTTTAACCCAAAAATGTTTATTCAAATATTCTATGGAAAGCAAAATACCTACCATTACAAGACGTTTTCTTTGAAGACACTTTCATGTGGTTTTGTGGGTTCAAATCCTGGTGGGCGAAAACTTGAGCAAACAAGCTTTTTTGCATGCTGGCTTCAAAACCACCCAAGGGGGATGGAGTCGGCACTGTGAAAAAAGTGAGCGGACACAGTCAACTCACATAATCTCAACATGTACCCTGAAAATTAACACAGGATGAGGTAGAACAACTTCAGTCCATCAACCTCCCTTCCCACATTCATGGACCTGGTAAATAATCACAACAAATTTGCCCTCTGATCCTTTCCTCTACTCACTACGATGTTTGGCTGTCAACAATACTCTTTTTTATAAATCTGACCTGAAAAGTACACCCATCATAATTAAAGTACTCCAGCAATATAGGAATATTTATTGAAATATGTCAAACAATTAGAGTACAAATGTTATTTTCACCCCATCTTGAAGACTAGAAACACCAGAATGCAATTCCACAAAATCATGAGGAATGGCTTGTAGGCTGTGTTTGAAGAGTTCATCATAACAAAAGATAAGGCGATATGGTAACCTTTTGCATCGTTTGACAAAGGCATGCTTTATATGATGCGAGTGAAAGTATTTAACACAGTAAATGTGAACATATGAATACTATTTTATTTTATTTTTTTACATTTGTAGAGCGCTCTACAGCCCACGGGCATTGAGGCGCTTAAAACGGATCGTAAGAAGGCATATTTAAGGGTTACAAAAAGCCGCCCAGCAAGTATTCTTGAGATTACATGTTACAGACAAATTGGTACATACATTAGCAGTAAACATCCAGACTGTTAGGGTGTACACGTAGGGCCTGCAGGTTTACACAAAGAGCTTGGTTTTGATGGCCTTACGAAAGGCACCATGGGATTCAATTAGCCTAAGGTGTGGTGGTAAGGTGTTCCAGTGGGTGGCAGCCATGGTGGGGAAGCTGGTGCCACCAGCATGTGCTTTGTTAGTTTTTGGAACAGTAATCATGTTGGCATATGCTGTTCTGGCTGGCCTGGTGGTGCAGGGTTTGGCGATCCTTTGGACAAGGTAAGGTGGGGCCATGTCATGGAAGCATTTGTGTGTCAGGGAAAGGGTTTTGAATATGATTCTTTCCTTGACTGGGAGCCAGTTGACTTGTTTTCTGAGAACTGAGATATGGTCCCTGCGTGAAGTACCGGTGGTGCCCCTAGGGGCATTGTTCTGAACCATTTGTAGTTTAGCAAGGTTTTTCGTTGATGTTCCTATGAGTAGGGCATTGCAATAGTCAAGCCTTGAGCCGATTATTGCCCTGGCGATAGTGAGGCAGTTCTGTTGGGAGAGATATGGCCTCACAGCATTGAGCAGTTTAGAGTGGTAGGCTGCGGCGGAAGCTATGGCATTGACCTGCCTGTCCATAGCCAGGTTCGGATCCAGGTAAACACCAAGGGTTTTGACTGTTTGAGAGACTAGGATAGGGATGTTGTCAACGGTGAAGGAGCTGCATTACTTGTCCAGCCTGCCCAGAGTGGACGGGGATCCAATAAGCAGAAGTTCGGTTTTCTCAGAATTGAGGCATAGCCAGTTTTCTGCCATCCAATTTGGATAGTGGCGTAAATGGAGTTGAGGGTGTTAAGGTCGGACGTGTAATCACCCGAGAGGGGGATGAGCACCTGAGTGTCATCAGCATAGTTGGTGTATGAGATGCCCAGGGCGTCCAGAATTTTGAAGAGGGGCCTCGTGAAGAGATTGTAGAAGGTGGGGGCAATGCAGGAACCCTGTGGGACGCCACATTGAATGAGGCTGGGATTGGCAGAGGCTGTGTCGGAAAAAACCTTCATACCTCTTTCTTGCAGAAAGGAGGTTATCCATTTACAGGCCCTGGGGGAGAAATTAGCTGCGATGACAAGATGGTGGCATAGGGTCTTGTGATCAACAAGGTCAAAGGCAGCAGATAGGTCCAGAAGGAGAAGTAGTGCAGGTTTGCCTGCATCTCTAAGATCGTCCATCTGATTCTTAAGGTCAAGGAGGGCCGTTTCGGTGCCATGTCGCGGCCGGAAGCTGAATTGCCGAAGCCCTAGTAGGTGTTTGTCCTCCAGGAACCTTTGCACTTGCAGGTAAGCTGCTTTGTCCAAAATTTTCAGTAGGAATGGGACAGTGGTGATGGGTCTGTAATTCCCTGGGACCGATGGGTCTGGGGCGGGTTTTTTGAGGAGTGGTTGGACCCACGCTTCTTTGAGTCCAGCTGGGACGTGGCCAGACTGGAAGGATGCGTTGATGAAGGCGGTGATAAAAGGTGCAAGGGGGATTGCACAGTCCTTAATGACCTGCGCATGGCAGGCGTCCCCTTTGCAGTTAGATGGTTTGATAGACGTGAGGGGGGCAATGACTTCAGACTCAGTCATGTCCTTAAATTCAAAAAGAGGTGGTTGGTTGGTGTCGGTGGCTGGTGAGGGTGGGCTGTGGCTGCTGGCTATGATATCGATAAGAGCCCTTTGGTGGGCCAGGATTTTGGAGTGCAGGGTGTCCAGTTTCTCGAGCATGGCCAATTGAATTTTGTTGCACCAAGCCTCGTCTTTAACAATAGTGGGAGGAGGGGAGGTGGGGGTTTCAAGCTCTCTGAAGATGGCAAAAATGTCTTTAGTGGCGGATTTTGCGTTGGCTTTCCTTGTGTTAAAGGATAGGGCTTTGGCCTTGATAATGGCTGTCTTATATTCATTAGACATTGCCTTGAAAGCAGCTTTAGTGGAATCTTTGGGGTTATTCTTCCAAGAAGTATGTGCAGCTCTCTTCTTTGAACGCAACTGTAGGAGCTCCTGGGTAAACCAGGCGTTTGCACGTTTGACTTTCTTTGCTCTTTTGAGGGTTAGTGGGGCTACCGTGTCTACGGCTAGAGTGATGCTCTTTTTAAAGTTATTAGCAAGAATGGTGGGGTCATTGCTAAAGGGGCAGAGCAGTGCAGGCACCAGAAGGTATGGAGTGAGGTTTTCCCTGGTGAGCAATTTAGAGCTTCTAGAGAGTGCGGCAGGAAGAGGAACACCCAAGTTGGGGGGTCCTTTAGAGGGCTTAATGTCAAATATAATGCTGTTATGGTCGGACCACTGAATGGGAGCGATCTCTTTGATATTTAGTAAGCAGTTGTGGTGGGAGACCCAGTCCAACGTGCGGCCTTTGGTGTGGGTGGGGGCGGTGATTGCCTGGGAAAATCCTAGAGTGGAGAGGGCCTTGTGTAAGGCAGTGGTGTTGTGGTCACTGAGGTCATTTAGGCCGAGGTTGAGATCTCCTAGGAGGATGATTTTTGAGGTCTTCTTACGATTGTCAGACAGTTGCGCCCTGATGCCTCCGGGCCGGATGGTGCGCGTTACAAATAAAACAAAATACAAATACAAATTAGGGCATCATGGAAGTCTGAGCTGGGCCCGAGAGGGCGATAGACAATGTGGAAGGCAATAGTGCAGTTAGGTGATAGATTGAGCTTAAGTAAAAGGTAATCAGAGGTTGAGCCCAGGTCCACTTGGACTATCCTGATTGAGAGTGTCTCCCTTGCGATGGCAGCAACTCCACCACCTCTGTGGGAAGTACGATTCTGTCTATAAATGGAGAATCCCCCGGGTATGGCAAGGGATACGGCAGGGCCTGATGCTTCGTTTAGCCAGGTTTCACAAATGAAGAGGATGTTTAATTTGTTTTTGACTATGAGGTCGTGCACATCCAAGGCGTGTGCCAGTAGGGACCAGGACTTGATTAGGGCACATAGCAGTGGGGAGTCAGTCGTGTTCCGTGTGTCAGAAGTATTTGTGATGCTGGGCAGTGCAGTTACATCTAAGGCAGCATTGGCGCAGGGTGCAATCACATTTAAGGCAGTAATACCACAGGGTGCAATCACATTTAAGGCAGCATTGGCGCAGGGTGCAATCACATTTAAGGCAGTAGTAGCACAGAGTACAATCACATTTAAGGCAGCATTGGCGCAGGGTGCAATCACATTTAAGGCAGTAGTAGCACAGGGAGCAATCACATTTATGGCAGTAGTAGCACAGGGTGCAATCACATTTAAGGCAGCATTGTCGCAGGGTGCAACCACATTTAAGGCAGCATTGGCACAGGGTGCATTCTCATTTAAGGCAGTAGTAGCACAGGGTGCAATCACATTTAAGGCAGCATTGGTGCAGGGTGCAATCACATTTAAGGCAGTTTTAGGCATGGCACACCGTGTGTCTGGCATCACGGAGCATGGGTTGCAGTCATGGGTGATAATGCTCTGAGGAAGCGGAATGAAAGGAGCATATCCAGTTTTAGAGGTTCCATGTAATAATGTCGCCACAAAAATATCGCCATGCAAAAATATCGCCGAAAAATGGTCGTTTTTTGTGGCGACATTATTGCATAGAACATGCGGGGGACACCCCCTCAAACCCAATTTTTGAAATTTTTTTTAAAATTTTACTTTTTATTTTTTTATTTTTAAAAAAAAAAATGTTTTTTGCCCCTGTTGCCATATATATGGTCACCCAAATAATATTGCCACGACATTTTCCCGGCGATATTATTTACGGCGACCATATATGTGGCGATATTATTACCTGATACTGCTTTAGATAGTCTGTGGTGGTTCCGCCAGGCTCTGGACCTGCGGCGTGTGACATTAGGAGGAACGGCAGGGGTGAACGGTGCCTTAGCAGGCATTGAGTGTGGCAGTGGATGCACTAGCCCGTTCGGCGAACTTGTGGTTGGTGAGGGGCTGTCGGCAGAGAGAGAATTGCATGTGATGTGTCCATGGGCATCGGCAGCTACACTGGTCGGCTTTGCAGGAGCGGAGCTGAGTGGTTGTGGGATTGGCCGGATACTGATGGAGGAGGAGCGGTGAATCCTAGCCCCTAGGCGGGCTGACCTGGCATTAAGAGTAGGGCAGCACATTGACGGGGAGATGGCGAGTATGCGGGAGCATAACATCGAGTTGCTGCGCTCAATGGAGCTGACATTAGATGGGAACGGGTTATAGGTGGAGCCTTGATTCTTACCTTGAAGCGAGTCTCCTGTGGCCGCAGTCAGCACTGTCGAGCAGCGGAGAGCGGCAGAGAGTGTGCTAGGCCTTAGCTCCTGCCCTTCGCTCTCCTGTGGCTTTGCCTGCCGGTGCCCCTTCCATCGGATAGAGGCGGAGGGGGAGGGACATGGCATGGTGATGCGCCAATCATGGGTGGCGCTGGTGGGTTGTTGTGGGGTTGTCATGGAAGCGGTGGCCATCTTAGATTTGCCGATTTCGGCTCCTTGATCCGCGTGGTTGCTGGTGGGGGAAATGCGTGCAGGAGGCATCAACAAGTGCCCCTGGACGTTTTCATATCTCAGTGCGGCAGGCTTCATGGCGTCCATCTGTCCAGACTGGCTCTGATGTGCTGGCACTCTGTTAACACGGCGCTGCTGCTGTGCAGAGACTGGTCCCGGTGCGTGTAGATGAGGCAGCTGATTGTCCGCTCGCAGCGGAGCCGCAGAGAGTGAATACTATGAATACCACCCAGTCCAGCACCCTGGCATTGGCTGCTGACTTTGAGTCAGGCAACCAGCCAGGGTGAGGGAATGAGCCGCGTGGGGTATCTCTGCCACCCGCTTTATGTAATGGACAGCGTGAGTCTGGCTGGCCACCCCAACCAGACTTGCACTGTCCAATTACTTAATTGATGCAGCGGCTGCATTGTGGCCCACAGGCCCTGCCCTGCCACTGCCAAAAGATGGGGGCGACAATTTGGCTTGCCACAAAAGTTGGGGGGTCTTGTACCCACCCACCCCCCTCTATAATTACGCCCATTCACGGTTCATTCTGAATCACCCTCAGCCGCGCTTAGATCCTTCCCCTTTTCCAATTAGTCTCCCTTAGCAGGGCTCGGACGAATTGTAGTTCACCTTGGTTTTCCAAAGACTGTCGAATGTGCACGGGATTTAGCTTGACCCGTTTCAGCACCACTTTGATACAAACTCCTGTTTTGCAATACAGTTGCCATTCAGTTGCATACCTAACAGACCTTCGAATGAGCACCCACGTGGTAGTGGACTACTCTGTACACGGTATCTTACTTTGCCTTCCAAAGTTCATTCACTCCATTGGTTTCCAATTATAATCGCATCGCTCATCACATGCGTTTCACACACTGTCCTCTTTGGATTCCTTCATACAATGTTGCCACTTGCAACCTTGGTTCGAAACACAAGCTGGTTTGGTATCAGTCTCTCTGACTCACAGGCTGTGCTGTCTTTACTGGCGCTGCTTTGTTGTAGGAGCCAAGGACAGTGCCACAGTGGCAATTGCTTCTCTATGCCTTGGTTATCGATGCAGGAGAGCTCTCGATACCTTCGATGCACAGTGTAGGTTTGTTCAGCCATAGTTCCCGGTCTTAGGATTCTTAATTTCCAAGGTTCGCAAATGTAACAGTCTTTAAAGGTCAAGGGCACTTCCCTCCTTGCAACCCTCTCTGGTCCGCGTCTTTCTCCTTGTAATAAACTTCCATCTTGGAACTGAAGTTTCCTTGTGTGAATTTCCTTGCTCAGAGTGTTCTTTCATGCTCTGCCTTTTATCCGGGTGGGGAAGTGTGATGGAAGTCAGGTGTGTGTAATGATCAGTAATTGCCTGACCTTGCCTGACCATTGTATTGCGACATGTCAGGTATACGGCTCTGGTGTTAGTCTGGTGTCGCACACAGTGAACTGTCCGTGAGAAAGTATTTGTGTCGAGAAAGGGTGGGGGTTGAGTTCCTAGGTATCCTACCTGGTAGTATGCGGCAAGGTGTTACAGGGAAGGGGATACCACATCTCACCATCCGGTGCCCCACTTCCACTCCCTAAAGAGCCCCCATCTAGGTGATCCTCCCACACTGGTCCAACCCCAGGAACTGGATCCAAAAGCGATGGCCGCGTCCTGGCCACCTGGATGACAGATCCCCGGTGACTAGCGGGTGAGACACCTTTGGGTTTCTCACACTCCTTACTACCCAACCTTGGACAACTGACAGGTTGTCAAGACATGAGCCAGACAAGAGTAGGGGGGAGAGAGGTCCACAGACTGGTTTCCTTTCAATTAAAGAAGATACCATCCTTCATTTCTAAGCCAGGGTGATCTCTTTGTATTTGGCCTTGTGCGGCATCTCATGTCTCGAGATATGTGTGTGGCGTAAGGCAGGTATCTTATCTGTGTTCACAGCTAATGAATAGGTAGTGATCTTTTTTTATGCGTCACATGTGATGAGACAGTGTTTGGAATTATTTCAACTAATATTGGTGTGAGTATTATGGTCTCTTTTACTACCGGGGAACGAGCTTGAGTTATTCTTCATAGAGCCTTTTGGCTTATGATTGTCCTGCACCTACTTTACAAAGGGTGGTTGTACTCTTAATCAATCTGAGAATATATGGTTTGCATCTTGGGAATCGTTATCTGGTGCTTTCTCTATGCCGTTCCTATCCTCCCCTATTCATGGTAACCTTGGCTTGGGCTGCTTAGCTACTGTCTGCACTCTGCACAGATCTATATTTTGTTATTTCAGCATTTTGAGTTCTCTTGAAACGTTGAGGCCTTTCTTGTATTTTAGAAGAATGTTGTAGCTTCCATTTTAGAAAATATGGCTGCCCATTACTGTTGCGTTTCTGTGTTAGTGAGCTATATTCGCGTGTCATTCATGTTGAATTCATCTTATACATTGCTTATGTTAGTATTTTTCATGTCTTATGGATGCCAGGTTAATATTCTTTATGTATAAATGCAGGTGTTACCTAGTGTTCACATTCTTCATGTTGAGTGCACATTTGCTTCATGTCTAATGCAAGCATATGTTTGTTTGTTTGTTTGTTTATTTATTTATTGTGCGCACCAGACCCTAGGGTAGCAGGGCGCAAGAGAACAAGGAGGTTTACAGCTTAGTTAACGTTTACAGGTTACAGATTAGTTAACGTTACAGGTTACAGGCATAGTGGACATTTCGAATCTGCAGGGTAGGGCAAGTGCAAGTGCAGATAAGGCGTAGCTAAACAGTCAAATCTATGGCGATCAAACAGTAAAAGCAGGTTAGTACAAACATTATAAGAAGACGTTACGTATAAAGTGACATACGCTATGTCGCATTCTCAATAAGCCATTTTATGGTGTTCTTTCTGAAGTTATTGAAGGTTTGGTCAGATCTGAGTGCAAGGGGTAGGGAGTTCCATAACTGTGCTGCCTTAACTGGGAAGCTGGAACCTCCAATAGTGGCTAGTTTGAATCTGGGCACTAGGAGGCAGTTGGGGCTGGCTGTCCTTGTGAGTCTCGTTGGATTTTTCCTGTTGAAGCGTTCTGAGAGGTATCGGGGAGCTTTGTTGTTTAGGCATTTGTGGATAAGGGACGCAGATTTAAGGTTGAATTTTTCTTGGGTGGAAAGCCATTTGTGTTTTCGTCTTATTTCTGAAATGTGTGCACTTCTGGGGATACTTAGGGCCGCTCTAAGTGCATTGTTTTGGAGCACTTGGATTCTGTGGATGATTTGTTTGGTAGTCCCTATGTAGAGGGCGTTGCAATAATCTAGTTTCGATAAAATGAGGGCTCTAGCTAGAATAAGACAGCTGTCCTCTGAAAGGAATGGTTTCCCAGCTCGTATTAACTTGCATGTATAGGCAGTGGATGATGACAGTGAGTTCACCTGTTTGGTGAAAGATAGTGTCGCATCAAGGTAAAAACCTAGGGTTTTTACTTCTCTGGCGACCTTGATAGTGTTGCCATCGATGATGAAGGCGGAGTAGTTTTGGTTAAGTTTGGAGATACGGGCTGCCGTGCCCAGGATGATGAGCTCTGTTTTGTCATCGTTCAAGCATAGGCCATGGTTGGCCATCCATGCCTGAACGATGCTGTAGACTCTATTCACCAGAGCCAGATCTTCGACGTAATCCCCAGTAAGTGGTAAGAGAATCTGAGTATCATCTGCATAGTTAGTGTAGGTGATACCCAGATTATCAAGATCGTCAAAGAGTGGCTTGGTGAAGATGTTATAGAGTGTCGGCGAGACGCAGGATCCCTGGGGCACTCCGCAGGTGATTGGGATAGGGTCTGCTGCCGCTGCGGGGGAGAACACCCTCATGGTCCTGTCACTAAGAAATGATTGAATCCAGACTATGGCCTCCTCTGAGAAGTGGGCAGCCGAGTCCAAGTGATTACATAGGACTTTATGGTCCACCAGATCAAAGGCGGCTGAGAGGTCTAGAAGGAGGAGGAGAGCTAGTTTTCCCTCGTCTCTGAGTGAATCTATTTGGGCTTTTAGGTCGATAAGGGCAGTCTCTGTGCCGTGTTGCGGACGGAAACCGGATTGGCGGGTGCCGAGGAGATGGTTCATCTCAAGGAAGTTCTGGATTTGGGTGTATGCTACCTTGTCTAATATTTTTAGTAGGAAGGGAACCGTGGTGATGGGCCTGTAGTTAGTAGGAATGTTGGGGTCCAATGTTTGCTTTTTTAGGAGGGGGAGTACCCAAGATTCCTTTAGATTGCGGGGGATGGTGCCCGTAGTAAAGGAGGCATTGATAAGTTTTGTGATAAAGGGGGCTAAATCCCTAGCCGCATCCTTGATCAGTTGTGCGGGGCATTGGTCGCCTTTGCAATTAGAAGGTTTGAGAGTCAAAATGGTCTTCTCTACCTCAATTACTGAGACCTTGGAGAAACGGAATTGGGTGGATTCTGGGTTGTTGGATGAGGGAATTTTGACTATCAGAGGTTGAGTTGGCAGAGAGGCTTTCTTTAGGGCAATTTTTGTTTGGAGGTTGGATACTTTGTTGGTTAGTGCCAGTTGTATGTCTGTGCACCAAGTTTTGTCTTTGATGGAGTCATCCTGTACTGTGATAGGAGTTTCCAATTCCTTTAGGATGGAGAATAGCTCCTTCATGCTGGAGTTGGATTGGGAGATCCTATTATTATAGGTTTCTTGTTTGGCCAGGATGATGTCTCTTTTGTATTGCGAGGAGATGTTAATTAGGTTAGTTTTATTTTCAGCGGTCGGATGTCGGTTCCAAGCTGTTTCGCATTTTCTCTTCTGTAGTCTTAGGTTTTTTAGGTGGGGTGTAAACCATGAGTTCAAATGCTTTTTGGGTTTACTGATCCGAAGTTTAAATGGAGCAATACTGTCAAGAGCAGAGCACATGGCTGCGTTGAATGCATCCACTAGGATGCCTGGGTCGGAGTGGTCAGGTAGGGAATTTAGTTTGGGTAGGATGTGGGGCAGAATATTGTCGGCTGTGATGTTTTTCTTGTTTCTCGTTAAGGTGGGTGTGGCTGGCGTGGGTGTTAAGACTGTGGGTCTTTTGGTGTTGAGGGTGAAAGAGATAAGGTAATGGTCAGACCATATTTGGGGGGTGATGGCTGTTATAGAGGGGTAGCAGTTGTGACTGGCAATCCAGTCTAGTGTTCTTCCCTTGATATGTGTGGAAGTATTCACGAGCTGCGTGAAGCCTAGCACTGACAGAGTATTGCCTGTGGCAGTAGCATGATGGTCGTTGATATCGCTGAGCCCTAGATTGAAATCTCCTAGTACTAGTGTTTGGGAGGATTCTTTTAGCTTCTCAGAGATAACAGTGGTGATGTCTTCAGTGAAGGTGCTGACGGGGCCAGGGGGTCTATAGATAAGGTGGATATTTAGTGTTTGGGAGTTTGCAGTCGGTAATTTGATAGAGAGAAGCTCGCAGGATTTGAGGGAGGGTGTGGGTGTGATTCTCATAGAGAGATTAGATTTGGCGATAATTGCAATTCCTCCACCGCGCGAGTCTGGTCTGTCAGCTCTGAGAATGGTATAATTCTCTGGGACTGCCAGAGTGAGAGCCGGACCTGCTGCATCGTGGAGCCAAGATTCAGTAATGGCAATGAAGTCAAGGCTATTATCCCGTATGATATCTGCTATGTCAGTGGCATGGGCGACTAATGATCTGGCATTGATTAGAGCAGCTTTTAGTTCAGGTTCTAGCTGTGCTGTGAGCGGAGGTTTGGCTATAAGTTTATTGATTTTATGGTGTAGTTGGTGTCTGAGAGGGGCGGTGATTACCAGTGGTCGGCATATTTTGGGTCGGAGGTGTTCTAGGTTAATGTTATATTTAGTAATAGGTTCGAATATTTTAGGTAGTCGAGCCCGGAGTCTAAGCTTCCTTTGTTCTAAGTTGCAGGGTTTAGAGATGAGTTGTATGTGGGCACCAAGGCCCTCTGTAGGCAGAACTGTAGGCATGGTCGTGTAGATGATGGTAAGGATAATTGTCAGTTTGGAGAATTGTGCAAGGTGAACTGGGTTGGGCATGTGGAAGTACATACTGTTACTACTAGCTGAGCTAGGTGGGCTGGAATTAGTTGCCGTGGATGGATACGGGGCAGAGTTGGCAGAGTACAGTTCACAAATACTTAGCGAGATTAATGCAGCAGTGACGTACTAGTCTGAGAGTGGCAGTCAGATATTGGGCTAAGTGCGACGGTCAGATGTAGGTCTAAAAACCGAGGTCAGATACTGGGATGAGAGTGATGGTACAGTGGTCTCTGGGCGACCACAAGGCACTACACAATAATACAGTGGTCTCTGGGCGACCATGAGGCACTACACAATAATACAGTGGTCTCTGGGCGACCACAAGGCACTACACAATAATACAGTGGTCTCTGGGCGACCATGAGGCACTACACAATAATACAGTGGTCTCTGGGCGACCATAAGGCACTACACAGTAATACAGTGGTCTCTGGGCGACCATGAGGCACTACACAATAATACAGTGGTCTCTGGGCGACCATAAGGCACTATACAATACTACAGTGGTCTCTGGGCGACCATAAGGCACTACACAATAATACAGTGGTCTCTGGGCGACCATGAGGCACTACACAATAATACAGTGGTCTCTGGGCGACCATAAGGCACTACACAGTAATACAGTGGTCTCTGGGCGACCATGAGGCACTACACAATAATACAGTGGTCTCTGGGCGACCATAAGGCACTATACAATACTACAGTGGTCTCTGGGCGACCATAAGGCACTACACAATACTACAGTGGTCTCTGGGCGACCATAAGGCACTACACAATACTACAGTGGTCTCTGGGCGACCATAAGGCACAATACAGTGCAGTGGTCAGTTAGCGACCAAAGGGCACGGCCAATAGCAGTCATGAGGCATAAAGCACTAGGGGCTGAAAATGACTGAGCTATTAAAGAGGTGGCAGCAGTAACGCATAGAGGCGGCGGAGTTGGAAGCATAAGCGTATGTAGCAAACAGTTAAAACAGTTATCGAAGGTGAAAGAAGCCGAGTTCAAATGTTTGTGAGTGCGGAATAGCAGAAGACATACCAGAAAGCACAATAGTGTAAACTGGGGGTATCCCCTTTACTCACAAAAGATTAAAGGTCCGAGTAGACACTGGCTCCGAGGCTCCGGAGGCAAACAGGTGATTACACAAGGTGTTTGTGATGCCTGGAGCAGCACGGGCAGAGTTTGTGGCCCCTGGCTCCTGTGGCTCCGAACAGGCACCCAACAGGCCTTAGAGTGGACTTGGAGCTGGCCGCCGGCGCGATCCGCCTGCCGGCGGTTACAGCTGATGTTAGCGAGGCTCAGCCTCGGTTTCAGGCCGCGCTGCGCCCGGCATGCGCGAGTCAGGCGGCGTGTGGGGACAGGGTCAGGCAGGCCCCTGTCCGTGTTCCTCTGCTGGGCTGGGGTGCTGGGGGGGCTCCTGCCCTCGCCCCACGATGAGGTATTGTCACATCACTGGTTTGGTTTTTTCCTCGTGCCATCTTCAGCTTAGTTTGTGTCCATCACCTGCTGTACATGCCTGAGATAAGGGTGGTATGGTTGTCTTAGTGTGTAACGTTTCTCACCTGTGTAGCATTGAGCCAGGGGAGGGGCAGAAACAATTGATGACGTATTCATCTGCCTTTCAACACTCTGTATAAACCAGAACTCTGTTCACTCCAAAGGCCATTCTAAGAATGAAATTGGACTACTCAGAGGATGTTGACTGACGTGAGTTGGACAGTGCAGCCCCAAGCAGGCTATGTGCGGAATATTTTTATGACAAATGTGAAAGGGGCTTTGAAAACTATTGATCATCTGTGAGATGCCAAAACTTCCCTGTTGGCTAGTTTCTGTACAATCAGTAGTGAAACTCTAGGAACGAAGAGGGGCGGCCGAAACCCTGTGGAACTGTGAAAGCAAGCAGGTGGAGAACCAGGTGTAGCTTTTTGTGTTCTGACCCCACCAGTCATGACTTCGACAGTACATTTGCATCTGCACTGGGATATAAGTGTGAATATCGGCTTTCATTTTCTGGATCCCATCATCCTAGCATGGCACCACAGGGGAGGTAATATGTGTTCCATCCATAAATACAAAGCAGGAGCTGGCCTTCAATGTGGGCCCAATGACTCTAAACCAACTGCTCATTTGCCCCCTGAATCTAGCAACCGTCTACTCCTATTTGGCATTGGCTGATCCCACTAGCCACCAGTGCTTTATTTGGCACCCATCCTTTTCAGCAATATAACTTTTTCCTCACTAACTGTAAATGTTAACTATTCCCGATACTCTAAAAGGTACGCCTATAATTAATTATATTATGTAGGGACCCTTCCCTAAATGTGAAGAATGGCTGTCCCCCTTACTGAAGTCAGATCACTGTTCCTTCCTAAAGCTAGGTACATCCTCAATAAATAACAAAAATGAAAAATACTTATAAAATAATCTGCCTTCCTCCAGCGCTGGAGGTCATTATATACTGTAATGATTCATCTGGAGGAGTGCCTTTCATAAAATAAAACTCAAGCCAGTACTTCACCTGTTCACCTAGGTGTTCTGGAAAACTTTTCAGATAGGTGTGTGCCAAGTCCTTGATCGTTTGGGGTGGTATGTGTTGTTCTCCAGGATGATTCCTGTGGAAATATCGGAGTGGTATCAAGAAATCAGTTGTGGCAAGCAAGGCCAGGAGATTAAACAGGAGTGAGCCTGAAAACCGTCCTACGGAATCACAATATGTCATGCGCGGTCAGGGTCCAGGAGCCCTGCATGCCTCCTTGCACTTTACTTGGGGCACAGAGAGGCTGGCACCTCTATCCTTATTGGCGGTTCTGGTGGCAGGAGGCTAGAGGCGGACGGGCACAGGGCAAGGTCCCTGTGTGCCTTGTACCATAGCAGATGGACGCTGCCATCTTGTCGACATTTCTTCGCATTGCGGGAATGCTTCATTACTTCCTGCTTGCGCAGGAATCAGGAGGTTCCCCGTTGTCATCACAACCGATGCTGTCATCCAGATCCTCTTCTGACAGCAATGCCCCTATTTAAACATCTTCCTTTTGAATACTCACTGCGTCTTAATGCAGTTCGTTCGATCTGTACTTTCTTGACCATTGTGATGAACCCAATGAATTCATCACAGATTCCCTAGCGGTAACCTCCTCCCATGTGGCCTGGGGACAGCAGCCACTACCTGATCCTGAGCCCTGGGTTGGCTACATAAGAGAGGATCACATGGAAGGAGACCGCCTCTGGGGGGATGTCATGACTTCATTGGATGAGGTATGGTATCCCCCATTTGCCCATGAAGAAGGTCCCCAATATCCTAATGGCCCATTGCCATGCATCTATTCCTCCTTTTAGGGAAAATAGAGAACCCTTTTCCCAAAACCCTTTAGGCCAAACTTCCATCTCTGAACTAAAGGGTAAAAGCTCCAAGACTGTCTTTTCCAGTTCTAATTGTTATCCGTGTAGAATTGGCTCATCATTTGAAATCATTGCAAGTAATTCCCCAAATAATCTGCGTCAGTTTAAATCAGTGGACTCCATCTCCCACAATTACTCAGGTACTGGGACAAGGAAGAAGAAGGGAATGATACAGAGCGGACAGAGCCTCAAGCTCAATCAATGTGCTAGTTATTTGGAAAATGCATCTGTGCGCAGGATATTTAAAGATTGAAGAGCAACTAAAAGATGCTGCTGCTGCTTAGGAAAAGTCGCTGCGCCTCTCTGCGAGGCTTCGAGCATGAACCGGTGTGGTGGAGCCCAGGGTCTCACCGACAAACAGCCGGAGCAACACTGCGCGCAGACACGCCAGGAGCCAAGGGAAGACTCCTCAGTGTTCGGCAACGGGAGAAGGCAGCGTTTCACCTACCAGGACCTGAAGTAAGACAGGCAAGCTGGGGCGGACCCACAAGAGAAGCTGGAAAGACGTGAAAGCAGTTCAGAGTGGAGGGTGCCCGTCAAAGCTTGGCCGCGAAAGCGCAAAGAGGACCGGAGATACCACACAGAGCCGGTGAGTCCACCCGATCAAAGTGGGGACCCCAGGGCGTTTTGGCAATCGCACCAAACACAAACTGTGAACACTGAAGCTACAGAGCAAGAGGAATTAAAAAGATGGATTGTAATTCAAGGAAACTGACTACAAATACAGTCCCCCGCCATACATGAATGTATGGGATACAAATATGGGGGAAAATCAGAACTATTGTCGAATCAATCAGATGTACAATATCCGAGGAGATATATGATTGTGGAAGTGAAAGAAGAACTGTTACGTGTGAATATAAGAAGGCCTAGCAGGTGAGTAAACCAGGTAGTTACAAGTGTTTAAAAAGTCCTGGCAGGAGAGTATACTAGGCAAATCACAAGGGCATAAGAATGCCTGGCAGAGTGGTACACCAGGCAAATCACAAGTATGTAGGAAGTCCTGGCAGGGGTGTAACCAGGCAGTTGCAAACCTACAGTGAGTCCCAAGAAAGGACATGAACTGTGTTTGCTGAATGAGAAATAACTTTTTAAATGAGAAGGAACTTTTGAAAGTAGGAACTACAAAACTGAGTACCTTTTCAACTAACAGGATTGTTGTGAACTACGACAAAGACAAAGAACTGTTAGATCAAGAGTTGTTAGCAATTAAGGAAGAATCCAGGGGAAGGGAATTACCCTCTGGAACCAAGGGCTATTTTACTATGGAGAACTTTTATGTAACAACAAAACTAAGAATCTATTCAGCTAACAGGATTGGTGTGAACACGACAAACACAAAGAACTGATTAAGAATGATTAGCAATTAAAGGGGAAACCAGGGGAAGGCAATAAACCTCTGGGACCAAGACTTGCTAATCTTGATAAATATTTATGTTAAATAGTTAGTTGCTGTGATATACGAAATCCAAGACAAGAGATCCCTCCCCATTGGAGTGAGGTTTTGGCCTTGGAAGACTTTTGTGTTAGAGAAACCATATTGGAAACGAGCCTGAAGGAATATCCAGCCTCTGGAACCAGGTTTCTTATTCTTTGGAGAACATTTATGTTGGAGCTGTTCCATTTTTCCTTTATGAACTTTTTTGCAGTTGCCAGGTTAAAGACATTCCCCCTTTCCACTTGATAGATTGATTTGTAGTGTGAGGGCCAGGATACAATGTTTGGAAACAAGGATGGTTTTGATTTTGACATCCTGACATAGACAGTTCCTTAGTTTCTGGTTTTAAATAGGAAAATCCTCTTAGAGCAGGGTCACAAAGGCCTTTTCCCAAACATCTTTGTGTTAAATGTCTTTAAACCCAAGCATGATAACCTTTTGTATGACTTTCATTTCTGACCCCTCAAACCAGACTTCCATTTTCTAGCCACCTGTAGAACTTTTGTCTTGCCAGTCTGCTGCATGTTCTTTCCTCGCCTTGCTTCCTTTGTCCCAACCTGCGACCTGGTACTTGGCAGTCTGCCGCCTGTCCTTATCTTGCTTCCCATGTCCCAGCCTGCTAGCTGTAGCTTGCCAGTCTTTGTCTTGCTTCTGGCTCCCTGCCTCTTTCTGACCCTGGCTGCCCCTTATTCTATTCTTGCCAATGCTTTGCCTGCCTGCCCGCCTGTCAACCATTCAGCCCACTTGGCCCTCCATTCGGCCTCTTCTCTATGGACAATATCTGTAAGCCGACTCTCACCCCAGTCCAGTGTTCACACTGTCTCTACACTATGAAATTACTTGGTGGCTGTCCCGTGGTGGAGGGAGTTGGGTGCACCAATTCCCTGTTGCCTTACCAGGATTCGATTGGGCCCTAACTCTGCATTATGTTTTCAACACTGTGCAGTTGTTCTCAGCCTGGACAATGCCAGAAGTTTGTCTTCACCTCATGAAACAGGTATTCTGCACAGGAGGGTGGCACACAACACAATATTAGGAAATCCAAAATGGCTGAACAGGGTAATAACACTTTGGCTTCCCCTTCCCAATAGAAGGGCCAAAGTAAAGAGCACGAGGGGAAGGTGGTACAGACACAAAGCCCTTAAGCCAATCAGAAGCTGGAGAAAAAGGAAGGAATCCCTCTACCAATCAGACCCCAAGATAAAAGATTATTGGAAAAATAAGCTGCAGAGAGGAGGGTGATTTCCATTCAGAGTTGGAGGTAGAAGTACCCCTAGAAGCTGCAGAAGAAGCAGACTCCAGAGCAGACCAAACAAGCATACCAAGAAAATATGCTTCCACCCTTAAAAGCAGACAGATGCACATCCCTCTCTCCATTGAATCCTGCATGCAAGACAGAACCTGTTCCTAGTCTTCCTCTTCATGGCTCCTGAATGGGAGACTTAACATGCTCTTACTCTGCTCTGAATTATGAACCTGAACCTAGTCTCCAATTAATCCAGGAAAGGCCACGGAACATGCAACTAGTCGCGATTGAGTCTTGAATGGGAGATTGAATTTGAAATTAGTTCTGGTTGAATCCGGAAAGGGAGATTGTACATGTACCTTGTGTCCCTTGAATCATAAATAGGAGACTGAACTTGAATCTAGTCCTTATTGAGAAATCTGAGGAGAGGTAGAGAAAGCCTATTGAAAACCTTGAGGGGAACCCTGCTTAGATGACCGAGGAAGCCTATTAGGAATCCAGAGGAAATGCCAGGAAAACCCATTGGAAAGCTTGATTTTACTTACTCCTGATGAAGTGCAATGCCTCTTTGGACTGCCTCTGGTGACATGAGAAAGCCAAGAGGTTAGAGAAGTCTCAGTGACCGATGGGTTGAGTCCTGACTTGGAGAAAAGAGATTGATGCCAATTTCTTGAGAGACTGTGAATTCTAACAAGAAATACAGAGGCTGATGTGAAACCCATGCAAGATTCACTTGGTACTTCTCTTTCCCTTATTATTCATACTTCTTCTGGTAAGACTCTTTTTGCCAAAATACTTTTTTCTTGCTCTTCTTCACATCCTTCTGCCTCTAGGAACCTGCTTTCAACTTAACCTCCATCTTCCTCTTCCATACTTTGTTGTTTCTGTCTTTCTCCCACTATTCACAGTCTTTTTTGTGTTCTGCTCCTATGCCCCGTGCACTGCTGGTATAGAATTACTCAAGGCCTGCTCTTCTGTTCCCCTTTCTTCCACACACGTATTCCTATCTTCACCATTTCTCTCTCATTCGCTCTCTCATCCTCTCCTCTGTAACAGATCCCTTTGTTCTACTCTTTTGCTGCCTTCTCCCCCCTCATTTAACTTACCCAGGGCCTCTTCTTCTTTTCCACTTCCGCTGCCCCTTCATTTCAATATCTTCCACATTAAAACCATTGTTCCTCTTTCTCAAGTGTTTCTCCCTCTTTTTTTGACCCCTCTTATCTTTGCTGTCTGCTCCCTCTTTCTCTGCGCTCTCTCTGGACTCCACCACCTTCAGGGGGTCTCTTTCCGTCCCTCTCTTTTACTTTTCCTTCAAGTCACACTGCTGCTCTGACCAGCTTGTCTCACCCTTCCGATTACGTCCTCTTTCCTTTCCGGTCTCACCAATTCCTCCTGTTTTGTCCCTACTGTTATTTTCCTTGTTCTCATGCTCCTTTCCCGCCTCTACTGTGGCCTTCCCTCTGTGAGATTAGCTTCAGATGCTTTGCAGCTCCTCTCCCACGTTTTCTTTCAGTCCTCACCAACCATGGCCGACTAATGCCCCTGGCTTTGCCTTTCAATAGAGCGTCCCTTCTATGGATTATGTGATGAATCCTGTGGAGTCATCACAGAATCCCAGCCTTAAGTCTCCTCCCATGTGGCCAGGGAAAGGCAGACATTACCTGATCCTAACCCTGGGGGTGGTATCATGTGGGAGAATCACATGGGAGGGAACACGGTCAGGAGGAATGGGAAATAATTTCCCTATTGATCCCACAGTCCCAATGGCTTATTGTAAAATTGATTACTTTGATTTTAAAACAACTAAGAACATTGCGGACTCAAGTTAGTACATAGAAAAAGAAGAGGAGTCCAGAGTTACCGGTCTATAGTGTGTGGTATAGTGATTGTAATGGCCCATACCTGAGCGGAACCTCTAAACATATAAAGGCCCTTCAGGTGCGAGCCACAAAGGGCAAGTAGCTAGAGAAAGCAGAAGCTGGCGCCGCTTTGTCAATAGCAGAACGCTGCGCAGAGAATGGTGCAGAGGTCCTGGTGCCCAGGAGATGCAGAGGACGCACAGCAGGAAGCGGTGTTGAGGTCAGCTGCCCTGAAGGGGAGAAATGCTCTCTGTGTCCTGCATCTCGCTTCGATGTGAGGATTACACCGGAGTACATGTGGAGCAGTGTGAGCTCCATTGCTTGACAGGGCGAGCAGCAGGAAGCTGACTGGAGCTGTCACACGCGAGGGAAGTCCCAAAGAAACATAAGAAGCGGTCCGGAGGAGATGCCAGAAAATACCGGTGAGTTGGCCCGATAGAGATAACCCCCGGGCGCTCCGAAGTAGACCGCTGGGCAGAAATGCAATTTTTGAATACTGTACCTTTAAAGTACCTTAAAGTAAAAGAAATGTCCTTGAAGGGAGAAGTCGAACAGAAGAATATTGTAACGCACATTGCCCAAGCCAAAAGCGGGAAATAACCAAACAAAGTAACTGTGACTTATATGAAAGAAGAAACCCCATAAAGAACACCTTGTAGTCAGTATTGCCAAAGGCAAAAGGGTCGCAAATATAAAACAAAGGGGATATCATTTTCCCAAAGAAGGATATGCAAGTAAGGGAAATTATTACCTGCATTGCCAAAGCCAAAGAACACCCAGGCGATTTGAATGTAACAGTCCCAGAAGCTGTAAATAACATTACCAACAGCCAATATGTTGGAAATCAGAGATGGCAGGAGAAAAGCCTCCCTTCTAGAAAGGATCAAGGGGGAGAAAACCGTAACCTGCATAGTATATGGCAAGCAGATCAATGCAAGAATCTTTGTCCTCTTGTAGAACAGGTGTATGAAGGAAGTTGTAAGCCAATTATGTTACAAGTCATCTGTCTCGATCTTTCACCTGAACCGGGTATATTGGTGCCCCGAAACATTACATAAAAGAGGCATGTCCGACGATTCTAACTGTTGGGGGTGTGTACAGGCAGTCGGGTCATTGGAACACATGTGGTGGGATTGTCTGAGAGTCAGAGACTTTTGGAGTGAAATTTGTAATGTATGTGACAGGATTGTGGGAGGTGAGCTGGACCTTAATTTTAGGACAGTAATCCTTGGTGATGTTTCCGGGTTGGGTGATGTCAGCTCAGCTCACAAGAAATGGATTTGTCGTGCATTCATTGTGGCCAAGAGGCTGATTCTCCGTGGGTGGAAAGGGCGGGTCTCACCTTCCTATGACGAATGGATACAGGAAATGCATAACCTGTCAAGGACGGAGAGATTGATTTACAAATTGAAGAGTAAATGTTCAACATATGAGAAGATTTGGAATGTGTTTAATGATTTACTTTAGTTTATTTCTTGATTATTTATATTTTATGACCCTTTTTGTGTACTTATTGTTTTTTTTTTTTTTTGGCTTTTGTATATATATATATTGCCTGTTGCTGATTCATTGTATATATTGTATATATTATAAATAAATAATAAAAAAAAAAAAAAAAATTATGTTACAAGTCAAAAAACGTATTCCAGAAGCTGTTGTTGATTCAACTTTCCCCATTGAGAAGTTAAGTGTGGGAAGTAGATATCAAGCCTCACCATAGAGTAAGCATACTAGTAGAAGGAGCTTTATCCTGGCAGGTGAGTACACTAGGAAAGGGAGAAATAGTGGTTAGTCCTGGCAGGTGGGTGGACCAGGAAGAAGAGGAGTTGAAGTACCGTGACTGTGGTAGAAGATTGTGAAGATTGTGGTGGAAAAGAAGTGGCAATTCCACTACTGTGTTTGATGAACTGTTATATAACCATGCTGACGAAAGTAGACATTTTGAATGAATCATCCTGATTAAGGTGTTGCTTATGAAGAAGAAATGCTATGTGATGAAAAGTGATTGGTCTTTTGATAACAGAATATTTTTTCCACTGACTTTCCAATTTGATCTATGACGAAGGATATGTTTTGGTTTACCAAGTAGAAGGTTGTGAAAACTTTTACAATTGTCCAATGAATGAGAAATATTTTTAAAACTAAGAAAGTCACTTTGCCAAGGGAAGGACATATTGGATGCAATGAAATGTGTATTCCACCTGGAGTAGAAATTGGCAAGTGAAAAGAACTTTTCTGAAATTGAACTTGGTTTGAAACATTCTAAATTGATCCAGGGGACGGGAATCCAGCCCTGGTCACAAGGATTCTTGTTTTCTTTATATTTGAATATATGTTTTTTTGCAAAGTTGAAACCTACAAACAATTCCTGTTTGGTTTTGTTGTAGGTATTAGTGTGCGGGACAGACACCTTTGAGCATAAGGTCATTTTCCTTCAGCCTTAGTTTGTTAGGTAGGGAAATCCTTGTTAGGTTAGGGAAAGATAGGCGTTTGTCTCACTCTTTGTTTAATAAACGGCAACTTGTGAGAAAACTCAATCTATGTGTCCGTCTCCCATGTCTGACTCCTCACAGTTCATCCTTAGCAGCTATGCCCTGAGGCTTTTGGAGATAGGTATGAACCGGTGCCCCAGATTTATCTACCAATCCTTTGTTGGTCCTCCTTCCAGCCCAGCCCACTAAATCTGAGGTCCCTCCGACTCAGGGCTGTATATGCGGGGAAAACATTTAACAAATGCATGGGCCAAGTACCGTAGCTTCCCTAGTTTGTCCTCAAGCAATGCCACCCACAAAACCAAATGGTGCTACAATGTCCGGAATGCCCCTGTGTTCCATTATTAGGTTACCTCCCTCATACCATTCCTCATAGATCTGAGGCTTCAACATCTTTCACCAGACTGTTGAAAGACTTGTTAACCCTTCTTACCCAGGCATCTTGCTTCTATCTTCAAAGTCCTTCCCCATCATCCCTGAACTATAAGGTAGAGCCAGACGGCAGCAACTTCCTGTTTTCTTGCAATGTTATCCAGATAACAATATATACTATTGTGGAGGGGCCACGTGGGAGCATTGCTGATGTTGAAATGGTGCTCAATGATTTCCTAGGGGATTTCAATTCGCCTATTTGCCTAACCCCCCCCTAACTCACAAGATCTCTGCGATGAATTTCCAACCACTTTTATAACATTGTGCTTGAAAGACCCGTCACCACCAAACTAGCTCAGATCTTGACATTCACATCTGGCCCTCTTTCAACCCAAACCTTTCCTCACCCTTCTGACCAACTTTTGCCTCATTCACACCTCCCTCCCAGACAGATTTCTGCAACCTAGTAGCACTTGGTAGACCCTCAGCTGTGCCGGGAGATCCTGCCCCACCTTTGCGCCTAAAAGAAATACTTACCTCCGCTTGTGCTGGCAGCGTAGCCCACTCCACCATAACTAAATCCCTCTCATCTGGCACCTTCCAAAAGGTTTTCAAAATCTCCGATGTTACACAGTTACTCAAAAAAAAACACATCAACGTTACCGCCCAAACTCCAACACCTGCTTCATAGCTAAACTAATTACTGTGCTGCCTATAACGAACTTGGCCTCTTCACAGAACCCAATAGGCTCGTCGACCCATCCCGATCGGGGTTCTGACTGTTCTGTGGAATGGAATCCTCACTGGTCTCTACCTAGGACGGCCTAAAAAGAACGGCTTGTTCAGAAGGATGTGCTACTCTCATCCTTCTGGATCTATCAGCAGCCTTTGATACCATTGACCACTCAATACTCAGGAACAGGCTCCTCACCCTAGGAATAAAAGACACTGCCCTTAACTGGATCAGCTCTTTTATTTCCAAACACTCACAAATCATTCTCCTCCCGCCTTCCTGTTCCATCCCTTACCCCGTCACAAAAGGGGTACCACAAGGAGCCTCCCTTTCATCCTTCCTCTTCAACCTCTAACTAAGCCTGCTTCCAGCTCTCATCCGCTCTCGCAACCTTTCCTGCTACAACTACGCAGATGACACCCAGATCATTTTCAAAATCCTCAAGACTCCAGCCCCCCACTTCCGACCTCACCTCTTGCCTCTCGGATATCGACCTATGGATACCGAACAACCACCTAATCCTCAACCTGGGCAAATCAGAAATCTTAATATGCTGCAAAATTGCTCTGATCCTCCCACCTTTACCGTGGCCAATTGCCCTGGGAGCCCCACCTGCCGACTCCACCTCGATTACAAATCTTTGATGCATCATGGATCGAAACCTATCTCTCTCCAAAAACATCAACTCTGTATCCAGAACCTGCCACTTCCTCTTACGCATCCTAAAACAAATCTTTCCCTACCTCTCTTATTCCAATAGAGTCTCAGCAATACTGCCCATTATCATGTCCCACTTAGCCTATGCAACTCCCTCTATTTCGGCGTCCCGGTACACCAGCTCAGGAAACTTCAACAAATCCAAAAGGCTGCAGCCGGACTGCTCCCTGCCCTCTCACCCAGAGAACACATCACCTCTGCACTTAGAATATTGCACTGGCTCCCTGTTAGCCTAAGAACAACTTTCAAAGCCATGTGCATCACACACCGAGCCCTCTATAATACAGGCCCTGAGCTCCTTCAAAACAAAATCATCCACTATCAAACCCCCAGAAACCTCTGATCAGGCTCAGCTCTCCCCCTCATTATTACCCCTTGCCACTCCACCAAAGTTGGAGGCTCGACTCTCTGTATCCTAGCTCCCACCATCTAGAACACTCTTCCTCTGCACATCTGCCGCACACCGAAAACAACCTTTCCTACAAAAAAGTCCTCAAAACCTGGCTATTTGCTGTATTATCCTGAAGCCCCTCTCTAAAAAACGTCCAATTCTCAAACCAAATTTAGAAACACTCAGCACCAGGTGGTGCCGGCTGCATTCACAGCGACCCTGACCTCTCAGCACCTGGCAGAGGCAGACACTTTCGTGGTGGCCCGGTCCACACCCACCACTATACATTAATCATGACCCTGGTTTCCCTCAAGCACCACTAGCTGAATCACAGTCCTTCATATATGAAACGTCACAAGACTGATGAATCACTGCACCTGGCATGTATGGGAAAACAGGCAAATTGCACTCACAGTGTTTGGGATAGAATCAACATCATCGCATTCTGACAGATTGGGATGCACTCCGCGGAATTGTCAGGGGGTGATGTGTGCCATGGCCTTGTCCTGCACCAGTAGGACAGGGGGTGCCCCGTGCAATATTCCAAGAGGGCAATCAAGAATCAGCCCCGGGATCACTCTGGAAGGACAGGGGGGATGGGCAGGTAGTGCACATGTATGAACTATAGGATGGGCCTTCTATGGTAAAGGCAACAACTGAAAAGGTTCAGTAAGCGCCCGAAATCTGGGTAAACTCGCAATGTTATCCGCCTAGAAGAACCTGAAAGTACAACCCGTGCTCCTCTTGTTGCAAATAGTCAGAGCATAGACTGTCGCTAACCATTTTATTGCAAACGCAAGAATCGACAGAAGAAGCCAATTAACTGAGCCAGTGCATGAACAACAAATCACCACCAAATTCCACAAGGTACGTATAGTGCACCATGCTGGTGGACACTGGCTGCAGGCATGTGTTCCCGCACACATCAGAATACTGCAAGGACTATGACAGAAAGGGTGTTTATTGAACGTCAACAAGGGTATGATAAACAACTATCTAATCCTAAATCTACAGATGGGACCAAGCTATGACCATCAAATAATAATAACACAGTCCTAATGGTGTCTTGTCAACAAAAAATAAACCATTGCCAAGAGGTGTTCACAAAAATGATATGTCAGGATGTTCAGGCCGTTGGGTTCCGCACGAGGACACAGTTCGATCACTAGCATCAGGGCCTTCTGTGCCGAAGTCTCTTTACTTATCAAAGTCGCTGATTCAGAGGGCCTGATGTACCAAAACAAATGAAAAGTTATTTTCTTTTTAGAACCATTAAATTCAGGTGAGTCATGGTTCACCTCAGATGCCCCTCAGCTGGGCTCAGATCCCTTCATACAATGTTCATAGAATATTCATTCTTGCATGACTCACAGTTCACCCCGGATCCTCCTGAGCTGGACTCAGATTCTTCTATACAATGTTCAATAATTTGGATCATCCTCTTCCGGGATCAGATCCCCTCTTATACAATTTGTCTCCCTCAGCCGGGCCGGACGAATTTCCTTAAGTATTAACTATCAAAGACTTTTGAATGTGCTTGACCCATTGCAGGACCACTTCGATTTTACAATTCCTTTTTACAACAACATCTTTCAGTTGGATACCTGACAGAGACCTTTGAATGAGCACCCACGTGGCACCAGACCACTCTTTTTACGGTATCTGTCTTCGCTTCAAAAGTTCAGTCACTCATCTGCTGTTTAATTATTCACGTCGATCGTCACATATGTTTCACACACTGATCTTCTTCAGATTTCTCTATACAATGTTGCCGCATGCAACCCTGGTGCTAACACAGCCCGGTCTGGTGTCAGTCTCTCCAACTCACCGGCTGTGCTGACTTTACTGGCGCTGCTTTGTTGTAGGAGCCAAGGACAGTACCACGGCGGCAAACGCTTCTCCCTTCCTTGGCTATCAAACGGGTACCTCCGACACACAATGCTGGTCTCTTCAGATTTAATTCCAGGTCTTATGTTTCGTATTCTCGAAGGCTCTTGAAAGTAGCTGTCTTTCTCTGGAAAGGTCAAGGGTACTTCCCACCTCACAAACCTATCCGGTCTTGCTGTCTTTCTCTTCATATTAAACTGCCATCTTGGAATTGCTTTGCCTTGCTCAGAGTGTGCTTTCATGCTCCGCCTTTTGCCAGTGTGGGCAAGTGTGATGAAAGTCAGGTGTGTGTAATTATCAGTAATTGCCTGACTCTGCCTGACCATTGTACTGCGACTGCCATTGTTAGTCTGTTTTGTCTCACAGTGAGCTATCTGTGAGAAAGTGTTCGTGTCGGGAAAGCCGGGGGGTTTGAGTTCCTAAATATCTTACCTGGTAGGATGGGGAAAAGGTGCTACATGGAAGGGGATACTTTGTCTCGCCGTCCGGTGTCCCATTTCCACTCCCTGAAGACCCCTCATCCAGGTGATCCTCCCACTCTGGTCCACCCCCAACAACAAGATCCAAAACCAATGGCTGTGTCCTGGCCACCTGGATGACAGATCCCTGGGGACTAGTGGGTGAGACACCTTCAGGTTTCTCACACTTCTCACACCAGACTACGCCTCAACACCTCTGACATCAGAATGCAGTGCAGACCTATGACAAATTCAGGCATGCTGAGCACATAGCTAGTCTGTAGCACTCATGTCATCTTCTGACTCCTCTAAGCGACCATCCACATATCTTTCCACATGGATTGCTCTCTGCAGGAGCCTGGGCAGCCTACCTAAGCCTTATTTGGCCAATGGACACACTTATCCTAATTTTACTCCATGACACACTGGACTTCGGTCCTCTGAGGGCGTTCCCACAAACAGTGCATTGAGACTATAATAATGGTAAAAGGCGCTATATAAATGACAAGTACAATACAATATAATTTATTCATTGGGAATCTCGATGCAGAGTGACCCTTAGCGGGCCCTGGGTCTGTCATCATGAGCACTGCTTAAACATTCCTTGGAGTTTGTGGTGTGGGATGCTTAGGCATTTCATGTCATCTGTGACATGGACAGGTGGGGCACGGGTGGGCAAACCTTCTCTCCCTAATGCCCGAAGTGGCATCAAAGGCAGTCATCAAGGAGGAATACGAAGGATGGCAGTCAGGTATTTCAGGTAAGTGGTGAATGGCCCACAATTTGCATCTGTTTGTCCATTTGAGAAGTGTTCTTATTGCATTCTGCAGGGGTCAAATATTCCAGAGATCACATTGGCTAGCCACACTCTTCCTAACCGTGCACTTCAAGGCAGTCATGGCGATTGCAATAAGGCTCGCCCCTGCTCTCCCTGTCCCTAGCATGAAAGGCAATTGCACAAGGGAAGAAATAGATCCTGTGATAGGGATTACAGGGAGGACAGAGTTTAACCAGGTAGGAGCCATGCCCTCTTAGCAGAAAAGGGGTATTTTCATAGAGATGAGATGAGTTAGATGACTTTCATCTCCCCTACAATAGAGAAAGAACACTTTCTTCAGATCTACCTAAGCCCATAGCAGAATTATAGGTTGCGATTAAAGATGTTGTCTCTGCAGTGATTGCTGAGGAGAGAAGGAACCACAGCCAGCCACGGGCAGGGGTAGGAAAATGCAAAGACATAGACCTTGACACCAAGGTGTGTTACATCACTAAAGAACACAGACCAAAGGTTCTATCACACAAGTAGAAAACATTGGAATGTCCACCACCTGTTGCCAACAACCTGCATGAAGGGTACTCCTTGGGCAGATAAGACAGTCAAGTAATCCAACACGTGCCCACTCTGCAAACAATTTAGAATATCCTCCATGGCATGGAGACTGCTAAGATCAAGAAATGCTGGCAGTCCCAAAGTTTGTATTTAAGCAGTTTCCAGTTAAAGGTGCTAATGCTGAACTGTGAGACGTTGTGCACACGGATTTGATGTTGCCTAATCTCAATTGCAAACCTTCTGTGATTTCCGAGGACCTGGTGCCAAGGGACCCTGTTGACAGAATGTTGGATGAGACCCTGAAGTGTAGCTATGCAGGATCCAAGCTCTACTAAACAGCGGTTTAGGAGGTTGACTTATAACAACCCATACTAAAACACATTGAACAACTGGAAGCATCTTTAGATTCTGGTTTTGATTAATTTCAAATCCTGCTCAATCTAGACACCTAGACTTAGCTCATCTTCAGCACGGCCATGGATGTCATCACGGCTGAAACTCTTACACAGTGGCAGTAAGGAGAAACATCTACGTTCAGGAATGGAAGATTAGCAACAGCCAGAAAAATAACCTTCACATATGCCCTTAGGGTGGGAGGCTGTTTGTTGACAAACTAGAAGTTTTAATTAAAAAATCCTATGAGACTCATAAATTGTCCACTCCTACACAAGGCCCCTTGGTCACAGCTCCCAGGAAACAATCAGCCTTCAAGCTGGGTACCTGACGCTACCAGAAGTGAGGAGTCACACTGGCAACTCAATTCACTCAGTGAAAACCAAAACGTTCTATGTCCCCAGTTCAGGTTAAACAACAGTCTTACTACACTATGACTCTCATAGTCAGTTATGGCACGGTAGGAGGAAGAATATGGACATTCAGAGAGAGAAGGAAAGTGTTGGCAAATTGCGGCAAGAACATACCGACGGGACTTCACAGATTACCTAAGGGAAGCAGAGATACTGTTAATGAAATTACCGCAGAATACTGCAAATGGGACGCCCCTAATCTTTAGCATCCTTGATCTTTGTTCAAATAAGTCAAATGCTCCAGTTCCAGAAGCAAACATAGGAAAATGCTTCTATTACAATGTCTTTCTTGGAGAAAAGTCATCAAGAGAATTCCGATTTATATTGAACCTCAAACCTCTAAACAAGTACATACCAAACATCAAATTCAGGATGGAGCTTTGAAAAGCTCTAATTCTTCTTGAAGCCCTGGGATGTTTCTGGATGCAGATAGATTTACAGGAGGCCAAGCACCACATTCCTGTCCACAAAAGGCTTGGAACTTTCTCAATTTGCTATTCAAGATCGTTGCTACCAGATTGTCTTGCATTTTTTGGGATGACATCTGGACCAAACATTTTCAACCAAATTATGTCTCCAAATATAGTCATCATTCAAAATCACCAAACACATGCACACCACTAAAAGGACGGCTGGCGGATACACGCCAGATTGCATGACAAATCCAGAGCAGACACGTTCCGGGTGCACGACATTCAGAAAGAGAAGGGCCACTGTGGTGAATCTGAAGATGCCATCCTTTCTTAAACACAGGACTTGGAATTCCTTGGGACTCACGTCTGGAGAGTACTCTCAAACTGAGACACAGAAAATCTTCCCTTATCAGTCAAGTCAGCCTTCGGTTTATTGTTCTCAGGGTCAGGCCTTAGATGAAACCCACAGTGAGGCACATCTTACGGTACTGCAACTGGTTTGGGACCAGATTGCAGATACTTTGCACCGGTGAAAGTGCAAAATTCTATCATATTAGCCACTAGTGCAAACTGTACCCTAGTGCAAAAAACATTCGAGCCATATTAGAAAACATATGCACTGTGACATGTGCAATCTTTCATGGTATAAGCACTAGGGCAAAATTCGCCCTAGCACCGAAAGAAAATACAATTTCACTGCATTTTCCCACCAGGGCAAAGTTTGCCCTAGCGCTAATATGAAATATTAGCACTGGGGCACATTTTGCCCTGATGCTCAAACCATGGAAAATTATACTTGTCACGGTGCAAATGTTTTCGAATATGACCCCAATGTCATATGTACGACAGCCTGCAGAAAGAAATCACCAACTGCATTAAAACATATGTAAATAATAAGATTTTCATGCACCACAGAACTCCAGCCTCTCCATGTGCTCATGCTGTATTGGGAGAACCACCGTTTACAACATACATTCATGCAAAAATGTGCCTTTAATTCAACCCACATTTTAAATAATTTTAAATTCACCCTCTGGATTATGATGTGCAAACAACTTCACGTGCATACTGTGATGGTCTCTGAAGTAGAAAAATAAGTATTGTTTCAGAGACAATTCAACGTTCATGAACCTATTCAGAAGAACACATTTGAGAACAATTGCCATTTCGGTGGTAGGAGGAGTTGTTGGGACCAAACATGGAATCCAGGCGAAATTTAAAAATTATAAGTCGGTAGATGCTTTTCAGTAGATTTTCTTTTCCAATTACGCCTGCCATTCTAGTCAATGCTGGGTGTAACATGGGAACATCCCCCAGAAATGGCATCATTTGGAAATCTCAGCGATAACCAGGATGGAGGCCATCACACCTGTGCAGTTTCACAAAGTTAGGGGCCCTTATGGAAAAGTAGGAGAGCATATTAAATGAACACCATAATAGAAGAGCATATTAGTGTTGAGCACCCAAACACTGACACCAAAACCTAGAGTTTACCCCAAGGAAACCTGCATTTGCATGTGTTGGACTAGAAAGAGGACAGCAAGAATTGATAAAATACTGCAGAAGAGCTTGCATAATTATATTATGTAGAGAGTATGACAAAGGAGAGTAAGATACCTGAGCGCTTGCAAGCAAGTAAATCAAATACAGGAGGCTGCAGGTGACTGTAAATTGTGGGTATTTTGCCTAATACCCACAGGGACAGGAGTAAACATCTAGATAGGTACAATCACACTGCGCACACTGTCTGTATGTTCAATGCGTAATTGCATATCATTTATTCCACTGAACATCACTGAAAGTAACATTTCACCATCTAACACTGAAGTGGAAAATTAAAATCCCATCATTGAATACCAATTGCATATATCAAGTGACTTTTTTCTTTCAAGCTATCAACCAATCCACACAATTTAGCGAACAAGAATTAAGGAGACTCAAGGTTTTTTCTACGCGTTGCATCATGTTGGTCTTGAGCCTTACCAAATACCAGGATATCATTGCTGTAATTAAACGTGGCTATTACTGGTGAGATCAGTCGGTGGATTGTTTCTTGAAATATTTCAGCCGCTGACGATATCCCGAAGTACAATCGCTCATAGCGAAAGAGCCCTTCGTGAGTCACGAAGGTTGTGATTGGTCTCGAGTGCAGGTGGATTACCAGATGGTGGTAACCTTCATTAAGGTCAAGTTTCAAAAAGCGTGCCGCCTGATTCAGCCAAATGATCATGTCCTCAATATTGGGGCCATGGTCCCGTTCCCTTTGTATCACCGTGTTCGGCATGCGCATGTCCACACTGAGCTGGAGTCTGCCCTTTTCTTTCGGAACCACTGCAAGCAGTGACACCTACGGCATTGGCCCACTGACTCTTTCAATTATGTCATTGTCCAAGAGCAATTGGAGTTCTTTTGACACTTGTGCTTGCAGGTGAAACCCCACTCTGCACGGGTGTTGGGGTACCGGGGTCACTGACGGGTCCACATGTTGCATTATCACTGAGTCCTTGAGCATTCTGACCCCCTTGAATAACGCCAGGAATGATGAACAAATGTGTTCAATTGTCATCTCACGGTGCATCACCAGGTTCACTTCCCTGTCCCTCTTTAGGAATCCTGATACCACCTCCGACTGGTCGTACCGGATGCCGATGAGGGCAAGAGCTTTGGCAGTGGGGTAACTAAGGAGGCATCGGCCGGTGGCCAGGCTCTATATCATGTGTATGGATGCAAAACACAACCCATCCCTTGTGGTGTAACTCACAGTGGAATTGACCTGTTGAAGAGAAGGGTGACATCACTCCCCATTGAAATATTCTTGCTTGAGACGGGAGTAGGGGGTATAAGTCCTTGATCAGCTGGTGCAGGGTTTCACTTATTACATTTATAGTGACACCCATGTCTACAATAAACTGGAGATTGAGGTTGCCTATCTGGATGGTCATTCTCTGGGCAGTCCTGCTGTCATCGTCACCACTAATGAGGTGCACATACTCCCTGCTGTATCGATCCATGTGTCCATAATCATCCTGTGCGTATGCCCCTCCTTGTTCCAGTGGGGATTCTCATAACGGTCTCTCACATAGCTCATTTCCTCCCTCTCATGGTGGCGTGACAGTGGACGGCTGGGTGTGAGGGGGTAGTCTTGTTCCTCTTGATATTGCGGTATTATCTGCATGGTGAGATCCTCCATTGCTCTCACAAATCTCGTCTGTCCCTGCTGTGGGAGCCCTGGTCATCATATTGTTCAGGGTGCATCCTGTTGACAACATTTCGGGACTGTTCCGGGCGATCGTCAGGACTTCCTGACCCGAAGTTCCTGTAGGCCAGGAGAAGCACTGTCTTTCCTTTACACACTGCCTGAAAGTGGTTCTATCGCCCGCATCTCATACGCATCTGTCCCCAAACCAGGCATTGTCCCCAGTGTGGGAATTTGAAGCCACACCGATAGCATTGTTTGTCCCCTTGGTATCTCTGATGGTGCCGTCTGCATGTCTGCCAGCATGTCTGGTTTCTTCGGGTTCTCCATGGCAGCCACCTGGATGTCTACCCTTTTGGAAACTCTCGCTAGGTCCATGATTTCTGGCAGCGAAAGTGGCTTTTTAATAGGTGATTTCTAAATACCGATGTTAGGCACCCTTCAGTGATGTGCAGTCAGATGGCCTCGTTGTCAGAGAAGTTCTCAAAATCACAATGGATGATTTTCTTCTGGAGCCTGAGCACAAACTCCCCTATTGTCTCATGAGGGAGCCATATACACTGAATAAATGAATACCTTTCATGGTGTCTGTTGGGGAGCACCACCAGTATGTTCTTCACTGCCACCACCAACATCGGGTATGTCGTTCTTTCTTGTATGGGGATTGTTTTTATGATGCTCTTTGTTTCTTTCTCCGCCAGGTTTGTGAATATATCAGCAATGTTAGGTGAGCCCTGGTCTCCCACCGCTTTTATGAAGTCGTCGAACTCTTGCATCCACTCTTCCCATCTGTGGCCTTGGCCATGCTGGGGCTGCAGTGAAAATGGGCTTGGTTTCCTTAAAATTGTGTCTCTCGACAATGTAAACAGTGTCCACCATTTTGCCATAGTCTTCTGTTTGCTTGAGGGCTTTTTTTGGGGTGTTCTCTACTGCGTTGCCTTGGCTCTCTACCTTTCCAGCACAGACTCTCGCGTCTCCTTCCTGGGCAGTGGCTTTGGGCTATCTTATAGATTGCGTGTGTGCTTTCCGCAGCGCCTTCCTCTGTACTGGATTCTCACTTCTCCTTCAGTGGTAATATGGCCTCTACCCCGACTGGTTGCACTGGGTTCCAACCTCTCCTTTGATGGTAATATAGCCTCCCCCCTGACTGGTACTGTTTTTTGTGCCCATCCTTCCACGGCTTCTTCAATAATGGTTGTGCTCTATCCTCAGGCTCTAACTCTATGGCCACGTGTGTAGACACTCAGCTGTCCTCCAATCTGCCCCCTTACTTCGTTGTCGTTGTGTCGTGGTACCAGAGTCACGCCCCCATTCCGCTCCTCTTCAGCATGTATGTGTACATGGGAAGGCTGAGCCTCCTCCTCGCTTCTTTGTACTCTTGCTTTCCTCCAGCTGCGGCGAATGGTCTTCTCCTGCTCCTGGATGGCTTCTCCTTCGCCTCACAGTGTCGGGGCTCACACCCCCGTCCTTCGGAGTGGGCCGAGCAGCGGCAAGCATAGTCACCCGCAGCTCTCCTCACCCCTCCGAAGCAGCGCCACCGGCTTGCAGCTGATGGGGTGCTGATAGGCACAGCCCTCCTCGTGAGGTCCGTAACCTCATTGCCAGTTGTTTTGGGGTGTCCCACCCCCCTATGCTCTACAGATACACAGAGCCAGGTTAACATAAAACTTCTTTATTCGATCCGCAATAGAAACTGAAACTGGCTTTCCCTTGTCCCTCCCTTTCCTTCATGCTCCCACGTGCCCTCCCTTCCCAGTGTCCCCTTTCTTAAAGGGCTAGGGTCCTTCTTCCCTTCACAACACTAATATCATTTCAAAACACAACTATTCTATGAACAAATTGGCAGGCTCAGAAGAGATTTTGTAATGCAGAGACTGGAGTTCAAATGTTAGTTACTCCGTACACAATCTTCTGAGAAATATTCTACAGGGTCATTTTGTACTAAGCGTTGCAGAAAAAAAAGCGTAAAATCGCTTTTACGCGTTCAGTTTCAGCTCCAGCTAATTTTAGTGCCGTTCTGAGGCACTGGAAGGCAGCAAAGCGGAGATAGCACCACGGCTTTGCTTTCCGCCCACTTTTTGGGTGAGCACTCTATTTTACTCCTTCAAAAGATTTGCATGCAGGCGTAAAACCAAAAATTCCAAAGGAATCCCATATACGCCTTAGTTTAGCACCTGCTAATGAGCATGTGGATTCCATTACATGCCATTATAAAACAGCGCCTGAAAAGCTTAATTCGCAGATAGTGTTTTATTTCTCTCAACGGGGAGAGTAAAAGTAGCAGCTAAAAGCGATTTCTTTGCTCTTTACTTTTACATGCTGCTTTGAGAGTGTTGAAAATTGCACGCAGGGGATCACTGATATGGAAGTGCAATTGTTGGTGGCCGGCTGCATTCAATTAACATTTAATTTAAGATTACCCTTTCTCTATGGTGGGAGTTCAAAGGCGGCTGTTAAATGCATGCAGTCTAAAAACCTTGGTCGAAATGGCTTCAAAAAGGAGCCTCTGTCTCTGGCTCATAGGCTGGAGGATACATAGGGCCTCATTACGAGGTGGCCGGGAAGGTATTACCGGCACCGGTAAGGGCACCGGTGCCGGTAATCCCTTACTGCCCTACTACGAGGTCCCAGCAGGTCCCTTCCTTAATTCCTGGTTTTACCAGGCGTTATGGAAGGGACCCGTTAAGGGACTTCAGAGCTAATAACGGTACTGCAATTTGCGGTACCGTTATTAGCACCTTCCCCCTTCCAATTGGGCCCTATGGGGGTTGAAATGGGAATGGAGAATGGCTTTTTCAATGGGGATTTACCGGTCCCACAAAGGTCGGAATAGCCCGGTAAATCTCCATTGAACGGGACCAGAGACGGTACCGATAATAGCGCCATGACTACCTCCAACCTCGTAATGAGGCCCATAGTCCCTGAAGGTGTGCGCAAAATCATTCTGCTTGTTTTAATGGGGTGCAGCCTCCCTATTGACGCACATGTACCATGACGGCCTGGGGCCAGATTACAGAAACGTTGCACCGGTGCAAGTGCAAAGTTTGCACGGTATTAGCAGTATGGCAAAGTTTTCCCTATTTTTAAGAACACTGGGACACATTAAAAAAACATTGCACCTCGGCAAGTGCAGTTTGACATATTAAAAGCACAAGGGCAAAAGTTGCCCTAGTGCAAAAAAGATGCATGTTCACTACATTTTTGCACCAGGGCAAAGTTTGTCCTAGTCCTAATACCGAATGGTATTAGCACTAGGGCAAACTTTGCCCTGATACAAAAATGCACCAAAAATGTATCTTTTTAGCACTAGGGCAATTTTTGCCCTGGCGCTTTTAATATGCCAAACTGCACTTGTCGAGGTGCAATAGTTTTTTAATGTGTCCCAGTGTTTTTAAAAATAGGGCAAACTTTCCCCTAGTGCTAATACCGTGCAAACTTTGCACTTGCACCGGTGCAATTCTGTAATGTGGCCCAACTGTGTTCTGAATAGGTGATTGCATTAAACCTGTGTACTTGTTGAGTTAGGGCAGGGCTGGGGGTGTGGTTTGAGAGTGAGCAGGGATACGTTGATCATAGTTAGTTTGTAATTGGACCACTTTGGAAAATGTTTAACTTGAATACATGGGTTCCTTTATTATTTGAGGTCCGATGCAATGAGGCAACTGTGATGTTTTAGGTCTGCTTATTTTAAGTAATGGAAAACAATAAAGATATTTAAACAATAACAAAATCAAACACTTTAAACAGCGAATGCTAAAATGGAATATATGTATGACAGCTCATCTAGTCATTGGTTCGGACGCTGATTTGTCTTTATGAAATAATGAACTTGTGCAGGACTTATGACACAATGCATAGGCGTGAAAGGGCAGGAGAGCGCCACATACCCACACACCAACAACGCGTTCACCTTTTGTACAGTAACATTAAGCGGGTTACATCCAGAGTAGGTTGGCGTCTTTGGTGAAGCTTTACAAAAGTCACAAAATAAATGATAAAAAAGAGAGCAGTAGACAATCAGTTAAGCTTTAGTGGGTATTAACTCATGCCCAGGAACATTCAGCGCTGCAGCCAGTGGTTTCCATGGAAACAAAGGGCCGCTCTTTTCTTCAACTGCCCTTCGAGTGCTTGGCCTTTCAAGCTTGCTTTTAGTTTGTGGGAACATGGTGCACTTCAAAGTGACCTTCAGTAGGCAGTTGGGGATGCATAATGAAAGGCAACCTAAAGTGTGTGCGGTTCTATGTTCGTGCTGTGCCTCTGAATGTGATGCGTGCTTGTGTGTGCTTGTCTGTGTGTGTGTGTATTCCATTTTTTTCCATTTTAAAAGAATTGTCTAAACTGCTGAAAATTGACATTTTACAGAACAACTGGGTAAAAAGCCCCACACTTTGCAAGTGTTTGTACAGTGTAACATATGAACAAAACTGATAAATGTCAGATCACCAACAGCAGAAAGGAGCATTTTACAACACTTATTCATGATGATTGTGCCCATAGTATTCACCAGCATTGCCACTGTACACACCTTTATGATAGTGCTCACAACATGCCAGACTGCCACTGTAAAGCACGTTTGTGGTGATGTGACTTCGTTATATGCCAGCAAGGCCTTGTAAAACACTTTATGATGATGCCTGTGCCCACATATATAACAGTTCCCCCTACTGATTCACACTGACGACTTGGGGGAAATAGAGGATTGACTCTAGAAAGTGGATACTGAAAACTGTTGAAAAATAACATACAAATGAATGTTTTTAATGTCTAGTGTATGTATTCTATATTGAATAGATTGTATTTCTCTTTACACCTGTATCACATATATCAGTTTCACTTTAGGTGTACATTTTGAGGGAATATCTATTGAGTCATATCTGATACAATACTGTAATTCAGCTTTGATATGCACCTTTTTCGATGTGACAATACATTCAGGACTCAGCTTTCACTTTATTTAATATTGATATGAATAATTTTTAATAACGATTGACTATGTGTTTGTCAGTTGCCTCGCTATTTGTAATAGGCATTTTACTTGTTATAAATAAACTTTACTAATTGTATCTATGTTGGTAACAGTAACATTTCGATAGTACATACTGTGCCAAAATATATGACAGTATTGCCACTGTCAACCACTTTAGTGATGGTTCCCACAACATACGCCAGCACTGCCCCTTTACAGCACATGTTTCTGATGCCTATGTCTCCAATCAAGGTCCTGTGGAACACTTTTATGATGGTGCTCACAATATATGTTAGGACAGCATTGTAAAGCACATTTTTATGATGCCTCCTTTTACAAGCTATGCCAGTATGACCATGTACAGCACTTGGTTATGCTGGCTGTACACAAACATATGCCGGTATTGTCACTGTAAAACACTTTCATAAAGGCCCCCAATATCTTTTCGAGCATGCCACTGAAAAAGGAACATGCATGCTGCTGGTACGGGCATTTGCCCTCCATGCCCTGCCACACATGCATGTATCACAGTCTCACACACATTCAGTCACTCACAATGTTCACACACTCACATACAAACATATATACACACACAACAATGCATGCACACTCACTTATTCCCATGAACGCACACACTCATTCAAACTCTTTTGCCCAGACACATTCACACATGTTGCATAACATTCGAAACAAGCGTGCAAACTTTTATTTTACTGTACCTTTCCATTGGGTCATCTTATTTTCACGCTCTGTGTAGAATGGGGATTGCATGGTCTGACCTGAGACTCTGGCATGTAGCGACAGAGTCTAGGAAAATGTGTTCACAGTCTAGAGATCATTTGCCAGGCAACCTCTGTCCAGGAACGGGCAGGGTATGATATGATATGATATGGCATTTGTAACGCGCTTATACACAAGTGTTTCGAGGCGCGACGAGGCAGGCAGGGGGGAACAAGGGGAAGACAGACAACGATCCTACTAGGCCAGGTAACATTCAGACCGCGCAAGTGCAGGGGTAGGGGGAAGGGAAAAGTGCAAGGGGAAGGGGAGGGGGGAAGTGCAGTACAAAGTAAGTAGAATAAAATATCAATAAATAGGGCCAGCTGGTGGCAAGTGCAAGGTAAGTGCAGACAAGTGCTGGGTCTGTCTGGAGCTGTGTAGCGCACACCTTTTCCACAAGATCATTGCTTGCCTTCAGGCTCAAAGGCTATCAATGAGAGTGTCAATCATTTAAAAATACAGGTGGCCAAGGAGGCATATAGGGGGTGCACTGGGAAGTGGAAGAGCATCCAAGGGAGGAGTCTACCCCCTCCTCTTGGCACTGCCACTGTCTATAGACCTTGGATATTATTCCCTGTATTCATGTTTTGATGGTTGTATTCACGTTTTGTTCCTTTTGCATAGTAAAGCTGAGCTGCCCATCCCTTTCTGTTTCAACTCCCCTTGCTTCTCGTAGGCATTCATCCAACTCCTCTGTGTTCTTGTGGATCAACTGTTCTGTTCTTCCCTCACCATGGCAGATGTTTTTTGGGCCTATGGAAAACCCAGTGTAAACAAAACACATATTGTTCATCATTCTTTTGGCAACTACAAGGATGCAGAAGTATGGGTCCGACACAGTGGTGGCATGTTTGTTGACAAAGACTTTTATTTATATATAAAAATAAAGAAAAGGAAAACCTACCTTTCCCTATTCCGGCGAGGGTTTGCCCTACATCAACAAAAAGACTAAGGACTCTGTCAGGATGTCCAATAAAGTAAATTGTGCACCGTTCTGTGTCCAAGCCTATTTCCGTACTTTACACACCAGACTAAATAAGGAAAACTGTGGCCCTCATTACAACTCAGGCGTTAAGGGTTTAACGGTGCCGTCGGCGCCATTAACCCTTAATGCCTGATTACAAGTGTCCCTTTGCGGGTTGGTGTTTAACGCCTGCTTTTAGCAGGCGTTAAAAATCCAACCCGCAAAGGGACTTTGGAGCTAATTACGGCACCGTAATTTACGGTGCCGTAATTAGCGCCTTCCCCATTCCCATTATGCCCTATGGGGGCAAAAATGGGAATGGGGAAGGGCAAATGGTGAATGGGGAATTACCGCCCCACTCACCTTGGAATGGGGCGGTAATTCCGCCATCCACCATGGCGGAATCCTAACCTTAGCAGCATGGACCATGGTGCTAATAGCACCATGGTCCTCCGCCAAGGTTGTAATGAGGGCCTGTGTGTTCTTCTTGATCTAGAAAGAGGCTTCTCTGGTTCTGGATGCAAATTCAAATGCTCAGTTCTTGATGAGAAAACACAATGAGTGGTTCTTTAACTTAAACGTTCTCGATGTTGAATGCTCTTCCACATGCATACAGAAAACAGTTTGCAAGTATCATGGGGGGACTCTTCCCCCATTCTTTTCTGCAGTTCACAAATGTAGTTTCGAGTCTGGTTCACTATCCTGCCAGACTTGACTGTAGATCTTCTTATCACAAAGCACAGTTCACAAGTATCAGAGGGGAGTTTCTCCCCCTTTTCTTCCTCCAGCTCACAAATGTAGCATCAAGTCTGGTTCACCATCCTGCCAGACTTAACTGTAGATCTTACTATGCCAGAAAATGTCTCTTCTTTTGGCAATGGGTCTTTGACCCCTTATCTTCACTTATGGCACCTCTCTTTCTCTTTTACGTGGGTCCCAGACCCCTCTGGGTTGTCTCTGGATCTCCCCAACTTGTAGCATAGCTTGTCTCTCTTTTGTTTGGGTCCCAGACCCCTTAATGTTATCTTGGGACCTCCTCGACTTGCTCTGAGCCTCGGCCCCTTGATTGAGTGCTTCTTCGGAATTGTATGGGTCCTTGATCTCTGTGTCAGGCTCACCCAGCCTGGTATGGGTCCCAGACCCTGGTGTGCTGCTCTTGCTGGGCTTCCCCCGACGTTGCATGTGTCCCAGCCCTCTTTCTCAGGTATGTTGCATATTGTATCCTTGTCTGGTTCACTAACCTGCCACGTACTGCTTTTCATGTGACTTTCTCTCTGTTTTTCCCAAATACTGGTACAATGGAGATGGGGTTCTTCAGCCTTCCCCAACCGCTTCCTTTGATCTCTTCTATCTCCAGCACCCGCAACAGTAACCCAAGTACCTTTCGTGGCATTACTGGCTTGCTCGGGCGGCTTTGCAGAACTGCTTCTTCCTGCTGCAGGCTTCAGCATATCTTTGCAGCGATCCCAGGTCTGGTCCTTATTGTCGTGTGCTTCTTGGCCCAACCACACACTCTGACTCCCGGTCTCCCCAGGGCCTGCAGTGCTCCAGCCTGCAAAACAGGAAACACAGCATGCATTCAGCGAGGCACCGTCAGCCGTTCCTGTTCTCCGTGGCGAGCCTCCAGCCGGCTCTCAGTTCCTCCAGGAAGGATCTGACAAGGTACACAGTCCTTATTCCTTTTTTATCACTGACGCTAACTTTAGTTGACAGTACTGCGTATGTTTGTTGCACGGTGGGCTTTGGACTCATTGCATGTTCTTCTTCATGTCAGGGGCAGTATGCACTCCATCTGGGTAAGCCCTCTCTTCCTTGTCCGAATATGATATGTATATGGATGGTGTCTTCTACCCTACAGCGATACATAGATGTGTGGGGGCCCTGAGTATGGTCAGGGTCGGACTGGGAACCAAAAGTGGCCCTGGAATTCTTTTTCAAAGTGGCCCCATTTTCACCAAACGAGCGAGCACACTGCCTGAGCCCAACCATTCTATGAGAGGAATGGGGGTATCCCCTAATAAAATGTTGAATCAAATGATTCCAAATTAGCACATTTAAAGCATGTTTTCGACATGTATGGATTAAAAAAGTAGGTTTTAAATACGTTTATGATCGCTCAAATTAGCTCTTAAATGAGATCTGGGACGTTACACATTTTGCAGATGAGAAAAACAAATTAATCCGGTATTAAATGTGCTAGGCAACATGCATCCCTAATCCATTTCATCATATTCTAGTGCTAGGAACGGTACACAGATAAAAGGCATTCTTAAACAGATTTTGCTTTGTGTAGGCATGGGAAAGGCATTTGCCAGGCACTGCCATAATGGTATTAACTGGTTTGTAGCACCTGGAAAGTGGTGAGAGTTCCTGGGCATGTAATTAGCAGTGCCTGGTGAATGCCTAATATTGATACACGACCTCAGTCTGTTGGCTTTGCCAATGCTTGTTTTTAACAGGACTTGAGTGAAGGATAGGCATAGTGCCTATAAATTGAGTGGCTGATGGCAGACCTGGTTAACATTTTTATTACACGAGTAGCGCCTAAATCATTAACTCTCAGAAGACTGCTTTGAGAAAACACTGGCAGGCACTTCAAGCACAACGTTTGATGGTAAGGATGAATAAAGCTAGCTCACAAACATCCCAGGAGGACGTGTTTTTGATCGAGAGGGGCATAAAGAGGGTGGAAATTGCCATGGGGATTAGCATGGCCATGGGCAGTCAATGCGTGGGTAAATAACCAAACAACTTGTACAAGCTTTGTGTGCCAAAAGGCACCATAGAGTCAGAAAGTGGACAGTAGGATTCAGGGAGTTGATGTTGGGAGGGTGAGAAGATCAGCCAGACAGGATCTGTAAATAAGACTTAGAGGCGAGTACAATAATTTTAAATATATGAGAGATGCCATGGTACGTACACTGCACATATCTAAACATATACAATGGGCAACCACACAGTCCACAATGTAAATCTCAATAACAAATATCTGAAATTAAGACTATAAGACTATTTTCAAATAAGGACTTATCCACCTACCAACTGTGAAAAAAATAATTGTCTCTCCACCAAGGTCTGGCACAGGCAGCACAGGGCTACAGTCATGGACACCACCAGTGAGTTTGGCCTTCGCCAGCCAGCTGAGCTAGACTGTCCATGATGGACCATTGTCTCGGACCGGGAATGCAGATGATGCCGGAAGTGGTAGGTTCAACTATGCAAGAGCAGTAAGACTACGTGGGGCTCTTCGAGGTGGGGGATAAGCCCAAAAAATTATACATTTTCTAGCGGAGTGAGACAGCGCTTTAAGAGAGTTTGATTATCTTCAGAGCTGTGTGGAGTGGATGTTGTTGTAGTCCTTTGTTATTTCTGCCTCAGAAAAGTAAATATATTTTTTCTTTTTTTGTAGAATACCCAGCCAATTATCCTACACCCTACAAGCCCCCTCTTGTGTCTCCCTCGCCCATGCCCCCACAGACTCATTTTATGTTTCCAGCAGTGGAACTAGAGCAGCAGCTCATTCCAACGTTTCTTAACACCACAGCCAACGTAGTATGCAAATAAAGCGGGACACTGGGTGACTGGGCTTCTCGGCGCCACAGCAATCCTGGGAGGCTGAGTGGCAGCTTACCTGTTGATCTTCAGTGCAAAGGGCCGCTTGTCTGCGCTGGAAATGTGAGCCAGCCATAGGGCTGGGCAGTCTGTCCCAGGCCGCTCTGTGGGCTACACACCCAGACCACATCCTGCTGGATGCATGCGTGTAATGGCAAGGTGTGTGTGCTTGGTGTGTCACCACATTGCCAACGGGTGTAGCTGTCCAGCAAGATGGCCTCTGTTGCATGCGTGCGGGAGTGCAGGTCGGTATAAGGGGCATGGTTATGCAGTAGTACTCAGTGGCATGTTTTGGCAAGTGTAATGTGTGTGTACTTGATTTGTGTGATGCGTGTATGAGAAAGCAGCTAATTTGTGCTAGTGTGCGGGTTGTACGAGTATAGGGCAGGCTATGAGGTTGTGAATTAAATGTTTGGTCAAGAATAGAGTTGCATAACTTATATATCACAGCAGAGGCCGCAAACATCACTACTATCCGTTACAGATTTTTATATATAAACATTCTGCAACTCAGAGAACCTTTCCTATGACTTACATTAAACATCATTATTGTATGTGCTTTCGGGATCGCATAGCATGCTCATCGTTATATATTTTTAGAAACGTTCATGGGCTCGCTGCACTCTTCTCGGATACATACTATAGTGTTTTACAATCTTTCAGGACCTCACTCAGCCACAGTCTGCATTGCAACCAGGACTCAATTCAGAGGGAACTTTGAAATTAATATCAGTTCATTTGTAGGCAAGCTAGCTCAGTGGATTTAAGAGTTTGTGCCAGAAATCTGTATTCTGCCTGTGCATAATACATACAGATGTTAAGCCTTTCTGAGTCACTACATCTAAGTAGAGTGAAGCTCTCTATAAGAACACGAAGCTAGAGAAATGAAGCGCTATACGAAATATATTTTTATTGAAGGTGTGATATATATTCAGTGAGTTGAAAATCATAGCAGGGTGGGGGGTTGGGATCGGTATCTAGAAAACAATGTAGGGGGCACAAAGAAATTGGGGGTTACTGACCAATAGATGCAAAACTAAAGAGTGCAAAATATGTGCCTATTTGTACAAATTCCTACCTTTTCAACTGTGTTGAATACAAAAGTGCCATCAAACCATCCATGCAATATATCATGCTTTTTTACTTTTTAACAGCACTGGGGCCATGGCTCACATGTATTGTTGCCACTGCATAGCTGAGTAACAATCCCTATGTTCCAGGGAGCCGCTAAGGGGGTTACAAGAGGCTGTGCCCAAAGGCGCTAGACCATGTGTGTACCTGAGTCCTGCACCCGTCAGCAAGAGACGTGCTGGCATGACTGCAGTTGCGGACCAGAGTGCTTAAGTTAACCACCACGGTATCACACTCCATACATCCCCAATTCCACCGTAACCTCCATAAAGAATCATAACCAACACCTGAGCATCTCCACCCAGATGTAGACTGCTAAAATCATTACCGGACAGACGGCCAAAGCAAGTACAGAAAAAATGAGGTAACATCGCACACAAAAACCCCAATGCAGATGACGCATGAACGTGAACTTAATGCTCAATTAATTCAAGCATTGAACTAAACAACTACGTTATATCTTTGGCTCAAACCACATGATCCTAGGCTTTGTAGCATTTATTTCTCACACTGTCAAATCGGTCATTAAAACAAATGCATTTACTTTAAGCGCTGCACAATCATCGTTTCTCAAGCAGCTCCCAGGAGAGAGTGAAAGATTGATTTGCCCTTCCAGTTGTAAAATAAAAAAAACAAACATATAATCGCACCTGAATAAGTGAATATACAGTATCAGCAAGGGGCAGAAAGCGCCTGAGCTTGCCTCGCCCTCGAACTCCGTGCACTCAGAGTCTCAGCAGGTCGGAAGACTCAGCCCAGGGTGCCTGCACAGTGCATCTGCGCATGTCAGGGCACGTGCGGAATGTTGATGCCCGCCCCGGGCAATGCCCCACAAATGCGCAGGCGCGAACCATGGGCCGGCACAGCCCAGGCCGTACAGAAATGCAGCAGGCTGAGCCAGCAGCAGGCTGCAGCCAGTTCAGGGCGAACCACCCTGGCTGGCCTGGATTGACGGCTTCAGTAAACCAATTTAATGATGTATTATTTATGTGTCCTACCGCCGAGAACCCCGGCAGCAGGAAAAGAGGCCCTATACCCAAAGGCCTACCGGGGAAAGTCCCGGTGTCCCGCTGGGCCTGTCCGGCCCTGAGTATGGTGAGAGGAACAATGGAGGGAGTGTATACCGCGTTCTCCCAAGATAATCATCACTGGTCTCATGGAGGGCTTCTCTCCCCATGAGATCCACCTGCTGAGTACCAACCCCAGGGGGTTATCGGGTAGTGGCCTTACCTCCCTGGTCTCATGGGAACAGGCTCCCCCCATGGAAGCAGCGACAATACCCTGGGATTCGTCACATAAAATGGAAATGCCAAGAAACATCACAGAATTTGGAGTGTTTGGATATTGACAAATCAGTGCTTATCAAATATGGTGAACTTCCATGGACGGGGTGAAAAGTTAGAGGACAATTTTTGTTTTTGACTTGAAATATAGTGTTGCTACAGTCACAAGTTAATATATATTAATTGGAAACTTACGATAAGGAGTGTAGACTAATGGCACAAAGATTCCAGCAAAGAGGTTACCCAAAAAAAGTGTTGGAGAGAGCCTTTCATAAAGTTCGGCAAAAGGATCGCAAGATTTTGCTAATGCCCAAGGCTCATATCGAAAATGAAACAGAAGAACAAGAGACACGTCTCATTTTGACATACAGCAAAGCCTCTAAGAACATTCGCCAAATAATACACAAACATTGGCATGTACTTAGGCAGGACGAGCATCTGGGACGTACCTTAGGGCCCAACATCAATATTACTTATAGGCGCTCAGCCTCTTTGAAAGATAATTTGGTATCGAGCTATATGAGCCCTAGAACAGTACCTGTGACTCTAAGCTCGTTAAGCACCGTCTCAGAGGGTTTTCAAAGATGTACTAAATGTAAGGCTTGCAAATTTGCTAAAAATATCAAACAATATACACATCCTGTTTTGAACAATAATGTGATTATAAAATCTAAAATCACTTGCGAAACAGAGTACGTCGTGTATGTCCTTACCTGCCCGTGCGATAAGTGGTATGTAGGGAGTACGATCGGCAAGTTAAAACTTAGAATTTTGCAACATATTAGAGCAATTAAAAATGTTGCTCCAACATGCCCAATGGCCCTACATTTCCAAGAAAAGCACGGAGGAAAACTCAAAGGTTTTGGATACTTTGGAATACATGCCATCCAAAAAACAGCAAGGTGGGAAACCGAGAACTCCTCTTGCGACAAATGGAAACCAGATATATCTTGGACTATGAGACAAAGAAACCCCAGGGCCCGAACCTAGATGAAGAATTATACACATTCCTAGGAACTTAATAGGTCTAAATAGTAATCTAAGCAAAACATTGATCTGCCAAAGACGATCCCAGACTGCGGCATGTTGAGTTGGGTTCCAGTTACCTCAAATATCATGTGTACTCAAGACTTTTTTCTTTGTTTACATATTGCCCCTTTTCTTATAATATATTGCATCTATAGGATTGCGTCAATCCACATCGAATATGTATTTGATTGTTTTCGGCTTCTGGTCTGTTTCAAACATGGGTGTTATGTTTTCTCACAATCATAATGATTAGAGGGTCTAATTTACCATTCCGAGATCCACAAGAATTCCAGACCTCTCTAGTCTTTTAGCTTTTATTTTTTCACTTCTTTTTCTTGCAAGGGCAACCAACGGATATTCTTTGTTGAAGTAACAATGTAACACAATGGAACAACAGTTATATGCACCTTTTTTCTTTATTTTTAATCTGTCTCTTACTCTTATTGGTTCATTATTGATTTTAGGGTTATTTATATCATATGGGGCTGTTCTGCAAGTGAGGTTTTGTTATGTGGAGGCAATTGCCCAAATAATGATCTGGTAAAACTGTTCATGCTAGTCACAAATGATTCAAGTGTAAAATACATCTGCTTTTAAGGATGCACTAAGCACTTTAACATGTTCCGACATAGAATTCTGTCGTGAGGCTGCTAAATGCACTAGGCACTTTATAAACTGTAAATGGAATTTTCAGTTTTTCAAATGCACATAGCACTTTAACAACATTTGTTGTACTTTGCAAATTTTGCACAAGCTCGTGAATACTGGTTCTGGTGTTTGCACGGGTTAAATTAAGTACACTTGAATCGAACAATTTGAAAGAATGTGTGCACTAGCACTTTATTTTAGATACGGCATGTAAATATTTATTCATTTTTACTAGAACTTACCTCACACAAAGCGTTTTTTTGTTAACAATAATCGTTTGCCCTGGGTCAGCCAAGCATGTCCAAATAAGCATGTTTTGTTTTTCTTTGCTACTTAGCTCAATGAGTTTCAAGACGCTCTAACCCATTCCAAGATGGCGTACTTTAATAAGAGACAAAAAAGAAAGTGTGCACGACTCTCTACACAGAAGTCATAGAGTTGATGACTGAATAAATAGTCCTTCCATTGTGTTTGTTGCCCCAAACGTGAACAAGCGGTCTGTCACCGCGAAACGCGTCGTTTTTCGTGTTTGTTACTCCCGTCCTGGACATTTTATGTATTAAAGAATTGATTTTTGGCTGACATTACCTGGTTTCCTGCCTCAGTGTTTTGCTGTGACTATTGCAAGCAAGACTGTTTCCTGGAGTGCCTTCCGTCTTTCCTGGACCTTGGTGCAGGGTTTTCAACATATATATATATATATATACACACATATACACAGTCATCAGCAGATAACAGGCTACTTTGCTCTAATGGTGTACAATTGCATATGTGAGAAATGTGTGGCTTCACATTTTCCCAGGGAGAGATTGTTCTATAATATTTGGGATGTGTGATCATGCATCAAGCAACATCAGTTATATCTATCCCTTGCCTTGGTTGCTCCTTTAAAGGTTTGTGGTTTAACCCCGACCCCCACTTGAGATTTTTACATACAACCCTTCAATACATTATCATTCCAATGGTTTCGTGCATATGAAATAAAGACATATACCTTTGGAGCATAAACATATGGTTTCTCTGTCTATCACTTTAGCTCCTTCTATCTTTGTCCGACAAGTATTATGTCTCTAACTCCCACTCTCTTTCTCTGATACACATATTCGCACACTCTCTCTGTAACTCTCTGCCTCTCTGTATTACAAACTCACTCTGTCAATGTTTCTGTTAACGACTCTATTTGTTAGTATCACTTGCTCTTTCTATGTCTCTCTTCCTTAATCTCTCTGGCCATCTCTTTCCTTTTCTGTTTCGCTGTATCACACATTATGCCCCAAGTTTATCTTCCACTGTGCCACTTCACAATGACTTTATATTCTCTATGACAAAAATCTTGCAATATCGTCACTGCTTCCCTGGCCCAGTCGGGATACTGCCCAACTCGTGATGAGGCCCTCAGTCTGGCCCCTGCCAGCATCTGTTGCCAGGTCCTCAACAGGTCGACAGTCTTATCCTGAAACGTCCCACCTCAGTACTGGACTTCTGTGGTTCCCTGCATCTGATCTTGCTTCCAAGTGACCCTCCTGGGTTTTACACACCAACAATCGTCCTGCTATTGCTGCTCCAAGCCCTGCTCCTCCCCCTGCTATTACTCCTGCTCTTTCTTTTCCTTCTCTAATCCCTCCCCCTGCTTCCAATTTCCCCTTCCAGATCTTCTCTCTTGCTCTTTTTCACTCGCCAATACCAGCCCTCACAAACACAATTCTCTCCCGCTGCAAGCTAGTGGAGGCTAGCTGCCTCCTATATTGGGTATCAGGTAATAATATCGCCATATATATGGTCGCCGTAAATAATATCAATATCGCCGGGAAAATGTCGTGGCGATATTATTTAGGTGACCATATATATGGGGACAGGGAAAAAAAATAGAAAAAGAAAAAAAAAAGTTTGGGGGTTGCGAGGCTGTCCCCCACATGTTCCATGCAATAATGTCGCCACAAAAAACGGGCATTTTTCGGCGATATTTTTGCATGGCGAGATTTTTTACCGACATTATTACATGGAACCCTATATTGTGGGTAATGGGTTGAGTGGGCTGATAAAAGGTCTGATTGGCTTGCCTGGTTCTTTCTGGGTTTCCCTAGCCCTGATGGACCGTGTGGGCCCATTTCCACCACTTGTGGGTAAGCGCCTCCCCCCTCCCTAATTTCAGTTTTGTAATGGGTTAGGTCATGTCCTGCCCTGGCTCACCATGATGTTGTACCCTAAGCCTGTGCCAAGGACTTGTGCTGTGTCACATGGTGTATGACCATGTGGCACATTGGAAATAATACTGGCGGACGGCTTCCCGCCCGCTAGTTGCCTGTCTGAAGAGTGTTTGTGTGTGCCCGGCACGGCATGTGCCATCACCCTGGACGGACAGGCTGCCATGCCTCCCAGGGCAACCACGTCAAGGTGGGGGCCGGACTGGCTGGCCCCCACAACACATGTTATGTTAGAGTCTGGCAAGAGTTTCATCGCTGCTTCATGAGCTGGTGCTCTGCTTACCAAGTGCATGGGGACCTGGATCAACCAGGCTGGCCACTGGCCCAACCGGGTCACATGGAACTGGCTCTGCCTTCTTTCAGCATTGACTAGTAAAGGTAAACTGTAGTAGTCAAGGTTTATGCACCAAGCGTGATTATCTGCTTCCTACAAATTCCACACTTCAAAAGCCCTTGCTTTTTGTTCCAGTTCGCAGTTGTGCGACACACAGTAATTCCTGACGTTTGTCCCTGCAGTATAGTGTGCTGGAGGACCGGTCAGCAATCCATACCAGGTTTGGTTGCGGTGGTGCCTGCAGCGCTCAGCTCCCATTCAGTTTATGGGGACCCGTGGACCCAGTTCTTACTAGGCAGTGTGTGTTTCTTTCGCTACTCAATTGCCTGAGTGTATGTGTCTAAGAGTCTCTTTTGGATATCTACATTTGGTACATGTTCTATATGTCGCTCGTGCTAGCATTGGAACGCTGTTGGAATACCTCATTTACTGCCTCTATGGGTTGAATCACAGAGCTGGTGGCTCCACCCGGACACCAGAGTTCCCCAGTTTCTCCTCACAGGGCCAGCCCAAGAGAACGTGTCACAAGACACATATCAAATCATGGGGGTAAATCACTGGAGAGTAAACATTCCTATAATTTAACATGCAGATGGCGGTAAGACGACCACTGGATAAAGGCCCTCGTTGTGAGGTTGCTGGTAGGCCACCAGTTACTGGCAACCTATGCTTACCGGTGATATCCCAGTAATATCGGGAAATTCCAGCTGGCGGAGGAACAGTAAGTTCCCATTCCTGTGGAGTTCATAGGACTCCATGGGAATGGGATCACTGAAGCACCAGCACCGTTGGTAACGTAGCAGATACTTCATTAAAGAATCTGCCATGAGGTGCTTGAACTACCGGCAGGTCAGGCTTGCTGGTAGCTCACTGCACCTACCGGCAGACTTGTAGTTTGCGGCCGGGAAAAGGTGCTGGTAACCGTAGTTACCAGCCCTTTTTTCTGGACCGGAAAACTTATAATGAGGGCCAAAGACAACTTTAGTAGGTTCTGCTGTGACATCAGGACTTCCAGAGAATGTTCTGTTGGATCTACATAAAAATATCATTAGAACCTGGATATCCTGGCACCAACCAAATCCAAGGAGAAGAAGCCACCATATGAGTGCCTGGAGACTGCCCTTGGATGGTAGGAGTGCACGGTATAAATCAACATAACATAAAAAAGGAATAAATGGTATGGCCCTCCTGAAGGGACAAAAACGAGTGCTTGACTGCATTTGCCGGAAATTCTGCTTGCAGGAAGACAAGTTGCTATGTCTGTGGTATGCTAGAGGCTACTAATATGCAATCAGTATGTTCAAAGGGTATGCACAACACCACACAGTTGTGCTTACGAGGAAGGAAATAAGCATGTTGAGGTGTGCTGCATTGAGTCATTCTAGAAACACATACCTAAAGTGTCTGCAGCAAGTAAAACAAAAGTATCATCTCAAAATGGTTGACTTTTTATTAAATGTGTATGATGATACAAAACTGTAGGAACAAATTAATTTATATCTAAATCATGTTTACTTGAAGAAACGGGTCCGATCGTGCTCTACATAATGCTGGCCTACAAGTGTTTCGATCTAACTGTAAGTTTCCTCATGGCCAAACTTAATAAAGTACTGCACTGTAGACTAGCCAGTATTGCTTTTAACATGCAAATGGTAGCAAGAAGAACATTTGCTTTCAAGAGCACATCATGCAGGCACCAAATATCTCTGGTTTAGTGATCAAAATCTGCAAAGAACTGTCCCTTCCATTAGAAAGTAATCTGAGCGCTCTCACTTCTCAAAACCATACAATCTAACATTGCCACCCATCTATGCTGCACTGCCCTTCCGCTGCCTACTGCTCATTCTGTTTGGACCCTTCATGAGAAGCCAGAAAAGATCATTAAAACCGGGCTTAGACTGCCTTGTAGGCGAAAATAAGCAAATGGCCAAAGTGCAGACTCAACATGCTAGTGTGGGCCAGGTCTTTTGGTCAAAGTGGGCCAGTTTGATGAGTTTCTTCACTATGCAGAAATTAACTATAAACCGCCTGACATGATGCCTGAATTGACAAGACACAATCCCTGACGAAGAATGAGCCATCAATTATAAGCAACAGCAGACGAAACCTAAGTAGGCTATACTCGAAACAAACCATGTGAAGCAAGTGACTAAATGACTAGAATGTTACTTATCAATTATGTATTGTGATAGTACATGTTGAATACGTGACTTTTGCCATCTACGCTCTATCTGATTCGATTCAGATAAATGTAGACTACTATTTTACCTCCTCAGTGAATTATCAAATGTTTGAATGGTTGTAAAATATGGTGTTGGGGTCAAAGGTAGTGTTGTGGTTATTTGTATCTCATTTTATGTGTTGGAGCAATTTTTCATCAAAATGAATGTCTTATGAAACAATTTTTTACTGATTTATGGCTTTTTGTGTATTTGAAATAAATGATATTGAATTCACTTTTGGTGATGGTTCATATGTTTTGATTTTGCTTTAGGGTACACTGACACTTGTTCTTAATCTGTGTGCCTTCAATAGATGCTGACCCAATGGACCCAGATTCAGCTGGAGTATTTGGGTTGCCCTCTATATTTGTTTCTGCCTTCACTGTATAGCCTGTTGGAGAACACCGTAGCTCTATGTTCCCCCGGGCAGTTGATCACTGAATGGAAGCTTGTAAGGCTACTCTTGGCTGAGCTTTACCCAGTGTGGTAGCATTTGCAAGACACATGGTGTACGACCATGTGGCACATTGGAATAAATATTTGCAAGACATGGGTTCTGTAATAAAGCACGGATCAGGTAAGTTGAGTTATACTTTATTCTTCAACCCGTACACCGTGACCATCAATCCCCTCCCAGCTCCCTGCCCTTCAAAGATCAACTGCCGCCACGAGCGTGGAACTCAGAGAGATTCCACGCACCTGGGACACAAGACAAAGGCTCGCGGAAGCGCGAGCAACTACAACACTTCTCCCCCTGTAAACCACAAAACAATTGAGGACAATTTCACGCAGGAACATCAATGAAGGAAAGAACGGGGAAAATGGGAAGGAACAAGGGGAACATGAAGAAGGAGACATAAGAAAGAAGATAATTTAAATATCTGCAGTCCAAGAATTAATTATCTGCAGACTCTAAAACAAAATCCTTGTACTTTGCTGGAATCTTCTTCATTCTGTTCGGGCGGTTATTCACCTTATTGGAAGCCTCCGCAAGAGCAGAGTCCTCACATAGTTCCCCCCCAGCTGGAACTAAAACCGAATTGTCTGACACAAACACTGAAGACTCCTCAGCAACCTTTGTCCCCACCTCAGCCGGGCCAAGAGCAAAATTATCGGAATCACACTCGGAAGACTCATCCGCCTCCCTTGCAAAAGGCGCCCCACCAAATGGCGCAACGCCTTCACTCCCCGGGGAAGGCACCTCCACACTTCCACGCCCCACCACATTGGCCTGCCCAGGAACTACCATACCACTACTGGCACCCAAAGGGCTCGGTATGGGAACCACACACTCAGCCGCACACTCGAGACCATCTCCAACTGTGGCCCCGCCCCCCTCACAACACTGGTCCTGAGTATCCGCCAACTTTCCCTTAACAGGGACCACCCGCCTCAAACTCCATCTGGTACCATCTTGTAGTTTAACGTAACCACGACCGACTTTGGTCACGACACACGGCTGCATAAACTTGGAACAGCCTTTAGCTACGAATCTCGGATTTTTCACCACAACAAGATCACCAACTTGCACACGCAGGGGTTTTCTTTTGGAAAGCTGAGATTCCCAAAAACGGGATTGTTTAATGCGTACCCTGTCAAGAACCTCCTGCATGTTGATGCAACTCTGCACACCACCCCCAAGGGCATCTACCCTGAGTTTGGACCCTGGTTTCCTACCCCTCATTAATTCAAACGGAGACACACCAGTAAACGATGAAGGGGTAACCCTATAAGCCTTAAGCGCCTCAGACACTACTCTGCACCACGGCAAACCATTGGCGATGGCCAACTGAACCGCCCCTTTCACGAACCGGTTCATCCGCTCCACTAACCCGTTGGCCTCTGGGTTATACAAAGCCACCCTATGGTGACGAATCCCTAGTTTAGAGAAGAACTCTTGCATGGCACCCGACACAAATTGGGGACCATTATCGGTGACGACTCCTGCAGGAACTCCCTCCCTGTCAAACACCGACGACAAGAAGTCAATCACCTTCTCAGTGGTGACTGAGGACAAGGCCGTGGCCTCCACCCACTTAGAGGTGTAGTCAACCAACACTACAAAATATTTGAAACCTCCACCCAAAGCGTCCAAGGGACCCATAATGTCTACGGCCACCTTTGACCACACGTCTTGGGCACTTCCACGGGTTGAACGGGTTGGGGCGACGTTGTCTTGCTCTTATCGCTGATGGAACAAGCCACACAATCCTTAACTACCTTCTCAACCTCCTCATCCATCTTGGGCCACCAATACCCTTCTCTAAGCCTTCTTTTCGTCATAGATCTACCGATGTGCCCCTCATGAGCCAACTCCACCAACTTGGCCTTGAGACATTCAGGTGGTATTAACCTGGTACCCCTGGCAATGCCCCAAGGACCAACAGACAATTCAGACCATACTTGACCGAACGATTTATCCAAATCGTCCATGCCCGCACCGGTAGCGAGAGCTGCCTTGATGCAGTTTAACACAGGATCCAGTGCACACTCTCTACCCCACTCCTGCTCACTGACGGCCGGAAACACCTTGGCCACCAACACATATTCGTCACCCTTCACGGCCTGTGTTGAGTCTTCCACGCCTATATCGTGGCGGGGAAAACGAGAGAGACAATCCGCAACCATATTTTTAGTACCAGGTAAATACTCCACTTTAAAATTATACTCACTCATGTCGGCCATCCAGAGATGCCCTTAGTTGTCAATACATGCACCAGGGGCTTATGATCAGTGCGTATAGTGTATTCCACCCCCCACAAGAATGTTCTAAAATGTTTGGATGCCCAGACAGCGGCCAAGGCCTCCCTCTCTATGACAGCATATCTGCGTTCAGCCTCACTAAGAACCCTGGATGCGAAAGCAATGGGGCGATACGATCCATCAAAACACTGCTCAAGAACAGCCCCTACCCCATACTCACTGGCATCCACTGTCAAAACTGTCTTCCTTGAGGGAGAAAAGGAAGCTAAAGATGGAGCCTGGTCCACCTGAGCCGTCAAGCCTTCAAACTCAAGCTGACACGACTCTGACCACTCAAAACGTACACCCTTTTTGAGCAAAGCTCTCATGGCAACTGTCTTGTCGGAGTACGTGGGAATGAACCTGCTGTAATATTCAGCCAATCCCAAAAACGACCTTAATTGGTCTTTACTGGTGGGTGGAGACACCTCACATAATGCCCTCACCAATTCAGCCTTGGGATGTGTCCCTTTGGCATCCAGAGTGTGTCCCAGATAAGTTACACTCTCCACGCCTATTTTACACTTACTCAATTTGACCGTCAGACCACTCCTCTCCAAAATGCCTAAAACTTGTAGAAGCCTCTCATCGTGTTCCTCACGTGACCTGCCCCACACCAAGATATCGTCTTGGAAATACTCCACACCATCCACTCCACAAAACAACTTTTGCATAACTCGCTGGAAAACAGCGGAGGCAGAGGCCAAACCAAAAGGCATCCGCCGGAAACGGAAGGCCCCAAACGGGGTAATGAACGAAGTGAGAGGGCGTGATTCGACGTGCAGATCCACCTGGTGATAGGCAGAAGACAAATCTAAGGTGGAGAAACAAGAAGCCCCTCCCACAAGCGAAAGCATTTCGTTTATATTCGGCAAGGGATGCCTGTCGATCCAGATGCTGGAATTTAAATCTCTAAGATCGACGCACATCCTCATGCCACCATCGGATTTGCGTGCCAATACAACAGGGGCTAACCACTCTGAGGACTCTACCTCCTCTATTACACCAGCTTCCATGAGTTTGTTAAGTTCTGTCCTGAGACCCTCACGTGCCATGATAGGTACCCGCCTAACTCTGTGCACAACGGGAACGGCACTCCTCTTGAGCACAATCTTGTGTGAAAAACCCCGCAACTTGCCCAGGACAGGGGAGAAAACTGACGGAAACCTCTCTTGAAGAGCATTGGCTGTCAACGCACTTCCCTGACCCAAACCACCTTCTCTTCCTTTGCTCACACACAAAACAGGGACAGCTTTACCAGGGCGAACCTCCATATCTAGGGCAGCCTGCTCATCCCACCCAATAACTGGGTCACCCTTATGAGCTACATAGAGTTTTCCTCTGGTTTTCCGGCCATGAAATTCTATATCAACCCACTCGTATCCCAATACTTTAATTGGAACACGCCCATACGCACATGGATTGATGTCAGACGGACTCAAACTAGATACCTCCTTATGGAACTTGGACTTGTACAGCTCGGGAGAAACCATGGTGTAAGGAGAACCCGTGTCGACCAACACACTGAGGGGAACACCATTCACACTAAGGGTAGCCCACGCACTCTTTTTTGATGGTCCCACGCTCAACAGCGCGCCTTCCTTGGGAAGCACACCCGCCATAGGGGAGGGACTGACATATCCTACAACCGTTACATTACTATCATCCTCTTCAGGGTCCACCATCCGTACAACTTCCCTCTGTGGAGCAGCCTTGCACATGCGGGCAAAATGTCCCCTTCCCTTGCATTTTCTGCACACAACAGCGGAAGCAGGACACTCCTTAGCTCCTGCAACATGACCCCTCCAACCACATTTCTTGCAGAGATCTCTGCTATTCGGCGTCGCTCTTTGATCCCTGTCCCTGGCACAATTATCCTCAGTCTTGCGTGGCTGAACCATGTGTACAATGTCCGCCTTCTCTGTCACTTCCTTGACGCTCTTCCTTGACTCCTCCAGGGCACGGGCTATTTCTATCACTTTCTCCAACGGAGGGTCCTTCTCCATCCATAACCTCTCCCTTACCTTTGAGTCACTAGTCCTCATCATGATCTGGTCACGAATGTATTCATCCGCCAGCCCCGTGAACTTACAGGTAGAAATGAGGGTGCGCAGAGCCGTCACATATGAATCGATGTTCTCGCCAAGACCCTGTGCCCTCGAGAAGAAATGATACCTTTCCAGCACAATGTTAGCTCTCTTGCCAAAGCGTGTCTCCAGCTTCTTAAGAGCAGTTTCAAATGCCAAAACCACTGCCTGCCCCCCCTCTCCATCCCCATCGCCAGAAGGCAAGGCCAAAACATCCTGGCCTGGAAGATGCCTGAAGACCCTCAAACCCTCCGTACCAAGGCAATTGAGCAGGGTCGCTTCCTTGTCGTCATCAGACATCCTGGAACCACCTGACGCTCTCAGGTATACCTTGAAAGTGTCCACCCAAAGCTCCCACGCAATGGGGGGCTCTCCTGGATTGGGAAGAAAAGCTGGAGGGGGGCGAGCATTGCTGTGCTGCATGGTCAATGGAACAGAGATAGCCACTGATAGAGCTCAACCACAAATGGAACAGATGGAGATGTCTGCACAGTTTAGTTGCGACGACTTCCTTGGAACACAAGGTGTTATCCTGTACACCCTGTCCTAAAACAGCAGACTCTATGAAGGAGTTACTTCATCCAAGACACCTCTACATGGAGGGGAATTCGCTGAACCTGAATGTTACAAATAGTTGCACAGGCAGGTCCCCAGGCACAAGTCACTTCCTCCTAACTGAAACAGAAGTGGCCAACAGGGAATTGCAGTTCCTGCGACTTCCGCACTCAAGGGGTTAACATTCCTCTCCTTGAAGCCGAGGAAGTGTAACCACGCCCACCGATGAGTAGGAAACCCTCGGGCTAGCTTCCTCAGGGGAAGGGGCGGAGCCGAACAACGCAACAACCGTGGTCTCTGCAGACGCCCTTACGGGCTATGAAGGTCCGCAGGGCTGTGCCCCCACCCAGGGTCCACCTCTCACCTGCCGAGGTTCGTCGTCTGCGACGTGCGAGGAGCCGCAGGGCAACAGCTGCACACACCTCCTTGAGCCACGCTCGACCTCGTCCGGGAGCGCGGCTCGGGCCGGATCCTTGAGAGCGAAGGACAGCGGTCGCTCAGCCGGAGTCAGCGGCTGTATACTCCGCCGTGGGCCCCGCTCGACCTCGTCCGGGAGCGCAGCTCGGGAGACCAGCTGAGGACACCAGAAAATGATGGTCCACGGCTTCGTAAGGCACGTGGGTTGAGGTTGAAGAAATCCTCGTCGCCAGTGTAATAAAGCACGGATCAGGTAAGTTGAGTTATACTTTATTCTTCAACCCGTACACCGTGACCATCAATCCCCTCCCAGCTCCCTGCCCTTCAAAGATCAACTGCCGCCACGAGCGTGGAACTCAGAGAGATTCCACGCACCTGGGACACAAGACAAAGGCTCGCGGAAGCGCGAGCAACTACAACAGGTTCCAACTTCCTGCCCTCCCCTGTCCTAGATATGGGCCAGCAAATGAGCACAGTGAGGGACGATCCCTCTGCGTGGGGGCTTGAATTACATTTAAATATGGAGTCGAAAGAGGGAATTTTAAAGAACAATTTTCAGAAAGAATTTGTTAAAAGACGTAAAATATACAGGACTTTCTAAAGACCTGAGATCTCAGTAGAAATTACTGAACCTGCTGAGTTAGCTTTCCTACTTTGAACACTGGGATTCAACACTCAACTTTCAAAGAATGTAACATCTGAAGTGGAAGCCCTACTGGTCAATTTTACCGATTGTACAGTTCCTATAAATGATTTAAGATTTTAATCTAAAGCAACATCAACAATGCACACAGTATTATTCAGGATGTTAAGTTAGAAACTGAAAATAGTCTCTATTGGCCCAAAGTGACTCTTGTGCCCTGTTGCTAATAACCACCTTTATTGATGGGTACCTATGTAATTAAGCAACACATGAACACAGAGGTGTGGGCAACAAAGCGCATCATGTGTCTCAGGCAGAAGTAACTTGCTTGACAGTTAAAATAACTTGCAGGAACTGTTGGATGTCATTGATCTCAAAGGGCATTCCGCAAATGCCGATGCAGCTGTCAGTATTGACGGAGAGAAGGCATTTGACCGGGTGAATTGGGAATACCATCACCATGTATTGATCAAAGTGAACTGTTGTCCACGTTTTTTGCAACTCTTTAAGACTTTATAGAACACAGCGAGAGCTGCTGTGGCAGTTAATGGTTGTATGCTGGAGTATTTTAAGATCTGTAAGGGGACTCGCCAGGGATACCCTCTGTCGACTTTGTTATTTGACTTGTTTATAGAACCGCTTGCTGTTGTGCCTCGGGCTCACCCAGATATAAAGGGTATATTCCATTTGGAAATTGTATTTCGAAGGTGCTCTTGTATCGAGATGACCTTTTTGTGTTGATCTCAGATCCAGATTGTTCCCTTCGGGAGTTTATTTTGTCGTTATAAACGTTTGCGAGCATTTCAGATTACAAGGTAAATGTCTCTAAAACCTTCATCTTCCTGATCTCCCTTTTGTGTTATAGACAGTTGTTTAATCTGGACCGTAATGTGTGGACCGATGCAGGTTTTAGGTAATGTTCCCTCACTTCTCAAAGAAAACGTCCAGTTGAAACTCATGGAGATTGATAGACTATGTTTTAAATGGGAGACACTGAAATTGACTCTCTAGGGTAAAGTCAGTGTGATTAAAAATTACTCTACTTCTGAAGTTATGATATGTTTTTAGAATGCGTCCTCTACTGCTCTCGAATAAGTTGCTTGTGCATATAAATAAATCCCTGAATAGATTCTTATGGGGTGAGGGTGGAAGAGTATGGATCCCGAAAAAGATTTTCTTCAGAGACCTGTGCATTTAGGAGGTTTTATTTAGTCTAATATAAGACATTACCATACTGCATTCATGTTGTGTAATTTGCACCACTGGCTCACACTTGATCAAGTTGACTGTGAGAACTGGATTTGCATTGAGACAGGCCATTTCTCCAGCTCCTCTTGATATTCTGTTATATGTGGATAAAAGATTAACGGTTTGTTCAACTCCGCCATTTATAATGCATGTGGTAAAGGAGTGGAAGATATGTAAGGATATTCGAGATGAGAAATATTTACTCTGTGCAGATTCTGGTTTATGAAGAACCTTGCAAAGACAGTGGACAATTGCTCTCTTTCGTGTGTTTCGTGGCAAAAAACTGACATTTCGGGGATAGGACAGGTCCACAATGGTCAGAATATACTTGACTTTGAATTCTTATATTTTAAATATAAACTGTGGTTGAATTAATATTGTCGCTATTGTATGTTACGGGACCCTTTTGTAGAAATATTTTCTCCCATGTATGCCACGTTGCTTTCTTCGGCCATGGTTTTACATGTATCAGCGGATCAGTCACTATATATCAATCTCCATGGAAACTGTGATCTTGTAAATTGTGTGGTGATAATGCCTGTTGGCACTGTAGAAGTGATATTTTGGTTATGTGGGAAAGTTAAACTGTTTTGGGATGGGGTTTTCTAACAAATGGACTTAGTATTGGGTTTCTGTCTACCCCGAGTTCTGCTGGTTCTTGTGCTGGGCTTATTTCCCTCCAATACTGGGGTGACTGTCAGTAAGCTCTTCTGGGCTTAGAGAGCTCTCTTGGTGGCTAAGAAACAAATCTTGAAGTTTTGGAAGAGTGACACTAGCCCCCCTGTTGATGATTGGCTGCTGGGTTTGTCGCTCCTTTCTACGAGACAGGGAGTGTCTTTCCATACAAAAGAACAACATCACAGATACAATTAAATTTGGAGTGCTTTTAATGATCTGTATGTCTAACAGCACCATTGCCTCGCATTTTTTGTCTGTTCCCTTTCCTATGCATTTGATTGCCTTGTTAATTTAATGTATATACTGTACCTATTTGCTTGAAATGTTTGTAATTTACATTGCTGCTTCCTTTGTGTTCCTTTATCTTTAAAATAACAAAAGTTTAAAAAAGGAAAAATAAGAAGCAACAGACTTGAGGACAAAAAGTGTTATGGGTGAACTTCGGCAGCAGAACATCCCCTCGGGGCAGAAAGAGAAGCATGTCAAGATGCCACATGAGCATTTTCAAAGATAGAGGTGTCCTGTGAAAAGAACATTGATGTAGGCAGTGCCATCTCTAGAAATAAGTATCAAACCAAGGAGCACAAATACAACAAATGGGGGACGGTATGGTGTAATATCAAATATGGTACAATAGGTCAAACTGGTTTAAGTATACATATATCTCACCTGGCTGGTTATAAAATATGACATTAAGCATGTTCAGTGTAGGCTTTACAATACAAGTTTTACATCAAGTTAATGTACATCCTAAAGTTAACATATTCAACAGTTACAAAAAGGCTCTCAAAACCGTCCATCCTCCCCCTTCCTTATAATACCTTTTCCCCATCATATCAGGTAGGATACCTAGGAAATCACCCCCCACCCCGCCCCTCTTTCCCGACACAAACACTTTCTCACAGACAGCCCACTGTGAGTGACAATGACCTAACACCAGAGCCGTATATCTGACCTGTCCCAACACCATGGTCAGGCAAGATCAGGCAATTATGGATCATTACACACACCTGACTTCATTACACTTCCTCACATGGACAAAAGGCGGCGCACGCAAGCAAACTCTGAGTGAATCAACACACACGAGGAGACAGCATTTCCAGGATGGCAGTTTAATACAAGGAGAAAGACGGTGAGACCAGAGAGGGTCGCAAGAAAGGAAGTACCCTTGAATTCTAAAGACTGTTACTTTCATGAACCTTGGAAAGTAAGAAACTGAAGACCAGTACTGAAGGCTGATCAAACCTGTACAGTGTGTCAGAGGTACTCACGCTCTCCTGTGTCGATATCCCAGGCGGGAAAGAGTGATTTCTGCTGTGGTACTGTCCTTGGCTCCTACAACAAAGCGACATCAGAAAAGACAGCAAAGCCGTTGAGTCGGAGAGACTGATATCAAACCAGCTTGTGTTTCGAACCAAGGTTGCAAGCAGCAACTTTGTATAAAGGGAACTGTGTGAGAGTTGTTTGCGATAAGTGACGCAAATATAGTTGAAACCTATCAAGACTGATTGAACCTTTGGAAGGTCAAACAAAGATACCATATACCGAGTGGTACAGCGCCACGTGGATGCTCTTTCGAAAGTCTCTGTTGGGTATTCAACTGATGCTTTATGAGTCCGAAATGCATCGGCAGGGGTCTCTGCTGACTACCATTGAATACAAACAATTGGATTTCTCACAATTTTCAGACAATCTGAAGATCATTGAACTTTTATATTTATTTTTAAAGAAATACATAACTACTGAGAGTTTACGTTTCAATTGAAGTAGTATTTACTATGCACAGGGCGTCTCCATGCTCAGTGAGAGTTTCATTTTTCTTTGGATCACCCAATTGCTACACATAATTGAGGTGGAGGCACGCAAACAAACATGTAATTTGAAGTTATTGTCAGCATTACAAACAAACATGCTGAAACCTTAGGATTCTCATCCGAAGAAGCAGAGGCTATTCTAAATCTTATAGAAGACTCAGGACTGAAATTACATCTGTCAGATTCAACCAAATAAATCAAGCAATTGGAATACATAGTTCGTAAAGAAACCAACAGAAAGCTACATGCTGTCACATTGACCAAGTACTATCGGGTACAAAGAATACAGAGAGGCCTACGTATACCCCTACGTCCCACATTGTGTAAAGAAAATAAAGAGTTTGTAAGAAAATGGGAGAATATTCTCAATATGTGTTCTCTGGACCTTATAATTTTAATAATCCTCGAATTGTCAAACGAATTGCAATTGTTAACAACAGAGATAGAAGACATCAAGACTGAACTAACTGAGACCCTGTGTAAAGAAGAACAAAACAAAACCCTTGAGGACATCAATAGTAAACTAGAAAGTTACAAAGAAGAACTGGAGATGAAGAAAGTACGTAAATTCAAATGCAACACATACGATTATCATAACAATGAAGTGTACACATGGATAAATAAATATAATAATCCCAGTCGTCCACCATGGAAAAGTTCAACTGATTGTTCTAGTTCAGACTCAGACACACAAACAGGGAGAGGTCCAGAAGATAACACTGCACAACGTCCGGGTACCGAAACCAGACAAATGAATGACAAAAACCAAGATAGACAACCTGCACTATGATCTACCACACCACTGACACAGCAATCTTTGTTAGAGTTATACAACAGACGAAGAAAAGAACCAGGAGGGGGAGAAGAAAGGCCAGAAGCATCCGGCTTCCAGAGTCGGTATCCCAGCGGAAGAACCTAGTTATTAATTTGTCAAAAAGAGTTCTAGATACGACTGAAACACTCAATTTACAAAAGGGTTTGAACTTCGTGCCCACATATACATCTACATTATTTGACACAAAGGTAGAGCTATTCAAGCTTATATGTAAAATAAAATTTAAAGCCTACTTTGCAGACAACAGAATCAGTAACTCACAGCTTGACGCAGAATTTCTTGAATTATGCCCAAAAAGCACCTAGGTACATCCTATCCCCCCATGGCACAATAGATGTATTTCATGAGGCAGTATTGAAAGATCTGAGAAAAGTATAATTCCGGAACCCTAAACAAAAAAATGTTCATAAAAAAGAGATGGCAATGATTAGAAATGTGTATGAAGACGATGCCATTGTGATTCATTCTGCTGACAAAGGAGGAGTACTAGTAATCATGAATGCTACTGATTATCGAGAAGAATGTCATCGACAATTGGGCGATACAAGAACATACAGTGCTCTACCAGGAAATCCAACACAGGAAATAAAACAAACCATAGAAACAATGCAAACAAACCACCTGCAAGACCAATTGTGGCAGCTACCAATGGGATACTACAAACCTTGGGCATATATATAGACAGGATCCTTCAACCAATCATCCAGAATTTTCCCCCTTACATCAAAGACACTACCCATTTTCTGAAAAGGCTACATAACATCGAAATTCAACAGAGTGACATTCTGGTAACTATTGATGTATGCAGTTTGTATACATCAATACCACATGATCTTGGACATCAAGCAGTAGAGGGGATTTTGCTTAAGGAAGAGGACATCGGGGCATCTAAAGAGTTTATAATGATCATGCTAGAACTCATCGCACAGAATTCTTACTTTGAATTTGAGGGCAAATTTTACTTACAAACCAGTGGCACTGCGATGGGTGCCACAATGGCTCCCACCCCATATGCTATTGCATGTATGCTAAAATTCAAGGAGAACCACATCTTACATCATCCAGTATGGCATAAATACATCAAGCACTGGGGACGCTATATTGACAATATTTTTCTGGTATGGAATGATACAGCTGAAAGCTTGACATCTTGTCTCACATATCTGAATCTGATTGATGGAAGAATTCAATTCACATCAGAAATTGCACAATCCAGGGCTACATTTTTTTGATGTACACGTTTTAACCAAAGCACAAGGTTTGGAGACCAACATTTACCACAAACCTACCAATAGAAACAATATTCTACACAGAATGTGTTTTCACCCTCCATGAACACTTAAAAGCCTTCTTTATAGTCAACTCCTCAGAGTGAAACGCATTATAAACACCACAAGTAATTGAGAAGTTGAATCGGAAAAAATGATATACAAATTCCAGACAAGAGGATACCATGAAGAGGAATTAACAGCTGCAAAAACTAAGGTGAACTCAAAGGATTACGATACTCTTCAAGCACCTAAAGTACAGAACACAGAACGAGAGGCTCCACTTGTATTTGTGAGCAAATACAGTATCCAGTCAACAAAGAAAAAAATATAACAATATTAAAACACTGTTCGTTAGTTGCTTGTGATAATGCATTACGAAATCAATTCAACACAACACCTATCTTTGCATTTTAAAGGAGCCATCATTTGAAGGACTTTCTTGTCAAAACTCAGCCAAAAAACAAAAAACAACCAACTAGACATCCAGGGACCCTACTATGCCTTGCATGTAACAGCTGCAATAATGTAACCAAGGGAGACATAATTACCTATTTCGAGAACTGGAGAGAAAGTAAAACTGAAAGACTATGCTACTTGTGAAACTCAGAATGTTATTTACTCCATCAAATGCCTGTGTGGCTTGACCTATGTGGCACAAACCAGCCGGAAAGCTTGTATACGATGGAACGAGCACAAATCAAATATAAGAACCAACAACAGACACTCTCCAGTTGCAAGCCACTTTCATGAGTACAAACATTAGCTTGCACAGATCCGGTTCCTGATATTGGAAGTGATCAGTACCAAAGACCTTCAAACCAACCTTACAAAGCGACTTGAACAAAGCGAGGCATTCTGGATTGAGAGACTCAACACTATCTCTCCTGCGGGCTTCAACAAAGAACTCGACCTGCATTGTTTTTTGCAACTTTTTACGGGATAAGACAATAATTGTAGCCTGGTACATATATGAAATGAACGAACATCACTTAAGAGGGAATAACAGCACGTATTATGAATGGGCATACGACAATTCCGGTCATCCCTTTATCTAGGCATATAGTCTATAATGACATGCTGATTACTGTAAATTACGATTGGCTAAGTACCACAAGAATAGCCCATGCAGTCAATTATCACATGTAGATCATGGGGATCTTCATCAGTAACTTCACCCAACACAAATCATTATTGTCTTGCATATGTCCAATCGACACACATCCACAAGATATGTGTTGTAACACCATCAATCATAACATCTTCTCTAATGGTATATTCTAGAACCACACACTGATTATTGCTTCTCTGGAGGAGATTGATGTGCAGAATATCTTTAAGCAGGGTCAAACTGGGTTGCACTATGTATACACCAGTTAGACACAATAAGGATACTGCCATCTACACATCTACTATTCACAATATTATGGTACGTACAATAATACACAGTGAAGCGAGATGACGACATTCACTTCCTTCGGTAATCTAGATACATTACATATAATATCCAGGATTATTACTCACGACATCAGATCACCCGTACATATATGCAAGCACGTGAAATATGGCTCATTACTTATTAAAGGGTTTGTTCCCTCATCAGATGTTAGCGCTCACTTAGCCTTTGGCCTTTAACATTGTGCGAATTGTGTGGTATTCAACTCGAACAAAAAATGGTAATTTAAACAGAATATCAGGTACACCCGTAGTGTATCCGCATTATCTCAAGGGATGTTGTTAGCTATACGGTTGAGTACCTGCAGCCTTACTGCCTCCCGTTCTACAGTCGCGTAAGCAACGCGACTTAACTAGAATTCCCATCAATCCACGAGACACATGCGGCAACGTCATTGCGTTCCCACACAATGACTTCCCCTCTCATAAGCTATCCGAGGGTCTTGGCATCTCTGTGTCTATGGCAACCAATGTTGCTGCTGACATGGAGATGCTTCATGACCACCAGTCTTGAAAACAGCAAAAGAGCTGCACCACAATCTTTAAAGTAAGTGATTCTCAGCTCCTGATATAGTAGCCACATAACAGGTGTTAAGTTTTGCCGCACTGCACATTTGACACATGTTTTGCCCCGATAGGGAGACGGAACGTCCCTGGTAGGCACGGATACGATCTTCCACATGCCTTGAAGCTCACCATAGATGGCTGCATACACTAGGTAAGCAATTTTGTTGAATACGCACGTGAGGTTTACATTTTCACTTGACAATCTAGCAGTATAGCGCATTAATCCACTGCTGCATACGCATGCTAAAGTTTAAAGTCACCTCTTTTTACATACATTGCAGGGAGCTTCGGAGTGGTTCCGTGTCTACAATTACAGCACACTTGATATTGACAGATATACACACAACGTAGAAAGTTTGGACAAATATCAAGATAACAGATATATTTTTCATAAAATAGATGGTGACTGCTTATATTAATGTTACTAAAGTGGTAATACGATATAGTGAGAACAGTTACAGGATTGCACATTTTCTGCTATCAGTTGCTAAAACGCCACAAAGAATCTCTGATCAAACAGTGTGAGAAATTACTCTAAGGAATACGGAATGTATCGCTCTTGTGCTAGGACCATTACTTGACAGGTATGCTTCAATATATATTGTGTTGATCTCTACTGTTGAGAATTGCAATATTTACATCAAGGATAAAAGGGGTTTTTATAACCTCATGTCTGTGTCATGATGTAACTCTCACCTGGTATCCACAGGGACGTCACTCAGCCTGTTCTGACCTCTTATGACCTCAAACCCTTCCCTGGAGGATATTTGACTGGAGACTGGGCCTGAAACACAGGATTGGTAGAGTTTAACTCCCTATTGTCTCTGTGTGCTTGAACCTCTTCTTCCCCGGGGTCCAACCCTTCCCTTTTATCCACAGCTCACCTTGTTTTCTTGGATAGTGTGCTCTCCGTCCTGCTTTCAGCACAGGGGCGCGTTGATTGATGCAGGCTCGTTGCTGCCTAGTTACTTCACCGGCAAGAGTCCGACAGGTAAGTATAATGAGTCTTTTGAACAGTTCTCTAACTTCGTTCCTTTCCTTCCTTAGATGATGGCCGGCGTCCGGGGATGGTGGCGTGCTGCTGAGATGAGTAGCGCTGAAGGTGAGTGAGAGCGTGATGCACCCCTTTCGTATTTGTATTGAACTGAGTTATTTTTCTGTGTCTTTTAGGTGCCGCAACGTTTTCAGTGTGGATGCCGGTTATGAAGAACAAATGCGTTGGGTAAGCGCGGTATGCAGCTCCTCTAGATGTTGCCACGCTAACCTGGAGTGTCTTTTCCCTCTTGCAGATGGATCGGAAGTTCCGGGGACAGAGTTCCCCTAGAGCGGCTGGGATTCAGGTAAGCATTTGAAGCTTGTACAGTATTTAAAAATAAGCGAAGATTTGCAGAATGCTTACTAATGCCTTTTTTCTGTTCTTTTTCCTTTTTCTTAGGAAGCGGCGTGCCGGGATGGGAATGACACCGCCGAAGATGCCCGCAGAACAGAAGGAGCGATGAATGATGGGCAGAAGCGCCACAAGGTAAGGCAGTTCCTAATGGTTTTCTTGTTCTTGCAGGAGCTGAGCGCAGAAGAAAGATGCAGGCCTACTGGAGACCGATCCGAACACGGTGAGTGTCACGCTGCAGGTAAAGAATAAACACTGAGCATGTTTCTCAGCCTGGGTGTGGCTTAAATAGTCTCTGGGTATCCCAGGTGTCTCTGGGCTGAACCACACCCAAAAGACTAGACCGCACATGCAGTTCTGGGAACCGAAATATGTGGGGGCATCCATCTTGTCCCCATCAATGCACTACAAGTCCAATCCCCAATGTTATCCTATGGGAGTGAGTGAGTCTGGTGCCACAAGCGCCAAGTCTGACTCCAAGTGGGTCTTTGGAGGGATGGAGAGGCCCTTGAGGGCCATGTAGGTGATCGTGGCCTGGCTCCTGCCTGACATCTTGGAGGGCTGGGGACATGAGGGGCAGGAATCGTGACAGCACTCCCCCCAAGGCCCCTCTCAAGGTGGCTCTTCTGTCTGGTCCTGGTTTGGTTGGATGGTTTTGATGAAATCGTCTAAGCAAGCGAGGTGCATGGATGTACTCACAAGGCTCCCATGTCCTGTCTTGTGGACCATACCCTTTCCAGTCTACTAAGTAGTATAATTTGGATCTGACGTACTTTGAATCTAGGATGTCCTTGACTTCGAATTCTGGCTCCCCGGCGACTACTACTGGCTGTGGTGGCGTTGCTACCCGGGTCCCAGGTTGAACAGGTTTAAGGAGAGACACGTGGAACACAGGATGAATCTGCATGTTTGACGGCAAAGCTAGTCTGACCGCCACAGGATTTATCACGGAGGTGACAGTGAATGGACCCAGGTATCTTGGACGGAAAGTTCGGGTTCCTTTAATGGACACATGTTTAGACGCCAGCCAGACTTTGTCTCCCACTTGGTAGTTGGGGGCCTTTGCTCGGTGTTGATCAGCAAACTTCTTTTGGCGATTCTTAGCTTGAAGTAGGTGTTCAGCTGCCCTTTTAAAGGTTTGAGAAATGGTTGTGTGCAAGGTTTTGACTGCTGGCATTTCCAGGGTTGTAGGAACGTCCAACTCAGAAGTACGTGGGTGTAACATGCAACACAGATACTGCTTGAGCGTCTAATTTGTCCTCTCAGTTTGACCATCCATTTGGGGATGGTGGCTGGTGGATAGCCGGATGTCGATCTTGGCCATAGAGCAGCATTTTCTCCAGAAGTTAGATACGAATTGAGTACCCCGGTCTGAGACCACAACTGAAGGAAACCCATGGAGCCGTACGATGCTTTCAAGAAATACGTTTGCCAGAGTGGAAGCATTTGGGAGCACCTTAAGAGGAATGAAATGTGCCATTTTTGAAAATCGGTCCACGACCACAAGAATAGTGTTAAACCCTTGACTGGGTGGTAAGTCAGTAATAAAATCGAGGGACAACGTGTGCCAGGGTGCTGGTGGGATTTCCAATGGTTGTAATAGCCCAGCCGGTTTCTGCTTGGATGACTTGTTTTGAGCACACACTGCACAAGATAGGATGAATTGGATAATGTCTTTACGCCACGTGGGCCACCAATAATTTTGTTTTACCTTGGCTAGGGTTTAAGCGATTCCGGGGTGGCCCTCGATCAAGGAATCATGATAACCGTACATGACTTGTTCTCGTAGTTCTTGGTTTGGTAAGAATAAACGATTCCTGAAGTAGGGCAGCTGATCTTTTATCATGTAATTTTCTCCTTGTGCACTCCACGCTTGTAATTGCTCCGAACTCTGTTTTGGATTTCTTCATGTAATTCTTTCTGAGTTATGGTTGCTGTGATTCCTAGGAGCTTGTCACTCGGGATAATTGCTATTGGGTCAGGGGTCTGATACCCTTGCTCTTACACCCCCATATGGGAAAGGGCATCGGCCTTCCCGTTTTTTACCCCTGGTCGAAATGTAATCACATAGTCATATTCAGCAAAAAAAAGAGCCCAACGTAGTTGTCGTGAGGATTGGGCCTTTGCCGTTTTTAGGTACTGGAGGTTCCGGTGGTCAGTTATTACGGTGATTGTGTGTCTGGCGCCCAAGAGGTAGTGCCGCCATGCCTTAAAGGCTGACTTAATGGCCAGGAGTTCTTTGTCTGTGATAGCGTAATTGAGTTCAGGGGGTGTGAATTTATGCGACCAGAAGGCAACAGGTGTAACTGACCCGTTTCGGGGTCCTTTTGTGAGAGGACGGCTCCCATAGCCATGCTTGAGGCATCCGTTTCCACCAGATATGGGAGATCAGGGCGAGAGTGGCGTAAGATTGGGGCAGATGTGAATCTTGCTTTGAGTTCCTGGAAAGCCTCCTCGGCTTCTGTTGTCCACTGGAACTTTTTGTTGCTTTTCCTTAGTAATGATGTGATGGGATGCACGATTTGCGAAAATCCTGGGATGAACCGGCGGTAGAAGTTTGCAAAACCCAGCATACTTTTAACCCCCTTGAATGAATTTGGGGATGGCCAGTTCAGGATAGCATCTACCTTGTGTACATCCATTCGGATTCCATTCGGGCTGAGAATAAAGCCCAGGAATTCCACCTCAGAGACGTGGAATGAGCACTTTTCGAGCTTGGCGTAGAGCTGGTGTTGACGGAGTTTCGCCACTACGGATCGGACGTGTTTAACGTGGTCCTGCTTTGATGCGGAATATACTAGGATATCGTCGATGTACACTAGAGCACAGACATCAATCAATACCCGTAGGACATCGTTCATGAAATATTGAAATGCAGCAGGCGCGTTGCAAAGGCCAAAGGGCATTACTTGATATTTGTACAAGCCGTATTTCGTGCAAAAAGCGGTTTTCCATCCGTCCCCCTGTTTTACGCAAACAAGGGGATATGCCCCCCTCAGGTCTAGTTTTGTGTAGATTTGGGCATCTTTGACTTGATCAAGCAATTCAGGGATCAGTGGCAGGGGGTAGCGATTTTTTACTATAATCTGGTTCAGTGCGTGATAGTCGATGCACGTTCTCAAGTCCCCCTCCTTTTTCGGTACGAAGAATAGAGGACTGGCTGCTGGAGATGTCGAGGGACGGATGAACCCGTTGGCCAGGTATTGGTCAAGATAGGCCTTCAGGTGCTGGTTTTCTGGATCCATGAGTACGAAAAATTCGCCCACAAGGGATTTGTGCGCCGGGTATCAGGTCGATTTGGCAATCGTATGGTCTATGCGGTGGCAGGGTATTAGCCTGTTCTTTCTGAAAGACATCTTGAAAGTCCTGGTATTCACTTGGTAGGGTGCCAATTGCCACAGTCGCAAGCGTGGAGGTTCTGGTGTCTATTGGTTGTTTCTCTTGGCGATAACATGTGTGGGCGCAAGTCTCGGGAAAGGCCAATTCTTTTGCTCGCCAATTGATTCGAGGATTGTGAGCTATCAACAATGGCATTCCCGGAATCAACCGGAACTGTGGTGCCTTAATGAGGTCGAAAACGATAGATTCTTGGTGTCCATCCTGGCACAGAAGGGTTAAAGCTGCAGTGCATTGGGATACTGGACCAGAAGCTATTTCCGTGCCGTTGACAGTGGTAACAGTGTCAGTGGTTGATTTAGGGCATAACGGAAGCCCCATCTTAGCCGCAAGATCCTGGTCGATGTAATTCCCAACGACTCCACTGTATATGTACGCTCTTACTGCATGCATCCGAGATGGTTGTTGGTGATTGATCAAGACCACAGATGCAAAATGGGAGGTCTGTAATTCACTTTCTTCACTCGATAAGTGGACCCCTACAATTGCCGGGCTGGGGAGTTTACGATTCCTTGATGGTATCTTCCTTGTCCGTGGCCCCTACCGTCTTCCTCGGTGGCCTCACAGGGCACTCTTTAAGGAAATGACCTGACCTTCCACAGTACAGACATAACTGCTGCTGTCTCCTTTTACCCCTTTCCGCTTTAGTCAAGGGGGATCTGACCCCCCCGATTTGCATTGGTTCTCCTGAACCTTCCGTTGTTTGGGCAGTATTGTCCTTTGAACGCACATACATAGGGCGACGGTCCGGTCTGGTTCGATCTGCTCTTCGGTCCTGCAACCTATGATCCAGTTGAACAACTAGGTCAATGAATTCTGAACAGTCTTTCGGGGGTTCACTACTTGTGCGTGAACATCCTTGAGCTCCCCCCGCAACCCCTGATGAAATAACGTGGTTCTCTTCTCCACTGGCCATTCTGTTTCAACTACGAGTCTATTGAACGTGGCTATGTATGTTAATAGGTCTTGATTCCCTTGGCGTAAGGACAGACGTTTGTTGTCTAATGCCTGCCCATGAGTACGACGGGTGAACAGCTTTTCCATCTCCTGCTGAAAGCCCCTGAAGTCATGCAGCAAAGGATCGTCTTGGGCCACAAAGGGTACAGACCAGTCTGTGGCGCTACCACTCAGGTAGGATAGCACAAAAGCGACCCGTGATTGGTCATTCGGAAAGGCCCCTGGCCTACAAAGGAAGTGCAGCCGGCACTGGTTCATGAACGTTGCAAACCTCTTGGGATCCCCCGTAAATCATTTGGGCGGGGCCAAGGGAACTGCCCTAGGAAGGGTTATCTGAACGGGATTGGCTGATGGCGCTGGCATCGAGGGCACATTTCCCGGCAATGGTGCATGCCCTGCTTGTGAATGGAGAAGTTGCTGGCTTAAATCATCAGTGCGTTCTTTGGCTACTATCAACTCTCTCCTCAGGGTGTTGGTCTCCTGCCTGGCTGCATGTACTTCGGAAGGTATCTGCCCCAACATGTGGGCTAACTGGTCGGTTTCTGACGTTTCCATGACGCCCAGGTGGATTTTGATGTGAGGCTTTGCGTTCTGTAACACTCACCTGGTATCCACGGGGATGTCACTCAGCCTGTTCTGACCTCTTACGACCTCAAACCCTTCCCTGGAGGCTATTCGACTGGAGACTGCGCCTGAAACACAGTATTGGTAGAGTTTAACTCCCTGTTGTCTCTGTGTGCTTGAACCCCTTCTTCCCCGGGGTCCAACCCTTCCCTTTGATGCACAGCTCACCTTGTTTTCTTGGATAGTGTGCTCTCCGTCCTTTCAGCGTAGGGGCGCGTTGATTGATCCGGGCTCTTTGCTGCCTAGTTACTCCACTGGCAAGAGTCTGACAGGTCAGTATAATGAGTCTTTTGAACAGTTCTCTAACTTCGTTCCTTTCCTTCCTTAGATGATGGCCGGTGTCCGGGGATGGCGGCGTGCTGCTGAGATGAGTAGTGCTGAAGGTGAGTGAGAGCGCGATGCGCGATGCACCCCTTTCGTATTTGTATTGAACTGAGTTATTTTTCTGTGTTTTTTAGGAGCCGCAACGTTTTCAGCGTGGATGCCGGTTGTGAAGAACAAATGCGGTGGGTAAGTGCGGTATGCAGCGCCTCTAGATGTTTCCACGCTAACCTGGAGTGTCTTTTCCCTCTTGCAGATGGATGAGAAGTTCCGGAGACAGAGTTCCTCCAGAGTGGCTGAGATTAAGGTAAGCGTTTGAAGCTCGTACAGTATTTAAAAATAAGCGAAGATTTGCAGAATGCTTACTAATGCCTTTTTTCTGTTCTTTTCCCTTTTCCTTAGGAAGCGGCTTGCCGGGATGGGAATGAAACCGCCGAAGATGCCCGCAAAACAGAAGGAGCGATGAATGATGGGCAGAAGCACCGCAAGGTAAGGCTGTTCCTAATGGTGTTTTTGTTCTTGCAGGAGCTGAGCGCAGAAGAAAGATGCAGGCCTACTGGAGACCGATCCGAACCCAGAGAGTGTTACGCTGCAGGTGCAGGAAACGCAAAGCATGTTTCTCAGCCTGAGTGTGGCTTAAATAGTCTCTGGGTATCCCAGGTGTCTCTGGGCTGAACCACACCCAAAAGACTAGACCGCACATGCAGTTCTGGGAACCGAAATATGTGGGGGCATCCATCTTGTCCCCATCAATGCACTACAAGTCCAATCCCCAATGTTATCCTATGGGAGTGAGTGAGTCTGGTGCCACAAGCGCCAAGCCTGACTCCAAGTGGGTCTTTGGAGGGATGGAGAGGGCCTTGAGGGCCATGTAGGTGATCGATGCCTGGCTCCAGCCTGACATCTTGGAGGGCTGGGGACATGAGGGGCAGGAATCGTGACACATCCTAGAAGAACCCACAGTGTAGGTAAGGTCTGGGCTCTAGGAATGGCTGGTTGGAGCAGGTTGCGGCTTGGAGCTGCTGGTAATGCCACCTTCAAAATGGCCACCGGCTTTCGACACTCAGTGGGAACAAAGATGGCCCCTGGTAAATCCATTCAGAGACATCCATGGTGGTCTAGTGGTGCTGGGTGCAGCCCAGGGCTATATAAACCCCGCCCTGGGCCACACCAAGTGCTTAGCGTTTTCTGCGACTGCAGAGGACAAGCAGCGTAACGCTTGCCCTGCATTCCCAGTCTCCACATGTTACAAGGCAACCTTTCTGCTTACCTTATTAGATCCGGTTCTGCTGCAGATACGTACGTGTTGGACGCGTTCACCGCTGCTGAAGTCAGCATTCCACTGTCGCTTCCCGCGGCACCTGCAAAGCAAGAAATCACACGTTAGCAGTTCCAACTGCTCCTGCGCACAAGCAGTACATGTTAGCAGTGTTCTGGCTGCTCCCTGCGTGCCTCATCTGCCCTCATTTGCACCCGCTTCCCCCCGTGTTCGATCTGACCACTCCTTCCTGCTTTTTCACGTCGAAGGCCGTTTCAATAACCAGCTCGCTGAAAGTGGCAGGAACCCTGCAAAAAAGGAAAGACATAACATGTTAGAAACTACTCTAACAGCTAAAGGACCCAAAGGAACTCATCAGCAGCGCGCTATAGCACTGCAGTTTACAGACATTAATGCACAGTGCTGCATTAGAAGGACATCCGTAAGGACATATATTGTAACGTGCCAAGCAGGAACTCTTACCAACCACAGCACGTGCGCCATAGCAGGTCTGGGCGCCACCACTTCCAGTGAAGCAACTGGAAGACAGATGCCCACCATTTCCAGTGAAGCAACTGGAAGACAGAAGCCAATCCAGTGAATCCTGCTTTAAGATTACAAGGTGAGCCTGTGCCCTGCCTGAACTCCTGCACTCGGTACTCCCTTCAGGGCGATGAAGTGTGCCATTTTGGTTAGGAAGTCAACAACAACCAATATGGTATTATAACCGTTGCAGGATGGTGATTCAGTGATGAAGTCCAGCAAGATGGTATGCCAAGGGTCCGGTGGAACGGACAATGGATGTAATAACCACTGTGGCTTGCTCCTTGGTGTCTTGTTTCTGGCACAGATATCGCAGGTCTTTAACTATTGCATAACTTCTTTCCGCCACATGGGCCACCAAAAGAACTGCCGGACCTTTGCCATCGTCTTTGCTATACCTGGATGTCCTGCTGTGAGTGCATTGTGGTAGGTTTCAATGTTATACATCGCAGGATGTGGTAGATATAATATATATATATATAATTTCCTGAGAGACCCAGACTTGCACTTGCTCAGGTTCCATGTGTTTTCTGACTTCGTCTTGCAGCTCGTCTAATGAGGGCGAGCTGACTCTCGTGATTCCCAACAGTTTCTCTGCTGGTATGATTGGTATGGGCGCAGGACTTGCATATGCATCTTCACCATCGGTATCCCTAACAATCCGGGATAACGCTCCGCTTTCCCGTTCCTCACACCAAGGCGGTAGGTCACAGTGAAATTGTACTCTGAGAAGAACTGGGCCCATCGTAGGTGGCGTGGAGATTGTGCCTTGGCTGTCCCAGGAATTGCAAGTTGTGTGATGGTCTGTAAGCACTGTGACTGTATGATGTGTTCGAAGCAGATGATGTTGCCACTCCTTAAAGACGGCTTTGATGGCAAGTAATTCCATATCAGTCACAGCACAGTTTAACTCTGCTGGGTAGAATTTCCTGGACCAAAACGCCACTGGATGTAACTGGTGGGTTTCAGGATCCCTTTGGGACAAAACCGCCCGATAGCCACGTTGGAAGCATCATTCTCAACCAGATACAGGAGTTCAGGGTTCGGGCGGTTGAGCACTGGGGGAGTGATGAACCGGTGCTTCAGTTGCATGCTCAGCTTTGATGGTCCACTTAAATGTGCAGTTTTTCCGGAGTAAGGTGGTAATGGGATGGACTATGTCTGAGAAGTCTGCAATGAACCACCTGTAAAACTGAGCAAATCCTAGAAAGCTTTGGACTGCTTTGACGGAGGTAGGCGAAGGCCATTGAAGAATTGCTTCCACCCTGTGGTTGTCCATCTGAATACCCTGGGGAGTCAGTATGAATCTGAGGAACTCCACTTTGGTCACATGGAAAGCTCACTTCTCGAGCTTCGCAAACAGATGGTGCTGGCGTAACTTCTCTAAGACCACCCTGACATGGTGTAACTGTTCTTCCAATGTGGTGGAGTAGATTAAGATGTCGTCTATATACACCACAGCGCAAACATCCAGTAATTCCCTCAGAACGGCATTCATGAAAAACTGGAAGGCTGCCGGTGCATTGCACAGTCCAAAGGGCATGACAGTGTACTCGAATAATCCGAACTTCGGAACCACACATTTGGCAATCTGGACCAGGCACTTCTGAAGGGCACCAGAGGTAAGCGTTACAGTCTGTTACTATTTTTAGAGCCCGCCCTGAAGAAGGACTTCCGTGTCAGAAATGCATCGGCAAGGGCCTCTGCTGACTACCATTGAATAAAACTAATTGCATATTTTTTAAAGAAATACATAACTACTGAGAGTTTACATTTCAATTGAAGTACCGGGCGCTCCATGCTAAGTGAGAGATTCACTGGGCACCTCTTGCCCGTGCTCATTCGAAAGTCTCTGGATCTGAGCCCGGAAGAGGGAGATCCAGGTGAACACCCTACTGGTGGGTACCAGGGTAAGGAAAAGAACATTTGTTTTATGCAACAGGCCCTTTGAGTCAAGAGACTTGTCAGAGATAAAGAGGCCTGGACACTGAAGGCCCGGAATTGTGGAAAATTGTATCCTCGTACCACAGAAGCCAAAGTGTGTGCTTTGTTCGAGTACCCCACCTTCCCCTGTGCTGAAAACGTGGGAAAGGGAGCCAAAGGCCTAGCATGCTGACATATCATTTGTGAACACTTCTTTCTTTTTCATGAACATTACCCTACATTATTTGGAAATTAGTGGTATGGATTGGCAAAAAAATGTGTTTAAGTATATGCTCTTTTTATTTGACAAAGCTGCACTAGGACTGCATTATTATGATTTGATGGTTGTGGCTTGCTCCCATCTGTAGATTTAGGTTTAGATAGGTATTTATCACACCCTTGCGAAAGTTCAATAAACACCCTTGAACTGTGGTCACTTGTGTCTGTCTTACTGTTGCCGTGTCTGTCTTACTGTTGCCACCATGATTTCCTTACAGTATCTAGTGCTTAATGGCAGTGCCTCTCTTGTCTATGTGCTGAAGTGACTGGTACTATTACCCAAACTATAGTTCATCAATGAAATTAGTAGTAGCCTTGTGGCGTGTGGTTTTTCCAAAACAAAAAAGTGGGTGGTTCAGTGGCGGCTTTTGACTTTTTTTAATTAAAGGGGCGTAAATCTTTCCCACAAAAATGTGTAAATGACCAAGCATGGTAAGGGAGCCCGAATGAACGACGCGGAGTTCGGTGTGATCTCCCACTCGAGGAAAATGTTTAAAATAATGGGTTAAACTAAACACTGGCTGAAAAGCTGCAGCAAGACGCGGAATGGACGGGTATCATTAGAAGTAGCAAGGAACATAGAGTGTCCTTTCAATGACGACAACTTTCTACTATACGTTAGCCAATGCGCACACTCACTCCCTCGTGTATACTCGATACTACAGAACTATGGCTCTATTGTTGAATATAGCGTGAACTGGGACAAATCAGATCCATTCAGGCTGCAATGCCACTCTATTAAACACTTGTGTACGAGCACGATACAAATAAAACATACCATATATTATTTGGGGAATAAATAGCAATGCAGATATGGGGACCTGGTTGAACTGAACTACCCCCCTATATTACGCAAAATAAAACATGATTTGTCCAAATGGGTCATATTACCCTTATCACTCACAGGCAGGATCAATGCATTTAAGATGAATACCCTGCCGAAACTTATATACAAGTCCTATCTGATCCCCTCGGCACTATCTACGTTAATGTTAGAAGATCTGGACAGGCATGTGTTGAAATTCATTTCGAGGTGGAAGAAATCCTGTCTAAATAAATCTTTTTTTTACAGGCTCTTAAAGCGGATGGAGGTCTCAAGCTTATCTCATGGAAAATATATTATTTGGCTGCTCAGGTGTGCTGGGCCGAAATGTGGCTCAATAAATAAGACATGGAAATCTGGCGCTCGATCGAATTACTCACAATTCAACTGTTCACTCAGTAGGAAGTATTGGCCATGCCACCATTACGAACCATCCCATTATTGGGCCCACGTTAGCTCAATGTCACCGGATGCGTACACTGATGGGAACGAATGTACACCCCACCCCACCTTGGATCAGCATACTTGCACTATTGTCATACGGCACGCACACCAAGACAAACAATAATCAACATACTGTCTGGCAATACATGCGACTTATGGATTTACACGAAGGGTCCAGGCCCCTGCCTTTCACAAATGCAAGATGCATACTAGGGCTGATGGATAAAGATTGGCTACAGTATATAGCCCTACACCCAATCATCAACAGGATCACGACACCTGAATCACGAGCTAACTGAAACTGAAATAGGTCGTGAGGTACTGGAATTCCTGACTGAAATTAAAACATTCTACAGTCTCTTTCTACCTAATAACCTGACAAGGAACACCGCGCTTGCTAACATGCGGGCTGAGGATCTAGGGGTACCATTGAATGCAGGTGATGTGTACGATTTCTTCACGGTGATAAATAAGTTAGTATAAAATATGAACCACAGAGAGATGCAATATAAGATTATACAGCGAGCATATTTCACCCCCACTAGATTGTATAGCATGAGGTTAGTACAATCATCAGCCTGCTGGAGACATTGGGAGGCAGGGGAACAATGGGACACATATTATGGTCTTGTCCGAAATTCCAACCATTTTGGGCTCTGGTTTTACGACACAGAGCTGCATGCTCTTACGCCTCTCCTATGCTGTCTCGCATATCAATGCTGTTTGGGATAGATGACGAGGAACTGCACGAAAAATGGTCGACTCATAAGCTCATGCATATAATATTATTCTTGACGCGCAAAACTATTCTCCTCAACTGGAAGGTTGAAACCCCACCAGATAAAAAAGAAATGGTCAACACTCTTATCCAAAGTCTGTGCCTCAGAACGAGCTAGATTTCAGCAAACTCAGGAGGAACGTCATTTAGGGGTCACCAGAGGTCACAGCTGCGACCTCTGAGGTCTCCCCTTGCGACCTCTGTGGTCTCCCTTGCGAGCTCTAAAAAAAACCTCTAAAAAAAAGAAATATATATATTTTTTTTTTGTTGTTGTAATGCAAGCTCCTGGGCTGTGGCCAGCACCATGTGGCTCTTTACTTCTGGAGTGGCTGGCTTTCTTGTTTAGGCCCCTTAAAAAAAAAAACAAGAAAAATAAGAACAGGAGTGCAACAAGTCTAACACTTTCAGCACTGACCCTAAATAAGAAAGAATAGGAATACCACATAATGTGTCTTTCTAGAATTCTATACAATAATTGCTAGACTCATTATAGGTTTATTTCAAGTACACTTCAGGGGGTGAGTCACTGATTTAGTCTGTTCTTAAACGCCTCAACTCAGCCTTTCATCCTTCTGAGGTCGATAAACACAGGTTGGGTGATATTGGGTGTATATTTTTTCTATATAAAGCGCTTGAGCGTAAGTGCTATATAATAACTCATCATTATCATTTGCTTATGTGTGTCTGCTTGCATTCACAGTAATTTGGTAATATGGGCCTATACACACTGATCTTAACGATACATATGGCGATCCATTCTTGTATGAAATGTACATCACATTATAGTGCTATCGTATCCATATTTTTCGCAGTGTACAATGCTATGTGATGCCACTTCCTGTTTTGTCAACAGGTGAAAGGTCATGTTCCATCACTTCCTGCAATATCACTTCGGGGTGGGGCCAAATGACATCACTTCCTGTGATGTCATCATGGGTCAAGGGTTGTGTGATGTCACTTCCGCTACCCCTGGCATTTTGGTGAAATGACGTCCCTGGCAAACTGCGCATGCCTCTCAGGCGGATACATTTTGGGATCTGGTCGACCCCTGTATAGAAATTAATGCAGATGCAGATGATGCCGGAACCACGCAACCTGTCTTCCAGTGGGGACTTGCATCTCTGCATAGTCTATATGACCTACACAAGCACTTGAGTGAAGGTTGAGTGAGACCACAATGATCACGATGACTTAGTCCTGTTCCGCACATGACGACACTGGTGGCTACCCCTAATCGGATTGCGAGATGAGAATGTATGCTCTTTATAGGTTTGTGTTTATATTCTATCTACATATAACTGTATCGCTTAGATGGGCTAATATCAGTGATATGGTGATTGCATATCGGCGGAGGGTTTGTTGTGGGTGGCTTGGATTACTAGTGGCTCTGGTTATCTTGAAGGTTTCTTGTTGCTCTGTGCTCAGCATGCCTCTTTTTTGTTTGTTTATGGTTTATATGTTAATAAAAAGAAATTGAAAAAACGAATGGGTTAAAATTGTGCATTATGTTAATGTTAATGTTAAAGGTCATTTGTACCGCGCACTATCACCACCGGAGTGGTCCCCTGGCGCTCTGGCGGCTCTGAAAGAGGGGGGGGGGGGTGGTGGGTTAGTGGGTGGAGGCTGGAAAAGTGCAAGATTGCAGTGATGTGCTGTTGGCAGCCTCAGCCCGGTGGTTCCGTCGGCTGGGCCTGGGGTGTATGCGGCCGGTAGTCGTCGTGTGCTGATGTGCGAGTCTATGTGTTTTTTTGTTTTGTTGTTGCAGTGTAGTGAAGTTCGTGCGGTTTGCTGCGCTAGAGGTTTGTGGTTGTGTTTGGTTTGGAGTTTGAGAGGTGTATGCAGAGAAGGAAATTGTTAATGGTATTCGTTAGTCATCTCTATCCTGGACTGAAACCGGCTGGGCTCGTGTAATCTTACCCGACGGGATGCTTGTACACCCTGAGCCTCTGGAGGTACGTGCCCGATTTTCCATTCGGGGCCGTTTGAGGATCTAGCTGTCCCCTCCGCCCGCTCCCTTAATAGCCTTGCATGCTCCTCCCCCCCTCCACATGACTAGCGCCGCTGCTATTGTCCATACACCCGGTTGTGTGGTGATTGGTGGTATCTTGTCTGTTCCACAGCCTCGTGGGACCTAGTTGTGGCTGTGAGGGCGGTGGGGGATGGTAAGGGTTGGCTGGAGTAGTTGTATCCGTTTCTCTGGGTCTCGCGGGTGGACCCCTGTGTCCAGCGTCAGCCCTGCTGGTGCCCAGGGTACTTCTGTCGGTTCTAGCGGTTTGTCACTGTCCTTTTTTGATGATTCGTTTGTCTTATTGTTGTTTCGGTTTTAGTCTCCGGTGTTGAAGAGGTAGGTTTTTAGTAATTTTCTGAATTTAAGGTGGTCTTTGGTGTTCCTTATCAATTTTGGGATGTTGTTCCAGGTTTTCGCGGCTAAGAGGTAGAAAGCGGTGCCTCCGAGTTTCTTCTTGATGTAAGGTTTTTGTTCCAGTCGGATTTCGTTGGTTGACCTGAGTGGTCTCGTTGGCTTGTAGATTGTTATTTTTTTTTGTAGGAATTCGGCTCCTTGTCCGCTGATTGCCCTGTGCGTTATGCACATTGTTTTGAAGATGATACGCTGTTTTACTGGGAGCCAGTGTAGTGTTTTTAGTGTAGTGTTTTTAGGGCCGGGGTGATGTGGTCTCTTCTGGATAGTTTGAGGAGTAGTCTGGCTGCAGTGTTTTGGATCCGTTGTAGCTTCTTCAGTATTATGCAGCATACGTCATGTGAAAATTGGGTGAAAACCCACACAAATCAAAAAATCTAATCAATTCAACTCACCAACAGCGCAGAGAGCATTTTCCAACTAATTTTCAGGATGACTTTTCCCACCATATATGGCAGTATAAAAAGCATTTCCATGTCACCTATGCTCATATACGTATATGTAGGCTGGGTATTACCCAAATTGACCTTTTGCAGAATTGACCTAATTATAGTGGTCCTAATTGACCTTCTGCACAATTGACCTTTATATTTATTTAGTTATTTTATAAATGTATTGGGTTGGTTTTGGATTATAAATAATATAAGGGGATTGGGTGGGGGGATTGTAGGGGTTTTTGGATAGGGTGGGAGGATGCGGGGGGTTTCCCCCTGCATATATGTCCTAAATGACCTTCGAAATTAGGTCAATTCTCCTGAGGTCAATTGTGAAAAGGTCAATTAGTATACAACCGTAGGCTGCACCAATACATGCCAGAATGACCATATAAGAACATGCTCCTGTTGGCTTTGCCAGTAAAGAAAGCCATGCTGCAGTTTTAAAATATATCCAGGCTAGCTGCACCAATGTAGGCCAGTGTAGCACATAATAACACTCATCATGCTTAGTTCACCGTCGATGCAAAGTAAAAAATGCCATGCCACAGGAAGAAAATGTAACCAGAGTGGCTGTATCAATGCAGGCATATCTAGCCATGTAATAACACTTATCATGTAAATATGATAAGTAGTGTTACGTGGCTAGACTGGACTGCATTGCTGCAACATCGCTGATCGTCCTCTTTGCAGCGTTGCCTGGGCATTGTGTTCCACAGGTTGGTTGATAGGAAAGAGAAGGACGATTTCCACGGTAATCAATTTATCAACTTCTGAAGAAAAAAGGGCCAATCAAGCAGTCAGATATTCTTGGTTCGAAAAAATGTGTCCACTTCAATACCTATACTGGCTCACGGGCAAAGGTTCCTCTTTGAAACGTTGGCATTGACTAACTTATAGGGAATATTGGGCTCAGGGCCCCAAATACCTACAACCTACCTCAGAATCTGAGGTCCAGCCTGGAAAAACTACTCTGGCATCATCCAAGCATAATTACTTAGGAGGCTAAAGCTTGGCAGTAGGTGAGTGAGCTGTGTGGAAGAAAAACTGTTGCCAAATATTTTAATTGCAATATAGGTGAGTGGGCTGAGTGAGGTCAGGGGGTTAGGGGGAGAGAAAGGAAGAGAAGGGCAGGGTGTAGGTGTATGTGAAACTTGCAATTTCTGTACCTATTCTGTATGAGAGTGTCACGCCGCCTGTCCTGGGGTCTCCTTACCCGCTACGGCGCTCCCTGTCCTGGAGGTTGTATCCCCACTTTCGGCTTCGGGGTCCGGGCCTGTCCTGGGTCTCGGGCACTTCCGGGTATCCTGTGCGCACTGCTTTGCGCATGCGCGGGCGTCCGCTCTCCGCTCTCCGCGCATGCGCGGTGCGCAAGATGCTCGATTTGGGGAGATCTGCGGCTCAGGCCTCGTTGTGGGTTATCCAATGCCTGGGAGGCGGCACGGCGTGCGTTGCAAGCCTCCCAGGTGCTGGTGGGCCTATTTAAGGAGCCCTGATCCTTTTCCAAACCGCGTCTCAAAGCGGTTTGTACGGATCGTGTTTTCGCTGCCCTTGTGCTGCCTTCCAGTTTTCCTGTTGTCTTCCTCCTTCCCTTGTTCTGCCTGGGGCACCCCTGCCTCCTTACCTGTTCTGCCTCGCTCCCTCCTTCCTGCTTCCATTCTGATTCTGAGTTCCCGCTGGCCCTCCTTGGTTCTGGTCCCTGTCATTCCTTTCCTGCCTGCCTGGCTCTGTCCTTCCTGATTCCATCTGGTTCAGAGTTCCCATTGCTAATTCTGGTTCTCGTGGCTCTCCTCCCCTGCCAGCCTACTCCTCTTGCTGCCTAGTCGTCGCTCCTGGAGGAACTGTTCTGCTTCTGGTCTCCCGATCTTCATCAGCATCCGTCGGGATCACACTGCCTCCTGTGGACCTTGAACCTTCTACCCAGAGGCTCCCCCTGTCAGTGCTTGCACTGTCCTGACGCCACGCAAATCAGGGGTGAGCCTACCCGTGGCGTTGGGAGCCGGTTCACCTCCAATCCGGTTCCATTCAGGCTGGTGTTGGGCTGGTTCCCCGCGCCATCATTCACGTCTCCACGGATCATCTGACAGCCTGGCCTCATCACCAAGGAACCCAACTGGACGAACAGGTACGCAGCGTTCTCGTGACGCTATTTACAACAGATTGAGACGCCTGTCTTCAGACACCTCGGACTCTGCGATGGAAGAGGATCCGGGTCTTCGTAATGAGCTTCAAGCGCTTTGTGCTGAGATGGCGGCACTCCGCCAGGAGAATGTAACATTACGCCAAATGGTGACACAGAACGTTGGTCCCATTCCACAGCCCGAAAGTCCCATGGCTCACACTGCTCCCATCAAGTTCGATGGAGATCCCCGCCGTGTGGGTGAATTCTGCAACCATTGCCGCATACACTTTCTCTTCCGTTCAACTCACTTTACCAATGACAAGGCAAAGATCGGATACATATTGGGCAACTTGTCTGGAAACGCGCTTGCCTGGGCAACTCCTTTGGTCGTTACCAATAACCCAATCCTGAATGATTTTGTAGCCTTTGAGAAGGCATTCTTGGATGTATTTCAATCCCCCAATCTGGCTTCAGCAGCACAGAACCAATTGATGGACCTACAACAAGCCAATACTGACATCATCTCTTACATCAGCCGTTTCCGTCAATTAGCAACTGACTCCTTATGGCCAGAGGTAACGCAAAAGACCTTGTTTCGCCGGGGATTAAGAGAGGAATACAAGGATGAATTGTTACACATTCCTGAACCTGACGATCTGCAGAAACTTATTGATCAAGTTTTGAGGATAGACCAGAGGTTGGCCGAGAGAAAAGGAGAGAGACGACGGTTTGAGAAGGGAAACCTCAGACCACTGACTCTACCTACCGGAATGTCAGCACCTTCGGAGTCTGCCCAGGAACCAATGCAACTGGGAGCTGTAAGGGGCCCTTTATCGGAAGAGGAGAAGAAGCGCAGGAGAAATCAGCGACTGTGTTTGTACTGCGGAGGTGCTGGTCATTTTCTGGGTACCTGCCCTCTGCGTCCAATCAAGAAAGGGGGAAACTAGAAGACCTGTTGTCTAAGGGAAAGGCTACGACAGGTCCTTTCTTGCTTTCAGACTTTTCCAGCCCTGGGTTACAACTGCCCCCCATGCAGCCCGCCGTCTTGATGATTCTAGAGATCACTTTGAAGTGGCTTGATAAAACGGTCGATGTCCATGGTCTATTAGATTGCGGGGCCTCCGGAAACTATATAGAAGAGGCATTCACCATCAACATTGGTATGCCTTTACTTACCAGAAGAACTGCTATACCGGTAGAGGTCATCGATGGTACACCTTTGGCTTCCGGTCCCATGCGGTTGCATACAGTCGGCATGCTATTTCAAATCAAGGGGCATGAAGAAAGGATAGCCCTCGACGTCATCAAGTCACCTTCGTATCCAGTGGTTTTGGGACTGCCTTGGCTTTTGCGACACAATCCTACAATCAATTGGGAGTCCCGCACTTTGAAGTTTGTTTCTGCCTTTTGCCTCCGTGAATGTTGCTGCCACAACACATCCTTGAAGTCTACAGCCTCGATCCCTCTAGTCCCGGGAGGGGACTCATCTGCTTTATGTTCCTTGTCCCAGATTCCGAATGTTTATGCCGACCTTTGTACGGTGTTTTATGAGCCCGGAGAAATACCTCTTCCTCCTCACAGGACATTTGACTGTCCCATAGACCTGATTCCTGGTGCTGTGATTCCTCATGGGAAGTTATACTCTCTAACTCAGTCTGAAAAACAGGTACTCTGGGATTATCTGGATGATTGTTCTAAGAAGGGTTACATCGTACCTTCCAAATCCTCCGCCGGTTTCCCACTGTTCTTTGTCAAAAAGAAAGAGGGGACCCTGCGGCCCTGTATCGATTACCGCCAATTGAATGACATAACACTCAAGGACAGGTACCCATTACCTTTGATTCGGAACATCATGGAGTCCTTAAGTTCTGCCAATGTCTTCACTAAGTTGGATCTCCGGGGAGCCTACCACCTGGTTAGAATCAAAGAGGGCGACGAGTGGAAGACGGCATTCAAGACACCCTTTGGGCACTATGAATACAGGGTAATGCCCTTCGGGTTGTGTAATGCCCCAGCCGTCTTCCAACGGTTTATGGACAACGTCTTTGGCGACTTGGTTGGCATCTCGGTCTGGGTTTACCTGGACGACATCCTGATCTTTTCGGACAATCTGAAGGAACATATCTCGCATCTCCGTGAAGTACTTCTGCGACTGTCACGTAATCACCTGTACGCCAAAGCCGAAAAATGTTTGTTTCATCGGAATAGCATGGAGTTCCTGGGATACGTAATCAGCAATGCAGGTATACACATGGATTTGAGCAAAGTGAAGGCTATCCAGAACTGGAAACAACCACATGATTTGAAGTCCCTTCAGCGGTTCTTGGGGTTCGCCAACTTTTATCGGCGTTTTATTCCACAGTTTTCACAGGTCACGGCCCCATTGACACGTCTGACCAGTGTTAAGATACCTTTCCTTTGGGATCAAGAGGCATCAACAGCTTTTGATTGCTTAAAGACAGCGTTCAGTACAGCTCCTTTTTTGCGTCACCCTAACGATGAGATGCCCTATGTCATCGAAGCGGATGCCTCCAACTTCGCTGTTGGAGCGGTCCTCTTGCAAAAGCATCCTACATCCGGCGACGAACACCCTGTGGCCTATTACTCACGGAAACTCACCTCCAGTGAGCTGAACTACGCAGTCATTGAAAAAGAACTTTTGGCCATCAAGACGGCATTCGAAGAGTGGAGGCATCATTTGCTTGGTGGTCGTTTCCCTGTAGAAGTCTGTACTGACCATAGCAACTTGCAGTTCCTACGATCATTGCAGTGTCGCACCGCTCGCCAAGCCCGATGGGCCTTCTTCTTCTCTCACTATGACTTTAATATGACATACATTCCTAGCTCCCAGAACCAGAAGGCTGATGCCTTATCCCGATCCTTGGAGAAGGAAGAAGTGGGAGTCGGTTTGAACACGCCTATGATATCTCCCAAACACTTTCTACTGACCTTAACTCCGCATCTCCAGAGGATCATTCACGAGACCTTGAGGGATCCGGAACGTGTCAATCTGCTGAAGAAACCCCAGATCTGCGAACGTGACGGTTTTCTGTTCTTTCTGAACCGGTTATACATACCGTCGACTGCCCTTCGCTTGGACATTCTACATGGTTTTCACGATTCTCAAGTAGCTGGTCATCGTGGTATCAAGGCTACCCAGGAGTTGATCTCCAGACAATTCTGGTGGCCTGGATGGGCCAAAGAAGTAAAATCGTATGTGGAAAGTTGTCCAATCTGTGGTCAGACGAAGACGCCCAGAAGAAAGCCTTTGGGGCTACTTAAGCCTACCGAAACACCACCCTACCCTTGGCATACTATCGCCACGGACTTCATTGTTGAGCTTCCGCCCTCTAGGGTCACACTTGTGTTATGGTGGTCGTGGATTGCTTCACTAAATACGCACACTTCATTCCTTTCATGAAGATCCCAACTTCCTCCCAGATGGCTTTGGCATTTCTACACAACATTTATCGGTTACATGGACTCCCAGAGAAGATCATCTCTGATCGTGGTTCACAATTTCTTTCTTCTTTCTGGCATCAGTTGTGTAATCATCTAGGTATCCACAGAGCCTTGAGCTCAGGCTATCACCCGCACACCAATGGTCAGACCGAAAGGACGAATCAAACCCTGGAGCAATACTTACGTTGCTATGCCAATGCCACTCAGTCAAACTGGCTAAGGTACCTGGATCTGGCGGAAGTTTCCTATAATAATGCGGCCCATGCTGCCACCGGCATCAGTCCTTTTTTTTGTTCAGCCGGACAACATCCCAAGCTGGTTCCCTTCTCACTTGTGGTGCCCAGCACTGTTCCGTCTGCGGATTAATTGGTCTTCAATATTCAGAAACAGCATGACCTGGCTCGGAGTACCCTTACGGAGACACGAGAGCGCATGAAGGAGCAGGCTGATAGGGGCCGAACCACAGAGCGATCTGGTTTGGTTGTCTTCCAAGAACCTGCCTGTTCGCAATTTACCCACTAAGTTGGCACCCCAGTTCTATGGGCCTTTCAGGATTGCCAAACGTTTGTCTTCAGTGGCTTTTCGATTAGTGCTGCCCCTCACTTGGAAAATACACCCCTTATTTCATGTCTCCCTTTTGAAGCCCTATGTGAAGGATGTCTTTAGGCGCTCTGGTCCACGACCCTCCTCTGTTCTGGTACAGGGGGTTCCTGAGTTTGAGGTTCAGGAGATCTGTGATTCACGGATTCGTCGGGGTGTACTCCAATTCTTAATCGATTGGAAGGGTTATCCTGCTTGTGATCGCACTTGGGAGCCGCGCTGTAATGTGCACGCTCCCCGGCTTATCCGTGAATTCTTTCTTCGTTTTCCCTGGAAACCTGGGGCCCCGGGTCTTTCTGGGAGGGGGCATAGTTTCACGCCGTCTGTCCTGGGGTCTCCTTACCCGCTACGGCGCTCCCCGTCCTGGAGGTTGTATCCCCGCTTTCGGCTTCGGGGTCCGGGCCTGTCCTGGGTCTCGGGCGCTTCCGGGTATCCTGTGCGCACTGCTTTGCTCAACGCGGTTTGTACGGATCGTGTTTTCGCTGCCCTTGTGCTGCCTTCCAGTTTTCCTGTTGTCTTCCTCCTTCCCTTGTTCTGCCTGGGGCACCCCTGCCTCCTTACCTGTTCTGCCTCGCTCCCTCTTTCCTGCTTCCATTCTGATTCTGAGTTCCCACTGGCCCTCCTTGGTTCTGGTCCCTGGCATTCCTTTCCTGCCTGCCTGGCTCTGTCCTTCCTGATTCCATCTGGTTCAGAGTTCCCATTGCTCCTTCTGGTTCTCGTGGCTCTCCTCCCCTGCCAGCCTACTCCTCTTGCTGCCTAGTCGTCGCTCCTGGAGGAACTGTTCTGCTTCTGGTCTCCCGATCTTCATCAGCATCCGTCGGGATCACACTGCCTCCTGTGGACCTTGAACCTTCTACCCAGAGGCTCCCCCTGTCAGTGCTTGCACTGTCCTGACGCCACGCAAATCAGGGGTGAGCCAACCCGTGGCGTTGGGAGCCGGTTCACCTCCAATCCGGTTCCATTCGGGCTGGTGTTGGGCTGGTTCCCCGCGCCATCAGTCACGTCTCCACGGATCATCTGACAGCCTGGCCTCATCACCAAGGAACCCAACCGGACGAACAGGTACGCAGCGTTCTCGTGACGCTATTTACAACAGAGAGAAGCATTCACTTCTACTGCCCATGCACTCATGCTGCACTAAATCTCATTTTTCTGTTGGGGGCCAGGTTGGGAAGCGGGGTTTCTTATTCATAATAATCCTGCGTATGCAGCAATGAATATTATCTTTTTTTAGCCGGAGTGTCAACTGGGGCGTAAGTTCGACAAGAGTGCCCACAAAACTACCTTTTACTGAGAGGCCTTTTTCCAGTAAAGAGCCGTTACTGAGAGGCCTTTTTTCCAGTCCCTTTTAGTCCTGAAAATACCTCAACAGTCTGAGGGAATGGCTATGGGGCACAGGACTAACCCAGTGGAAAAACGTCATTGTAATGGCTCAAACATTCAGGTCATTGAACACTTTCTTCAGTATTATTGTAGAGTACTAGCGGTTTTAGTTTCAGGCTATATAGCCAGGTTTATAAGTTCCAGAAAGTAATGTGATGATAAGAACTAATTTACCATCTCATGCCTGACATACATTAATTTGAGATGTCTTTAATCTTCCTACTGGTTTATACATGTGATAGTCACCTGCTCTTAGTCGTAGTTTGAAGAGGTGCAGCTTGTTGTTAAGTGTCATGTGCATACAAGCATGAGGCAGCATACCTTTAATAAGAAGGCATTCCTCATAGTTCAGGCACCTAATAGTATGCACTCAACAAGAGACTGTGTTCTTTTACCTAATGTGAAGGTATCATGAACTAGTCAAAGATAACAGATTCAAGATTGGTTCTCAAATAGTTGTATTAACTTAAAAGGCAGGATGGAGTAGGGCCTAACTTGCCCTATGCTAAGGTGGGATTTTCCTACCTAAAGAAAACTAAGGATAGTATGTGTAAGGAAGTCCAAATCAAATGCCTGTCTGTGTCCAAAACCTATACCTAACTAGTTGCATACAATGTGTAGGGATATCAGCATCAACATGAATAGTGTTCAAATTAAAGTTCAGAGCTTCTTCCAGCTCTTGGCTTGTAATCAGCTTCCCCTTATGCTTGTTCCAGACAGTTCACAAGGTATCAGGATTCCCAAGAGCTCAAATATTCCAGCTTTTCAAAACAACACAATTTCTTGGGACACTTCCTAGCACTTTTGATATCAGTATTTTTCACGTGTTCACAATGATAAGTCTATTTGTTCACCTCAACATACGAGGTAGTTACAAAACACAAACTTCTTCATGGATACTTTCACTGGCTTTTCCATAAAGAGGGGGCACTCAGTCTAGGCGCAGTTGTCAGAAGGCACAGTCCACCCATTACAGGCCACGCAACCGATACCCCTTCTTGACTGCTTTCCATCAACAATTGGCCACTGCTTTCCTTTGACAGTGAAGCTTGGCTCTTTCATCAGTCTCAGACTCTTTAACACGTTACTGTGGCTTGGTTGGCCTCAATGCACTTTGTTACACTTTTCTGTATACCATCTGGCTCTTACCAATACAGGTTTCCTCTTAACGTGCAGTTTTAGCTTTGTCCAATACTTTCTCATCTAATACCCTTTTTGGTATCCTTTTGTCTTTGCCACTACTTGTGTCTCAGACAATACATTCTGTGGTATCTGCTACATGCACCACCTTTCTTTCACTCCACTCACAAGTGCTCAAAACTTGTCTTTACTCTGTACTGCATTCAAAGGTGCTTCCAAACTTGATTTTCCTCTGTATGGCATTCCAAATTGCTTATATTGACTTTCAGTTCATATGGTATTCAAAGTTACTTGTTTCGGCATTCAAAGGTACGTGCAATAACTTTCATTTCAAGCAGTATTCAAAAGTACTTGTTTCAAGTTCCCAGAGCATCCCGTTATGAGTTTTTTTACTGTTTTCCATTCACCAGTTGCACACGGCAGCTCCTCGCTCCTCGTTCTGTTTTACGCCGGCTTCCAGGGGCTTTGCCTTTCCTTCTCAGCATCCCAGAGAGCATTGCTCACTCTCCTGGTTTCCTGCAGAGGCTGGGTTCTTTGGCGTGCCACTGTTCCTGCTGCGTGTACCGTATAAGGAGGGTAGCAGGACTTCCAGACCCTCTCACGGCCGGCCTCGGCATCTCTCTCTCCTGCTCGACATGGCTCCTGCTCCCTTCTCTACACCCCACTTCTCGTTCTGCCTGCTCCATGTGGCAAGGAGTTTTATATCTGGCAGGAGTGTTAAGTGACCTCAGGTGTGGGTCATTAAGTCCAAATGCCTGACTATGTGAAACCCATTAGGTGGAAATGCCTTGCTGTTCCACCTATCTACCTCCATAGCCCTCTCCTTCGTCTCAGTACCAGAGTGGTGTTTGAGGATGTTTGAATTAATAAAGGAAGTATGTATAACTCGGTGTTGCCTCCACCTCGTCTTGGTGCCTGACTGATGTGTGTTTGTATTAACAATATAAGGCTGATAAGTGTTTATCTCAACCAAATGAGGATGTGTCTTCCTAGTTGGTCTCTTCCTCGTCCCAGTGTTGAGGTGGTGTTTTTGGGGGACATTTTGGAGGGAAGAAAAGGGAAAAGGCTGACAGTAACCTACAAAGACTTGAGGGATACAGGGTTCATGAGGAACAGGGAATGAGGGATGCCATGTCTCACCCAAGGACGTCCTCTCCCCACACCCCAAGTTCCCTTCACCGAGGTGATCATCCCTCGCATGTCCACCCCCAGGGACAGAATCCTAAAGCCATGGCCTTTCCCTGGCAACCTGAGAGGAGGATACTGGGGGAAAAGAAGTGAGGACGCCCTCAGGTTCCTCACACTAAGCAGACATTACTCCCAGCACAGAGTCAAATAATGTGTAGAGGTGGTATTTAACAGAGGAGACCTCACTCCCAACTCAGCTTTAAATAATATATAGTCAAAAACAGTCTGTTTAACAGATGAAATATCACCCACAGGCGCCGAGTACTGGAGGAAACGGGGGAAATCTTTTCTTTAGTTTTCCTATGTTTTCCTTAATTTTCCTTAGATCTTTAGCAACCTTTGGAGGAACTGCCTCTGTAGAATTGTTTACAGTTTTCAGTTTCTCGCTGTGCATCCTAAAAGAAACTAGGCGCAGTGGCCGTGTGGGTGGAGATGAAATATTGTTGCTTCAAGTCATGTACATGAACTTCAATGATTCTGAGCACAATCAGGGATCAATAGACAGGTCCTACAGTAGAAAGCTACCAGGGTATCTCAGCAGGTTAAGCGACTGTTCCTGAGATTTTATATGTTTAAACCTGGCTGTAAATCGTATGACGGTTTGCAATTCCTTATTAAGTCAACACAAGTGCTATAAAATGCATTCGACCAGGAGATTGGTTGGGCTTGTAGCTTGCGTATATTCAGGGCCGGGATGGGGGAATTTCCTCACCCATAGTAAAAATTGAAAGATTGGCTCCCATGAATGTCCAGTTCAGTTTCCTAATAACTTCTCTCAGCACAATAAAGGCATTTACTTGTGATTACACAGTTAGACAAGCAAATAACATATTTAGAAATATATCCTGTGATAAAACACAAAGGAAGGGGCACAAAATGCACAGGATATTTGATAAAATAACAATAACCAAACACATTTTAAAGAAAAGTAGTGGATGTACGTTTTAGAAGAATGTTAATGTCTTTTTTGTTGTTGTTTCTATGAAGTGTAAACTGCACATTTAGAAAACAATAGTGTGTCCAGCATCTGGGAACCCCCCTTTAAACATAGATGGCACCCACCTCTGTGATATTGATGGCCCATCTATTCCCATGGTGTTTGCTTCAGGCCACAGGAAAGAGCTCAGGCTAAGTCTGCGGTCTTCAAACTGTGGGGCTGGCACACAGGGGGGCAGGAAGGCTGTCCAGTGGAGGGGGAGCGAAGCTCTTTAGTAAGTAAGCCATAACATTGTCAGAGGTGTCCTACCATTCCAAGATGACAGACATGAAAATATTGCGTTAGCAAAGATGCAATATCTCTGCGTCACAGAGAAAGCAGACAAAACAGGGCATCTTTTTAGTTTCGCCTGAAAGTTGCCAAAGCCAATTTTGCCAAAGAATTCCTTTGTATATGGGCTTTTGGATTCATGTAAGCATTCAAAGCAGTATGGTTGCTGTTTCCTTCCTATAGAATGTTCAGCCAATCATGTTTTTGCCTGACCCTTCCATTACAGGGTCAGGTAGAACCTGATAGGATGAATAATTATGTCACTCCATTCATACCACTACCTCTGGTCCCTACACCCCATCCATGAAAAAAGGGCATATTATAATAATTTGATGAGTTATATAGGGTGTCGTGCAGAATCAATCCAGTGTCTGACCTCTGTAATAATTGGTGTCATTATTATTACTCACTCATAGTACTCAAGTTATCAACCTTGTGTGGATATAGGGTTGAGTCAGTCAAACCGGGAAACTGAATCCAGGCATTAACTAGTCCCAAAGGTAAGCAAGCTACATTTGAGCTATCCACCTGGTATTTACCACATCTCTCTCTGCCTCTTTTTTTCTTTCTCCTGGTGACACCCAAAGATTCCCAGCAGACGTGTGAAGGGAAAGAGGACCTCAACTGCAGTGCACCGAGGGAAAGACAGCAGCTGCATGATGCCAGAGCAGATAAAGAGCAACATTATATTACCTTTAAAACCATTTAAAATGCCATCAACTGTTTTGCTTAGGGGGTAGTGTCCCAAACTGTGGTGCAGCAGGCCATTGTTCAACCCCTGGAGAGGAAAGTATGTTTTTTCTATTGAAGGGCGAAAACACCAGCCCTTTTCACGTTTGTCACAACAACCGATAGAAGGCCTGATCGACCACCACATTTCAGAGGTTGTTACTGTGTTGTAGTTTACTGAAAGCTGCTAAGAAATATTCCTTCATAATAATGCAATTTTCAGTAACAATTTCGATAGGATCTACCAGACCTCTGGAACATAGCATTAGCAGAACGTTAATGTTGAGGCAGAAATGAGCCTGCATAGACACCACCGGATGATGGCATATCAGTCTTCTGCACATTCCCAAATAGAAAAAATGAAAAGAAGCAGAGTAACTGGAAGAAACGTTCAAAGTAAACACCACCTACCCTCTAGAAAAGACTGAACTGGACCTACGCATCCTTTAAGAAACTACAGGGGTCTATTTCTAAATGCACAGCATATGAAATATTCCTATAATAAAATCATGTGTGTCTTTATATACTGCAATACATGTCACCTGACATCCAATTCCTACTTCTCAGTGCAAAAGGGCATGGGGGGGCGGGGGTTAGTGGCGAAAGCCAACCTTAATTTGAAAACGAGATTGTAAAAATGAAAATGGGAATTTTGAAAGGGAGGGGGATGCAAAAGAAGAGTGAATGTGCATTCATATGGGTGAAATGCTTGCCATTCGGGAAAAAAATGTTCTTCTCTGACAAAAATGGCCTCCTATCAGGGTATCGCTGTTTCTAAAATAACTTGTCTCGTCAGTGTGTGTTAGAAGTTGAACTACATAAAAAAGTCTGCCTTTTTTGGTTGAATCTAATCTAAAACTATAACATTCAAAGCTAACATGTTTAAGTTTCTGCGTGAGTGACTTCCAATCAACGTGCAACGATTTATGATGATGTTAGGACACTGTACATATTGTAAGCCTGGCTGTTTTTTGTACAACTCTACCTCACATTCACACTTTATAACAGAACTTACAAAAAGTCAAGTTTAAAGGGGTAGTTCACAAAAAAATGTTAATGTTTAAAAAGATTGCCCATGACAATATATATATATAAACATTATTTTTACTAAAAGTTCCTATGTAAAATGTTCCGGAAATTAGCCTTAAAGTGAAGCACTAGGAGGCATCCATTTTGTACAATGACTCTGCTTTCATGTCAGTAATCAAGCAAAAGCCCCCTACTGCGAGATTTTGCTTATTGCTGATGGAGATCAGAGAATGCTGGCAGGCAAGAGCCTGCCAGAGTTGTATTGATAATTGCTATTACTTTCTTTTTAAGTTTCCTGGGCTCTAACAGGGGAGCCCTGCAAACTTAAAAAAAGAAAGTTCCAGATATTATCAACACTATGCCACTCGCCAATTGTGTCGGGTGGCAGATTATTAATATTTGCAGTTACTTTCTTTTTAAGTTTCCAGGAGCTTTTTGGAAAAAATATTTTTTATGTATATTTTTTGTTATGGCCCATCTTTTAAAAGAATTACATTTTTGAGTGACCCTCCCCTTTAATGAGCACTTGCAAATATAGGCTTCAGTTAAATATTCCGACTTCAGGGAAATAATTGAAAAGGTAACAAAAGCTTGTGGCCAACCACATAGTCACAGAAAGCGGTGTTCTACCGGCAGCAAAATCAAGTGTGTCGGGTCGTTTTCTGACGGCAAGGTGGCCCAGTTACTGGTAACCACCTGACACAATACATACTGCAGTGGACGGCCATCACTTATGATGTATCTAGTCAGTGAGTGAGGTTGCTTCTGCTCCGTGAGCATGTCATGGACGTGAGCACGTGTTCCTTCGTTTCATCGTCTTTGGTACCCTTTCTTTCTTCAGAATCGATCATCCCCTTTTCAGCCGTCATCATGGCACTTGTCTAAAGGAACTGTGTTCTGAATAATGTTGAGGAATCTATTGTTGACGCCAACGAGAAGGCACTTGATCCAGATCCTTGGACCTCATAGTATAAGCTCTAGTTTTTCCATGCTTTGCCTCTGTTAGTGGCTCCTCAATGGCTTTCCTCTTCAACTCCTCCTCCCCAGTTGTGGGTGCTGCCACTTTATCGGGCACTCAGCTACCAGAAGGTGACACTTTCCTTCTCAATGCAGATATCAGTTGCACCCTTGATCCTGTTCGGTTAGATGAGGACACATGCAAAAGGAGGAACTAAAGATTTATTACTAAGGCTGATGTGTTTTTACTCGGTTTCCATCTACCACTAAACACTATACAATTTCAAACTATCATATGCCCTTAAAGATTAACTTTTTCATCTTCAAAATAATTCATTCATCTCTCCAGCAGCATAACCTTACTTATTCATCACCATGATCATCAATTCATAAATCCTACCATGCTCCTTTTCATTCATCAATCCTCATATTGATATTCATTCATTCACCCCTCCTGAATCCTAAAGCCTATCTGTACTAATTTTCAGTCGACACATCCCCCATCAACTGAAGCCTCTCTGTGTGCCTTAACTCAGAAAAAATGTGCATTGATGCTTGTAATATTCCTTCAAGAGCTCTGGCAAAGAGCATGCTTTCTGCAAGATATAAAAAAATGATGGGGAAGGGGAGCAACTACATATTTTGACCCAGACGCCACATTAACCTGCAAGGGGCTAGACCTTCTCCATTGACCCTTTGTAGTAAAAATCATATTTGTTTATAGTGCTTCTTGACAGCCTACTCATGCTTCCAAGCACTTTATTAATTGGTGGTTTTATTACAGCATTTAATTGCATTCAATGTATTGATTGTGGATCTTAATAATTGAGGGCTCGATCAGCTCTACAGTGGTTTAAACATTTGACAGAGGGTGGTATATATCTCTGACTGCATTACTTTACTCTATAGCCCCATTTCTAATGCAATCTGTTATAATCTATGCTTATGAGCATAGGCTCATAACTAGGCTGTGGAATGGTGAGGGTGTCATCATGTGGAATGTGGAGGTTCAGCTGTTCTATTATTGACGGTTGGCTTGCGAGTGAGCAAAGGTGTTGATGGGGTGTGGGGCTGTCCCAGTGTTTTCTCCCTTATACTTGTATCCTGTGTTTCCCCTACAATCCTAATGTTTGATGGAAGAGCTGGACCTGGACATTAAAGACTCATTATAACTTACCTTGAGTACCAGGAAACCTTCTTTCCTACACTGGCGACGAGGATGGGATTGTAGCGGGAGACCGTTGCTGCTGGGGGGTGCAGCCCTGTGCCACCGGAGAACCCTGCCCGCAGAGGAAGCCCCGCACCCCGAGCGGTTTCGTTTGCGCAGGTACCTCTGTCTATCTTGCAGGCTCTGTGCTGGGAGCGCTGCATGGTACTTAGTAGACAAACAGGTACCAGTTCAGCTGGTGTCGGCTCTCGCCGGAGGTTTGTGCCCGTGTTTGCAGCTGGTTTAGCGCTTGCCAGCACTTGGTGGCAGTGAAGTTCTGTCCGCTGGTGTGAAGGAGCGGTTGGGAATCAGAGCTTAGTGCCAGCCAGGCTCCGAATTTGATCCCAGCGGCTTATTGGAGGGAGCGGTGAAGAAGCGGCACACGGCTGGTTTCAGGCATGGAGAAGAGGAGCATGCCCGGGTGTCTGTCGGACAAGCGGCAGTTGTGCGTGCCAGGCTCCTCCTCCGGACTGACTTTTGCATCCAAGAATGCGGACGTGAGCCATCACGGGAGGTCCGCGGAGGAGGGCTCAGCAACGTCCAAGAGCGTTGTTGACAGGTCGAAGGTTGGTGGAAGAATGATGACGTCGTCCCCGCCTCTAACTAATCTGGCCAATCACTGCAAAGGCCGTTGGTGTTCCTGTGGGTCGTGTCCTGCCTACGTCAGCATTGAGATCAATGCCAAGTTTCGTAGCTCGTTTCCGGATACTACGGATGACGGTCATGTGATGCGGAAACACGGCAGTGGTGGTGATGCCGTGGGAATCCCTTTTCCATTGAAGGTGTCGAGTGTTGTGGATACTCCTGGTCCTGATGGGGTCGCTCAGCAAGGAATGTTGTACCCTCTTCCGAAAAGTGATTTCCGTTGTCCTGGTCCTGGCTTTGGAAGTTCAGCAGAGGAAAGTGAATGGTGCGAGGGGGACTTTTGTGCCGGCGCTGGAAGTAGTGTCACTTATCTTCACTTCCAGGATTCTTGTTCGGGCGCTTCAATGAACCGTGTGGACTCGAAGAAGATCAAGTAACTAATAGACAAAGTTAGTGTCTTGGGCCAGTGTGTCGTTGTCCTTTATGTCGTGGCTCAACTCTTAGGGGTGCGAGGTGTAGCTTCCGGTTAGAGTAAGGGGCTAATGTTGTGAGGCCGTTGTCCCTTCCCAGTGGTGTGTTTAGTAGTGGCCTCATAGTCCATGTTAAGCCATAGTTGCCATGTTAAGCCATATTTTGGAATTCTGTTAGTCTATGCTCACTGTTTAGGGTGGTGCTTCCATGGATTAGAGGGTTTATTTCTTATGTGGGAAGCAAGGACATGTGGGTTATGTTTTCATCTTTATGTAGCACAGTGTGTTGCATTGGAATTTTGACAATGGGGCTGTAAGTCTGGACTGGCGGGTGGTTTTTCCTAAGGACTGGAATATATTGGACTTGAGGGTGGTGGTCTAAGGGACAACGTTCATTGGGAATGTAATGAAAAGCAATTGTAATACAAATTGTACCAAGAAATGTGAATTGTATGAAATGTACAATGATGTTTTGTTTTCATGTTGTTTTGTGAGGCGAGTGGGTGAATGTAGTGTCAATTTGGCTATGAAGTTTTTTAAGCCAATCTTTGGGTTTGGTGTTTGGCTATGTTAGGTGTAGATGTCCGGGTGGGTCTATGTCGCTTCATTTCCATTGGTTCTTACTCATCATCTGTAATAATTGTGGCTGGCCGGGTGGCTTCACGCGATATGCTGTTCAGGTATTTATTGAGTATACGCATACTCAGGTTTTATTAGGTGTGTGTGCGGTGGTGTATACGAGTTTTAAGTGCCTTTATGCAGGTCATTGTGACATCCGGAAGAGTTCACAATGTTGTATTGTGGGATGTCAATCTGAAATAATGGATGCCTGTTGGGTCCATTCTTTCAGTTTTGGGTTGTGGATGCCGGATTGGGTCCACGAAACCGGGTGGTGTCGAGTGGTTAGTACACTGTTACTTTTCCGGTTTTCGGCTGGTGGGTGCCGGGTGGGTCCACCATTCCATTGGTGTTATGTGGTGAGTACACGGTTATTACTCAGTGTTTTGGTCTTCTTAAGTGCCATGTAGGGAATTTTCCACATGCACATGGTTATGTAAGAGGTGTTGTGTGCATGATAGGTGTTTCATGTGGAAAGTACATTTTTTTTTGCACATAGCCATGTTAGAGGTTAGCGAATTCCAAGGGTAGTTCAATCTCATGCCATGTGCCTTGGCGTTGTATGGGTTTGCCCCAGGTTTGTTTTCTACCAGTTGGTTTGGGGCGTGTTAACATGTGTTGTTAAGCCATATTCAGTCAGATGCGTTGTAGGACTTTTGGTTATTCTCTTTGTAAGATTACTGTGGAGTGGTTTGCTTGTTTAGTATTAGCCTGGTCCCTCGGTGGTGTTGGGCTTTTGTTGTGCTCTGTTGAGCTGGGTTGTGCTCGGTGGTGGCAGTTCCGAGACTCTGGGGTGCAGACCAGAGTGGGAGAATGTTTGTGCGATGGTGGTATAGGTTGGTTAGGAAGTTGTGTTCTCTAATGAACTGCGTGATCTGGGAGTGGCAGTCCTGTGTTCCGAGGTGCAGCTCGGAACAGTGGTAGTGCATTATTTGTTATTTTTGTTCCTTGTAGGTTTCCATCGAGGGGTTTGTGTAGTTTCTGGTGGAATTTTAGGTGGTATTTTGAAAGCTAGGAATTACATCGGCATTTGATCTGGAGTTTGGTCATGGTGGTGGTGCGGTGTTTGTTGATGGTCCGTGTGGGCCTGGAGCATTTATGGTAGTGGTCCGGTTGGCCCAGTGAAAGATTTCCTTATGTTGGGTGCTGCAATTACGGACATGGACGGCCGCTGTGTTCTGTAGTTCAGTGCTTGTTTTATGATGACTTGGGTACAATGCTGGTCATTTTCCCTCGTTCTTTGTTTGTTTCCCAAGGGAGGGGGAAGTGTTATATTCTATGCTCACGGCCATAGGCTCATAACTAGGCTGTGGAATGGTGAGGGTGTCATCATGTGGAATGTGGAGGTTCAGCTGTTCTATTATTGACGTTTGGCTTGCGAGTGAGCAAAGGTGTTGATGGGGTGTGGGGCTGTCCCAGTGTTTTCTCCCTTATACTTGTATCCTGTGTTTCCTCTACAATCCTAATGTTTGATGGAAGAGCTGGACCTGGACATTAAAAACTCATTATAACTTACCTTGAGTACCAGGAAACCTTCTTTCCTACACAATCATCATAACACAACACCTTCCGGCCCCAACCCCCATAGCGACATCCTGGCTTATACTCATAACTTTTATCTGATCATGAATAAATGCCTCAATTAGATATGTCTCATTATCCTATTCGCCTCCCGTGTCCACTTACACACCAATGACGTTCTGACCCTGCTTGCCAAGACATAGCTAAGAAATTCACTGGCCATTCACAATCTGGATAACTGGGGGAATCTCAGGTATGAAGGACAAGGAAGTCTCAATGCCAGTGCTACAGACACTGCTGCACTACCAGAATCCAACAGCAACTTTGCCCAGAACTCTGTACCAGGACAACTTCTGTCCTGTATGACATTATTCTCACCAACACTCTTGGATTGAGTGTGAAAAGGGGAAAGAATACAGCAGGCCCAGAATCTAAGCCAGAGCAAAGCATCTACTTGCCAGGCATCTGGATATGGGTTGCAAAGTAGTAAGGAGTTTCCTCCGTCTGCAAATTGACACAAACAAGGCAACTCAGAGAGAGACAAATGTATTTGAAGGTCTCAGCTGAACATCACAATTCCAAGGATTATAGACACACCCTGCTCAGTCAATCTGCCATCACGTTCAGAGTGCCTTGAGCTTAAACTGCTGGTAGGCCCAATACATTGGTCTCAGCCAATACACAGATTTGACTTGCCAGAATTGCCAAAGTCCTGTTTCTTGTACCCCCCTAGTTATATATGTAACCCTTACAGTGGTGTTGCCACCAATTAGATTACCTCTTGCTCTCTTCCCTGGACCACATTGGAACCAATTGGATTACTCCCTCAGAAAAAGGGAGCACATACTTGTCTCTTCACCAATTATTTTAGTGTTGTAGTCCACAATATTCTCCTATCTTTTAGAATCAATGAAAGCTATATGGTATCCATTGAATATCAGGTTGCATACCCACGGGTCCTACGTGACCTTCTTCCACTCCTCCGAGTACTCCACCAGCTGTCCTCCCACCAGGGTGGGAATCCCTAGTGTTTGATAGTCAGAGGCACTGTGTCTACCCTTAAGACCCAAGACCTAAAGGAAGCCTGAAGAGGTTGGGACTTCTATTACTTTGTTGAAATAAATACTTGGAAAAGCTCCCGGTCTGTGCCTGGCCGGAAGCCTTTGCTGTGTCCCTTTAGCCTTCACTTGGAAGGGACCCTAATAGGTTCTGTCTTCATTAGACCTCTTAACCATCTTGACAAACTTTGGCCCAAAGAGCTTGCTGCTCAAAAGGGGCATGCAACACCACTCCTTTACAGGCTTCTACAGTATCTGATGCCAACTGTGCCTGCTGCTCAATGCGCACCGGCTCTTGACCGCAATGTTCTCCGGCATCCAGTTTTCCAAACAAAAAAGACAGTGTGACAAGATGACATCTGCTCTGCAGGAGTAAAATGGTGAGTAGTGGCTAAACCTCCTGCTCAGCCCCCACACTTCTACAAACCAGCAGTGAGCCCAATCATAAAGGTAGAACAGGAACAGCCAAGAGATGTAACTCCTTTGCCTTTGTGAAACAATTGTGTAGACGTGTTATAAATGCCATATCATATCATATCATTTGCGGCAATGTGAGCTAAGGGAAGGCTATACTCTCAGAAGGAGTGCGGGTGTGATCCAGTATCAACCCAAACAGCAAAGTAAAAATAGTCAAAACATCTAAGGAATGCTCAATTACGGTTCTATAGAAATATATATATATATATATATATATATATATCATATACTTTATAATGAGACTATATAATATAAAACCCACAAGCTGCAGTACTCTGGGTAATGGAGCAGGGGGGGAAAGGGGCAATAAGCAACCACAATGGAATTAAATGGATATGTCTTTCACTAAAGAGGTACAACAGTGACTTAACTAGTCTCTAGGCCCCGATGATGGACCAGGGGACAGTTATGGCTCAACAGCACCTTTCTGCTGTTCTGAGGCAGTTTGACAGCGTCAAACTAGGCTTCGAGCAGTACTGCGGGACAAAACAGGTTTGGATGTGGCAAGTCGTGCTGGGTCAAGTGGTGATCCGGTGTCCAGTCGGTTTGAATTTAGGAGCTTGATGTGGTTTAAATGCATCGCTCGGGTCGTGCAGTTCAGATGGCTCATCAGGGACGCATTGGGAGTTGAGTCGGTTTGAGAAGTTGGCCATGTGAGGGGTCAGAAACGGGAGACGGAACACAGGTACAGTTTGTTCACAAGTTGCTATTTTTATTAAATAAAAAGGGGGGAAACAAACACCTATATTTCCCTAATCTACCAAGGATGTCTCTGCCTAACAAACTAAGGCTAAGGAAAAATGACCTAGTGTCCAAAAAGTATCTGACCCTCATTTTTCAAAAAAGGTAGCATGCGCTCCTCTCCAGAAAGAACATGGCATGATAACCTGTTCTGAGATGAGAGTTTGCAGCACACGCTTTTTGCTCACTGTACCTTTCACAGATGGGAACTATCCATTTACATATCAGTCTTTGTCCCGCCCAGGTTTGTTTGGCTTTCTTTAATCCCACAGAATAACATACCATGTTCAACTCAAAATGTATAACCAGTAATCCTTGTGGCTGTGGTTGGATTTGCTTCCCCTGGATCAATTCAGGAATATTAAGAACAAAGTTCAGTTTTAATAAAGTTCTGTATAGTAACAAAGTTCCATTTAATATATCATACAAAGTCTTTTTCATTTAATGTCTCCTTTCACTTGGCAAAGTGATTGCCTCTCTTCCAAAGGTGTGTTCACAAATCAAAGCAAAGCAAATGTTAATGATTTCACAACTTCCTGTTTGGAAAAACAAAAGTATGTTCCTTCCAAATACCTCTTGCTTGAGATAACAAAAATCTTCTCCTCCAAACATAAATTCACAAATCAAAGGTATGTATTCTTTGTTTCTCAACAGGCCAATCACTTATAAGCACATCTTCCTTCTTCTTCAAAAGACACTTTAGTCAGGATGGGTTCACACAATCACTTCTGAAATGCAGCAGTTATGAAGACAAAGTGATGGAGTCAACATTTCTTTTCCACCACCTTTTACAAAAATCACAGTATTTCGAATCACTTCTTCTTCCCGGCCCACTCACCTGCCAGGACTAACAACAATTGCTACCTTTCCTGGTTTACTCGCCTGATAGGATAAAACTCCTACTACTACTATTTGCACTCTGTGGTAATGCTTGTTTTAAACTCTCCCCACAAGGACCATAAATGAGGAGATTTGAACCAACAACAGCTTCTCTTGAGATTCTTCTTGACTTTCATCAAAAAGGTTTCCATCTTTTCACAATTCATATTCCACAAAATGATGTTTTTGGCAATACAGGTTACAGTACTCTCCCCCTTTGTCTCTCATACAAGGAGGGTTTTGCTCATGTGGCATTTGTTTTCTATTTGTGCAACCTCTTGGCTGCTGGCAATGTGGGGTATAATTATCTTCCACTTGATATCTCTTTCTGGGAGAGTTATACCCAATTTGTCCAGATAATATTCTTCTTTGGCATTTCCTTCTGACTCACCGGAGTTGCCTCTTCTCTCTTCGGGACCTCTTTTGCTTCGGACAGCTCCTCTCGGTCTGCCGCCTTACGCGCCGACTTTAAATGTAGCTCTTGCAGCTCTGCACACTCTCCAGTGGGAATGCAACACTGGAGCATTTCACAGCATGTCAGGAGCATCTCTCCCACATGGTGTGGCTTGCTGCAGTACCGATTCCCATTGTGCGTCATCTGCACGGCCCAGTGTCCCAAACTGTAACAAGTATAAGGTCTTCTTTGTTAAGCTGGTACTCACAGTTGCAGTCTTCGTTTCTTGTAGATGCTGGCCAGGAGCTGTGGTGCCAAAAGAGGTGGTAGTATGGAAATACTTCCCCCAAGGTGTTCGGAGGCCAGAGAAGAGGACTCGGTGCAACTCGGGGGAAGCACCCTCGGGAACCCTCTTGAGGTAGAAAACCTGATGCAATCCAGGAAGATTAGTTGATGGATGCAGTGAATGGCTGTTCGGAGGTAGTAGCATTGAAATAGTTGCAGAATCAAACTACAAGGTAGGTGTGTCAGATGGCTCCACGAGTAAAGTTTCTGCAGTAATTGCTGCGCGAGTCCGGAAGAAGACTAGCTGCAAGGGCGGTGCTCAAGTAAATTGCAGAGTAAAGGAAGAGTGCCCTCATACAGTGGAAGCCAGGAACACAGGAGTTATGAAGCAGCAGGGACAGAGAAAGAAGTAGCCACCTGGAAGGCGGCAAGGCCTGAGGAGGAGGAAGGCTGAACAAAGGATGTATCGCGGGAGAGGGCTGGTCGCGGAAAATAAAGGAAGGAGTTGGAATACGTAACGGCAGAACGCCAAGGAAGGAATTGGAATACGGAACGGCAGAAGGCCAAGGAAGGAAAGTATCACGGAGAAGATACCAAGCGAACAGCAAATGCAAAGAACAGTGAAAGTTAAAGTAGCAGGTCGAAATTTAGAAGGAAGCACAACACGAAGGAAACAGAAAGGGCAAGTAAGTAAGGAATTATCGCAAATGATAGCAAGAAATGTGCAGAGTCAAAAGACTAAGCACACAGCGCAAACAGAAGCAACGCACCTACCTGTTGGATGTGAAGAAAGATATAGAACGGAGCTGGTGCGTGCCGCCATCTTAGAAATGACTAGACCTGTTCTTGGGCTGCACGGAAATGGCATTAAGAAGACGCCATCTTGTATTCCCCTGTAGGTAAAGTGGATGATGTTTCTTCCACTGCATCCATAAGGTTCTAGAAGGAACTCTAACGCAAACTCTGCCACATCTACTACCCAGCGTTCAGCTGCTGCGACAACGGCATCAGCTTCTGCTTTTTACTACTGCTACTGCTTCTCTCAGACCTGAAAGGCCTTCAAGTTTTTAAAGGTCTTGCACAGGTGTTCTATTTTAAAACAACTAGATCGCTCATATCACTGACTGTGAGCATTTCTTCCACATCTCGGTACTAAGAGCATGAAGTCCATAATGTTCTTGTTTAGTTTTAAATCAGAATGATCAATCTCACAATAAGCCATTTAGGCTTCAGGATCATTAGGGAAATTATCTAGAGAGGGCTCCCACTCCCATTGACATGATTCCCCTCCCATGTGATCCTCCCACATGGTACCACCCCAAGGGTCAGGATGGCAACATGAGAAGAGGCCCATGTCGGGATTTTTGCAATGATCTCACTAGATTCATCACAGTAACCACCGTTTTCAGGTCAGCGAGTGACGCAATGCTCCAGCGGTTCAAGTCAAGGTCCATCGGTCCGATGCAGAGACATTGGTGCTCCGATACAGGGCCCGAAGAAGTTGTGGATGAGTTTGGCCTACAGCAGCAAGCAGGTTGTTTGAGCCGAACAGATGATCTGCTCTTTTTGGCACTATGCAATGCAGCAGTAGCTCCAGTTTGATGAAGTGCTAATAGCAGCAGCAGCTATTACCTCTGGTTTGAATGTGTTGGAACACTGCTGTTCGAATATGGTTCGACTGGTTCGATGTAGAGACCCACTCCAAGAGCTATAGGACAGAATGAGTCAATTCAGGTGGTTCTGCTCACCCATTCAAGGGAGGTTTGGTGGAGAGTGTCAGTTCCTGGGCCTCGCTAGAAAAGTCACCCCCAATGCACCCTAGCAGTGGGTTGGAAGTAGAGCATGCCTCTGCCGTGGACTGCTCCTTCTTCACCTCAAAGGATAAAGGCCTTGGAAAGATCAACTCTCCTAAAAGAGGTCCAAGTGAATTATTCCTTAAATGTTTGTCCAAAAAAGAATTCAAGCAGAAGTGGGTGCCCCCCTTTTTTATAGGCGAAAGTCCACAGGCGATTGGATGAAAGCAAGCCTGCTTTAAAGGTCCAATATCCGTGACAAATGAGCTTTGCGTCATACTCAAAGTGCTTTGTACTGAAGGAATTCAAAGGTACAGGAATGAGAGGTAGAGAAACAAGATGGTGGAATCTTCCAACATTTATGCTGAGCTCCCTCTGTTTACATTAATCCCACCTCCTTCTCACACCTGATTTATTCCAATAAATCCAGAAAACAATAACAAGGTGCACAAATTGCAGAATGACAGCTCTTTAATGCAAGCAATTACCAGCCGGAAGGTCAGTCAGTCTCAAGTGACCAAAAGGCTGACACTATTGACGCAACCACATCGGACCTCAGTTTTTATAGACAGAAACCACAAAATGACAATATATTCGACATTAAGTAAATGCAAATCCCTGTTCTCCTAATGGAATACCTCAATTCATACATACAACTACCACAATAACAATATAAATTCATACATCCTACAATGAAATTATTTACACCCCCCCCTTAGTTAAAACCATTTCTTGTATACCATCTTATTGCAAATTCAACAACCATCTTGGATTGTCTTGACCCACATAAAGTGCACATTTTTCCTGATTAGAATTGTGTTAATGGCTACACAAAGCAATGATCATCGTCTCTCCAGACCTAGTCCGGTTTTAACTAAGGGGTGGTGCAAAGAATGAAATTGTAGGATATATGAATTTATATTAAGCTTTGAAGACCCCTGTCCTAAGGGAGAGATTAGTTCCTGAATAGGCACACCCACTTTATGATTCACTCAGTGTCACGCCCACTTTATGATTCACTGAGTCTTTACTTGGCATATCTTCGGCCACCATTAAGGGTTTACCAGATTGGTTGAGTACTATCAACTACACTGTAACTATCTGCTAACTTCTCCTCTCCTCCTTTAAAGGGGTAACTATTTGGAAGACATTTTGGAATGACTACCATCCCTCGGCACTCCATTCCCCCTTCGGGATATCATGGACTGACTGCTGCACAGGCATTAAGGTTAGGGTTGGTGTTTTGTAACTACTTAGACAGTCCTAACTCTTGCTCAGCGAAGGTGCAATTCTTTCATATGTGTACTAGAATCTCCAAACAGGACTCTTTGGAAATGTACATTCACTTCTGCTCTTAATCAGCCTCATTTTGCACACTAATCCCTTTGTCTGGAGTAGCGCTATAGTGATTTCTGTGGAGATTACAGAAGCCACTGTCTCATCTATCAGCTTTTGGAGCTCAACCTTGGAATGTGGGTGATCTCTCCTGTTGGCGATGATGCCTGCTTGGCTCGTCTCTGTATGAAAATGTGACTAGTGCCCTATCCCATGATTTTAACAACCTCCATATGCACATCATCCTGAATCAATCAGTGCCCAGTCTCACCTCAGAAATTACATTCCCCAGCATGTGCTCAGGAGCTCCCAGGAGACAATGCACCTTTAACCACAGCCATACTTAAAATGCAGCTTTAATTGCACTCTTGACACCTACCATCATGTTTTGTGTCTCCAAGACCGTCTCTTTCGTTAAACTTCTTGCACTCTTGCAGGGACAGACCTTAGGTGAACCTTCAGTGAAGGCAAGTGGCAGAGCATACCACCATCACACAGCATCTGCCTATCAGACTGGGGTGGGTGTCAGTCTCCTAGTTGTTCAGGGTTCAATCTGCACTGCAGGAATAAATATGTACTGCCCGGACTGCTGCTACAGAGCAGTGGCAAACGTTGTCTGCAGGCTCTGTGTGATTATTTTCTGTGAAGTTAGGTAATTGAATTTGGTGTTGTTACCATTCACAATTATACATTTTAAACATTTGAGTATCTTTCCATGTGATGCTGTTTGATGGGTTGTGCATTTTAGAATGCTCCAATGGTGCCAACAATGTATGCTTTGCCCTTTCCAGTGACGTCATTGTTATGCTAAAACATAGCTCTCAACCATTTGCATTGCAAAGGCGGGTAAAAACATCCTATTTTGTTTTTGGCGGGTGAGCCCATTGACATAAATGGGCGTGCAGGAGGCTTGGTGGGTGCATACATGCCAACCCTCCCGATTTAGGCAGGAGACTCAACTGTTAAGTAAAAATGTATCTATTTTTCACGTTCTCCCGCCTGTAATCATTCTAGTCCCAATGTATTTCTATGGGGAAATTTCTCTCTCCCGATTTCCCTGACGAAACCTCCCTATCAGGTGCGTCACAATATTGGCATGTATGCGGGTGAGTCACCTGTTTACAAGCCGGGTGACAGCCGCCAAAAGCGTGCGAGTTGAGAGCTATGGCTAAGAATTATTTTCGAAACTTGAAAAATCTTACATCTTTTTTGGTCACAGAACATTCTGTAACCAAAAAGATGTCGGATTTTTCAAGTTTCGAAAATAATACTCTTCGCATAACAATTTCTTGCCCAAATTACTTGTCCTATGTAGGCCCCGGCCTGCACTTTGTCCGCTCACCCTTGCTACAAATGGCACCCGACCGACACCCGTGGCAAACTTACGACACCGATCTGAGAAATGGCTTTAAGTCCGCAGCGACACACCAACCCCTTTATTACGTTGTGCCAATAATTCCAACGAACACTGCTAGATCCTTAAGTATTTATTACAAGAGCCCGTCGTATGTTTCATAGAAGGTTATTTGCGTGAGTAGTTTGGTCACGTGACATAGACGCGTTGCTCGGTCCGTTTCTCTTATGAGAACTAGTCGAGACTGTGGAGTCACAAAGTAGGTGTACTGACGTAACGCACGTTGTCATGGTAAGACGCAGAGCGTCGTGTTGCGCGGCGGTTTGAAGGCTCTGTTTTGCTCTTTAAAGATGCCGTCTGGAGCAGAGGGTAAGCAGGCTCGTTGCGCTCGCCACCATGTCACGGCCGCGCAGGAAGAGCGACCAAAGCGCCTGCGGCTGGTCGTCAACCAGCAGGTGTTGGCAGAACGCAATCAGGCCGTCGTGCCCGTCGGTGCTTGGGTGGAGCGAGCCCAGGATATGTGGAAGGAAGAAGTGCAGGATGGGGCTATGGTGAGCCGGGAGTTGAACGGTGTAAATGCTGCTATGCTTGCTTAAAAAAATGTGCCCAACCAAAAGTGGCCTGCACTTGCATTCTGTAATCGTGATTTTTCATAACAGACTGCCGAAGTAATACTTATTGGGGTTACTTTGGGGGAAATTGTTTGTTAAATGGCGCCCAGAGCAGTTTCTAGCCAACTTAGTGCCAAGGGCGAAAAACTGGAATGTGCCCCCTCCTCCCTTTCTTGCACACATCACTCCCAAACTACACCTCTGTCTCGTGTGACAAAACCCCCTCCATATCAATAAATAATTGCTATATAAGTTAAGCTATTTTCGTTACATTGTAATTCAAGTACTTTACAGAAGAAATCTGATGTGAAAACACAGCCCAAGTAAATGGCGTTTCTGTCATCTGCAGTTAGGGCAGGCCTTGCCTGAATGCAGTTTCAAACTGTTCGTACTGACACACTATGGTGTGACCAGCCTGTTTGGGTTTGAGGGCCCACTGGTTGCCGGTTGTTGGGGGCCTGCCTCGGATCACCGGGCAGGCCCCTGCATGTGTCGGCAGCTCCCGACACAGACCCTCAGTGCGGTGTTTACGCCGCGTACAAAGGAGTGGGGATCACCAGAGCGACCCACGTGGCTGGGAGCACCAAGCACACTTCGGCCCCGGCTCTGGGGGCACTGGCAGCCATGTTCACATGGCCACAGTATCCCTAAGGGATGGTGTTGCCCATCAGGGGCACCATCCTCGTGCTGGGCCGCGTCCTTGGGCCCACAGCACACAGTGTTGCACAAGCATGGTGCCTGACAAAGACGACACCGTAGTCAGGGTTGGATCGACTGATGAGCCGGAAGCGGCTCGTTCATTTTATTAATTTGGTCACATGGTTACTACCATGTGACCATACACAGATCCTTGGGACGTACCATGTGCCCAGGAGGGGTGACATGTAACACTCCTCCTTTTTCATAACAACAAAACAAAATGCAACCTCACAGCACACAATAATACTGGGATCATAACTTGCACTAGTCGTCCTGCTCTTGGGGGCCCAGGTTGTCAATGGGGTGGCGGTCTGGGTTAGTGAGTTACTGGTGACCTGTTCATATTCCACATCCGGACACACCCTTTGTTAACCTGGGTGAGGGGATCTTGCACCCTGACACAACACCATTACTCATAGCTTGCACCCCAAACCCAATAGTATAACATCCACACAATATTTCGGCTGGGCCAGTCAAGGTCCGCGGGCCACCCGTCCGACTTCCATCGAGAACTCTTCAGGACTGTTCGGAGTTCATGGACAGGTAAGGCTGCACCTGAGGGTACCAGGGACCACCATGGCCCAGTCTCTAGACATCAGAACATATTCGTGGCCGGATGCCGATGGCCGGATGAGAGTACAGGGCTGGCAAAACCGTGCCTGGGGCCACATCGGCTTGGTCCGTAGCTGGTGGCAGGATGCTGGGGGTAGCTAGATGACTACAATGTTCGGGGGCTGGCAAAGCCGCACCTTTGAACCCCAGGGGCCACATCGGCCTTGTTCATGGATGGTGTGTCATGGATGGTGTGGGCTTACTGTTGCAGGGTACAGGTGTCGGGATGACACACCACTTCTTTCACTTCCCCCTTCCACCGAGGGGCTGCTGACAGGGAGACACAGGTGACAGGGTGTCTAGGCAAGTCACGATACCTGACTTGGTTCAGAGTTAAGTAACACTGAGGGCGCACGAGCAATCCTTACGGAGTAGCTACCCTTCCTGGCTCCTCCGTGGTGAAAACTGGGCCCCTCTGCGAGGAATGGATTGATGGACAAGTGGGTCATCCTCTTGTGTCCCGGAACTGATGGGCCTTCTAGGCTGGTGGGCAGCGCTCTTAACATGGCCCCCTCCCTTGTTGCTTTGGGGGCCACAGGGCACTATGGCTTCCCTCACCCAGCTGTCACCGCGGGTGGCCTGCAGGCCATGGCTCTCCTGGATGGCCACTGCTTTGCTTCACGGCCAGCCTGGCCATCCTTATGCCTCCCCACGATTTGATGATGGCGCCCCCTCATGGTGGCAGATGGAGCAGTGTCCCTGATGGCAGCGCCCCCTCATGGTGGTAGATGGAGGATGCGCTGCAAGGATCAATGTTCATGTGGACCCCCCCCACACCCCCCTTTGTTGATAGGATGGGCTGGATGCCTGCAGCTCTTTTGGGAAGCTGGGGAACCGTGACTCCCATCTGGGACAGCGCGACGCTGCTACCCCTCTTTTCCATCATGTCCCCTTTTTGTCTTTGTTGTTTTTGTTTTCAGTGCAGCGGGCCTGGATTCCTTAGGCCACGTTTCCGGAGCACATTTCGGCCCTCGCGGGCCCAGGTGGTGGGGGTCCTGCCTTGTGGTGAGGGCGGGGCTCCGTCTCCCCACATCTGTGGCCAACGCTGCCTTTGCGGTTCTCCTCACAGGGGGAGAGAGGCACGGGTTGGGGTGGCTCAGCACCGCCCCCCCCCCTCAGCGGTGCGGCCAACGCCGCCTCCATGGTGGGGGACAGGGGGCAGCCGCTCCTCCTCACGCAGTGAATGCTGCTTCCATTTTTGTGCGGCCGACACCGCACTTTACACACTGGGGGCACCAGGTGGCCGTGTTAACGTACACAGAGCACTGGGCCACCACCAGCGCTTCCGCACGTACCGCGGCCGATGCTACCATGGGCTCCAGATTTCGTCGCCATTGTAGAGGGCCTGTCTCGGATCACCGGGCAGGCCCCAGCGTGTGTCAGGAACACCTGACACAGACCCTCAGTGCGGCGCTCACGCCACGGACAAAGGAGTGGGGATCAACCCACTCGCTCCGGATCACCGGAGCGACCCACGTGTCTGGGAGCACCCAGCACACTGTGGCCCCGGCTCTGGGGGCACCCAGGCCGGGGTCGCACCGGCAGCCATGTTCACATGGCCACAGTATCCCCAAGGGACGGTGTTTCCAAGCAGGGGCACAGTCCTCGTGCTGGGCCCCGTCTCTTCCCACAGCATGCTGTGTTGCACCAGCATGGTGCCTGACAAAGACGACATCGGAGTCAGGGTTGGATCGACTGACAAGCCGGAAGCGGCTCGTTCATTTTATTATCTTGGTCACATGGTTACTACAATGTGACCATACACAGATCCTTGGGACGTACCATGTGCCCTAGGAGGGGTGACATGCAACACCGGTGTTCTGTTCGGACCACCTCACTTGTATTTCGCAAGGGGCAATACTAGACTAACCATATGAATTATTTTCTGATAGAAGGGTATCATTCAAAGATGGACAGTCTGATGCACTCTTTCAAAATATCTCAGAGTGGGGAAAGGGGACAAAAAGCACCAATGGGGGTTCCTGTATGCTTTGCATTAAATCGTGTGGCATTTCAGCAATATAACTGTGATCAAAGATCATTTATATTTGATAAACAAGTCTGTGATAAATATCTCTAAATTCATAACATACGCATGGCTTGGTGCTCAATCACGGTTCACAACACTCACCCTAACACTAAAATGTTTGCAACCATGAACCTTACATACTCATTTGAACATCTTAAGGCTTTGGATGTGTGTATACAATTGCTGGAACATTAACCCCTCAAACGGGGTACAAAGGCTGTTTATTGTGTCTGGAGAATTTTAGATGAAGAAGAGATGGTCTCAGTGTGTGTATGCCCAACCCCAATACAGAAATTTATTTAGGGAATTATATCTATCGACAGGAAAGTATACCCTACAAGAGACACACATTAAACAATGTACAGAAATGATTGCACCTCTTACAAACTTTAGCCTGACCAGTAATAAGTTGATGAAGCGTTTAAAAAAAAAAAAAGGGCTACTAATGCATAGCAAAGGGTCCACAGTTCTTCAGCCAGTCCACACTTTTTCAGCCACTACCTCCTCACCATTACTTAGGCCTCGGGGGGTGGGGAGGTTATTTCTGTAAAAAAGAGCAGGCATATGCTTTATCTAACAGAGCTGGCATTAGCATCTCTTATTTGTGCTGGCTTGCAGCTAGTGAAAATCGTGGTGTGGCAGTGTAGAAAGGCGTTTGGCCTAGTGGATTTACAATCTGAGGCAACTTCTTTGATTGCTTTATTAAGTGTGGGCACAGTATGGCATACTCGTCGGAGCCACATACACAAAACATTCAGGCATATGTGCTGTTACAAACGGGCGTGCCACGTAGATGCCATTAACCAACAGGGTGGCGACTCGTGCAGCGTATAAATCATTGCTGCACACATCCCTGCCTGATTTGCCATGGACTACTGTCTGCATGGTGATGCACAATGAACCCTGCTTTCCTAATCAAGGTGCCAAGTCACATTGAGGTGCCATCTGGTAAGCACGCTAGGCTGTGGTTGGTTTGTTTAAACAATTACTGAGTCGGACCAGACTCTTGTGAGTCTGCAGTGGAGCAGTGTGGAGGCTCCTTTTCAGTGACTTTACCATTTATTCTTTTCAAGGCGGAGCTAACTATAAATACTCACGGTCTTCCGTGGTAGCGGACGTGCAGTCGGACCAGTGTCTTGTGAGTCTGCAGTGGAGCAGTGTGGAGGCTCCTTTTCAGTGACTTTACCATTTCTACTTTTCAAGGCGGAGCTAACTATAAATACTCACGGTCTTCCGTGGTAGCGGACGTGCAGTCGGACCAGTGTCTTGTGAGTCTGCAGTGGAGCAGTGTGGAGGCTCCTTTTCAGTGACTTTACCATTTCTACTTTTCAAGGCGGAGCTAACTATTAAGACTCACGGTCCTCTGCAAAGCAGACACGGAGTCGGACCAGAGTCTTGTGAGTCTTAGGAGTCGTCACGGCATGGCATTCAGAGACTCTTGCTTCTCTTGTATTCCATGATGCGATCGATGGATCCTATTAAACAGTGTGGAGTGCGGCTGATGTCGGCGTCTGATCTGCTTTGCTGCATACACAAACAAAAGCAAATATAACTCGGCCCATGACGCAGCCCTTGACGCACCTACAACTACAACTGCGTTGAGGCTTGGAAGAAACCTCACCTGGTACGCAAGTAAGTGACATTGATATTGAAACTGAAATGCCCAGTACACAAACCTTGTTGGAACCAAGTGGCACAGCTGATAAGTTGGGGGTGACACAGGAATTATTTAGACTGTCGCAGTGTACACAGGTGGGTGCCACAGGCTTAGACTTAATGCTGTAAGTGCGCAATTAGAAAAAGACGTACATGAAACACGTGTTCCTTTAGGGGAGAATTGATTTACACAGCACAACTGTTGCGAATGACCGGATCGTAATTCCTCACCTGCGTGTTCTTGCCTGGCGGGTGTGCGAGGCTATACGCTCGGCGGCAGAGTTCCATCAGCCCAAGGAAGTTGCTGCGGGTCTAAATGAAGTTTATCAACATCTACCGCTGATGGATACACGGTTGCCTGAATATAGTCCTAGACCCTGTGAAAATCAGTGGAGAAACAAGCAAAACATGAATAAAGACCAATGCGAGACAAGAGCAGAAAAAAGCTGTGGTTGCAAAAAAACTACTGCTAGCACAATGGAAGTTCTACATAAAAAATCAGTCTTGCAAGACGGTTGCTTTGAGGATCAAAATTTGATTATTGATCATAATAGTCTGATTACAAAAATGTTGCTACTGAGGACGATATTCTTTCGTGCATGACTACCACTAATTTGGAGCGAGATAGAGGTGAAAAGATGAAGCTCAAAATGAGAGAAAGCTGAGCTCTGTATTTTACGGTTCATTTGATGTTTTTCCTTTAACCCTTTAAGTGCCATGTGCCCCCCCCCCCCCCCCCCTGTGCTAAGGCCTTTTTTGGCGATTTCGGTATGTCGCCATTCAATGCCTTGCAACTTTTTTGTTACATGAGATATCTCTGCCAAATTTGGCCCGGCCCCTTTTTTTCCCACATGTAGACGGCCAGGAATCCTAGGTGGCCATAGGGGGGGGTGAGAGAAAATAACCAAAAAGGGGGGAGATTTATTTATTTTTTTCTTTAAAAAAATGTCAATAAAATGATGTACAAAGAAGCCTGTGGATTTCCCTTGTAAGAGCTAGGAACAGTTTGCTGTGCTGAATTCCCCAATTTCCTAGCTTTCAAGAACCGGTTGAGTGGAAACGAAAGAAACATTATTTTGATGTGGTTATCAACCGTTTCCTTAGAGGTAGGCGATTTTGGCCATTTTTGCCAATTGGACATGCATGGACGGAATGGAAGAGAAGGGTAGGAAAGCTGAATTCGAGGACAGAAAGGCATACATTTCTGAAAAGTAGACAAAATTCCAAGTTTAGGAAGAGGTGATTTGCGCAGGTCGGGCAACAACTAGGTAGGGGAAAATGCCATAGATTGGGGGAAAAAGTGGGAAAATGACCTAAAAAAAAAAAAGGTATGTGGTGGACATGGTTGGCTTGGTACGGCAATGGCATCTATGAATTTTGAGAAAAACAATGCTCTGCTACATTCCCCCGACTCTTGCAGTTAGGAAAGCACACATTTTTTGTAGTGTGTCACAAAACAAGCAATACCACAAGCCAAACACTGAACCATGGTACAGAGTTTTATGCTTACGGCCTGAACAGACGTACTTGGCATACATTTTTTGAAAGAGCACAGGCAGACCTTTTCAAGGGTAGATGACTTGTGCAGGTTACAAAAGTGTATGGTGCTTAACGCAGCGACTTAATGTAGGGCACATTTGGGAAATGAAAGGGTGGTGTGACAAAGGGCACCAGCAAATTGGTCAAAACGTTATGAAAATCATACAAACGCAACAAATGTCATACCTTCCCGCGTTGCCACACGTGTTCCGATGAAAACGGGACCTCACATGTATGGGTGCACCTACCTGGGAGCCAAGGGGAAAGCCTAAAACATTGGTAACCCAAGTCTTTCGGCACAGCTTTATTTCAGGAATTCTGCTCATACGGACACCCTACAGATTTTGGTCTAGGGTGACCAAGCCACCTAGAAAAACGGGGAACCCCATGTATTTCCGAAAAGAGGACACCCGTGGGAATCCGCAGAGGTCTTACTTGCGCAAATCGGCCCAGAATTTATTACCCAGAAACCCCAGCAAAGTCCAAAATGTGGCGAAAAAACCCCCCATTTCCTGCACATTTCACTCAGCTCACCCACCAAAACAAGCTGGCAACAACACATTGCCTACCGTCCCGCGTTCCCACAGGTGTCCCGATGAAAACGGTACCTCACATGTGTGGGTGCACCTACCTGGGCGCCAAGAGGAAAGCCTAAAACACTGGTAACCCCAACTGTTTCCGTACAGCGGGATTGCAGGATTTTGACTAATGTGCACACCATACAGATTTGGGTCTAGGGTGTCCGAGCCACCACGGAAAACTCGGAACACCATGCATGTCTGAAAAGAGGACACCCGTGGGAATGCACAGAGGTCTGACTTGCGCGAAGAGGCCCAGAATTTATTACCCACAATACCCGACAAAGTGTGATATTTGGTGGGGAAAAACACAATTTTCACTTTGTCGGGGATTCTAGGTAATACATTCTGGCCCACTTCGCACAAGTCAGACCTCTGTATATTCCCACGGGTGTCCTCTTTTCAGAAAGGCTTGCGGTTCCCTGTTTTCCTTGGCACCCAGGTAGGTGCATCCACACATGTGAGGTACCGTTTTCATCGGGACACCTGTGGGAACGCGGGACAGCAGGCCATGTGTTGTTGGCGGCCTGTTTCGGTGGGTGAGCCGAGTGAAATGTGCAGAAAATGTATTTAATTTTTTTTCTCCACATTTCGAGGTTTGCCAGGGTTTCTGGGTAATAAATTCTGGGCCGACTTGCGCAAGTCAGACCTCTGCGATTCCCACGGATTCCTCTTTTCGGAAATGCATGGGGTTCCCCGTTTTCCTTGGTAGCTTGGACACTCTATGCCCAAATCTGTAGGTTGTCTCCCCAAACCCTTTGGGGGTTACAAGTGGTGTAGCCTTTTTTTCTTTTGTGCCCCGGTAGGTGCACCCACACATGTGAGGTACCGTTTTTGTCGGGACTGTGGGAATGCGGGAAGGTATGACATCTGTGGTTGGCGGCGTGTTTCGGTGGGTGAGCAGAGTGAAATGTCTGACAATTGTGTTTTTTTACCCCCGAATTTGGACTTTGCCGGGGGTTCTGGGTAGTAGATTCTGGGCCAATTTGTGCAAGGCAGACCTCTATGCATTCCCACGGTGTCATCTTTTCGGAAATGCATGGGGTTCCCTGTTTTCCTTGCTGGCTTTGACACCCTAAGCCCAAATCTACGTTTCCCACATGAACAAAATGTGCTGTGCCGAAAGGCTTGGGGTTACCAATGGGTTACCCTTTTCCTATTGCGCCCCAGGTAGGTGCACCCATACATGTGCAGTACCGTTTCCATTGGGATACGTGTGGGGACGCGGGAAGGTAGGCCATGTGTTGTTGGCGGTGTGTTTCAGTGGGTGGCTAGAGCGAAATGTCTGACAATTGTCTTTATTTCCAGCCAATTTCAGAGACATTTCCCTCTGTCTACTCACCGACACAAGTCGCCAAAAACAGATGTCATACCTTCCCGCGTTCCCACAGGTGTCCCTCACCCATCCGCCCCCAGGGGTCTCCATACATGTGGCCCCATGCTTTGGGGCCACAGGGGGAAGGGGGGCGCTTACCTAGTAAGCAGCCCACCCCCCCACTGTAAACACATCCCTGGTGTCTAGTGTGCATTGCTGCTCACGGATCGAGCGCCCTGCGCCCGATCCATGAGCAGCAATGATGTCACACAAGGTATCGTTGGAAAGTGGAGAATCTCCCCTTTCCAATGATACCTGTCTCGATCTCCGGCTTGAAATACAGCCAGAGATCGAGGCAGAGAGAGAAGGGCACTCACCTTCTCTCTTAACCGCGGCAGCCGAAAATGGCTGTTGCAATGAATTTACTTTAACGCCGGCGTGCATTACTCACGCCGACGTGAAACTGAAGGTAATCCAGCCCCCCGGGCAGTGAGGGGGGGACCTCCTCACAGGCTATGTGAGGACCTCCCCCTCACATAGCCCAGGGGTTGCATTACAGTTTTGAGCGCTCAAAACAGAGTGCTAAAAAGGATAAGCTATCTCGTCCTTGGCACTATGGAGGTAATGTCAAGGATGAGAGCTCGTCCTTGGCACTGAAAGGGTTAAAGGACTTTGAAAACAACAACATTCTGCACCCGATAAAGCATGAAAACGTGAGAAACGGTAGGGAGTCTCTGGTGCCTACCTTGGGGCATGGTATAAGCTCAGTAGTGGAGCAAAGGAAGTCCTTAGATGTTGTGAATAAATTACTCCTAGATTTAACACAGCTAAATTCTGAAATTCACACTAAGAACACGAGAAAAAAGAACACTATCGATGGGAATGATAAAAGATTGCCCCCCAGAAAGGAAAGAAGTGAGGGAGGGAGTACTTGAGCCTGTAGAGTCTAAATGGAAGAGTGGGTCTCTGAAACGGAGAAGAATTGAAGTGAGCTCATCTCCAACAGTCAATTGCTCACAGACCAAAAACACAGTTCAATTTGGTAATTCAAAAGATGTAAGCAACACCTCGCCTGAAAAGTCTCCAGCAAATATTAGAGACGCAAATTTGCCAAGTGGCATTGCGACAAGGCTTCACGACTCCACATCTAATTATTCCTCATTTATGGAACGGGACTTCCAAAAAGTCAGATGACTGTACACTACGGCCTGCACACAAAATGAGGAAGCAAAAAAAGGGATTGTGATGGTGTTGGGAAAATGGTCTGGAAGGAAATACAACCAATCTTAATGTCTGCAATATCAATAATGCTGACTCCTTTTTTTTGAAGATGTACGAACAGTTGAATGAGAACCTAAAAGACCTGACAACTCTGAATGCGCTTATGAATGTCAAAACGATAAACATGGAAAAGGACACCTGTGCAAACAAAGCGAAAATATTGGATGCAAATAAAAACGGGGAGAGCTCCCTGAAAATCTTTGCGGAACAGAAACAAAATGAGTGAGGACAAAACGCTCCTTGCTGAAGTAGCAATGGAAGCGCTGGGTCTTCTGAGACAAAAGCATACCCCGAACATTGAAGATTGATTATTTATGCACCAGGGGCTCTGCATGTGTGCTCATAAAGAAAGTTCTCAGGTGGCGAATTCGTCTCAGATGGAGATGGGTGCTAATGACGCTAACTCAAAGGTACCGACGCGTCGGGAGTCTGGAACGAGGTCACAGAAGTCGGCTTCTCTAACGATGGTAGTGGAGAAGCAAGTACCGAAGCAAGTCGCTGTTCCTTCGTAACATCAAAATTGTGAATGTGACTGTGAATACTGGGCGTGCTAAAAACCCAGAAGAGAATATTGAAAAGGTTAAGTTGAACACTCCAAAAACGGACTCAGTTGTTACAGGACAAACGGATGAAGAACTATACAATGAAATAATGAATGTCTACATATGAAGACAACGAGGACTTAGAAATGTCAAAGGGCCCTGAGCTAGCTGACAGTAGCATACGTGAGGTGCCCTCAAGAAGTCAACAAGACTGTAACAACTTGGAACCATCTGGCAAGATGCCAAAACTACGCTGCCATTGTGTAATTCCTGCCAAATTGCCTCTCTAAACGACACATGACAATGTGCCACTACTGAGAATGGAAAATCTCAACTGCACATCTCTTGAAGAACGATGGGGCACCCTAGTGAAAAGAGATCTCACTAGAATAAGGTGAAGGACAAAATGTTCTTGACGACAACTTTATAGAAAAACAGGCTTCCATCAAATCCCCATTCGTCGACCAAAGTTAGACATGTGAACCCGACGTTGCTAATGCTTGAAGAAAAATGGACGTTGCGTACTGAATTTCAGTCGAATAATATAAATGGACGGGAGGAATCCTGCCCAAAAAGTTTCAAGAAGAAGGAATTAGAACGAGCTGTGGACATTGGATTTGTAAATCCCCGGTTGTTTGAACGTTGTGGGCCCAAAGAGAAAGTAGACAATGAAGTTGAACTGAGGAAGAGTTCCTCACTCGTTCAATTGAATGCTAAGGGGCAAAATGAGAAGCCCTTGTCCAAATATTGTCTAATGCGGGAAATAATTCTCGCATTGCAGGATAGCCTAATCCTCAATAGAGCTAACGTTCTGCGCTTGCTCCACCACGTACCTACACTGAGGAAGATCAAATCGATGGATATAAAAACAGTTGAATTCTTGGAGGGCTCTCAGAATGACAGTGAAATTGCATATAGATTCTAAATAATCTGTAACATGATGCTGGACTCAGTATCCTCGTTACTGTCCCTAGGGTTTGACATTACCGAAGTCAAATCTGGATATAAACAAAAGACGAGGACCATAAAGCCAAGTATCCAAAGCGCAGGCTCGGCCCTGTTCAAACATGTTCCCTTGGAGGGACACGTGGAGCACCCACCGGTGAGTGGGGAGGTTTTCCCGATCCCACACATGAGAAATGTGGGGCTAACAAATCCTTTGCAAGGTGATTAAAGTGGAGCACAAATTAAGATCACTGTGGAGAGTAACTGGGTAAAATTGAAGATAAATTGCTGCCTAGTGGAGTGAACCAAATCAAAGACGTTACCAGAAACTGGAATTGGATTGCTCGAGCTCTAGGTGGGCGTAATCGCAGTTAATGCCAGGAACAATGCATTAGGAAAACATAGAATTTTGGAACTTGGAATACTAAAGGATTTGAACACTTGTTTAAACAGACATCAAACTGGTCAGAAGAAATAGATGTGCTGTGTCTGCAGGAAACATGGCTAGAATCCTGCCCAATGGTGGACCTATTTGAAGTGGCATTTAATCCAGCCATAAAAAAACTCAAGAGAAGACCTATGGCAGGACTCCTGACACTGGTAAGGAAAGGGCCCGGCTTTCGCTTCATGGAGACCAGGAACAAATCGCCCTATATTCAAGTTACAAAAATTGCACGGCAAATAGCGCCAAAGGTTGAATCAGAGCAAATGTAGTTTTTAAATCTCTATTGGCAACATCAGGCTATCGGCTCCTGGCCTTTTCATTGATGAAGTGACTCAGATCATTGATGATATCAATGAGAAGGAAGCCCCACCCAATATTATCTTATGTGGAGATTTAAATATTATCTGCATTAACCTCCCGCAACCAAAGCCTGATGAGAAAAGCTGTAAAGCTCAAGCAAATGTCAGATGGTGCAAAGAAATGAATATTAGAGATATGCTTCTAATGAATGGTAACACAAGGGGAGATATACCATCGCAACCCACTTGGGAAAGACTTCACCACCAGTCCCTCCTAGATCACTTTTTTCTTTCGACCAATTTAGCCAAACGCGTCTTAAGCATGCAAATTGTGCAGATGCAACAGAGTGACCATAACTTGGTCAAGCTAATTTTGGCTGATCATGGAATTATTCAATTCCCAAACTGAGAACATCAAGTGTCTGTGGAGTCCAGCAGGATTCGACTGCAACTGAAAGAAACTGAAATAGACACTCTGTTCGACACGTATCGCATAAAATCCGATAGCGTGGAGTATGAACATATCCTAAAACAATTTGTGGAACGAAAACAAGGGCTGCAAAACATTGCATTTAAATCAAAACATGTCTGATATTCAGCTTGTACAAAGAAAAAACTATGCAGCGAGAGATTAGACAATGTGCACAATTAAAGACAATAGCGTGAGTCTCGCGAGTTAGATCTATTAAGCAAAAGTATAAGAATTGGCTGATCGCGCCCAGGGCAACCCTTGAAAAGCAGCATGCAGAGAGTATGCTGAGAAGATTAGCAAATAAAGATGCACGTGAATTCTGGAGGATTATAATTGAAGAAGCCTGTCCAGATTCCGCAGTCCAAGTTAACATGGTTGATGAAATAGAATGGTTACAGTAATATACAGAACTGTATGCAAAGAAGGGCACAAATAAAGAACTTGTACTGCCATCCGTAGATGAATGGGATCTTGCCTTTGAAGAAAGTGACATCGTAGACACTATCAAAAGCTCTAGTTCTTCTCGAGCCCCAGGACCCGATGGCCTGACGAATTTCACCCTTAAACATCCTGAAAAATGGGCTGAAATATGTATGGTGATGTTTTCCAGAATTAACAAGGAATGAGTAACACCAAAATCATGGAAAAGTGAAATTGTCCCATTTGTGTTCCTTTTAAAAAATAACAAAAAAGTCAAGCAAACCCCAAAGACTATAGGCCAATTGCACTTTTGGATCTCCTGGGGAAGGTGTATGCCAAGTTATTTCAACGGAAACTCTCCCACTGGATTAAGTCAACTCAGCTATTTGACACAAGACAAACTGGGTTTGTGAAAGGCGTTGGATGCGAGTTAAACCTCTTAATATTAAACATCCTGAAGATGGAAGTGGTAAGAGCTGGAAAACGTGTTTACCTCGCATTCCTCGATCTCTCGCATGCCTTTGATAGCATTAATCGCGAGATCCTATGGGAGAAGATGAAAACATGGACTTGTCCTACTAGCCTCTTGTTGGCAATCAAAGAACTACATGCGGACACCGATAGAAACATTCAATTAGATCGGCGTGGTACCCTGTCAAGTTCAATCAAAACGTTTTGTGGGGTAAAACAAGGCTGTCCGTTGGCAGCCATTGTATTTAACCTATTTATATCCGATGTAGGAGATGCCATTGAGAACACCCCTGCATTCTATCCAAAAATAGGAGGAAAAGAAATTTGCTGGATTTTATACGCTGATGACTTAGTCTTGTTGGACTCCACTCCAATCGGGTTGCAACGTAAAATACACGCAATTGAACAGTATGTAACTGCTAATGGGCTATGCATTAACCCCAGGAGGTCGGAAATTATGATTCTCCAAGATCCGAGTAAAAATAAATCTGGGGCTAAAAAATTATGGCATTTATGTAAGGCGTCTGTTAAGAGCGTTTTAAGCACTAGATACCTGGGTATGACAATCAACTGTAGCATAAACGACACAATATGGGTTGAAAAAGACTAAAGCTAAATGCCATCAATTAGTAATACAGGCAGCAGTCCTGCAGAAAAAATTCGGAAAGTTATCGTTGCTGCCAGCTATAAAGTTTTACAAGTAAAAGGCAGTGCCGGCCCCAATTCATGGCGCAGATTGCGCCTTGGGATGCCCTGAGACATTTTAGAACCCACTGGAAAACATTTTCTGGACCAAGGTGCTGTGGCTCCTCAAGGGAACTACAACCGTATGCATAAAATGTGAACTAAATCTGCTGTCTATCAACGCCAGAGTATGCTGGAACATGACTACGAACCCCGTTCATCACTCAGGTGGACGGGACAAACGTAATATATTGTCGCAGTGGTCAGAACGTTGCGAGAAAGTAATGCAAAACTATGACATAAACGTGGAAATGCTTCAAACAAACCCAAACCAAGCAAAAAATAAATTATGGTCGCAGGACTGGTCTGAAAAGGCGATCTGAGAAGTACACAAATACGGATGCAGATTGTACCATCAGAGGCAAAGAAACTAAATGTGAATCAGAGATATCTAGAAAGATTCCCTGACAAACATCGCAGGGTGTTATTCATGAAATTCCAAGACCAAAGAAATGCTAGCTTATTGGGATAAGAACGTGAAACAAGTCAAAAAGTGTTGTTCATGCAATCTGGAGGAGGAGGCCCTAAAACACCTGACGCTATTCTGCACCGCCCTAACCGATGAAAGAATGAAACCGCTTGGAAATATTACATCTGGACTGCAAATGGGCATTGTGCTTTGAAGATTCAAATGGAAAACTGACAATCACTCTTGACTTTTATTTTGTTGGAGGACAGACAAGGAAATTTAATGAAAAACTGATTTATTATTTAGAGGCCTTGGGAATAATGAATTAGTATAATATACACCCTGATTGTTCTAAAGGTTTTAAATGTTACATTTTTATAACACTTATAATTGAATGAAGAAATTGTCAATTTACATTTTTTTTCGTTTTTAAAGGTTTGTAATAAACCATATTTTAAAAAAATACAATTAAGACCTTTGATGCTGACCGGATGCATTTGGTCCATGCCCCAAAGCAGCCACTAGAATACTTAAGCAAGAAAATGACAGTTAACCTTCCCAGGGATGTGCCACATGTAACTAAAAAGTAAAATACAAAAAAAGAAATTTGGTGTGTCAAATGAAGAGACATGAAAATAGTTAAACACTTGTTCTGTGTGGCACTCTTTACAGAATGCATAGCTCTGGTCAGCTAACATACTTGTTCTGGCCTTCTGAATAAAAAGGCCCGATGTTCAGTTCTTAACACTGAAATGTTGAGCGCATACTGTGTGAAAACAATGGCTTGTTAAATGAGCCATCACTTATTTCCCCACTTGAAAGGCTGTCAACAAAACGAATGAGGGGCGCAGGCGTGTGACTTCATAGAATTTCACATGCTCCGTTTGTAATTTGCATTCTTTTGTTTTCATATTCTGAATACATTGCAGTCATCTGCAAGTCCACAGAGAGCAGCCAGCTGGGTGGACCCCTTCCTGCGCCCTTCTCTTGAGCTATTTACCTCTGCGCTCGGGCCATCTCCCTCTCCGCCTGGGCCAAGAAACTGACCTGATGGTGCCCACTGACCTGAAACATATGGCATTAAACTACCAGCTGCAGCATGGTTTGCGAAGTCCTCGAGCTGGCCCATACAGCTGGTGCAATAGTCTTTCCAGCTGGCCCTTATGGCCTCACCTTGCTGCCGAGTGTAAGATGGACGAGGTACGAACAGACTATTTTGATTTTTGTTGAGCTAGAGGTAGCAGAAGTAGATAAGAGTGATGGGTGAGACAGTGGTAAGATCAAGAAAAAGAAACCATATGTAAGGCACAGCGAGTTTCTAGGCAATATTGCACTAAGGGAGAAACATCAGAAGAGACACAGTAAATGATTGTTTTATAAAGGGCAGGAATAGTGCAGGCAAGGCCCAGTAATGGCCTTTCAATCTGGAGTGCATTTAAGCGGCTCACCTGGAGGGCAGGGCGGGGTAGTGGGTTGAGAATGGGTTAATGCTAGGATGCTGTTCATTTGTCTTGCAAGACTTAAGTTAATAAGCCCTTTTGCTCATTTTATTGCCTGAAATTGAGACCATTCTTTTTATGATTTTCACACCTTGAACTAATTATCCTGCTTTTCAATGTTTTATCCAACAGTTTTAAAGGTGGTTGGCTTCACAAAAAGTTTCTGATTTGAGAAGTGCAAACCTTCTTAAACTCAGTAGATGGATGTCGGCAGGGCAGTCTTACTGCCTTTGCCCATATGTTTAGCAGGTAATCCTTAACAAAATGCAAAGTAATTGCTCAATTCTTCCAGGTGACTGATTTAAAAGGCTGTGCCTGGTTCGCACTGACAAGATCCATGGAGCGTAAGCAAAATCTATTCTTCCCTCACGTACAACGAAGGCAACACCCTAGACTTAGTCTTTACGTTAAACAGCATCATCACCTTTGCAGACCCTGTCCCACTTCACTGATCTGACCATACTGGCATCCCACTTTTGATAAAACGTGGCCCACAAAGGTCAGGCTAAACCTACCTTCACTTAGTGCCACTCGTTCAACATCTTTCCTGTCAGTGAGATAGAAGCAAAATCTGCAGATTTTCCCACCACCGGGCATGCCTCTGTTATCCTAGAATTATCCAACAGCTCTGCTATGAAACTGGGTGACACTCATGCCACCCTAAAAACCAGCCATATTGATACCAAACCATCCACCACCTGGTAACGCCCCAAGCCCCTCCAACGCTCCATCAGAGCCCTAGAGAAACAGTGATGCAAAAGAAATAACTCTGGTGATCTCACAACCTCATATCTCTCTGCACAAACTGTAGGATTCTGATTACTGAGGCCAAAGCTGCTTACTGCTTGACCACCATCTGGGCAGACTCAAACAGGAGCATTATTGTACCAAACCTTGACCCAACTCTGAGGTGGCAGCAACTCAGGAAAAATGCCACAGAACCTTTTTATTGGAAAAATATTCACAATCCAACAGATCATCTTATCAACCACACACAGCATTAGCCCCTTGTGCGCTCCAGCACACACACGCGCTGCCCCTCTGGCCCCAACTTCTCTCCCTTTTCTCCCCAGGCCTAAAAATAATTGCTGCCCTCAAACTAGCGCTCAACTACTCCTCAGCATCATTAATGCCTCCCTCGCAGAAGGGCAATTCCCAGACACCTGCAAGACTGGCCTCATGCAAGCTCTTTTGAAAAACACATCCCTGGACCTAGATGACCTGGTCAACATTTATTATTCTTATTTACATGAATTCTGTTTGAGTACCTTGTAGCCCATTTGATTTGGCTGGTTGGAGGGTGCCTGGACTCCTGTGGTGCGCCGATGCCTCTTGATCGGCTATCATCGTTATTTTATATTTATTTGCATTCTGCCACGCACCGGTTTAGTCTTTCTTCGGTGGCCATACACCGCAAGCCGCCTGATTGACTCCAGAGATGCAATGTGTGTCATAGGTCTGTCTTTAGCTGGAACCGCAGCGGATGAGAGCCTTTCGCGCTGAAGTTGCGCATAAGTCTGACTCTTCTTTGCTCATCCATGCCTCTGATGGGCCATGGACAGTGCCTTCTCTTGTGCAGGTATGTCCTACTAAGTGCTGCTTCTGTTCGAGACTGCCCTACCTTGCTCCAGCGCAGACAATTTACCCTAAGATTTTACAACTGCATTAGCACCCTCTATGGGTATGTATACGCTTATGTGCCTTTTCGTTAATGCCTGTTCTCTTCCAGCACACACTAGCCACTGTTAAGAGTTATTACATGAGCACCAGACAGAATTGCTTTACATGACTGAGTCATGGTTAAATGATTCCTCGGGGGGCCCCATTTTTTTCAAGCCCCGCCTCATAATTATAAGATCCTCTATAAGCACAGAGGCTAGTCCCGTCTTGGTGGCAAATTGGCTGTGAATTTTAGGTGTACTTTACTGTCTCTGTCGCATACTCTTTCAATGGAGACACTGCTGATTCTTCGTGTGTCCATCTCAAACTTTGCATGAATTATCGGCCACCTGTATCTTACCCTTCTTTCTGCTTAGTGTTTGCTGAACTAGCTGCTGACTTAAAGCTTTGCTATGCCAATGTCCTCATTACTGGCGACTAACTTGCTTTCTAATATGGCAAATCGGCTTACTGCTTGTTTTATGATGCCTGTGGAGGGCTTGGACCTCCCTCAGCTGGTTCATCAACCAAATCATAAGCTTGGCAATACTTTAGACCTCCTATTTTCGCCAGTTTCCTCCTCAGTGACCCTGTTTCCTGTCTTGCCAGTTCTCTGGACAGACCAATACATTGTGCCGTGCACCATGCACTGCCTTTTCTGTGCATCACCTACTTTGGCGTAAATAGCACCTAGCTAATCCATTATTAATGCCTTTGCATCAGTTTTGGTGGCTGACCCGCAGACTCTGATTTTAACAGCTACGGCCGATAGTATTGTCCCTTTGAAACCATTTTTTGCATGTGCTCTCGCCCCGCTGATCCGTGGTTTACTCCTCAGTTAGCTAAATTGGGACTCATGTGTAGTCAGAGCGGAAATGTCGCTCTGCGTACTGCCCTAATATGAGGACTGTTTCACAAACTCCTTTCGAAATATCACAAGGCTATTTACGCGGCAACGTGCGTTTTATTTAACTAACCGTGTGGCAATAAATCAGCCCAAAGAGCCATTTCAGCTAATTACATTGCTATACTCAACCTCCACTTATGACAGTGCAGTAGCTCAGTCTCTAATATGCCTACTCCTTTAGAGCATTCTGTCTTGGTCACTAAACAGGGAGGGTTCCTCTTGGTCAGGGTTTCCACACTTCCTCACAGCTGATATGGTTAGTGCTATCCAGAAGATGAGGTCAGACTCTCAGCTAGACCCTATCCCTCTTTCTTTGATGCAATCTATGATGCCTGCCATTGCTGATGCAGCCAATCAGTACTTTTCTTTGGCTTTGATGCCCACTATATTCTTAAACACTCTCTTGTAATCCCACACTAAACCCCTCTGTGCCTGCTTACTATTGCTCTGTCGCTCTACTACCCTTTTTGATGAAACTCTTTGAATCCCTGGTTTCGCCTTTAATCTCTTCTTTTCTGGCAGCCTCTTCTTTCTTCGATCCTTTCTAGTCTGACTTTAGTCCTGGTCCGGGGACTGTGTCGATTCTTGGCTTAGTCGTTGATGACCTTGCATGTCTCTCGGACCAAGGTGGGGTGGGCGCACTGATCCTGTTAGATCTTTCAGCTGCCTTTGACCACTCCACCTTGCTCAGGTTAAACGCTGGTGTTTCCGGCTCAGTCCTTGCTTGGTTTGGGTCTTTTCTATCTGGTCGCTCACCAACACTTTCTATTTATCCCTTTCACTCTGATCCTGTTTCTATCTCTTCCACATGGTTCTGATCTGTCTCCTACTGTGTTTAATGTCTTCATCCAGCCTTTAGCCAAGCTTATCCATTGCTATTTGCACGCCACTGATCCTGAAATCGTTGTGCGGTTAGATCTGGCAGAAGCTGACACAGATGTTCGTTGCTGCATGGAATCCGTGGGTAACTGAATGAATCGAAATTGGCTGAGGCGGAATGCGGACACAACACAAGTTCTGGTCGTTGGTTCTTCTGCTGCTTCTTTCTCTCTGACTGCTTCCTATTCTATTGACTGTCGTTAAAAACCTGTGCTGTAAAATCTCAGCTTCTTTTTTTTAAAATTTATTTTATAGTGCATTTGTAAGGTGCTTATGCATCGAGTAAATTGTGTTTTAAAGCGCCCACAGGGCAACAGTGAGGGAACATAAGGGATTAAAATCTAATAGATTAATCTAATACCAGCGAAAGATAGAGGTGGACCTACTGGGGGGTTGGCGGGGGGGGGGAAGAAGAGAGAGAGAGAGAGAGAGAGAGAGAGAATATATATGCTTTGGCATGAGCAGCTGTGACTGGTCAGCTGCCAATATACAAGTGCAAGCATGTGGTGGCATAGGTTAGTGGGCGCCAAGTAAGTTCTGGGAGTGTGTGGTGGCTGAAGGCAATTGGGTGTGGGAGGCCAGGGACTGAAAGGACACGCAAGGGCCCTGGTCACCAATCTCAGAAACTGTGGGGTTTAGCAAAGTAGGGATGAAGGAGGAGGAAACTCTTGGGGAGTTTCCAGAATTCGAGAGGGTCCTGCTCAATGGGACGGGGGAGGCTGTTCAATAGGAGGGAGCCTGCTGAGGAAAGAAATCGGCCACCAGCTTGCTGTTTAGCAAAGCGCTTCACACACACAGAGTTGGTGTCAGAGGAACATAAAGATCTAGAGGGTGAGTATTTAATGAGCGCAAGGTGTAGATGGTGTGGTCCCTGGCCCCAGACAGCCTTATGGATGATGCAGAGGGATTTGAATTTGATCTTTGCAGCAACCAGTGGTGAGTTTTTAGGGCTGCAGAGATGTGGTCACTGGGCTTAAGTCTTGCAGCCCTATTCTGGATTAGCTGTAGGGGTCGTAAAGCAGAAGATGGTAGATTAAGAAAGAGGCTAGTGCAGTAGTCTAGCCTGGAGAGAACCAGAGCTCTGGAGACTTTCAGCTTCTGGGGGAAGTGAGGAAAGGAATCATTCCTTTTGAGGAGGTAGAGTTGAAAGTGGGACTTCTTGGCAAGTTCCTGAATGTGACGAGGTTTCCAGCTTCAGGTGAAGGAGAGGGGGTGTGGGGAGAGCCCATAGACGATGGCTAGAGGGAGCAGGGGTCCCAATAGGAAGGAGCTCAGTCTTGCTGGTATTGAGGCAGAGATCATTGGTGGTACATCAGGACTGAATGGCAGATAGGCAGTCAGGAATGATGGAGGAAGTGAGGGGAGGGTCAGAGGGAAGTTTGAAGAAGAGTTGTGTGTCATCTGCATAACTCTGAAAGTTGGGGGAGAAGGTGGAAATGAGGTTTGCCACCGGAGCAATTTGGGTGTTAGAGCCATGGAGAAAGACTGGTGCCCGGGGGCACACAGCAGGTTGAAATAGAAATGCAGGAGGAGAAAGAGCCCAGAGTAACCTGTGACAAGCGGTCATTGAGGAAGGAAGTCAGCCAGTCCAGTGTCTGCTCCGAGATACCTAGGGTATTGATTTTAAGCGCAGAGCAGCAGTGTAGGGTGGACAGTAGAGCAGGGGCTATGCTAGGCCACACATTGGTCCTTCGCTGCAAGCCAATTTATGGTATTTCTCCTGAAGTTGGTGAAGGAGTGGTCCGATCTTGGGGATGGTGGGAGGGCGTTCCAAAGCTGAGCTGCCATAACGGGGAAACTGCTCTCCCCTGCCTTTTTTAGTTTGTATCTGGGAACTACCAAGCTGAAAGAGTTTGCCGACCGTTAGGTATAGTGGGGCAGCCTGATTGAGACATTTGTGCGTTGAATTTTGTCTTTGATAGAAAGCCATTTATTCTGTCTCCTCGTCTCCGAATTGTGTTCTCTCCTTGATATGCTTAGAGCAGTTCTGAGTGCATTATTTTGGAGAATTTGTAGTTTATTGACCATGTACTTACTTGCACCTAGGTATAGGGCATTACAATAGTCTTAATTTTGAAAGGATGAGGGCTATGGCTAAGCTAGTACAGCTTTCTTTAGAGAGAAAGGGTTTGCAGGCCCGTATAAGCTGTTGCAGCTGCCGTGGCCGTGGCATTGACTTGTTTACGTAGGTTGAATTCTGAATCTAGGAAGAAGCCTAGCGTTTTAACCTCTTTAGCTACTGTGATGTGATTTCCGTCAATGTTGAATGAGCTCTATTTGTTGCCAAGTTTTAAGGTTATCTGGGGTACCTAGTATCAGCTCAGTTTTATCATCATTCAGGCAGAGGCCATGGGAGGCCATCCATGCCTGAAGGATAAGATGGATTGTATTCACTAGAGCCACGTCGGTTTCATAGTCATCTGTGAGAAGCACAAGGATCTGGGTGTCATCTGCATAATTAGTGTAGGTCACACCCAGATGGTTGATCATCGAACAGAGGCTTTGTGACGATGTTGTACATTGTTGGTGAAACACAGGAGCCTTGAGGTACTCCACAAGTTATGTGGATTGGGTCTGCTGATGCTGAAGAAGAGAAGACTCTCATGTTCCTATTGCTCAGAAATGATTGGGTCCAGATTATTGCTTCCTGGGAGGAATGAGCTGCCGAGGCAAGGTGATTGCATGATACTTTGTGGCCCATCAAGTCAAAAGCAGCAGATGGATCGAATAGTAACAGCAGTGCACTTTTCCCCTTATCTTTCAGTTCATCGATCTGGGTTTTTAGATCAATCAGTGCCGTTTCAGTGCCGCGTTGTGGCCTGAAGCCAGATTGTTGAGTCCCTAGGAGGTGATTGGTCTCTAGATAATCCTGGATCTGAAGATGGGCAACCCTGTCTAATATCTTTACTGAGAACGGGACAGTTGTAATCAGCTTATAGTTTGTGGGTATGGTAGGGTCCAGGTATTGTTTTTTTAGGAGGGGTAAGACCCATAACTCGGGACAGGCCCGGATGAGAAAGGGGTATTGATTAATTTAGAGATAAAGGCAGCCAGGTGTCTGGTGGCATCTTTGATTATCTGAGGAGGGCAGCCATCGCCTTGACACTTTAAAGGTTTGAAGGAAGTAATGTTTTCTACCTCATGGATAGCTTCCTACTTTCCTCCTAGCCAACAGGATTGGTTTCTCTATCATTGCCCTGAAGGGGTTTACCTCCTACTTGTTGCGTTCTAACCTAACCTGTCTCCTGCAGACTCCTCCAAGTCTCCATCATCTCGCCACTCCTTTTTAACCTTTGCATGGCGCCTCTGGGCACACTATTTAAAGATACCGATATAGCCGTCTATCAATACGTGGACAATACTCATGTGTACATTATGAGAGTAAACAGCTGACTGGGCATCATTCTCTTCTGCAATTTCCTAGCCATCATCAAGTCCTGGATGTCGACAACCTATCTCAAACTTAACCCATCCATGACCAAATTTGTGCTAATCAGTTCCGCTGATATACAACAAATCGTCCAGCAGTGGCTTAGTGCTTTGTGCCTAGAAGAAATTGATCTGCAACTCTGATTCAGCAATATCTTTAGGCTTCACCATTGATGGTAAGTACCTTGTTCTTCAGAAGAAAAAAAACAAGAAGCTCTATACATCCTGCCTTCAAAAGGGGAAAACCACCCAGTGCTGTGATGGAGAAGCTAAATAGTTATTGGACTACAAAGAGTCAGATGGGTACTTTCCTACTGACACTTAGGTACATTGTAAATCAAGATTTTCAGTTGCATACCGAAGGGTAAATGAGAAAATTGAACTCCTAACCCTCGATACACGTTCAGGTACAAAAAAATACAGCAGCATCAGAAGTGCATTCCAAATTAAGATGACTCTGGAGACGCAGAATTGAGGATAATAATAATGAACATCAGAGCCATGAATAAGTAGTAGCAACACATTTTAAGTAAATTGCAAAGATTTGGGCCAATGATAATGATGGGAACCGTTAAACTTTAATACCGACCATCATAACAGAAACAACACAATTAATATGTAGTCATTAGAAGCTAATCCTCTATGCATATCTGTATTGGTTACAACCAGTGCCTGGAGATTAACAAAGTGGACTAAGAGCCACAATAAAGACAATAATTACTGTAATACAGGAAGGTGGAAAGAAATTATGTATTAGAGAACCATTGAATGCTACACTGTGTTTTGTACTTTTGTGTCATTGCCACGATTATACAAACCAATTTTGCTTTCCTTTCTTTTTATTTGTCATTGTTTGCTGGTCTTTTCCTATAAAATGTAGTTCCTGTTTTCCTGATTTTCATATGATTTTTCTTTTTTGTGTTATTTTTATCTAACCATATTTCAAGAAGAACATCAGTAAAGGAATTGGATTTAAACCAAGATGTGACACTTTCATGTAAGGAGTTTTACTGATGAAACCACATGTTACTCCTTCCAAAACCTGTGATATAACACAGATTACTATGAATTAATCGACTCAGAAATGTCCGAAGGAGAACATTTTTTTATTTTACTGAAAGTGACTTGGTTTTCTCTCCACCAACATTTCTGATACCCCTGCTTCCCTCCACCCCTTAATTACCTGTGGGCAGCACACCACCTTGTGTGCGTGGCCATCCCCTGCATCGCTCTGCAACACCAGTTCCCTTCCCTTATGTGGCTGGGAACCGGCACCGCAGAGTCTCCTTTTTTTCCTTTTTTTTCTTAACTTTATTCAAACAGGAGCGGGTGGGGCAACCCTGCTGACATTATTATAGTGTGCAGGGACAGCCCCTGCTGCCCTTGTTCACTATAATGCCACCGAATGTGGTATTTGTTTGACATTTTCAGCTGTATGAAATGTTCATACAGCCAAAATTCGAACAATCTTCCATACGTTCTTTTTCCCAATCTTTTTATACGGATTCCATATAAAAGCACAGCTTGACTAGATTTATGGCAGGGAAAAATCTTATCCTGAGGAGAACATTGGCTCGAAGACTAAGTTGGCAAGTGAAGAAAAGTATTTGCTACCTCAGTAGAGACTTGAGGAATTTAAGTTAAAGTTTAGTCATTACTAAAAGCATGTTCTTGTGGTGCATCAGTCCATTGGTATTATTTAAGAGGCGTATGCAAGTTGTTTACACGAACCCTTGATACAACCAAACCATAAAAGGATTTTTGTGTTTAATCCCTGGCTCAGGTGCAGCAAAACCACCTCTGACATAATAAACCAGCACACACAGTAGTCTACACCCTAACCCTCAGTATTAATCTTAAGAAGTATAGTAGATTAATATCCGCTTATGTCTTAAAATAATGTTACAAATCTGTAAAGTCTAAAACGGAACCAGTGGATTCTCTGGTAGCTCAAACGAGCCGACCTACCTACATTTTTCCATAGTTAAAGCGTATAAAAAGAGTTTAAAACTCCCCATTATTTAGTACTGAGAGTGCAGATAAAAATAACCTGTATTAAATTGTGTAGTTCCCCTTTGCAAAGGGGAGAAATGTACGTGTTCGTTTACACAAACCTATCTTTTCTCCGGGAGGTTGCCTAATTTGAACTTCAAGAAAAACCTGCACTCCCCTGGGACAATGTAAATCTTCTATGCGTCATACCAGACCTAGCTGTGAAAACTATCATTTGTCTATTTGCAATGATGCACATCCTTCAAAAAGCTAGCTAACACTTGACCTACTTTTATTATTTTTTTCAGGACCTGGATGGAGCCTATTGCTTATTATTTCCTTTCTTTTTTTGGATAATGCATTCCTAGCTGACTATAGGAATTGTGGTCTTGTTTGCTTTTCATGCAAGGTCGTGTCTGTGTTAGGGGAGTTTTCCTAAAGTATTACTCGTAGTAAGACTTTAGTAAGCTATCGGTGGTAATTCGTAGTGTCAGTCTGTACTAGCTCAGGAACTTGGTTGAGTGGTAGAGCTGTCAGGCTTATCTTAAGAGGAAGATGTGAGCTGTATGTAAGTACACTGAATCTTAGCTAGACGGGCACAACAAAGAAGCACTTACACATATAGTTATATAAAAAGTATATATTTACACCAGAATCACTTTAAATACTTCAGACGTTTACAGTAGAACATTTAGGAATACTTGATAATACACTTCAAAGGGCACTTTCACTTTTGTGGTTACATTTGTAGCAACGTTAGAAAGGGAAAAGACAATGTTCTCGTATTATCGGTTATTGCACACTGATGCGGTTTTCAAAGGGTTATACAGTAGTACATTTACTCTGCAAACACATATAGTAAAGGGAGGAAATGGTTAGTTAGGGTAGCATGAGCTTAGTTCAAGGTTCTAGTAAGTCTTTTAATCCAAAAACTCTACCGTAGCTTAAGACAGTTCATGGAGGGCTTGAGGTCTTGACAATCGGCGATTAATGTAGAGTTCCTGGAGATTTCTTCCAGTGTCTAGAGTTATTGAAGCAGCAAGTTAATGACTAACAATGGAGACCTTAAACCGGACTGGAAAAGGGGACACAAACAGCAGCTTGGGTCAGGGGAGATTGTCCTGGAAACCTCTACGTGCACTCCAGTGCTCTAGAGAGACATCTCTGAATCAGGTAAGCAGTACCTTAGGTTAGAAGAAAATGTTCATGCTGGATGCTCCGCGATGCTGCAGCTCTGGATCCGACCTTCCGGATTCCTTGGTCTGATGACTGAAGGCAGAACAATGTACAGGACCTCTCAGCAGCAGTCTCAGGGAGGAACTGTACCACGACTTTCAGCAACTTCTTGGTTCACTCTAAGGTTTTGGTGCCTTTTCTGCAGCAACAACAAAGGGCACGGATTGGCCGGTAAATCTTCTTCGGTTCCTGCAGTACCACACTCTGGTGAGGTGGTCTGGGCAAGTGGATCAGATCTCTGGAGTGTCCTTACGGGTTCAACAAAGATTTTGACGGATTCGGCCTTGCCACGACGGTGCACTTGAAATGGGCAGCAGGTGTCCTGGTATTGGGGTTCAGCAGCTCCAGAAGCTCCTAGGACCTCGAGAGATGGCTTGTTTCAAAGTTCGTCGTGGGACTGGTTGTTCCCACCAGCCAAAGGGAAGGAGTCGTCCTCTTTAGAGCTCCTCTGTCACACAGGAAATGGGGTCAGGACAGCAGTAGTCTATTCAGTGTTGTGAAGGGTCTGCAGGCGGCTTTGGTCGTCATCTTATTCGGTTACTTCTGTTTCCAGTGGTCGACTTGCTTTTCGCTCCAGAAGCCTCACCTTTTATACAGTTCTAGCACACGCTCCTCTGCAATCTCTCTCAGCATTTTATAGAAATAGGCGTTTGGCTGTCCAGTCGGGACAGCCAGACACCCTGTAGCAGCTGGAACTATTCAGGCACTCTGGCAGACAAAGGACGGGGTGGAAAACTCCTCCCCTACTTCCTGCCTGCCCAGACACTCTGGATCCTAGGCAGGGATGCCTACTGTTTCCCGCCAAAGGCAAAACGCACACACTGACCTCTCCCCTCCCAGAATGGTAGAAGAAGGGCTTATCAAGGACAACCCCACTAGTAATGGCGAAAAAAGAGGGGAGGTCCCCAGTTGGTACTTGGGTGCCCCTATTGTGCACTACAGAGGCAATGGACATAGCCTGCGGTACAAAAAAACGCACAATAGTTGGTAAAACAGGTACACTGCCACCAGCTGGTGACCCCCTCCACCCTCAGACTATGGACAGGAGGGATATAATCCACTCCTGGATGGCTCTCTTAATCCCGTCGATCATACTTTCTGGAGATGCCATCAGTATCCTTATGTTGGGTACCTGACCTTTGCTCAATTGTGAAATCGAAGCTTTGTAGCATTATGGACGGTACTACCCATTTTGACTGATAAAAATCGAGTGTCGAATGGTTCGTTTTTTTGAAAAAAAAATTTCTCTTTTTTATTTTTTTTAAAAAAATAAATAAATAAATAAATAATGAACATGTGGAGCGGGGGTTTCCCCCGCTCCCCATGTTCTGTATTTTTGGGCTTGAGGTAGAGTGGGTGTCTTCCGCTTCCTCAAAATTGGAGGCAGGAGACAGAAAGAAAAAGGGTCCCTCCCGCGTCTCATCCGACCCGCGTTAGAGGAATGGATCAGGGAAGCGGCGGCGAGCGAGCAGGGAAGTAGGGTAAGTGTAAGTGTGAGGGGCTGGTGAAAGGTACATTTTGGATTGTTTGGCAAAAGTGCAAATCCATTTGTAGTGAAATTGACTACGGTCAATTACGCAGCAAATAATTACACTTCAGTCAATCAACCCAGATGGACTACCGGAGCAGTTCATTTTTTTTCCCTCTCCACTACATCACGCAACCTTAAAGGTTGGTGGTCAGTTTGAGTCTTCCATAGAGGTAAGGTCTGACTTTCTTCAGGGCCCACGCAATAAAACGATATTCATGTTCAATGGTTGCCCACCTTGTTTCCCTATCTTTTTAATTTTCTACTAATAAAGCAGATGGGGTTCTCCCTGCCTTTGCTTTCACCTTGGCTCAAGACTGCTCCTATTCCTGTGTCGGAAGCATCAGTTTGGACTAGGAAGGCCCGAATGTAATCTGGAGCTCCCAGCACTGGAGCTTTACAGAGGTCCTCTTTCAGCCCCTGGTAGGCTTTTTCCCAATCCTCATTCTACTTGACAATTTTTAGGGGGGGATATGGTATTCTGAGGAGAAGCTATGGTCCGATAGTTCTCAATTAAATTCCTTCAATAACAAGTAAGTCCTAAGAAGGCTCTTTCTTGAGTTTGAGTAGTTGAGTGGCCCAGTCTTGAACAGATTATACTTTGCTGGGTATGGACTTGATCGTCCCTCCTCCTACCTCATGACCAAGACAAACCACTTACTTTTAATCTGGGCTAACTTGGCATTTACTTGCTTTGATGGTCAGATTGGCCTGCTGAAGGGCCTGCAACACATGTCCTAGGTGGTCAAGATGTTGTTCCCAGGTAGGGCTGACGACTGCTATGTCATCCATGTATGCCATGCAGAAGTGCTCTAGCCCATTCAGAACATGGTTAAGCATTCTCTGGAATGAGGCAGATGTATTCATTAGACCAAAGAGCATGACCTTAAACTGATACAAGTCTTCTGGGGTTGAGAATGCGGTCTTCTCCTTGGACTCGTCAGTCCTGGCAATCTGCCAATAACCACTTGTCAGATCAAAAGTACTGAGGCATTTTGCTGAACCCAGCTTATCCACTAGTTCATCTGTCCTTGGCAAGGGATGGGCATCAGTCTTGGTGATTGCATTTAATGTCCTAATGTTCAATCACTCCAAGGTCAAGCATCTTATTGACCACTTGATTCCTCACATTATCTGACATCGTCTAGCCCCTGCTTTTAACCGGAACACTATCGCCAGTGTCAATGTCCTGCTGGCCCAAAGGGGCATCTGAAGGGTGTCCCCTTAGAAGATCTGGGAGAGGCTCCCTCTCCTCTTCTTGATCAGAAGCTAAGAGCAAAGCTCCTATTTCTGGACTGGAAACTTAAGCCTTGGCATGAAAGACCCTGGGGGTGGAGGGTGGAATGGAGGGGCGGGGTGCTCCTTGGGGCTGCCCAAGTCTACCAAATAATTGACCTCTCCAGGGTTTCCTACAACTTTGAAGGGTCCTGTGCATTTGTACTGTAAGACCCTCTGTCTTATTGGGACCATAATGAGAACTTGTTGGTCTGGAGTAAACTCCACCATGTTTGCCTTCCGGTCATGCCAATGCTTAACCAGCTTTCAAATTCACAGTAGCCTCTGTCCTCATGATTGCCATCCTCTGTCTGAGTAATAGTAATCCTTACTGGATTGAGGGAAGGAGCACTCTCCAGACCCTCCTTAATCAGGGCCAAAGGGCTTCTGACTGGATAACTCAAAGGGGCTAAAGCCCACTCCAGCTTGAGGAACTTCTCTGTAGACAAATAAAAGGCGTGGCAGAATAATTCTAAGTGGTTTTTCCAAAGCTCCAATCATTCTCTTCATGATTCTGTTAAACCTCTCAACCGACCCATTTGCCTGAGGGCGGTAGGAAGTTGAGAACTTGTAGGTGACCCCCACAGGTTTTCCACATGGCCTGCATGTACTGGGACATGTGACCTCCCGTTGGATACAACCTCCTTAGGGCCAGTGCCTGAGCAGTAACAGTCCTCATTGGAATAGCTTCAGTGTACCTGGTGGCATGGTCCAATGTATATTGGTTGCCTGAAGATGTTGGGAGGGTCTAGGGGACCAACAATGTCAATCCCCACCCTCTCAAAAGGGACTCTCTCAATTGGGAGAGACAGTAGGGGGGGGCACCTTCTTGGCTGCACTCCACTCTTACCAGATAACTGACCGGTATGACAACACCTACAGTGTTGTTCAATCTCTGCACCCATCTTGGGCCAGTAAAAGTACAAATAAATCCTCCCCTTGGTCCTCTTGGAGCTTAAGTGACCAGAAAGGGGGACTTCATGTGCTAACTGTAGGAATGTGGGTCTCAGTTCCTGGGGTAAAACCAGTCTCCTGAGGTCCACTGGAATAGTCTGTCCTTGAGGGACCACCTTCAGCTCAGGATGGTCTCTAGGATCCAGATCTTCTAGATGGGGTTGCATCTCCCATTCCTCTGACTCATCAGAAGAAGGTTATTCAGGGGATTCCTTTGGCACCAACTCAGCCTCAGCTGGTGGTGGGGGTCACAGGGGTGACCTCTAGGTTTTCAACAGGATCTTTTTTTGCTTGTGGAAGATTTAGGCTTGGGGGCCCTGCTTACCTTGAGAGACTCTGGGTTTCCCCTTTGTCTCAGATGGAAGATCCTTTAAGGTTGCCTCTCTGGCTTTCCTTGTCCACTCCCTTCCCTTCCCTTCTCTTTTTAGAGGGGGTTTGGGTGTGTTGGAGACTACACCCAAGGCCTTCAAATCATTGCCCAACAGTACTCTTTCCGGCACTTCGGATTGAACACTCACAGGAATCTTTAGTCATTTCATTACATTTAATGATAGTTGGCAATACTGTGCACGTTTGGACTGGGCCTCCTGCTAACTTGGTAAGCCTTTTGGGAGCCTTAGCAACTTCATCGGGTTGAAAGAAACTTTCATCTACCACAGTTATACTGGCGCCAGTGACTCTAATGGCCGGGGATTCCTGGCCATTTACAAGTGCACTGTCATTATAATACTCAGTAATGGAATTATAGACCTCCACGTTTGTTGTTCCCACAGTCCCAGAGATACTAAAGAAACGCTAGCCTGAACACCAATGGGTTCTTTAGCTTGATGGCAAAAGCTAGCTCCTGCCATTGGAATGTCCACATGCTGTGTGAATGCTAAGCTGACGTGGATCCCTGAAGGTTTACCCTTACATCTGGGATCTCCTTTCACATGGTCACCAGACCCACACGTCACACATTTCCCTAATTTCTTTTTGAATGGGGATTTCTGATAACCTCCCTCTGGGTTGGGAGCAGAGGTTTCACTAGCCATATAAGGTTGTTTATGGGGGAATTTAACTTTATGTTTATGGCCCTCTTTTCATGGGGGATTTTTGGAATGATCCTGCTCATCCTTTTATGTTCCCCCCCACCCCCTCTTTCTTGTGAGGAGCCCCATAATCATTAGAGTAGCCCTAGTTGCCACCCACAAGTCAGCAGCCACGGCTAGCTTTTTGGGGTCCAGTTTAGAGTCAGCAAGTGCTGTCTCAGCTCTGGGGAACAAGCATTAACAGTGCTTTCCAGCATGAAGAGGCACCTCATGCCTTAAGAGCTTACCTTGTAGCCCTTAATCCACCCAGCTAAGTTGTTCAGGCTTTCACACACCTAAGTGGCCCACATTTTATCATCTCTCTTGTTGTGGTCCCTAAACCTTTTAGTTATTGGGAAGGGGTCTTCCCAAACCTGGCTATGAGAGCAGTTTTTAATCAACTGGTAATCTTGTCTATCCACATCATTCAACTCCATCACAGCCATTCTGGGAGAGCCTGGAGATTACCCATAGAACAAACTCACTTTCACAAATACCTTGTACACATGTACTGAACCAATCAAGTTGGAAGCAACATTTCTTTTTTTTTAAAAAGGCAAGTCCCATTCCCAATCTGAGTATCTTTGAAGAAAGGAAAAATGTTTTAGCTATAAAAGAATTGTTTTTGTAATATTTCTTGCACTAAAAAAGATACCTCTGCGCATCAGGCAGTAACAGTAGTAACTTCTTCCTATGGAACTACTGGTCCAAACGTATCCATAAAGCTCCTATGTGTGTTCTAATTTTTTTGTTTGGGCTATTTTTACTCTTTTTCTTTTTGGGGAGTATTTGCCAATTTTTAGGGAGTAAAAGTGGCTGATACACCCCTCATCTGTGACACTGGGAAGTGGAATACCTGATTCTCAGTAGGTGCTTCCAGACCGTACTGTCTCTGGCTGCTATCCTCAATATTTGCAACCTAAAGCCAGCTCGCTCGTATGGGATTTTTGAAGGAATTTTTGTGTTCTAGTCTTTCAGCAAAGCAGAGCGGCTACAGGAGCCATTGGAGGAGAAACAAGTGCCTAATATGAAAATACTTGTTTGTAGTATCTTCACATGGTATTTACCCATTAATCGAGCATCCTACTTTATATCCATGATGTACATTCTTGCACATGTAATTTGTGCGACTCACGATGCAATCTATAGTTAACACACTTCTTGCTTACTCAATGTCCATATCTTAATTTGTGTTCTGCTTATATGTATGTTATGGACCTTGCTGTAATCCACTAGATGATGTAGTGTGTTGTAGCCCTATAGCAGTCAAATCCCAAACATCATTGTCCATATAAGTTGAGCACACCCGGGCCTACAGGATATTGCATCAGGAAATGTAAAATGTTGCGGCATAAATGTATTTTTTGCAGCACCATTTTTGACTGGAGGGTTTGAGATTGGCACATTGCATTTCCTGCCGCAATATCCTGGTGGGTCTGGTGAAGCACCAGTTTTTAGGCCCGTCTTTGAGAATGAAGAGGGGCACATTTCAGTACTTCGATAAACCGAGAGTTCCTATACATAAACCCATCAAAGGCACCAAAATGCAGCCCTGTTTGAGGCAGTTATACGTTAGTCTCTTAGCAGCTGTGTGACCCATACCATCCAGCTGAACTTTAACCATTGTATCTCTATGAAGTTCAGCATGTAACTATAGAATGTTGTTGGGGATACCCCAATTTGCTAATTTCTTTCACAATAAAGTTGCATGTACAAAGCAAGCCCTGTAGGTCAATCTACAGAAGCAGATGCCTTTCAAATCCTTTGGGGCCTTCAACCCTTGTATCACAGGGTCCTGGTGAATAGATTGTCCTCTTACTTGTCCTCCATTGCCATTAGGTGGATTTCCTCATTTAAGGTTTGTAATTAAGAGCAAGATGTAAAATAAACAACAACAAAAAGATGCAATGAGCTAAAGCCAGCTCCTGTGTGTAGGGCATCACCCAGTAGGCAGGAGCTACCATGGGAGAACCAGGAGCGAGTACATGACGCACTGCAAAGCTAACTTCCACAAGAGATGCTCACTTAAACTTTTTGCCTATTATGTATGATGCGTTATGTTTAATGTGTCCTCATTCTTCCTTTTTTTTTTTAAATTGACATTCACAAACATTCAGTTAATGTAACATATACATGTTTGTAATGCACCATTTGACCTGGGGCTCTTGTTAACTGATAGTTTAGTTTTTGTTTAGCGCACCCTAACCCTGATGTGGGCGCTTAACCATGGAACATATGTTACAGATACAGTAGATGAGGAGCGAAGGTATGTGAAGACCAGGTTACAATAAGGTCGGAATAACAATTGTAATAGATGAATCGCAAGGAAGTTGTGAAGACCAGGTTATAAAATGGTCATAGCAATAGGCATTGCAATAGTACATATACAGTAATTGAAGGCAAACAAAAAAAATCTTGGTCCAAAAAGCTGGAGATACAGATCTGATGGGTGGAGAGCTAATGCTGCTGGGTGAGGAGCAGGTCCTTCACTTTGGATCTAAAAGACCAGAAGGAGGGTTCAGCTCTAAGGTCTGGGGGGAGGGGGGTGAACAAGTTCCACTACTTTGCTGCTAGCACCTGAAAGCTTGCTTCACCTGCTGTTTTCAGGTTGTACTTGGGTATATTAACGCGGTGCAGGTAGGGTGCTCTAATAGGTCTGATGGAGCTATGCCTTGACAATTATCAGTCAGGTATTGGGGTGCTGTCAAAGACAAGTATTTGACAGTGCTGACAAGGGTGCGTAGTTTGATTCTATCACATACTGGTAACCAGTGTACATCTCGTCTGATGGCAGAGATGTGATTAGCACATGGTATGTTTAAAGCGCATCGAAGGGCGTTATTCTAGAGAACTTGTAATCTGTACAAATTGTGATTTGTAGACCCAAGAAGTAGAGTGTTACAGTAATCCATTTTGGACAGGATCAATGCCCAGGTTAGTGTGAGGCAGCTGTTTGTGGACAGAAAGGGTGTGCATGCGTTGATTAATTTATTAGTATAAGCTGTGGTGGAGGCTGTAGTTTATTTGCTTTTTGATTGAGAGAGTGGAGTCGAGGTAGATGCCCAGGGTTTTGACCTCTTTGGCGACCTTAATGATATTACCGTTGATGGTGAATGATTGGACGCAAGGGTCAAATTTATTAAGACTGACTTGGGTACCGGCGATCAGTAGTTAGTCTTGTCGTTTATACAGAGGCTATGTGCCTGTATTTCTAGATAGATTTAATTTAATTTTACAGTATCTTTTTCATAGCAAACGGTGAGGGTAATGAGGACATGGGTGTCATCCGCGTAGTTTGTGTACGTAACACCCAGATCATCAAGACAATCAAAGAGGAGCAAGATATTATAAAGCGTCAGTGAAACACAGGACCCTTGGGGGACTCTCCACTAGATAGGGAGTTGGTCGGCTGCAACCGAGGGTTCTCCTAGGGTAGAAGCAGGAGTTAAATAGCTCCTAGTAATTTATAACCATGCTAATTCCTTTCGAGAAGACCCCAGCAGATGTTTATTTAGTCAGGGGTCTGCTAATTAATGCATAATAAAAACCATGTACTCCAAAATGGTGCAAAAACTGGGCAAGAAGCAACACTGTTTATTACAGTTGGGTGAGCACAAATCAAACAGAAAAGGGGATTGGTTCTGATCGCAAGGTTGACATCTGAATGGACTATAAGGCTGACATCTGAGTGGACTGTGAACAGTAGCCTTATAACAAGATATACAATAGTCGGAAGTCAGGGGAAACACTTGCAAGTTGGAGGATTCATTTTGTTTGTGCTTCCCAGGGATTTGATTGGTTTGCAATCTCCTCTTCCACCTTGATAGTTAAGTTAATTAGTGAAAGCGTCATTAAAGAAAACAGTTCAATAGTTTTCCACCACATCACCTCGCCATGTGGTGCCTTATTTTATTCACAACCCACCCCAGAACATCTTGTTGATGAAGCAGCATTTCTGCTGACCACCGGACCGTTAATACACTGCCATTGGTCAGCACCATTGAGAACGGGACACACGACACCCTACAGCTGGTGGGAAAAGGGACATTCACACGATACCTGTTAGATAATGAGCTTTGCAAACTCTGTGGTGAATACTTTTGAGGACTGGCCCGCTCGTCAGAGCTTAGGAACTTAACCGTCCCTCCCTCCATCCAGTGTTCCTTTCCCACTGCCGCCTGCTGATGGGCATCAGTGGCCATGTCACCGGCACACTGGTACAGAACCACCGACCCTGCTACCGTGCAGGGCGGCTTGTTTGGCCTGTTACCTCATCCAGTTCTGGTTGTCATAATTCCCATATGGCGAGTACATTAAGCCCCGTCCCCCAGACCCTCTTGCACATCCCTCTGATTTCCCACTACGTGTATTCGTGATTGTACTATTTTTTCCCTTCTTCTTTGCTAATTCTAGAGCAATGTGTTGGACCAAGTATACATCCAATGTATCGTTGGCCTCTACCATTCCTGGTGAAGTCCTTTGAACAGTGTGTCTTTGGCTCAGAGTATGTTATCTCCCATTTAGCCATGTATTTTTTTTTTCTCTTGGACCCGTTCTCACCCCCCCCCCCCCCACTTCTGTTAACTTTTTCTATACTGCCATGGTTCAGCACCATCCAACAATTAGATTTTGTGTCATTCATAAGCTGCTGATTTTCAGCTGTTCATTGGGCTCAATGACCCTTAAAATCAACTAGCTTAGCTTTCTTTGTCCTAGAGGCAATGAAGGTCCGCATGAGGAGAAATTGGTGGTAGCAGAATGTGGGAATTACAGAAATTCTCCTACTTGCTTATCCCTTTGATCACCACGTTTCCTTCTCTGCACTAGCCACAGTTCTACTTTCTCAGTTAAAATCTGCAATCTTGGAATCCTGATGGACTTAAAGTCCACGTTCCCACATATTAATTGCCAAGAAGGCTTGCTTCTTAAAATTATCCTTCCCTTTAGAGATATGAGATGTCATTGCAGGGGCACTTGTGAACTCCCCCTTGAACTACTGCTACTTCCTATATGCTGGCCTCCCAATGACCTCTATGTATTTTGCAAGTATCCCAGGATAGCTGTTCGTCTTTGTAAACAGGACCACAAAGTAGACCATTGTCTGTCCCTGCAATGGCTGTAAATTGAGAATAGTATTAATTTTCCTGCCTTGTGCACGAATGTCTGTGGACTCACTCTCGAATAACTGAGCTCCATGATTAATTGTTGCTCTACTGCCAAACCCTCCCACTCTCTGCCATCTTTCTGGTTTTCTTTTTAACAGCAAGCTAGAACCGTCTGATTTTTAGGGCTGTCCATAAAACCTGCTATTTTCTAGCTAGGATTGAACTTTTTCGCTAGATGCTGCTCTACAGTAATGATAATCACTAATAGCTGACTTGGTCCACAGTCTGCACTGTACACAACACTGTACACATCGTACAACTGAGTTGCATGTTCTACTGGTTGTGTATGTTTGAATATATTGTATTTCCACACTGTATTTTAATGAGGCCAGCAAAGTGATTTGTTTCTCTGTTTGTTTTTACTATAATTTATGGGTGAAGTCCTAAAAGTAATCTGATTAAAACAACATGGATGTTGGTGGCACAGAGGCGAGGCCTTGTGCTTATATTGTATCTAACATACTTTGCTTAACTTTGTTTTTGCATTGTTTTGCTTGATTACACCAAAAAAGCTATCGGCTTTTCATGTAGAGGAGGAACTGAAGAAGCACCAGAAAGAAAAAGAGGACCATTTGAGGCGCTTTCAAGGCGAGGTGAAGCACAGAGTTAATCAGCATGCGAGAATGAGGAAAAAACAGCAGATGCTGAAATGTTATGATGCAGTAAGTTACTTCAAAATAATTAAAGGGGCAGGACTTACCTAATTGCAAAACGGCTGCCAATGTTCTAGTATTTGCAGAAGGAACACTGCCTTGTTGTTGGGAGGGTCCCCCTTCTGTGTCTCTTTGGGTGTTTCCTGACATGTCATCGACCTACTGGGTTTTAGTCACATACCTTTCAGCTTTAAACCATCTATTTTTTAGATTTAAGTTTTATTAAATGGCATTTCTTTTGCCCAAACAGTCATGCTAATCTTTGTTTTACATACGTTGTTGTTTTTGTTCAGTCATTGATTTTTGTGTGGTGGGGGGGAGGGAGAGGCAACTTTCCCAAAACATTTTCTTTCCTGCCCCTTTTCTTTGCTTACTACTTCAGTTCCAAAGGTCGACGGTTGGATCGGTTTTTACCATTGACTTATCTAATGGTGAATTCCATAGTAAAGGAAGGTCTATCCTGCTTTCTATGGCGGTAGGGTCACAACTAGCTTAGCTTGTGGAGCTAATGATTCAAATGGTGGGGCAGGAGCTACCTTCAGAGAATGTTTGTCTGTGGGGCAAACATACTCTAATGCCGCCCCCACCCTGTTCACCCAAACAAGTGTTTGGCAGAACCTGTGTCACCTTAGCAGCGAGTGATGCAACTGTAAGAACATTGGACCAGTGTATTGCCCAAGACCTGATCATATGTAAAGACAAATTAAATGTTTTAAAAATTGGTACTGGCCTGCATGTTAATGTTGTGATGCAGTCTGTGGTTGGTGTCGGTGGTTAAGGTGCATGTACAGCTGCATTTTAGTACCATTTCCCCCATGTAAACCTGCATGACGCTACATTCAGATTGTCTTTGAGGTGTAAGTGGGCAGGCAAAAGGAGACCTCATTCAATAGAGTATAACTAGCCATAAAAGCTGGAGAAAGAAAGGTTTGCATGCATATAAACCAATAAATGCAAGATAATTCATCTTTCCAAACACCTATCAGCAGTTCTGCTGGGCCAGGTAGGGTACCAAAAACCTCTCTAAATCATCCTTTCTCCTACCCTAACTGACAACACATTTTCAGACACAACTCCAGCACCAAACCAACACAGGTTAACATAAGAAAACATATATCGCCTAAAGATGTTGTTTTCCATGATCCCCCACCATTGACTATTCCAGTGACAACTGTTGCGATTTGTAGTCCGAAACATCTGCAGATAAAGGTTGCTGACCCATTGGCTAAACAAAATTTGCCTAAACAGCACACTCACCCACTACATGTATACTGTTACAACTCTCCACTCTCCCCATAAATGCAACTTTGCCAGACACTACAGGCAACCACACAATATTTATATTACCACTCTTTGGTACGCAATGACCACTGCGCCAGACAAGTGGTGAATTATTTAAAACTTGGGCATTCTGCAAAGTTCTTCTTTTTTCAGATCTGCACCCATTGACATTGCAACAAAACGACAATGCCCTGCTCTCTCTCTGCTGCCACGTGAGTCACCTACACCACCTCTTGCAGATCCTTGAGTGCCTAGTGACCATGAAACTGTCAGAAGCTGCACACAACCAAAGAAAATATAACCACTCGTAGCAAAGAGTTTTACTCATTCTGCCTGGCCTTAGCAACTCTGTTGATGGGTAGTATCAGGGGAGGACATGAGTGTTTCCACTGTTCTTAGTCCGTTCTGATAGCCAATCACACAGGGCAGCAAATATTCTGTCTGTTTTCTTGCAGCAGTGTTTACATGTCGGCCTTACTTTGTTGAGCATTCAAGTAATATAAATTGCTTCATTTTAGATTGTGACCTTTTCTTGTGCTTCGCTTGGAATCTGTGAAGCTAAACATTTTGATACCTGTTGATTGTGCCATTATTGCATTTGAAACCTAGACCAGGGAACAATGTTTGCATCAGGAACAAAATACCTGGCAGTGGGAGCCCTTGCTCCCACTTAAAGCTTTGTCTTGTAAGGTTTATACAACTCCCCTGAGCTACTTTGTCTATATACAAAGTATGCCTTGCAAATAAACACATAACCACTTGTTATAATGTATCATTCTCATAGATTTGCATCTTTGCCTGATTTCTAATTATGAGTTTTCTTTTCTTTATTTTTAAACTCTGCAATATGTCCCTATACCATCAAGTCAGGTGTTGATGATCATGGATATAATATAGTTGAGTACCATAGGAAATACGAAAAATGATTTGCTATTAACTTTTGACTCGTATGACAGTTTTTTGGCTGACATTTTTCAGACAAAATTGTACATACTGGCCCCCCAGACTTTGAAAGATCCGTTAATAATTATTAAGATTAAAAAAAAAAAAAAAAAACATTTGGCCTAGTCCCTGTTCATTTTCCCATTGACAAAAAAACACAAAGCTGGAACGAATTAGACCAGGTATGAAACAACTTGGGCAAAAAGCATTGACTCAGAAGGGGGGGGGGGGGGGTCTGGGGTTATGGCATCCAGTCCTTTAAAAAAATATTTGGGTTGCCCACCTCTCCCAAAATGATGGTATATCTCTCATTGTGCATTGCATCAGACAGGCTTTTCAGGACTGAAATCCGCAATTTTTTGGGAGGAAAAAAGATTAAATAGCATCCGACTAGAAGGGGCCTGGTGGGGTGGAGCAGGACACCTTCAAAAGTGGCAACCAGCTCTATTTAGCTACCCGGAACTCTCGCTCTGCCATCAAACGCACCTCTGAGATCTGCCACCTCCTTGAAGATCTCCATGTCATCGCTCTCACCGAGACGTGGTTCATGGCCAGCTCTGTCATGAGTTATCCCAGAGGGCTACACGATTCTCTCTAAGCCCAGGCTAATCGGTCCGGTGGCGGAGAGGCCCTGATATTCCATGAATTGGCCCCTGATACTATTATACCCACTCAGTCCTACTCCTCCTTAGATTACCTTGTTTGCTAGCTTGGTGTCTCGCCTGTCCTCTCACTGACTCTGGCCACCACCTATAGGCCCCCTGGCCCAACCTCCCTCTTCCTTTGAGTGGTCTGACCCCACTTCTTCTCTCTTGGCCTCTACCTCCAGGATTCTCCTCCTCAGAGACTTCAATATTCACCTTCACTGCCATGATGCAGCCTCTGGACTCTTCCACAACCTCTCAGTCTTTCCCTCTTAATTTTTTCCTCCGTTTCGATGCACTCAGCCGGCTGGACACACCTTGGATGCTCTCATCTCTGCAGACCTCCCCCATCTCCAACCCTTTCTCCTGGTCTGATGATGCTCTCCTGTCCTCTCACCTGGACCTCTTGGGTCCCCCGGCTAAGCCCCTGCCTGCATTGCCAGTCTCCTTCATTCGACCTAATGAAGCCGGTGTTAGTTGCTGCTTTTGCCGCCACCTTCATTCCCCCTCCAACTCCTGCCAATGACTCAAACTGTGACACAGCCCTACTAACCTTCAACTCTCCATCTCCAACACTCTGGACATCCTTGCCCCTGTCATGAGGCTCTGCATGAAGCCTACCTCCAAGCGCAAAACCTGGTATGACTCTGACCTGGCCTCTCTGAAACACAAGTGCAAAGCTGAAGTGGCAGGCTCCAAGCACATCCTCTGTCAAATTGGCCTGCAGCCTGCTCCAAAGGCAATACAGACTTTCCATCTGCACGAAGAAGAGGGCCTGTATCCAAGCCTGCATCTCTGGGGCACCTGGCTACAAGGCTGAACTTTTCAAAATCTTCAAGGTACTCACCAATTCTACTGCAGTCTCCATTTCTCCTCTGCCTTCCCTGGCCCTCTGCACTGTACTTGGCTCTCACTTCATTAGTAAAACTCGGAACATCCTGTCCTCACTCTGCTCTACACAACTCCCTTCTCATCCCTCCCTTGGTGACCACCCTCTGCCCCCTCCTACTCTCCTCTTTCGCTCCCATATCAGCTGATGTTTCTTTTATTTTTTATTTTTATTTGTTTTGGTTTAAAAATCAAAACCTTTACAAAGTACATCATCATGTAGCAAACTCCTACTTAGAAGAACATAAAAACATAAAATGTAAACGCATAACAGGGGAAACATAGAAGAGAAAGAGCCTAAACAAGATGGCAGAAAAATAAGAAAAGGTCCATTAGCCAAAAAGGGTGAATACCCAGCCGTGACAGTGAGCCAGCTTTCATGCTTCATTTCCTCTTTATATTGTGATGGTACTTGTTTCTAATACTTGCACTATTGATGCTGTTAATAAAGTCTTGTGTCCGGTAATCATTCTGTCCCAAAAAAACTCTCGAGCCCTCCTCCCGGGCCACATATATCCTGATTAATAGTAGTCTGATTTCCCAAGTAGCCTCGCATTCCATTAGTAAGTGTCTTAATGATTGTTTTCAGGGTGATTCGCACTGTCCAGAGTTTTTTTTTTTTTTTTTTTTTTTTTTTTTCTCCTGATCCCCCTGGTTTCTCTTTGCCATTATCTCTCCAGTATGAGCAATATTTAGTCTGAGTCTAAGAAACTTATTTCTCACAATTTTATCTGGATATTTTTGATGGTATTGTGGCAGGCACCCTAGTTTTTTTCCCGCTTTTAGAAATAGGTTTCGAGGCTTTCGTGGATCTTGTGCCCGCGATTGTGTCTATCCAATCGCTTATTTCCAATCGCCTCTTCACCTTCAGTGTGTTTTGAGATTAAAGTTTCCGGGTTCAGATCAAGTTGTTCAGGATAATATCTTATTTTCAGATCTAGACTAATGAGTATCTGGGATCTTGAGCTTTTAAGGTGCTCATTCACATCCACATAAAGTGAGTTCTTTTCTGCAGTGATTATTTCCCGATACAATGAAAGAAGCTTCCAATCTGATCGGCATCCCAAGGATACCTAGCCCAGTTCAAATCGTAAGCTCCGGATGGATGTACACATCAGGAGACCCAGACATCTTTTCCAGAGAGCACCCTCCAGTTTGTCCCAATTTTTTGTCCAGAGCAAGGGCTTTGCTTCAAGGCCATACAATAGAACTGGGTTAGCTTTTGCCGTGTAGAATCTAATGAGGGGTCCAATGGATAATCTACAATATTTGGCATTTAATTTTTTCGTTTGGGGTGTTATTTGTACAGCTTTCTCCATGATAAGGAGGTTTCTAGACCAGTCTGCACTATGGAAGTCTCAACCAAACAGGTGCTCATCTGCTCCTCTAGAACTATCAAGGACCACATTGTCTCCCTTGCTCCAGCCTTGGCTGATTTCTCCATCCCTCCTTTGCCACTGGATCCTTCCCTTCACTGCTGCTTGCCCTCCCTTGTGCACCCTCTTCAAAAAGCCTTCTGCCGACTTTTCCTGTCAGGGCGTTAGTTAACCGGGCAGTAGTTAACCTATCTCCATTTCCAACTTCCTGGGCAAGATCTTGGGGAAGCTGGCCATCTCCCAGCTTTTCCACCACAGTGAATCTGTTGGTTGTCTCCACAACCATGAATCCGGCTTCATAGCAGCCAGAGGCACAGAAACTGCACTCCTAAACACCTATGAAGACTTGCTCTCTCATCTCAATTCCAACTCTCATTCCGTTCTCCTGCTTCTTGAACTTCCTCTGCCTTTGATATGGTCAATCATGCCACTTCTAAATCGGTCCTGTGATACCCATGGCATCAAAGACCTGGCTCTGGACTGGTTGACGTTCTTCCTCTCTGACCGACCTTCCCAGGTACAACTGGGCCCTTTTCTCTCCTCCATCTCACTCTCCACCTGTGATGTCCCTCAGGGCTCTATCCTCTCGCCTTGGCTTTGTAACATCTACCTTGCCCCTCTAGCCCATTTGATCGCCGCCTTCTCTCCTAACTTAGTGTTAAACGCATGAAACTGAGCTTTCCTTCAAGCTTCGCTCCTCTGCCTCCTCCTCTTCCTCACTCATTCCGGACTGTTTGTCTGCTATTCAGGCACGGTGCACTGCTAACGATCTCTAACTTAATGCCAGTAAGACTTAATATCCTTCTCATTGGGACCCCAGCTCCCTTCTTCCGTCCTAAACTCTGGCTGCCCTCCACGGGCCCCCTCCCCTCATCTTCCTGTGAGTCAAAAATCCTTTAATGTCCTCTTCGACTCCTCTCTCTCCTCACATCATGGACCTGGCCAAGAAGGCCCACTTTCAGCTGCACCCCCCCCCCCTCCTCGGAGGCATTTTCTCTTTCCTCACCTTTTTTCCCCTCTTTCTCCCCACTCTTTCTCTCTTCCCCCTTCCCCCTCTCGTTCTCTCTCCCCCTCCACTTACCCCCGCCCCCTTGCTAATGTCCCCCTCGGCCTCTTGACTGGCTTCCTGGCTGATTCAGATTCTTGCAGGACACCAGGGCCTCCTCGACCTTCCCGAAGAACAGGTCAATGGGCCGTGTTCGTTCTCGCAGAGGGGCGCGTATGGACTATTTTCTTTTCTTTTTTTGTTTACCTTTCATATGTAACTGTGTCAACCTGAAGCCAGCGCCCGCCTTTAGTATCTTACCGAAAGCTGTCCTGTCTGGGACTGCGTGTTTACAGTAGTCCACCCTGCAGGGGGGACCGCATTCATAAGGTACGAGAATGTTTGCAGTATCCAGAGAGTCTGGTCTCTCTGCAGCTTCAAGGGAGACATACCACTTTAATCAGGAACCACAGATGGATCCATTGACCAGAGACTTTTTGTTCGACAACAGACAAGATGGGTGGGACTTAGTTTCACAGGTTTTCACCATTTTACCTTTACCTTTCCTGTTGCAAAGCACTCTGATTATGACTTCATGCATACTGGAGATTGTTGGTGGGACCCCCCAGGATTGGTTTATTTAGGTATGCTTGGCCTTCACCAATCACTGTGGCCCATTTGGCTTTAAAAGAGGGCTGAAGCCCTCTTTTGGCAGATCATCTGAAGACTTTGCAAGGAGTAGCAAGAAGAACTCCTCGTTGGACCCTGGCTGAAGGTACAGTCGGCCTCACCTCTTCCTCCAGTGAAGGAAGACCAGGACCTCTAAAGAGGGAAGCAAGAGCCCTCCCTTAAACATCTGCCAGGGAACAGGGGGAAATACCGAACTCGGAGGACCCTCCAGCAGCTCCAGAACCGGTACTCAGCCAGCACACTGTGTGCCCTGCTAGAATCTGCAGCAAGTTTCCTAGGTAGGAAGTGCCAGATGGGCAGCTGCCTGCAGCACACGCCTCAGTTTTGAGCTAGCCGCCTTCAAGAACGACATGAGCCCATTGAAGAAACTGGGGGTGGTACCTCAATGAGCATCTACTGACGTGTCCCTTAATGGACATTTTCGTGCCAGTCGAGTTCCTCAAGCTGCAACTGACCAACGCTGACCGTTGTCAAGCCGCAGTCGCTTAAAGACATCCAAGACCTCTCGACGAGTGCTTCAGAACCGCCGATTAGCACTGAGATAACAATTCCTGACCTGAGGTGCTGTGTAGGCAAGCCTGCAGCTGTTCATCCAGCTTCGCTCGTCGAACAGTCTTGCAGCCTGAAACCTGCAGCCGACTCCCATCTTGAACTCTGTCCCTGAAGCCTACAAAGCGCCCTGAAGCTGACTCGACCCTGTCAAGCACCAAGAACACCTACAGTACAGGGTACATTGTGATTCTGTCCCCCTGGTCATTCCCAGAAGGCCTCTAGAGTAATTTTAAGACTCATTGCTCCCTTTGTGCTGAAGCCAAGAAACCTTAAACTTTTGTGGTTTTGAACCGTACCGACTACCCTCCTGTCAGTATCCAGAGTGCATCCCTTTTCCTTCTTTGAAACGGTCTGTCCACTGCATTCCTTTACAGGATGGGTTGTATTTTGTACTGTTGTGGTATAAATAAAGTAGATATTTTTGATATTACCTTGACTGGACAGTCCCTTTTATCATTGGGTAATAATTGTATTTCACTGTGTTGCAACTAACCAGTGATCCATTACCTTTCGGAGATAAACCTGCCATTCTATCCACGTTACCAAAATTGGACTAGGAGGTTTATAATTGTCTTGTTGTTCCAATCTGTTTGGATCCCTTCTGGTGAACTGGTGGTGTGGGGCTGATTGATGGTTTAGAAACCGATATTGACCACTGGTGCCCCAGAAGTTGATCTGTCACAGGTGTAATAAATCTGAGAAGAAATACATGTAGCCATATGGTACTTGAGGGGTTGAGTGCGTGGTTGTTCTGTGAACCCTCTTAGTTTCGGTATGGGAGGGACATTTCTTTTGGTGGTTAAATGGATGAGACCCTCTGACTCGTCACACTATGCACAGATTTGTGTAATTTAATATACTTTGTGTGACTGCGTATCTGAATATTGTGGAAATGCAACTTCAGATCTTAGCAAAAATGGTGGAGGGCAGAACCACTAGGGCATATGGTGTTAATTTCCGGCCATTTCAATGACCTACTGAATTATTACTCTGAGAGGAGAAACTAGCCATATGAAAGCACTACGCTAGAGATTGAAATTGCATAGGCATACAATGACAGTACTAATGATCAAGAGCGAGTGACTGAGCATTGTAGGCCTGCAGCTGGCGTATGACTTGAACACTATGGCGTATTCTGGCACCATTCCGCAAAAAGTATTATACGTTTATTTGTGATGCTTGTTAATCTGCTTAGAATCACATGCTTTGTATATGGTCCGACATCCAGTGGTAACCGTGGAGTATTGCATCTTGTCTTTCGGGGACCGAAAGGGGACGTCAGCATAGGCGTGGCTGTAACACTATCCCTATCGTGACGTGTAATGTACCTAAAATCGCTCACGTGCCGAGGTCCCTCAGATTGTTTTTTTCCGCCACATATATATATATTTAATATATATGAGCTCTTCCTAAGAGACATTGTTTATCTTTATACCGACTTTGTCGGTTATTTTCCCATAATTCACTTCGACAGCAATTCAAGCAACTTCAGCGAAGACTACGGGAAGTTTCTACGGCTGTGGATTTCGGCGCCTAAGATCCGGCGGTTGAGCCATCCATGTGGCTGGGCCCTCTGGCTAGCCTACACAGTAGGGAGAGTGGGGTCGGGGTGGCCATATCTTTCGTTGCGTCTCTCCTCTTCCCCATCTTTGCCCTCTAGGTCTGGTCATCTTTGTCTATACCTTTCGCTATGGAAAGGGCACCATTTAGGTTCTGCCCTAAGTGTAAGGTCTGGTACCTGTGGAAAGACCAGCACAATACGTCTAATTCTTGTCTACCCCTAGATCACAATAAGAAGTGGTGTGCGGCCTGTAAGCTCCTTCGGCCTAAGACCGTTAAGGAGCGCTGTGTAAAGGGGTGGCCCGCATACGGTATGCCGCAGGCTGAACCCTCTCCCCCCCACCGCCACACCCGCCGAAAGTGACGGCAGTGCACTGATGATGACCAGACATCCGTGTCAGATGTCATCGACCTTGAGGTGGATGTTTCTAGGTCCGCCATGCCGTCCCCTCTAGGCCTGACGCAATTCTCGCTTTGGGGACCACACCCGGCGACAAGGGCGTACAGAAACCACGCACTAAGCACACAACCCCATCACCGATTTCGACCGTTCCGGTGAAAGCACCAACAGGACCGCCGAAAATTTCGACAGAATACTCTGATCTGGTAGATCAGCAGCATTCACTGCATCCGCAGCAGCGTCTTGCGACTAGGCACTCCAAAGCTAAGTGCGCTACCTCTAAATATAGTTTGGATGCCGAAGCGTGATCATCCGACGCTCCTGCACCCCCTCAGGCCCGAAACCCACTCCTAGGCCTTCTAGCCTTTCCGCAGGGGAAAAATCTACCACTAGGCCCCCTGGCACCGCTGTAGGTGGTAAATCTGCTGCTGACCCGTTGACTCCCGCCGATTTCGGCGGAGATTGAGGACAGTATTGCGAGGATTACTTCGGCGGTTGGGCTGACGCCTAAGACACCGTCGAAACGCATGGAGCGTGCTCCGGTCAGGTCTAAAGACCCACCCTGGCACCCCAGTACTCGCGAAAGCTACGAGGACAGTCAGGAGCCTCTGTCCAATACCGTTGGGGACAAATTTCGATGCCAATGAGAATAAGGCGACGTTTTTCCACCTTTTGCCCCGTCTGGTTCATCTAAGTGGACGAGGGAAAAGTTTGAAGGATGCATGGACCATCTAGAAAGGGTTGTCTCGCATTCAGAGCATCCTTCCCCTAAGAGATCTCGTGAAGACCCTCTATTGGTGTCGGCTTCATGTTTCCATGAAAATCTTGACTCTCAAGACCCTTCGGCTTCTGTCCACCATGAAGACGTGGTCCAGATGGACACTTACCAAGACATCTATGACGAGGAAGAAGACCCTTCCTTCCTTCCTTCAAGACTACCCTGATGACCAGGCGGATGCTATGGGAAACTGGGAGGAGACCCAGTAAGTGGAGACGGAGCCATGGACGCTCCCTACGCAACATCAGGACACTAATGTCCTATGCCTGGATTCCCCCCCACCACTCCAGCCCGTCAGGCCTCACCTGTGGACGATCAAATGGCTTTCAATGCCATCTTAAGAAAGGCAGCAGAGCACTTTAAGATCACCACCGAGGAGGCGGTGCCCGAACAGGATTTTGTGCAGGACATTCTCAAAGAGAAACCCCCCTCAAGCCAAGTCATTCCTCTCCTGAACTCTGTTAAAAGAAGGTTGGCCGCCTCCCTGGTCACGCCAGCACAGACCCGGGCAGTGAATCCAAGAGTGGAGAAATTATTTCGGCCATCTCCTACTGACCTCCAATATATTAAGGCCACGGAACCCTTGACTCCTTGGTAGTCCCTACCACCTGGAAACGGGCAAGGGTACCCTTTGCTACATGGGAGGCGCCTCCGCATAAGGAATCTAAAAGGTTGTACGCCTTAGGTAAACGTGTTACCTTGGCAGCTGCATACACCACATGCATAGCGAATAACAGTATGCTGCTTGCCAGTTATGCACACGCACAATGGAACTTTATACAAGGTCTTCTCCAGGAGGTTCCTGAACCTGCTAGGTCCAGACTACTCACCATCCTGGCCGAGGGCAGGCAGGTAAATCAAAAGATAATTAAAAACACTCTGGACACTGCTGAGACGGCAGGCAGATCCCTGGCCCAGGGCACACTACTCAAGCAGCATGCTTGGCTCAACAACTCAGGGTTTGAGCCTGAAACACAGGCCGATCTTATCAACAAACCCATAGACGAGACCAATCTCTTAGGTAAAGCGGTCGACGATGCTCTGGAGACGGCCAAGAAGGAGCATGAGACTCTTAAGTCCTTAAAACAAATAACTCTGAAGCCTTCCCCCACAGAGGGGAGGCAGTTCTCGTTGGTCCTTTCGAGACCAATCCTGTTCAGGTCAAAATAACTACAAAACAGGAAACTGGAACTCTGGACAAGCATCCGGAAGCCCCGCCAACTATCCACTTAGGGGTCAATGAAGCAGCAAAGGCAGAGGCCCCAACCCCAGAGGAGCCGCAGCCTCTGGTCAGAAATGACCAACGGATCCAGGTCCCCTCCCATGTCACCCCGGTCGGAGGGTGGTTAACATCTTTCCTCGCGGCATGGGAGAAGATAACTTCAGATCAGCGGAACATAAAGACGGTCGCCCATGGGTACTGCGTGGAATTCTCCCGACCACCACAGTTCAGACTGCCACGTTAAGGACACCTCACGCCGGACCATCTGCAGATCCTGATTCAAGAGATGGAAGCGCTTCTGGGAAAGGACGCCATAGAAGCCGTCCCTATTCTTCAGGTAAACGAGGGTATTTATTCAGTGTACATTTTTGTACCCAAAAAGGACCTCACAATGCGCCCTGTTCTAGACCTGCGCCCAGTGAACAGATTTATAAAACATCAAACGTTTCCTATGGTAACGCTACAGGAAGTGATCCTACTGTTGAAACGGGGGGACCACATGGCAACATTGGACATGAAAGATGCATACTTTCATATTTCAATGTTGCCAGCGCACAGAAAATATCTAAGGTTCATGATAGAGGACAGGCACTACCAATTCAAGGTGCACCCCTTCGGAATCTCCTCAGGACCAAAGGTGTTTACAAAGGTCATGGCAGTAGTGGCAGCACACCTGCGCAGACTATCCGTCCCAGTTTACCCTTACCTCGACGCCTGGCTCATAACAGGGGACTCTTATGACACATGCTTTTTGAACACCCAGAAGACCGTAGACCTTCTGTTCAGTTTGGGATTCTCTATCAACAAGAAGTCCACTCTAGCCCACAGTCAAGTAAAACAATTTCTAGGGGCTCTAATCCGGACGATGGATGGCCTAGTTTTCTGCTCCAACGAGAGGGTTCAGAACATGCTTTTTCAGATCCCTCAATATGTAGCCATTCGGGAGGTGACGGTATGCAAGGCTATGCGTCTGCTAGGTATGATGGCGCCCTGTATATACTTGGTTCCCCACGGGCGCCTGCGCATGCGTCCCATGCAAGAGTGGCTCAACAGCCAGTGGTGTCAGGCCAGCGGACAATAGGAAGATCTGGTAGTTGTCTCGCCAGCCCTCGTTCTCTCTCTGCAGTGGTGGACGAGGGAAAACCCTTCACCACCCCTGCAGTGGAAGCCACTCTCATGACAGACGCATCTCTCACGTGGTGGGGGCTCGCCTGCTTCAGCACACAGCGCATGGAGTGTGGCCCCAAAAGTAGCATCCAACCATATAAATCAGCTAGAACTATTGGCAGTGTTCAAGGCACTAAAAGCCTTTCAGACTCAACTCAAGAAAAGACAGTTCTGGTTCTGACAGACAGCACCACAGCCATGTATTACCGAAACAAACAAGGGGGCACACACACACTCCAGGGCTATCCAAGCTGTCCCAAAACATTTGGATGTGGGCTTTCAAACACAAGATGTTTCTGTTGTTCGAACACGTTCCAGGGGAACTCCATCTTCTGGCAGACGTGCTCAGCAGAGATTTCCCACTGCCCGTAGAATACGGATGGTGTCTGCACAAAGACATTGGGCCTCATTACACGGAAGGCAGTGAGCCAGCGCCATGGCTCATGCCGGTAAAATACCGGCACCGCCTTGGCGGAAAGGGGATTTACCGCCCCATTCCAAGGTTGGAGGGCGGTAAATCCCCCTTCCGCCATTGCCCTTCCTCATTCCCATTTCTGCCCCATAGGGCTCTATGGGAATGGGGAAGGCGCTAATTATGGCACCGCAATTTTGCGATGCCGTAATTGGCTCCGAGGTCCCTTAGCGGGTTGGTTTTTAACGCCTGCAAAAAGCAGGCGTTGAAGCACCAACCCGCTAAGGGACCTCGTCGTAAGGCGGTAATGGTTAACGGTCACCGTTACCATTAACGGTGGCCGTTAACCATTACCGCCTTCCGTGTAATGAGGCCCATTGTCTCCACCGTCTTCACAGAATGGGGCTTCCCAGAGATCGACCTGTTCACAACTCAGGAGAACGCCCAATGCCAAGACTATGCCTCCAGGTATCCCCAGAACCGCTCCAAGGGGAACGGACTCTGGATAACATGGTCAGAGAAATTTGTCTACGCTCCCACCTCCGCCCCCCCCAACTCCCCTACTCAACAAGATAGTGCACAAGATGCACCAGTAACCAGTCACATTGATATTGGTGGCCCCCATGTGGGCCTGCCAACCCTGGTTCGCTCATCTAATGGAAATGTACCTCTCCCCACCAGTAAAACTACCCTGCCCGTACAACATGTTGTCTCAAGACAGGGGGGAAAACCCTATACTCTTGCCCACAAACTCTGAACTTAGCAGCCTGGCTCCTGAGGTCATATAGTTTGGACACCAACAGCTCCCTCAGAGATGCATAGACATATACTCACGGAAGCCAGAAAACCTAACACCCGATATTGCTATTCCAGTAAGTGGAAACGCTTTGTCATCTGGTGTAATACCAAGGGTGTCAATTCCATCGATTGGTCACCCACACACATTGTGCTGTACCTAACCCATTTGTTAGACGCAGGACTGGTCTTCAATTCTCTAAAGGTTCATCTTGCTGCTCTCTCAGCCTACACCACGTCAAAACAAAGTGTCATGCCGGAAAATACTGGTTATGAAGGCCTTTATGGAAGGGGTTAAGAGCATCCACCCCCGCCCCCCCACTTCTCACCCAGCTCCTGGATGGGATCTAAATGTGGTTTTAACCAGACTCGTGGGATCTCCATTTGAGCCAATGCATAAAGCAAATCTAAAAGACATTACTTCCAAGACGGCCTTCTTAGTGGCTATCACTTCTATTAGAAGGGTTAGCAAACTACAGGCCCTTTCTGCCCTAGACTCTTTTGTTACAGTCCATAGGGAGAAGGTAGTTCTGCACACTCATTCCAGATTTGCGCCTAAATTCATCTTGAAGTTCCATGTGAACCAATCGATCGAACTACCCACTTTCTTCCAGAATCCCATGAGCATGGCCGAAAGAAGCATACATACACTAGATGTGCACAGGGCAGTCGTGTTCTCCCTGGAAAGAACAAAACCACTGAGGAAAACAAACCAATTTTTCGTTTCAGTGGCAGCTGGCAGAGAAGGGGATCCTGTCGATAAATCGTCTATCTCAAGGTGGATTGTCAAATGCATCACACTGTGTTTCTCTCTTGCTACGAGAGAACTGCCCTTCAAGCCTAGAGCACGCTCTACTTGGGGCACTGGGCTTCCATAGCATTCATTGCAAATGTCCCCTCAAGTCCATTTGCAAAGCGGCAACCTGGAGTTCTATACACACCTTTACGAAACACTATTGCCTAGACACTCATTCTAGATCTGACTCTCAGGTGGGACAAGCAGTATTAAGACATCTTTTCTCTGCTGTTCCTTCTCATAACCCACCTCCAACTCCGGGTACTGCTCGCTAATCTATGCACAGCATGTCGTTCTAAGCAGATTAACAAGCATCAGAAGACATGCATTTTCTCATCGTAATAGCATTTCTGATGGTTGTATCTGCTTAGATTCATATGCGCCCTCCCTGCCTCCCCGCTCGGGTGGAAGGAACATGGACATTTTACTACTTTCTCTCTTTATATACTCGCTCACAATAGCCTCCCTCATAGCAAAAAAAAAATACAATCAGAGGGACCTCTGCACATGAGGGATTTTGGGTACACTACACGTCATGATGGGGATAGTGTTAGACACGCCTATGCCGACGTCACCTTTCGGTTCTCGAAAGACAAGATCCAATACTCCGCGGTTACCACTGGATGTCGGACCATATGCACAGCATGTGAATCTAAGCAGATATAACCATCAGAAATGCTATTACAGTGAGTAATGCATTTCTTATTGTAAAGCTGACCTGGCTTTCCCTGGGAGTTTCCCGAGATGCTGGATGTGCTGTGGTGCAGCACCTTCACAGGAGAGGGCATGCCATTACCAAATATGGTGCACCACATGAATTCTTTGATTTTCTTTTTTCTTTTCAGTAACAGGATTTATGAATGGCGTGCCTCCACTTGTGGAATTAAGTGTTCTCCATGTAAATCATAGGCTTGACACAGTGACTCTGATCCATGAAAATTCTCTCAAATTTTCTCATTTCATTTAGTATCGCAACCATGAACCGTAAACAAAATTATTTATGTATATAGTGTAAGGAAGGCATGGTATCTAACGGTGAACTTGAATTTGTTGGTTGAATGCCTAACTAACCTAAATCTAAGTATGGGAGCAAGCTACGACCATCAAATAATAACTCAGTCCTAGTCGATTATTTGTCAAAATAAAAGGGCCTATACTAATAAACCTATTGCCAATCCTTCTAAATACAAAATGGTGTGGGACAACAGTGTATGCAAAAGTGTTCAAGAAATAATATGTTCGGCCAGTTGAGCAGTTGTCTTCCCTTCCCCCATGTTTTCAGCATGGGGCAAGGTGGCACGTTTGGGCTTCGCGCACACTCTGGCTGCTCTGCCACGAGGATACAGTTCAAAGCATAAATATCAGGGCCTTCTGCCAAAGCCTAGTTTCCAATAATGGTCTCTTAATGCAGAAGGTTTGTCGTAACAAACCCATATCAAAGTTACATTCCTATCAGAATCTTCACACGCACAAGTTATCGCTTCCAGTGTTCATCCTGGGTCTCCCTCCTTCAGGCTTGGACCCCCCCTTTTACCACAATGTTTACACTTATCTCCCTCATTTGGGCTCGGGTCCTGGATCTCCCTCGTGTTCGTTCCAGTGCTGGTTATACAATGTTGCTGCTTGCAACCTTGACTTCAACACAGACCGGTCCTGCATTGGTCTCCCCAACTCACCGGCTGTGTTGATCCCTCTGGTGCTTCTTTGTTTTTGGAGCCAAGGACGATACCACAGTGGCTGCTGCTCCTCCCGGGCTGCTGCTCCTCCCGGCCTTGGTCAGTTACGCGGGAGGGCCTTGGGTGTCTCTGACACACAATGCAGTATTCTTCAGTCTGGTTTCCTGGCCTTACACTTTCTGACTTGAAGGTTTTTTGAAAATAATGGTTTCTGCCCAAAAAGGTCTAAGGTATTTCCCTTCTTCCGTACCCTTCTTGGTTTGCTGTCTTTCTCCCCTTGTTCAGCTGCAGACTTGAAGCTGCTGTTAATTCGTGTACTTTGCCTCGCTCAGTGTGCTCTGCCTGTTATCCGTGAGGGGAAGTTTAATAAGTCAGATGTGAGTGATTGTCAGTAATTGCCTGACCATAGTAGCAGGACATGTCAGGTACATGGCTTGGGTGCGAGAGCGGGCTGTCCATGTGAAAGTGTTTGAGAAGGGAAAGGGGAGTAGGGAGGTAAAGTTCCCACATATCCTACCTGGTAGGATTGGTGGGGGGAGGGGTAAAGGTGTTAATGGGGGAGGAATACAGTGTCTTGCCATCCGGTGTTCCACTCCCCGATGACCCCTCACCCAGGTGATCTTCCGACACTGGTCCACCCCGAGGGCCTGGATCCAAAGGCAATGGGGTTACCCTGGGGTGGGCGAGGGGTCAATAGAGTGGGCGGGATACATATCCATCCGCGGGGACTAGCTATTGAGAGACAGTCTGGTTTCTCACAATGGCCACTGATCATAGGTTCTCTTAAAGATGCCATTGTCCCTGGATGCCTCACAGCCTCGCTCTCGTAAATAAAACAGTCTCCCTTCCTTCTGAAGCCTATTTCCAGGGCTACACTTCTTGTAGCTTCTTTTAAATTCTGTAAGAGGGTGACTAGCCAGTATACTTTATTTAAGGAAAAAAATCTTTTTTCCACTCTGTTGCAGTGAAACCATATAGTGGGATAATGGGCACGGGGGAAAAAACGGATACATCTAGGCCCCAAAAATACAGTGTTCTCAGCTTCAGCGGATCCAGATTGCAAGAGGAGGTGTTGTGCTTTTAATTGCCTCAATTGGTACTAAACTGAATTGTTGCTGTATTTGAACTTGTAGCAAATTTAGTTTGAAATAGAACTGTGTGTGTGAAGGAGAGCCCTATATTCCCCTGGGGGCCCTGAAGTGTTTGTCTGTTTTTTGTCTCGGCAGGCCCAACAACCATCGCTTGGCATTGCTGATTTCAAATGGATTGTGTCCTCCCAAGTATTCCTCAACTTTGATAATATATCTCTCCAGCTTTGCTGCTTCGGAAAAAAATTTCAACCGAGGACGCTGTATGCAGTTTCGTCGAGTCGATGTCCCTCGACGGTCGATGTCATCAGCATAAATAGCACATGCAGTGCCAGTTGGCTTCAGTTCCGTTTTTCCGGGCTAACGCTTTGAGTGAATTACAGCACGCTCCAGTGACAGATTTCTGTGAAGAAAATGTCTTCAACTCCATCGACGCCCTAGTCGGCTTTCATAAAAGGCCCGGACTGCGGGTCGAAATGTCGATTACTGATCCTCACCGGGTCTGCCTGTGGTGTCAGGGCTCCGGCACCATACTGCTGACTGTGGGTCCTGTCTGGCCATTACCGAGAAGGATCTCGGGAGCTTAAAGGTAAACTGGTGGTGAGGAGGTTAGCATCAGTCACCATCGAAGAGGGAGAAAGACTAATGAGTCAAGAATCTTCCTGGTGCAAAAAGGTCCTGAATGAGGAGTCGATTGCAGCCATAGGTCTCTTTCAACCTCGAGTGATTCCGGCACGGAGGTCATCAGATGCCCTACAAAGTCCGATTTCCCCTGAAAGTGGGACGCATTTCGTAGTGAAATGATGCAAAGTTTGGAGAATGTGGCCACAACCCCCTCGAAAGAAAAGCAAGAGTCATGCCCTGATTGCTCCAAGTAAGGACGACAAAGGGAAGACGAAGGCTAAATCCTCAAAGCCGAGTCTAACTATGATTCCGGCGAAGAAGCACAAAGCAGCAAAGGTGTTGACGATTTTGCTGACACCGTCTGAGTCTGAGCTGTCGACACCAAAGTTGACGCTGATTTAACCTACGCCATTTTCAAAGCAGTCTTCGACGACTACTTCGACATTGTCTGAGCCATTGACAGTACAAGATGAGGTTTATAAGCCTTTACCTAAAAAATATTATTAGTCTCTGGCTGCGATATGAGAAAGACCAACCTTCTGATGACAGTTCACCACCTTTTTCATCTACAATTTGACGAGTCCAGACTAAGAGATTTGTATGATAATCTCCAGTCAGCTAGTGGCTTGGATACCTTGCCAGATTTAGAGTTTGGCAGGCCTGACCCCTCTGAGCATGCTGACTCATCCTGCAGAAAACTGATGGAAAAGGTCATTGAGTTTATGGGATGGAGTAGGCCTACTCCATCATTCAAACAAGATATGACTGACCGAGTCTCGGGAGGATAGCTCAGCGGCAACGTGCTCGCCTTGGAAGCAAGACGACATGGAGCAACAACAGGTTCGATCCCAGAGTCCGTGCTTAGAAACCTCTGGTTATTAAGCGTGTTATAAATATCCTATCATATATCTTGAACCGGGTTCCTCAGAAAGACCAGACTTTACCATTCCACATGGCACTAAAGAAAAAAGTCTCTGCTAATTGGGAGACCCCAGAAACCGCAGCTGCAGTTAATAACATTTTCAAGGAAGTACAGACCTTGCAACAGTGACCTGGACTATCTTACCAAACATCCCACTCCAGAAAGCTTGGTGTTTCAGGTGGCTACGTCAACCAGACAGTTACCTTATCCTTCCATTGCACCCCCCTCCCCCACCCCTCCTGACAGGGATGACAAGAGAGTAGATGCCTGGGCACGTTCACCGCAGGTAGTATGGCTTTGAAATCCACTAATGAGACTTGAACATTGTCTAGATTTACATTTACCCTGTGGGACTGTGTTGCTATGGCAGCTCAACACATCCCGGAAGGCAGAGAAAGAGACGGCTTCCTGGTGATCATGAAGGATGGTATGGAGGCAATGAGTGACTATCTCCAGTCAAGTTTGGATATTGCAGATAGCATCAGCAGATCCATGGCTGCTAGCATGGTATTACGCAGATTTGCATGGTTGAGGAAGTCTGGGTTTGCACCAGACGTGCAGGCAAGACTACTCCACATGCCCTTTGACGGCTCGAGATTGTTGGCAGCAAGGCAGATGAGTGTTTGGAGAAGCTGCAGACCTCCAAGGCGGTAGCTAAATCCCTTGGCGCTGCCATTAGACCGCCTCAACAACCCTATTCGGGCTCATCTTTCTGGAGGCGTAAGTCCTTTCGCTTCCACTCCTCAATAAGAGGAACATCCGACAAAGGGGCCAGAGAAGATTCCCTGGTGGTGGACGAGGAAGGGGTGCTAAATCTGCCCCAGCAGTGGCAACCTTACCCTCAACCGCTGCCGCCCCCTCTAAGCCACTCTGAGGCCTTGACCCACGACACCGGTGGGAGGCAGACTTTCTCAGTACCTAAACGAATGGTGGGGCATTACTTCAGATGCGTGGGCACTGGAAACAGTGGCCCAAGGTTACTGCCTTCCTTTTCAAAAAAGGCCCCAGGATCATCCCCCGGGATAAAACCCAGTCAAAATTCCCGCTCCTTGTGCAGGAAATTTTGACCCTGCTAGAGAAAGTTGCAATAGAACATGTACCTGTAGCGGAAAGGAACAAGGGTTGGTATTCCCCCTTATTTTCAGATTCCCAAAAAGGATGGAGGATTGAGACCCATCTTGGACTTCAGATACTTGAACAAGTTTCTTAGGAAGGACAAGTTCAAGATGGTTAGTTACCCTTTCTCAGATCCTTCAGGTTCTCCAGCTGCAAGACTGGTTGGTATCATTGGACCTTCAGGATGCTTACTTTCATGTGCTAATCCATCTCCAGCACAGGTAGTACCTGAGGTTCGCAGTTGGCGGTTTTTATTATCCGTTTCAAATTCTGCCATTCGGGCTGACCTCTGCCCTGAGGGTCACCAAGGTAATGGCGGTGGTGGCAGCGAGTCTCGGGATGGGGTCGGAGGGGTTTCACGTCTACCCGTAGCTGGACAATTGGCTGATCAAGGCTCGTTCACCCAAACAAGCCCAGGAACATCTCAGCGGCAGGTGACTTGTGCAGGTTACAAAAGTGTATGGTGCCTGAAGCAGCGACGAAATGTAGGGCACTTTTGGGAAATGAAAGGGTTGTGTGACAAAGGGCACCAGCAAATTAGTCGAAACGTTATGAAAGCCACGCAAACACAACAAATGTCATACCTGCCCGCGTTACCACAGGTGTCCTGATGAAAATGGTACCTCACATGTGTGGGTGCACCTACCTGGGCGCAAAGGGCAAAGCCTAAAACGCGGCTAACCCCAAGTCTTTTCCGACAGCTGAATTTCAGGATTTTTTTCAGAAGCGCACACCACACAGATATGGGCCGAGGGTGTCCAAGCCACCAAGGAAAACGGGGAACCCCATGCATTTCCGAAAATAGGACACCCGTGGGAATCCACAGAGGTCTGACTTGCGCAAATCTGCCCAGAATTTATTACCCAGAAACCCCAGCAAAATCCGAAATGTGGCGAAACCCCCCCCCCCCCATTTCTGCACATTTCACTCGGCTCACCCACTGAAACGCGCCGCCAACAACACATGGCCTACCTTCCCGCGTTCCCACACGTGTCCCGATGAGGACACCCGTGGGAATGCACAAAGGTCTGACTTGCGCGAAGTGGCCCAGAATTTATTACCCAGAACCCCTGACAAAGTGAACAATGTCTTTTTTCCCCACCAAATATCACACTTTGTCAGGGCTTGAGGGTAATAAAAACTGGGCCAATTTGCGCAAGGCAGACCTCTGCGGATTCCCACGGGTGTCCTCTTTACGAAAATGCTTTGGGTTTCCCGTTTGCCTTGGTGGCTTGGACACCCTAGGCCCAAATCTGTAGGGTGTGCGCATGCGCAGAAGTCCTGAAATTATGCTGTGCCAAAAAACTTGGGGTTAGCCGTGTTTTACACTTTCCCTTTGGCGCCCAGGTAGGTGCACCCACACATGTGATGTAACGTTTTCGTCGAGACACGTGTGGAAACGCGGGAAGGTAGGCCATGTGGTGTTGGCGGCGTGTTTCGGTGGGTGGCCAGAGCGAAATATTGTGTTTATTTCCAGCCAATTTCAGAGACATTTCCCTCTGTCCACTCATCGAAACACGTCTCCAACAACACATAGCATACCTTCCCGCGTTCCCACAGGTGTCCCAACGAAAAACGGTACCTCACATGTGTGGGTGCACCTACCTGGGTGGAAAAGGTAAACACACTGTTAACCCCAAGCCTTTCGGCACAGCACATTTTGTTCATGTGGGCAACTTACAGATATGGGCCTAGGGTGTTCAAGCACCAAGGAAAACAGGGAACCTGTCAGGTACTGTCAGGTTGGAGCGACATATTCTTTACATACAGTATCATATACTCATTTACATTGGGTCAGGGGAGACACATATTTAGTATAGAAAGGTTTTGGGAAGTTATTATGGGTTATATTTTTAAACAGCCAATTTTGCCCTTAACCTTCATTGCAGTCTATGGAAAATGCCCCAAGCCAAGATGGAGGTTCTCAGTCTAAATTCTAATTGGCTGGAGATTGTTTATAGGGAGGACAATGAACATTCTAAACTGCCTTTCATCGTCCTTGCCCAGCTGAGAGGTCGTGTGCCCTGCAGCTCCTGCTTAACTTGTTCAAGGGTGACAAGTTTCAAGCAGTTGAGCGGAATTTCTGAAAGTATAACAGGAGTCGTGTATGGAGTTTGGTGGAGACACAGGACAGGAGTTAGAAATTTCCAATTTTCTGAGCAAAGAAGTTTTCAAGTCTCAATCGCAAGATAAGTGACTTTCCATTTTTGATGAACTTTGTAAAAAGGTTATATTAATTAAAAGGGATTGAAATCGCAAATCTGTATCTAAAAAATTGAAGCGCGTACGTTTTGTTTTCATCCCTTCGTGTCATTTCAAACTAGCGCGTGAGTTTTTTCCCGTTACTTTGAGCCCTCGCGTGTGTCTCTGCGCGTGAGAGTGAAGCGCGAGCGTGAACTTTGGACTCGCGTTTACTGTTCATATACGCAAGGGTTTTTTCTACGTGATAAAATAAAAGCGCGTGTGCTTTTTCCCGCGATTTGGTTTTTGCGCGTATGCGTATTTTTTCGTGGGTTGGACTTTAGCGCGTGTGCGTTTTACCCGCGATTTGGATTTTCAGCGCGTGTGCTGGCTTTCCACGTGAAGATTTCATCGCAAGTTTAAAATTTGTTCCTGAGTAAAAGACACTCTACAAAGAAAATATAAAGTAAAATACAAGAACTTAAAAGAACTTCCTTAAACTTATTTGAAGAACTTTAGACCTTGTTCAAGAATCTTAGGGTTGAGCAGACGAACTACAAAGTTAAATATTACATTCATGGACCTACTGAGAAGGCTGAATGATCTATAAGATTCTGGTCCACAAGTAAGGAAGTCTTGTCTGCTTATCACTTCTCTGGGCATACTGAAGAGAAGTACCGGGTATGGTTTTTTGACTATTTTGGTAAAGGATATAGAGTTTAAGGTTAGTATAGTAACCCATTGAGTAATGAGGTGATTTGCATGTTTATGTTTTAACTACAGGTGAAGAACCAGCGAGTTGATAGCTTCCAGCCTGGTGTTTGTTTCTTTGTCCCTTCCCCCTTTCCCCTGAAAGTGAGGCAAACTGAGCAGTTATATATATCAGCTCAGAGTGCCACATTTTGGGTGGATTGTCGGGGGTTCAGCAGCTTCTGCAGACACCAGGTTCTCAGCATGACAGTACCTCATGCATTTCTGAAAAGAAGACACTTGTGGGAATCCAAAGATGTCTGACTTGCCCAAATCTCCCCAGAATGTATCACCCACAAGCCCCGCCAAAGACCCACATGGGAGAAGGGTACCCAAGGCCAGGGACATTACCGACAATTTTGCTGGCGCTCTGGCTAGCCTGCGTTAGAGCTTTTCCCCACCAGGGAGTCCTGGCAGTGTGCCAATACCTCCACAAAGGGAAAAGCTGTAATGCAGCCCAGCCGCAACTCCAGGACGGTCAGAGGTGATGTCCCCGGCCTTGGACATCCATGTAACGTCCCCTAGGCACAGTGTCGGCTCCAGGAAGCCCCGGCAGGATCCCCATTCCTCCCCGTAGGTGTCATCTGTAATGTAGCACAGCCAGAGGTGCAGCCTAGGCTTGCAGATGGACAACCCACATGGGAGACATCTGCTCCCAGGGAAACGCCAATGTTCTGCTGGTATGGGGGGCAATTTGTGGCCTGCCTCTGCAATTGTGTCCCAGCCCACCAAAATATCTGCCCAGATGGCCCATTCCCACCCACACCGCCAACAATCCAGCCCCAGTCTCACCCACCCCACTGACAGTGGGCCCTAACCATAGAATAATAAAAAACAGAACTCGCATAACGTTGCAGCTGCTCGTGTAGAAACAAATTTAAACAAAACAAAATACATGTGTTCCCTACGATCACCCCAGCAAAAACAAATCTACACTCATATGTTCCCCCTTGCACGCCATCCCTGGTGGTCTACTGAACCTCCCCCCCGTGCCCCCCCGCAGTGAAAACACATTTGCCCCTTCCTATGGGCAGAAATCTGTCCCCATGGAGGGCTGCATGAGGTGCCCGCCCCACACTCCATTTGGGGTGGGGGGAGAAGCCCACCCCAAAATGTCAGACAAGCCCCCAATGGATGGGGCAGTAGGGTTTGGGCACCCTGGGGACAGATTGGCACACCAATGTGCCCATCTGCGCCAAGGGAATTTTGGTAAACAAAAAAACTGAAAATGTTAGGCTGCACTGTAGGGGGGGGGGCTGAGGTACACCCTAAACCGCTGAGGAATTTTTAAATGTAAAGGGGGGTGCACCTCTCCATCCCCACCCCAAATGGAAGGGCAGGCCAGCTCATGTACTGATCCTGGGGGGCAGATAAGGGGGGGTGCCTGTCATGCACTCTCTCGCTAGGGTCAGGTGTCGCTTCCTAGGAGCAGATATCTGCCCCCAAGGAGGGCTGCACGACATGGCCCCCACTCTATTTTGGGTGGGGGGGTAGAGGGCCACCACGCCTTCCCATTAGAAAATTCCCTGGTGGTTTGGGGTGCCCCACAGCCCCCCTTAAAATGCTGTCTACCATTTTCACTTTTTTGCTTTGTTACCCAACTTCCCTTGGCGCAGATGGGCACACTAGTGTGCCATTCTGCCCCCAGGGTGCCCTAAACCTACTGCCCACCCATTGGGGGGGCCTGTCCAACATTTTTTGGTGGCCCTCTCCCCCGTCACCCCAAATGGGTGGGGGGCACCTCATGCAGGCCTTCCTGGGCCTCCGTCGAACGGCTACATGAGGTACACCCCCCCCCCCCTCCGTTTGGAGTTGGGGGAGAGGGCCACCAAAAAATGTGGGACAGGCCCCCCAGTGGGTGGGGCAGTAAGGTTTGGGCACCCTGGGGGCAGATTGGCACACCAATGTGCCTATCTGTGCCAAGGGAAGTTTGGTAAACAAAGAAAAACAACTGAAAATGGTATACTACACTTTAGGGGGGGCTGAGGGGCACCCTAAACCTCCAGGGGAATTTTCCAATGAAAGGGGGGCTATCTCAATCAGCCCTCCCTGGGGGCGGATACGAGGGGGGCATCTCATGCAGCCCTCCCTGGGGGTCAAATGCCCCTTCTTAGGAGCAGATAACTGCCCCCAGGGAGGGGTGCATACCATGGCCCCCTTTTTGGGTGGGGGGAGGAACACCCCCTTTCCATAAAAAAAATTCCCTGGTGGCTAGTGGCCCCCAGACCCCCAAACCCCTTTTTTATGCATGTACTTTTTTCCTCCCAAATATCCCCTACCCTGGGGAGAAGATGTTCACCCATCTGCCCCCAGGGGGGGCCCTATCCTCTGGGAGGCCTGCACATTATTCCTGGTGGGCCCCTCCCATCCAATTGGATGGGGGCCACCTCATGTACTCCTGCCTGGGGGCAGAAATCTGCCCCCAGGGAGGACTACAAGGGGTGCCCCCTTTCCACTTGGTGTGGAGGGGGAGGGCCACCACCCTTTTGTGTGCCAAAAATATCCCTAGTGCCCCCCCCCCAATCCCCGTTGTTTTTTTTCAATTTGCTCCAGGATTATCCATATGTGCCCAAATGCTTTGGGGGTGGAGGGAGAGGGCCGCTTACTGTAAGCAGCCTCACCACCCCCCACTTCTAAAACTGATCCCTGGTGTCTAGTGGCATTGCTAGCCATGGATCGAGCGCTCTGCGCCCGATCCGTGACCAGCAATGCTGTCACACAAGGCGTCGTTGGAAAGGGGAGAATCTCCCCTTTCCAACGACACCTGCCTCGATCTCCGGCTTGAAATACAGCCGGAGGTCGAGGCAGAGCAAGGTGGAGACTCGCCTTGTGTTTTCACCACGGCAGCCCAAAATGGCTGCTGTGTTGAAATTACTTTCACGTTGGTGTGCATTACGCACGCCGACGTGAAATTGAAGGTATCTAGCCCCCCCCCCCCCAGTGAGGGGGGGACCTCCCCCTCACATAGCCCGGGGGTTGGATTACAGTTTTGTGTGACCCCTGCTTTGCAGGGATCACATAAAACAATGTGCCTAAAAGGACAAGATACCTCGTCCTTGGCACTTAAGGCGTTAAACATTGTGCTTATCGCAATAACCTCAGCCCACAGAGAAAGGGAGTTGCAGGCTCTTTCTTGTAAACCTCCTCATACCATTTTCTATAAAGACAAAGTCATTCTAAGGGTAAAACTTTCTTTTTTTTTTTAACGAAGGTAGTCTCCGACTTCCACTTCTCACAAAAAACTACCTTACCAACATTCTACCCACCTCCTCATCCAGGAAAGGAGGAGGAGCGGCTACGTACGACCCCAAAAAGGGCTCTCCATTTTTATATATCCAGGATTGCTAAATTTCGCCAGGTTGGTCTACTTTTTATTGGATATACTGATCCCAAATTGGGCCTTGAGGTCAACATACAATATCCAGATGGATTATCCTGGCTATTGGCGAATGCTGCAGACTAGCGGCCAAGGACCCGCTGGAAGGCCTAAGGGCTCATTCCACAAGGGACATAGCAACCTCTGCGACTCTTCAAATGGGTGTCCCAATAAATGATTTGTTCAGCGCCCACTTGTTCGTATATCCATACATTTGTAAAACATTCCTGTCTGGATTCTTCCTCCAGTCATGGAGGACTTTTTGCAAAAGCCCTCCTCCATTTGGTCCATGATTAGATCTAAATGTAATGGGTACTCTCACCTCCAAATTATTACTGCTTGGGAGGATATCAAAGATGATGAATACATGGGAGGACACAATCCATTCGAAGAACAAGTTATTTACCCCGGGGGATGTTCTTTCAATTGGATGTTCCTCCCACGTATTCCTCAGCGCCCCTCCCACCCTACCCGCCGTACGTGTTTTTACGCTTTCTGTGAACCTATGGTCTTGGGGACTGGTAATTCCTCTTCAGAGGAGAAAAGAAAAACCGAACTGAAGCCAACGGGTGCTGCGTGTACTATTTATGCTGATGATGACGTTGACGGAGGCCCTCGAGGGACATCGACGCGAAAACATTGCATACAGCGCCCTCTGTCGAAAAAAAAATGCTGAAGCAGCAAAGCTCGAGAGATATATCAAAGATGTGCAAACGTTGGAGGAACATCCAACCGTAACAAAAATCGTATTTAAAAAAGAAAATAAAAATGTACTTTGTTTGTTTTGGTTTATTATAAACCTTTACAAAATTCATTTAATAAAACAAATCACTTATACAACAGAATACGAATTGATTCAATATCAAAACCACTCAATTGTTGAATTAAAACCGAATTGCTATGAGACCTATATACACAAACCCCAAAACCCACTTGTTGACGCAAACCAACTTAAAATAGCCACTATACACATGCAGTCGTCGTCAAAACACCCTCATAAAGTTCATTAACTCAGGACCTTATTAATTCACGTGGAATTGATAGCGGTGTTTTAGCTTATTAGCACGATTTACATGAGTTCTTCAAAGGGCTGTTACGTGTGTCACCTTAAAGTGGCCAAAAGTCACATGAAATTAGTCAAATGGTGGTCGAAACATCTTTGTCTCGTGGCCTCAATTGCTCTTATATTTTTTTATTTTTTTTTGTGTTTTTGTTGTTGGCTTATAGATTACAGTAGTGTTATTTGAATTATTAGCACAATTCGCATATGTTTTTCAAAAATGCTGTTACACGTATGATCAGAGTGTTCGAACTTTCGTGCAGCATTCTGTACCATATGAATTCTCTGTTAACCGAGTAGGTCGATATTACGAACTGTGCAAAATAATCCTTTGACAAAGAAGTGCCAGACATTCAAGCAGAATATGTTGAAGTGTTTCTACAACACCCTCTTTTTTGCAGAATCTACACCACTTCTATCCTTCTAATGTCTGGGATCTGATATATATTATTTGATTGGTTTGCAAGACATTCATTCTAAAACGCATGAAGTCGTTGCGGACCCTCCTGCCCGGATATTTCGTCAAGTAACCTTCCATTACCGGAAAGAATTTCCAGACTGAATACACTTGGTTGTATAGTTTTGACTCCGCTAACTTGTTTAGGGTGTTTTGCCAATCGTTACCCTGTAGAATTCGTTTGATTTTTGTCGCGTTTTTTTAAGCAAAGTTGTGAGACAGACATGCCCATGGTACCTAAACATTTGTCAGTGTCCTCCTTCAAGATTTTCATGAAGTTGCTAGATGCATCATTGGCCGCACATGCATAAAGATCTTTGTCCCTTATAATTGAACATTTACGCCATAAGGACAATCTTTTCCAAACAACCAAAGATGCGAGTGATTGTAGGCCAAATTCGTATCTTAAAAGCGCTAGGGGGATGCACCTAGGCAGAAAAAAGAGTATACCTCTCCAGATACTTCCCTCGAGGGCCTTCAGATATTCCGTAGATTCACATACAAAGAATTGTAGACCATAAACCACAAAGAATTGTAGACCATAAACCAACCTGGATATAACTTTCTTAGTGTAGTATTCTCTAATTGGTGTCATGGAGAAATTTCCAAATCTTTTCTCAACCAATTTCATTTGTTGTAAAGCAACTCCTGCTTTTAATTTTAGTTGGTTTTTGATTAAGTTGAATGATCCTGTACCAGAAAAATAATATCCCAAATATTTCATGGCACCTATATGTGCTTGCCCTCGCAAAGCCAACTGAATGCCCTGTGTTTGTTTGGTTTACCCATGCGAATTATGATAGTTTAAGTGGGTTAATTTTTAGGTGTAGTTTGTTGGTGAATATTTCAAATTCAACGATCAGACATTGCAGCCCCACCTTCGTATTGTCTAGCAACAAGAAATCGTCTGCATATGCCAACCAGCCAATGCGGATGCTAGACATTTTCGGTGAAACCAGACCTTTGTTGCTCAATGTGCCTTCCGCTCCACACACATAAAGATTAGAAATTGTGGGAGCAAGCATACAACCTTGACGTAAACCATTCATGATTAGTAGCGCTGCAGACAGCCATCCTTGAGAGTACAAACACACTTTTAGCCTGGTATCCTTATATAGAGCGATTTGCTATTTCCAAAAGATGTCTTAGCATACCAAGATCATTCATTTTTTTCCAGTAGGGATCGGTCAACCATGTCGAAGCCCATACTGGGATCCATTGAGGCAATGAAAGTTGGCCCAGCCCCCTTTTGTGATTGCTGCGTCTTGGATACATCATAAAATAAGCCCTCCACAGTCTGTTCCCATGTTATTTTTAAAGCCAATTTGTTTAATGTCCAGGATTTGTTTCTCAGTGATCCATTTTTGGATATCTAAAAGTACCATGGATCCGAAGATTCTGTACTCTGGGTCGGTAATTGCGATTGGTCTATTAGCTCAGAGGGTTGGTGAGTGATCCCTTTTTTAAAAATAGGTAATACGATTGAGACCCTCCAAGAGCAAGGAAAGATCTTAGTTGTCAAGACATCATTAAACGGAATCTTTGCCCATAACCCGGAATTAGTCTTCATAATCTTATTAGACATATTGTTTGGCCCTGGGCTCCAGAGATTCTTGCTCTCTTTTATTAAACACTCTATTTTCTCCATGGTGTTATCAGTGGCCCATATAGTGTTAACATTATGGTTTATGTTATGGGTTTTCAGGTCTTTTTGTATAGCTCCTCTGAAATGCCATTTCGACTATGGTCTTTCTGAGGCCTCTCGGAGTCATTTATGATCTCCCAAAAGTTAGCCGAATTGTGGCCCCTGAGGGCATTTAACATAATCTCTCCATCTAATTGGACACGTCTGGCTCTATGATTGATTAGCCCGTTTGTATAGTGCTGTTTTTTAATATCACTCAGCTTATTGTGGTCGGGTTTTCCGAGTTTGTATAATCTGCGTATCTCTTTCCTCATAAGGGCCTTAAGTTCATGAACTTCGGTGTCCGCAGCATGTTTATTTACTTTAAGCGATGGATGCTTCTTCACAACTTTATTTTCAATGTCCTGGATATTGGTGCTTATATATGTTGTGCAGTTACTAACTGCATATTTATTAGATTGTGCAATTGGGTCTGATGTATCGTAGTCATTTATCATGGTGGCAGTGAATTTTTTAGTTTATTTTAAAGGTCCATTTAATTCTATTACCTTTGACGTTCACCCTCAATCCTTCATTGTAAATATTCCTTTGATCTACAGAAGTGTTACCCGCCATTTCAATGGATAGCAGCCGTTGGTAGCTAAAGGGTGAATCTTTGACCTCATACTTAAGGAGATTTTTGCTCATTTCCATTGAGAGGAATATATAATCAATTGTAGACTTGTATCCCCTTTCCCTCCATGTACATTCCTCGTTGTGTACTAATTCTAGGCCCCACGTTTCGGCAAAGTTGAGCCATAGTGTACTTCTAAGTTTGGGGTTTCCTGCTTTTGTTGTAGCAGAATCTCTATTCGAGTGCAACACAGCTCCGTCAGTACGCCCAACTGAGCAGTCGGCATTCATATCACCTGCTACAATAATCTGGCCTCCCTCGGTGTTGTCTAGCCAGATATTTATTTTCATTCCAAGTTGGTCAACTCGACTCCAACTCAGGGTCCGAGTTTTCGTTTGGATTCCAATATACGTTGACCAAAAGCAATGGGTAACATGCCTCGCCAACTCCGACCTTTACTGTAACCAGCAACATAGATTTTCTCATGCACCAATCACTCGTTAGTTCAATGTGTCTAGAGTCTTTGCATGCCAAAATCGTACCCCCTTTGCGGCGACCCTTTTTACCACCCAGTGCACTCGCACAGATTAAAACCTTCCCAGCACATCTTATCACGTGCCCAAGATTCTTGATTTAAGACAAAATCAAACATTCCAAGCTCCTCCATCAAACGCACATTGTTCATTAAATGATAACAACCTCGTGAGTTCCAGCTCACTAATTTGAGAGTTTTTGGAGTACTAAAGTGGTTTCCCTATCGGTTTTAACTTGTCAATAGATTCTCGTAAGGATAGGGCCAGCCATCTCAAGTCTTTTTGTCAGTATCCCCACCCTGAGCTGCCTCAGAGGCTGTTTTCTTCGTATTTTGATCCTCCCCCGCAGATGGCCTCCCCCCCCCCCTTTAATTCTGATTGTATATTCAAAGGTTTATATGGGAATAAATCATAACCGCTGCATTGTAACGTTTCAGCTTCTTGCATCATAAAGGCCCTTACGAAGGGCAACGGTATTACCAATCGAACATAATCATATCGATGATTATGGATGAAATCGATCAGACAAATATCAGAAGAGGAGATGAGTCTTAAATTAGGAATTGAAGCAAACAAAGACCTAATGTGTGGTCTATTTAGGGACACCTGGCCTCCCTCATCGAACATGGTGCGAAGAATTAAGCCTGCTATGTCTGAAAACACAGGTTTTCTTAATTCATTGTTAATAAACTGCGCCTGCACCTGCCTTTTTGCATCCCCAGCTGTGTTACCGCATTCGGGCGGATACTTGTTAATCACAGTACCCGTTTTCATTCTTTCATTAAATGGTTGATTGTCATAAGGTAACTGTACAAGGTCCCTTTGTGAGAGTGTTGGTGTCGCCGTTGTAGATTGACTCTCAGCCAGGACCCTTTAAAAAATGTTTTATTATTTCTTCATTGTGCTGAAAGACTGCTTTACCTCTTTTGGTAAGTGCGTTGGTGTCTATCTTAGGTGGGCCGTTCTGCTTCGTGTGTTCATACTGTGAATCATATTCAGTCCTCAATCCATTGTTGGTTGAAATAATCTGCGTCTTCAAATGGTAAGGTGTATTTGAGTTAGGTGCAGGCATCCAACTAGTATTTGAAAAGGACACGTTAGGTACACTTGATCTCTCTGTGTCCTAAACCTTTGTTGACTGTTTGAACTACCTCTCTTAACTTGATATTTGGAGGGTAACGAGTTAGTACCTGCCCCCTAGTCGGATCGCTCACAAAGTTCAAGCCAGCTGGCTGATCACCTGACATCTTAATGGCCTCAGACGACTCCCATACATTCCCCTCCTTGTTACCAGGAGCCTGGTTTTGGAAAATCTCAAACAAATCATTTACAGGGTCAGATAATTTAATTATATTATCTTGTTTAGATGGATTTTATTTTCTTTTTCATGGCATTGGAAAGAACGTAGTCACATTCAAAATACACACTCTGTATGGCAGTGCAGGGTCAGTAGGTGGCACATCCAACCGAGATTCTAAGGCCTTCATACATCCCTTAGGGGGACTTGACGGTGGAATACTTAAGTGCCCTACTGGACCAGTTTCCTCGTCAATTAGATGTTTGATTTGCATCCCCAAGAAATTTCCTGGATGAGTTCTTTTTTAACTCATTTGTTTTTTCAACTTTGCTAGTTCTTTCCCTTTTTTTTGTGTGGAGATTTTAGTGAAAAAATGTTCATCCCCCTCCTTGAGTCCCCCCTCCCTCTTTCCACTCCGACTCATTTACTTCTTTGCATTCAATCTCTAAACCGCCATGCTTCTTACTGCCGGCGGGTGTAACCTGCCCATTGTGTGTATCAGTGATTATAATTATTTCACTCGTGTCAGCCCCTTCATTTGGGGGATTTGCGATCCCTGTCATTGTCTTTCCCTCCAAATCAACCAGCTGGCTGGCCAATTTGCTGGTCTTCAATACAGTTTTAAAAACATCTCCCAAATTATTTGGCAATGTATCAAAATCATTAGAGATCTTTGCAAGAACTTTTGTCTGCTTCAAAATGGTCCCGAATACACCACCCAATTTATTTGGCAATGCATCAAGATCGCTTGCAATACTTGCAAACACCTCAATTTGTTTCCGTAATTCGCCAAGGATCAATCTGTTGAAGATCCCCATCATGGTAGACTGCTCTGACCCATTATTTGTTGGACCAGATGTCTCAATGACGGGAACAGTTTTATGCTTATCTTGTGTATCAGCAATGGAATTTTTTTTCGGTGGATCTATGAATGATTCACACAATGGGAGACAACAACAATCGGGTGGCTCTCTAGATATGTCATTTGTTGATTTTCCAAAAACGGAGGTTGAGAATCGCCCAAATCAAGGCTATTTTTCAAAACATTCGAGCAATCTTGTGTATATTGCAACAGTTCTTCCTTGTTGGCACCAGGAAAAGGCAACGACAGAGCAACAGCTCTTGCTAAACTTGCCCGCCTGGTGTTGACTGCTGCAAAGAAATCAGCCCCCGGCTCCTTTCCTATTGGGGGAATTGTGGTCCTTTTCATTATGAAGGTTTCAAGAAGCTATTGGCACTAGGTAAACACCTGGTACTGGCACCCGCCTGAAACAATTTCACGGTATCAGCAGCAATTATTTCACGCTAGTTTATCGTATCCGTCTATTAGAGGGTTCAGAGGCCTTGTAGCCCACAGTCGGAATTATAGCATGCAGTTTTGTTTCAGTCTATTAAGGGGTTCAAAAGCCTTAGCCCACAGTCACCCCCTTAACAAAGTAACACATGTACTAGTTCGCCTTACAGCAGGTTCAAAGGCAACTTGGCCCACAGGCACCCGCCTGAAACAAATTCACAGTAACAGTAGCAGTTATTTCACACTAGCGTATCGTATCTACCTATTATAGGGTTCGGAGGCCTTATAGCCCACAATCAGAATTGTCATGCAATTTTGTTTCTATATAGTCCGGGGTTCAAAGGCCCCGGCCCGCAGTCACCCCCTTAACATAGTAACACACATACAAGTTCGCCTTGCGGCGGGTTCAAAGGCAACTTGGCCCGCAGTCGCCCGCCAAAGGAATCTCGCGGTGTAAAGTTTTTGTTTTAGTCTGTTGAAGAAATTTAGAACAATATGACAAAAAGACCTTTCGAATCCTACAGTCACTCCCTTGGCACAGTATCACATGTACTAATTCACCTTAAAGCAGGTTAAATGGCAACTTGCCCCGCAGTCACCCGCCCTAGGCACTCTTGCAGAATACAGTTTTTCGTTAGTCTGTTGGAGAACTTTGGCCAGTATAGCGGCTATCCATACAAAAGCAGACCTGACCAATTTTAAATGAGTTCTGTTATGGTTAGCAATATTATAGTTGCTGGTATGATTCAGTCATTCAATGGGTGTTCAAAGCCCTTTGATGGTTTTATGAATCACTCACAAGGCACCATTGTTTCCATGTTCGTGATTAAAAGCCGTATTGAATATATCCGCGTACAAAGTTTCGTGTCGGCATTCATCGTTGGAAGTCCCTGGTAAGACAGAACTTCAAGCCCCACGCCGCAGGACACCCGTAGGTAGAGTCAGGCAGGAAAACACGTCAGTGCAAAGGGGTCGTGAGGGGCTACTTCTTATCAGTTATTCGTTTGTAATACGCAGAGGCGTCCTCCACTGCCACTGCTGCGCAAACCCCAAACACTAAACAGTGGTGTGGTTGTAGGCCGAATCCAAAATTGATAGAAATGAAAAGAGGACTGTTAGCCAACGCTGGAGCACTGATGAGATGACGGATTAATTCAGACCAGTGGTAAGTAACTTTGTTCTATCTGATGTAGTCCTTTTAACACATTGGATGAATGGTAAACTGATTGGATAGTTTTGCACTACATTAATAAGGCACTAAATGTGGATAAATGTCACCACTGGAAGACTAGGGTCCAAAGCTTTTTGTAGGGCAGATGAGAGCAAGAGTTGTGACGTTGCTGGTCATTCCAACTAATTATTGTCTCGCTTCAAGCTGTACCCCACTTTTTTGCCGGTGAACTCTTCTACTCTTTCCGGGCGAACCTACGCACTGTTAAGGACCCACAGGGGTGATGGCTAGTAATTTGTCTGAGGTTCTAACAGATATTCCTTTAGATTTTAGAGCTTTTAAGGGCCATCCTTGTTAACTGTTCCCCTGGGAGTACCAGCTTCATCAGTGGCCATAGTTTCTTAAGTGACCTCAGCTTGGGAGTGCTTTGGCAGTATGTGGTGACACATGTCATTATTATTTTTTTTTTGTTCCTGCTCCACCTGTCTTTCCTTAGTCACCAGGTGGGTTTCTCGAGGGGTAAGCCTTGCTCTTTTTCTGTGAGTGATTTAGCAATTGTTTTAGGGTATCTTGCTCTCAGGTTGTTTGTAAGGTTCCCTGCATGTAAATGAAAGTGAAGTGCAATTCCTGCGTACTCTGAGATATTGGCGAAATGGAAGATTTTGTTTCAGGGGTAGCGGGTGGTAGCTTCTGTACTCGGTTCCTGTCTGCAGACATTTTGAACGTGGTACATTTTAGTCTGCCATTCTCACTCTCAATGCTCAAATCTAAAAAGTGAATTTCTTGTTCGCTGATGTTCAGTGTAAATTTAATGTGGGGATCAGATTCATTGACCCATCTCCAAAATTTATCTAATTCAACAGTGCTGCCTCTCCAAATGAAGATAATCTTGTCAATGAATCTCCTCCATTTATGAATCTTTTGCCCATATGGGTTATTAGCTGAGTAAATATGCTTTTCTTTTGAAGCATGCCTTGCAAATTATGGCGAGACTTGGGGCAAATGTTGCCCCCATGTCTGTCCCTTTCACCTGCTAGTAAAATGTCATCAAATTTTAAAAGCATTTTAACGCTATGTGGAGAAGTTCAATAATGAACTCTCTGAGCACCTTTTGTTGTAGGTGATGTGTCAGCTGGTTTCCGGATACATTCTAGCATCTACTTCTGTGGAATACGAGTATATAGTGCAGTGTGTCCATGGTAGCAAGCAGTTCCTCCAGGGGGTTGAATGGTTCCTCCTCGGAGCAGTGGATTGTGACCATTGTGCTCGAGTACTGAATGGTTTTAGGAGTAATCAATAAATGTATTCACAGGTTCTGGTATTGATCTGCAACCTGAAACTGAAGGACAACCTGGTGGATTTTCAGTTTATTTTGTTATGTGAATTGCAAAGGTGTTCTGCCCTTCGGGTTATTCAAGCCATCAAGTTCTTGCTGCGAGATCCACCTCCTATTGAGACCAAACTCTGAGGTTTCCAGTATTGCCTGTTTGATGGTTGGTGTGGTATCGCTGTTGAGGTTTGTAATTTTATCGATGTACTAAGAGTTCCATTAACATGGCCAAATATTGGTCCGTGGACTGGACCACAATTCCTCCTACTTTATCCGCTGCTTTGATTGTAAGCTCCTGATTTGCACAATCTCTTCAGTTCATTGCATTCTTGCTTTTGTCAAGTTGTCCCATATTCATTTTATTTATTTTTATTTTTTTTCTCCTTTCAAATCCCGAATTTCCTTTTTAAGACACACCTTTCAAACCTAACAACCTCCTTTTGGTATTTGACTTTCCATCGGGGTGAATGTGGATTTTTTGCGTAAGCCTGTGTCTTCCATGTCGTTGGTGTCTTCCTGGTTCTTACAAAAGACCTTTTGATCGAAATTGTTCTGACTGAATTTCAGATTCAGTCACGTACCATTTGTTTAGTTAGTCAGGACAAATGATGACCCTTTTTCTAGTATTGAAATCTCCTCCTGAAACTGTTCAATCCCAGACAGGTTGAGCACTGGTAGTTCTAGACTGGAATCTACCACCTTTGGCGTTTCCTGTGAGATCGAAACATTCTGGGTCCTTGTTTGCCATATGGTTCGGTTTGTTGAGTACCCCATAGTCGCCCTCTGGGTTCCCCTCTACCAAAAACAAATTAAAAATAAAAAGGCCTGTGTGGTCTTCGGCTAGGGGTGTGACTGTAATCTCCATATTCCCATGGGTTCTTCACTGTGGACTCCGAACTCGAGGACCCAGAGAATGTGATCCACAGTCTGCACGGTTAGGCGGATAGTATTATACAAGGCATACATTCATTTTCAAAAATTGATTAGCAGAGTTTTCTAATTAAAGTGTTCTTGATTAGCAGACAAACCCCTATGATTAGCAGTGTTTTACTAATATTTTTAATGTCACCAGAAGTTATTGGTACCAAGACATAAAATGAGCACCAATACAGCATTTTTGTGAACCACTGAAGTAAGACAGTGTAATGAGCCATACCTTGCAAATTCTTTAAAATTCTGCAAGACCTGCAGGTCGAGTGACTAATTTACTCACTCAGCCTGAGTTAAATGCACTAGACACATGACAACGAATGACAACTTTAAATACACATTCTGTAAAATGGCACATGTCACCATAAACCCACTTTGATGCCAGCTATTAACAGTGAAACCTTTATTGTACATTTATTGCAAAAAAGGCAAATGTTGACTACAAGTTTCAAACAACCCCTGCAAACGGTACTCGCTCTTCATGAAATCTACTCCGCTATGCAAGTGGGCGGGTAGACTTGCGAACCCTGGTTGAGTGTCTGTAAAATATGAAGGGTACCTCCATGAATGTACAGAAATAAATAGATCGGATAAAAAGGGTTCTGAAACCAGTTTACCCATCACTCTCCCACAGGTTCTAATATATAATGCAATCATAATCAGAGTAAAGCGAGCTATGCAGGCTTTCTACAGTGCATGGTATTGCAGTAGATCTGTAGGTGTACAGTCTGGATGGAACTATTGATCACTACTTTGTGTAAACCTCTTGTTAGCTTTGTGTATTCATTATGCAAGAGGAAAGAAAGTACGAGACTAAGCAAAGTGGATTGCGTAGCAGGCAGAGAACTGGGCAAACTAGGTGGAATATTGTACTTTGCTCCCATCTCACTTTCAGGGTATCTGGTGTCAATCAACAGGGTGATAAGATGGAATGTAAAGGAGTATGGGATCAGCTCATGGGTTGAAAACCATTTGCTCAGATGTATGCACCCAGCAAGTAACAGAACTGGGGTTGATCTCAAAAGCATGTGGCCGTGTGATCATGTACATTATTCAAAGTGTTCCTTCGTCAATGTGATGCATCTTCCCCAACAAAATGAAATGTAGTTACCACTATAAAATTAAGATGCACTAACCTACATTTTACTATAAAACATGGAGGCAATGCAGTGTTTTTTGCAGTAGCAATACTATAATTATGCATTTTATAACAACTTTTATTTTTAGGAATGGAATTTCAGGTCTGTCAAAAAGAAGAATCAAGTTAACACATACTGGTCTTTGCTAGGCAGGATATAGTTGGCTTAATACAAGTATCATCCTGATTACTAATCCGCAATTATTTGAAAAAGAAAAGTCTTGCCTAGCAATCCCACACAGGCCTTTGGCACTTAAGAGTGGAGAAGATGAGTACTGCGCACCCTTTCGAGGGGATTGGGTCCTCCGACGTATTCCATATCTATGACAGTAATCACCGCAGCTGTGCTGCGGTGAATACTGTCATAGTTATGGAATATGTCGTCTGACCATCCCATCGAAAGAACGTTACCAGGTAAGATAGTAACTTGTTCTTCTCTATTACCACCTTTGAACTTGCAGTGGAAAGAGTTGAGAAACCCAACGGTGTCTCCCTGGCTAGTCCCCGGGGATCTGTCATTCAGGTGGCCAGATCACAACCATCCCTATTGGATCCAGTTCCTGGGGGTGGACCAGTGAGGGAGAATCAACTAGATGGGGGGGGGGGGGGGGGGTGGGAGTCTGGAGGGGGTTACTTGGGGAGTGGCACACTGACGGGCGAGACGCGGTATCCCCCTTCTTTCAACACCTTTTCCCATCCTACCACGTAGGATATTCCAAAACATTGCCCCCCATTCCTTTTTCCACACGAACACTTTTGCACAACACGAAAGACGACGGATTAACACCAGAGGCGTTTACCTGACGTGTCCCAATACCAGGGTCAGGCAAAGTCGGGCAATAGACCAGAATCAAAGGCACCTGACGGCACTTTCCCTTCCCCACAGGGATAAAAGCTGGAGCACGATACCAGCAAGGCCGACCGTACGACGTAAGTGCTAACTTAGCACGGCAGCTTAAGAGGAGAAAGATGGCGAAGACCGAGAGGGTGACGAGGAGAGTCGACCTTGCCCTTTCCGACCAAGGCCCATGGAACTTCCGCAGAGGGAATAAGTCTGCGAACAATAGCCAACGTGTGTTGCAGCAATGTCACTGATACACGAGACCCATCTACGGTGATTACCAAGCCAGGTAGAGCCCCTTGTCTCTGTGGTACCAACCTTGACTTCAAGGAAGAAGAAAGCCAAGCGGTTCATCACATCCGGTGAGTCGAGGGGAGTGTCGATAAGAAACCGAACTGTGTTGAACGAAAAGTAGCCAAAGGCTAAATTGAACTTTGAAAAGCAAGCGCTACTTGTAACGAAGGAGGGGGAAAACCAGCTACAGAGAGCCCAGCACCACGCGAGTGCTCACACAGGAAACGGTAAAGGCTACCATAACCAGAAGGCCTTGGGAAGAGGCGAAGAAAGGTCAAAGTGGTCATACAGGGGTCTTGTAAAATCCTCTGTACCGTCGAAAGTCTTTGACCGACAGATGATTGTGAAAGCTAAGGGAAGTGAATCCCGCACAGTGAAAATTAGTACATGAACTGTATTCGTAAAGATTAGAAAGAGAGAACCTGGAAGAGGGATGCTAATTAGAAGGGGCGAAGTCTAAAGTCCTGTGATGGATTGGCTGTAACAGTTGGCAAGAGTAAACGCGGCAGAGGGGAAGCCCACAACAAGGGGCAAAGTCTGAAAACAAAAGACATTAATATTTGTGAAAGCAAGAAGTATTGCA